>NC_134462.1:63202821-63844821 GCF_047948215.1 Lycorma delicatula
CAGGGATCATAACCGCTCTCAGCCGGCTCACAGCGAATGTCGGCGAACCAAAGGCCAGCAAATGTCCATAGTGCATTATACGGGCCAAAGTGTAGGCCCAGGCGTTAAGATTTGAGAGAAACTGGAAGCGGCTAAAGCAGGTGCAACGCACCGCTGTCTTGCGAGTCGCTTTCGTGTATTAGACAATTTTCCAAGCCTGCCGTTCCGGTAGTCATCGGCGTCATACCCATTGCTCTTTTTGCAGGGGAGCGCCAGGCAGCCTACAGGAGGCGAAGATCCGGAGACCATCGCCGGGGAGGAACGGACTTGGACGTTCCCCGCCTGGCAAGAGACCTGAGACCGCTAGACCAGAGGACGATGGACCGCAAGGCTTATCTCTCTGATCAGACCATGGACAGCGCGACAACATGAAGAGGTGGAATATTATGTGACCCAGTTTATAACGGGTCGCGGGTACTTCCGCACTTATTTCCATGCCGAAGGGAAAGCGCCGACCAACGACTCCCTCGATGTACGGGACGACGCCGAACACACCTTTTTTACGTGTGCTCGGTAGGCGGCAGATCAAGGGAAACTAGAGACTCCGAGAACTGAGCCCCCAGAACATGGTTACAGTGCTACTCCGAGATTTCAACAGCTGGAAGAGTGTGGTCCCTTTCGTCAGAGGCATTCTCAGTGTCGAGAAGGGCGATCTGGAGCATGAAAATTAGATAGTGGCCTTCTTAGGCTAGGAGAGGAGGACTCGACCTGAAGTAATGCGTAAAACGGTTCCAGACCGAGTCCTGGTAAAAAGGGGGTTGGTTTTAGCTGGTAGTCTGCAGTCAGCAAGAGTCTGGCACTCTGTGCATAAATGTATTTCCACTTCCTTCCCCCTTCGAAGAAAAAAATTATTATTATGTAACATGAAAAGTATCAAAGAAAATTGAAAAGTTATTTTTTTTAAACAACTCAAAAGTAGAATTTTTGTACTAGAATTTTCTTTCTGAGTTTTTTTTTATACCCAAAACCATTTCTGGTTTAGTGATTCATACATAATCACTGGTGCAGGACACATGTTCAAATTGTCATAAAGATGTAGTAATTTTTTAATGGATTTAAACATTACGACTGTGAAATTAAATAAACTATAATTGTTTAGGTTAATGGGTATTTTAGCAACAACTAATAAAAAAAAGTTTGATAATTAAAATTATTTTTATTCAAACATAAAGGAAATTAAAAACCACTTTGAATTTATATTATTTGCTGTTTAAAGCTGTAATAATTATGGCTATTTGAAGGAAAACAATTAAAATTATTAAATTACTCACTTTTGTCAATGATAACCAAAGAGTTTTTAAATTTTCATGAACAAACTCTTTGATTATCACTGACAAAAGTGAGTAATTTTTATAATTTATCATTGACAAAAGTGAGCCAATAATTTATACTCTTTAAATTTTCATGAACAGAGTATAAATTATTGGCAACATACTGAGCTAATTTTACAAATAAAGGAAGAACAAACATAAAATAATATAATGGCATAGATATGCTGATGGTACATTTTTATTGAACCAAAAATGACACAAGACGATGTAAACTATTAATATACATAAACAAAGCATCATAAATCAAACTTTACTGCTGAACCTAACTACAATACATAAATAAATTTTCTATGCCTCACCATCAAAAAAATGATATCCACATAAACACAGTTTCATATACTGAAAACCACCCGGCTTCACATAAAAATATCTGCTTTTAGAGGTATCATCCACACTCAACACTATAAAATGCCTAGCACACACAAACTAAAATAATAATATAATAATAAACGCAAATAAAAATGAAGGTAAACACAAAAAATTTGCATTACAATAAAATAACATATATAAACGAAGGACTCTCAAAAAATACTTCACAAATTTAAAAAATATGAATATAAATACATTCTCCAGACACTATAAAATAAGTCATTATAAACAGAACATAATCGCCAAACGACCATAATTTCCTTAAATATACAAACTGAACTGTTTCATTACAAAATATCCTTCACTGGTCAGACAAGATGCAACTTCAAAGATACAATTAATACTCCACAACAATATAGAGTCAACAATTGATGAAAACTTATTAACACAAATCCACCAAAACTGGCAATAAGCTTGATATTCTACACATACATAAAAAAACTTGAGAAACTTAAACATAATGAAATATTAACTCTCACTGGCATAATAAATGAAAAGACATGATTCAAGTCACACATATTTGTCAACCACATTCTAAATAATTAGGTATCTGACTATATATTCCAAATAAAAATTCATCAGCAATAACATTAGCTGACACCAAATTGAGAACAACACCAGTCATTAAAGATGATTACAGGAACAGTTAAAAAGTTTAAATTACAAAATTAATTCAGTCACTTCAAAAATTTATGATTAAATAAGACTGTTAAATATGAGGGTCATCCAATAATTAAAGACACAAATAGCTGTTGGTGCAAATGGTAAGAGGATTATGATACTTTCAAAAACCCTTTGATGAGTTTTGATCAGCTATTTGAGTAAAACTGTTTTGTTTATAACTCAAAATCTCATTTTACAATGGCAAGTCCTCTAGAAGTTTGAAAATTAGTTTAACACTTTGCAGTGATTTGTTTTTTGCTTTCCCAAGGTGAAAAACCAGTTAACATTTACTTTTGTATGACCAAACAATATGGAAAAACTTGTATGAACTGCAAAAATTTCTGCAAGTGGGTAGATAAATTTTAAGATGGTCAAACTTCAGTGACTGACAAGCATCATTCTGGATGTCCAACTGAAGTATCAACTCGTGTTTGAAACTCGTACAGACTCTCTTATCCAAGAAGACTAACAGATTATAGCTGAAAATTATAATCAAGTACTGGTACAGTTGATAACATTATATCAACAAGTTCAAGCACCATAAAACAAGTGCAAGATGAGTTCCAAGAAAGTTGACTAATCACCATACGCATACAAGTCTTCACATGAGTACAGATCTGAAATAATATCAGCAGAAAGGTGATGCTTTTTTGCACAGTATTTTAACCTGCGATGAGACGTCAATCCATCCATTAACAAAAATGCAGCATCAAGTGGAAGCACAACAGTTCACCAGTCAAGGAAAAATTTCAAACCAATCCATCACAAGGAAAAATCATGATGACAATCTTTTGGGGTGCAAAGGCCCATTTTTTGTCAATTTTCTAGAAAATCAGTGAACAGAATAAACCATTCCTACTATTACAACATGTTATCAACAAAGTTAAATAAGGAGTGTTAAAAAAAAATTCCCTGGATCTCAGTGCAAAGGTATCAATCACTCTGCTTCATAATAACACCCAACCTCACACAGCTTGGGTAATTTGAGAAATCAGTAACAAATTGCATCAGGAAATTACCTCACCCCCCCCCAAACCACCATATAGACCTGACTTGACATTAGATTTCCACTTGTTTGGTACACTCAAGAATACCTTCTTCTTGTATGTGGTATGTGATAAGAAGTTTAATGGCAATAACGAATCAAAAAAATGTGCTAAATTAGCTCCAACATTAAGACAAAGATCTCTTTGCAGCAGGCATAAATAAGCTGATTCAGAGATGGGCCAAGTGTATTAATGTTGCAGGAGATTATGATGAAAAGTGAAAAAAATATCACACTGTTAATTAAATAAACCAGTATAGCTCCAGAGTAATTTGTATCTTTAATTAATGAATGATTCTTATATTAAATGATTCACTTTTAAATTGCCTTTTTTTTCTAAACAAAAAGATTTTAATATTTTTAAAAGTTCATTAATATCAAGTTCATTATTTAATAATTTTAAAATGTTTCATCATACTGAGCAGTAAAACGTAGTCGTTAACAGAATAGTTTAATTTATATACCATTGATAAAAAAACTAACCACTAATTCATAAAGTCTTTTGGAAGCATATTTCCTAATCTTTTGAATGCAAGCCATATTTTTAAGAAGCTGTAAATTTTGTTATACTGTTTGAGAAATACGTTAACTGCATTATCAGATTAGCACAGACATAAACAGTTTAATCAGTTGTTAATCTATTAACAGACAAAATTCAAGTATTAATTCAAAGTATTATTTTAATATAATATGTTCTTTATTATACTTTCTACTTTAGTGTTAATACAGTACTTTTTGTACTCTATTCTTCTTATAAAAAATAAGATAAATATTAAAAAGAGATCATCTTGATACTTATTTAATTTTCTATTGTCTATGTGAAATAAAATTAAGAATTATTTTAATAAACTAAATTGTTTTGTTGAATTTAAACAGATTTCTTTTGACAAATTAAAGATTAAATAACAGATTTTTTGTGACAAATTAGACATCAACATATCTATCTTTAAGATTTATATTTTTAAAACATTTTTTTAAGTATGTTTTTGTTGTCCCCTAAATTATAGCCTAAAAATAACAAAGACGTTAATTTGTTCTTTTTTTTGTCTTCATTAATAACAAAATTTGAAGATTTTATTATAATTTTAATAATTTCCACATTTCGATATAAGCGCTCTCTTTAGGGTAGATAGATTTACTTACGTATTAAAGTATTACTTACTAAAGGCAGTACAATTTTATTAACGGGTTATCAAAAATGTACTTTGTATAGTTAGTTTCATAAAAATGGCGTCTCCTAGACCCAAGTCGCCCAGACCTCCCGTTGCAGGAAGAAAAGATGAAAAAGAAGAATCGTTTTGGGAAAAAATTGGAACCCTTGGTAGAAAAAAGAGGATAAAGGAAGGTACGTTTATATCTCTTAGTTTTGGGGCGTTATTTTTTGTGAAATCCAATCGTATAATGTTAACAGTTCTGAGTCATTTTTTCATGACCAAATAAGGTAATGTTTAATTTTATTTCAAATAAGTTGTAATCACTTCTCAGAATTTTTAGGGAAATTTTTTAATTAATTAATATTTGGTGATTTTTCTGGTTTTCTTTAATGCTGTTACAGTTTTACATAAAGATTTGAGGTTATTGTAACCTCAAACCTATAGAGTAGATGTCAACACCTGGTTTTTAAATTGCTAGAATTTAATTTTATTGGTTTATCGTTGTATTTTTATATTAATTTTAACAAATCGCTTCAGGAAACTTTACTTTTGATTTTATCATTTAAAATTGATTAATTTACTCTTGAAAATTACACTTTTTTTAACATTTTCTTTATTGCGTATCCCGTTTGTAAGTATTGTTTTCATGTTCTGACCTCTGAATCAAGTCTTTACTTGCTTATTATCATATTTCAGAAGTACAATAGGAATCCTTTTATTTATTTATTTTTTTTTTGTGTTTGGACAATTAAATCAGAATTTAGCATTCACATTCCAGATAAATACTTAACACTTTCTTTATCTATTCATTAAAGTAAGCAAGGCTCATTCCTAATTACAATTCAGTGTTTATCAGTATATATTTATAATGATTATTTTTTTTATACCACAGAATTGCATTGTATTTCTATTCAGAATGTTTTCTGCTTGCTAACAAATTTTAAATAAAAGGTATTTTCAGTAATTCCTTTTTAAATTATTTTACAATACTTTTTTTGCAGTAAAATTGTAATAAATAATTAGAGACATTTTCATTATGAATTGGTTTCCTTGCATTTAGGTTATTGTTATTTTTGTCATTTTTTGATTATTATTGTGGTTAATTAAGAATTAGTTTGATAATTCACCATGATAAAATCTTAAACAGAAAACATGTTCAGTCATAATTATCATACAAATTATTGTACAATTATTCTCAGAGTTAAAGATCTTTACTCTTGTTTTTTTAAGCAAATCTTTTTCTAAGACGTAGTGAAATCCAGAAATTTCATTATACAAGGAATATATTTGTCATCCTAGAACTGAAGATGTTCACCAGCTATGAAGAACTTTTAAACATCTTTTTTCATACAATGATTATTAAAATAATTAAATCTTTTTCAGCACCTGAAGACTCCATTTAAGTAAGATAATGACTTTTCTGTTGTAATCAAATCAGAAAGTACACCTCATCAGTAGACTAAGTTAATTATTATTATTATAAAATATTATGGCAATATAAAAATAAAATTCCATGAGTTCTGATTTTGGATTGATTAGTATTTCTGTTTCATGTAATATCCCTTTATTTGATATTTTAATCTGTACTTTCATTTATTTTCTCTAATTTTATATGTAAAATTACAAAATTTTAGTTTAGTAAGCAGTGCTTACTATATTAATTCCATGTGTATGGGTGTGCGCACACATTAATACCTTTTAGAAATGTTTTTAAATGCTATTTAATTGTATTAATATTACCTTAAACACAGAATTATAAACTATAATCTGATTAGAATGTTTGTAAATATAAAGTAAGAAACTAAAACTAATTGTTAAAATTGAAAAAGTCTTCTTTTCACACTGTAAAAGTGTTCTGCAGAAAATGTTAATATTAAAAATATCAATCAGTTAAGTGTTCCTAAACAAATAGATAATTATGTGTAAGTGTTGTTAAGTTTATTTGCTGTTGAATCAAATCTATTTGTTGCTGTTTTTATTTATAAATAAAAACTTAACATATCAACTTCATGACTATTTTGTGATTTTAAGCTGTATAGTTGACATGAATAATGATTTGTACATGTAAGCATTTCATGATTATATTTAATAGTTTTATTCAACTCTCATATCAATTAGTACAAAACATGTTTCACACCCAAATGAGTCTCCTGATTTATTGCTACTAGATGATTTTTAGATTCTGTGAATGCTTGACCAAATTTTTGTTAAATATTTGCAAGTTATCTAGAAGCAGTATTAATAATTCATTAGTTAAAATGAGCTGGTAATAACTCAAAACCTTGAAATATCCTCTATTTCTGTCTTTCTGTTAGAAATATTTTACCAAAAAAAAAAAATTATTTTTGCGATATCATTCTATTGTTATTTCATGTATTTTTTTTAAAATTATTATTACGATTGATTTAAACCACTTATGTTTTTTTTTTAAATTTATAATTAATTATTTATATATTGTGAAGTGGCTCTGTCAAAAGGTTTTACCTTGATGCAAAGTATAAATTAGCAACAGAAGTACAAAGCTAAAAAATTATAATTTAAAAAAAAATTGTAATTACATTCTTAGGAACTTAAAATTTTTTAGCCATCAGAGTAATTCACATAAGTTCAAATTAAATTGGTTTTCTTATAAATAGTGAACTTAAATTTTATTAATTTTTTGATAATTTTCATATATCTGTTTTATTATTCTTAGTATTTTGTAATAAATTTATTAATGAAAAAGTTGTCTTTTATTTTTAAAAATACACATTCTAATCCTGCAAATTCATGACGTATCAGCTTCATTAAGAAAAAAATTTAGTCACAACAGAAGTGGTACTCTTATAACCAATAAGACCCTTTTTTAACCATGGAGTAGAATCTACCCACAGCTTATGTGATCTGTGTAATGTTTTATTATGTATCAGTCAGAATAAAATTTTATTTTAGAAATATATTATATTTGATTTCAATAATTGTAATCAAATAAGAAATTAATTGTATATTTAAGGTTAATTATTATTGTCTTTGGTAAAAAAAATAAAATAAAAGATCACCAGGGGTTGTTTTTATTTTAATTAAGTTTTTTGCTCATTTTTTAGTATTTAATCATTTTATAAGATTTTGTATAACTTATAATTGTTTCTACAAAAGCTTAATTTTGCATTTTTTAATTAAAAATTTTAAAAATGTTCAGTGTTGAAAAAATCATACTAGTGTGTTAAAAAAAAAGGATTCCTAATTAATGTTTCTATCATTAATGTACATTTATACATATTCATACTTGCTTAAGACTTATTTTTATCTTGTTGTTTCACTTATATAAAAAAATTTAATTTATACCTATGAATAGCTGTTTATTTATTTATTTTTTTTTTTAATTATTTGTATGATTTCACTGCATAGAAAGTATTTCTTGAGTGGCAATTAAGAACACTACAATATTTTTCACTTACATATTTATCAATTTGATTTATCAAAGTAAATGAACTAATTTTATAAATCTATGTGTTATAGTTCAAGAGGTTCAAGAGGAAGGTAAATATGCTATCGATTCACCTGGAAGCCCTACAGCTCCTGATCTTCCTCCTGAAGAATATGCTCTTGGTAATTAATTTTGATTTTTAATGCAGTATTAATGTTTATTTTGATGATACTTTGTGGGCTTTCTTAATCAAATCTATGTCAACTGATTTCTCTTAATAATGTTTAAGAAACATTGATAACTTAAATGCTTTTGTACATCAAGTGAGGCAGTAAAACTTTCCAGATTTCATTCAGTTATGGTCCAATGCTAGTCTAATGAAGTTTTAAAAAACTACGCCTTAGTGTTTTCAGTTACCATCATAGTTTGAATAGGAGAGTGAACTGTGCATTATTGAAGTGTTTCTAGAGAAAATGAATCTACAATACAGCAAGTTTTTTATACCCACTAATAATGCTGATTTTTTTACTTAAAAATTGCATCGTTATGATTTGGCTTTAAAACAGAATCCATATGGAAGATATTAGATATTTCAAACACCATAAATTATTCAAATTGATATAGTCCACTTTTCTGTATCACTTATGTTCAGCTTATAAACTTGCTTCTGATTTGAGGGTAGCATAATTGAACTGTTAGGAGAAAATTATGAAATATGCAAGTATTAAAATTAAAGGTGTTAATTGAAAACATCTTTACTTAAATCCAATGTTCCATCTATTCAAAGTTGTAGCTGTTTAGGAATTTAATGAATGTACATAGGAAAATCACACGACATGAGTATATCCTTCAAAATGTTTTGTAAACACTTTTCTCTATTTATTAACCACTCTCACTTTCATTTATCCAACTATGTTATAAACAGGATTTTCAACCTTGTTAGAAAACAGTCCTCAACATCTTCAATAAATAGTTTTCCACATCCAGTATGTCACTGTGTGATATGATGGAGATTTTTTTTAATGATACTTATTTTTATTAGGAGGAAGGCCAAACAGTTACAGTAGCTTCTGGTATATATGGAGATGCTTGGAAATTTTAGATTGTGGTTTCACTGATGGAAAAACCACTAAGACAGTGAAAGAGTCGATGGAAGTTTTGGGAAATGGTTCCATAGCACTTGATCTCACTATATGGTGACATCAAGTGGCCTCGACATTTATACATTAAATTATTGTCTTTTTTTAAAGCCTTCTAAAACCTGTAGGTCTACAAACATCAGCTTGACTATTTACTAAGAAATTGCGCCAGTACTGCCAGAAATGACCTTTTTTTTTACCACTTGAGAGCAGCCGGTAACTGCCTAGAAGATGTTACTTTGGTCGGTCCCAAGTGACGTGGCTGAAGAAATCATTTCCCCCCCCCCGTAGTGCAGCTTGAAGCTGATCTCCCGAGGGGGTCCCTCATGGGTCACTGAGACATCACGACATCCCTGCTGATTGCCATGATGACTGTCCACCAAGAGGGCTACCCTTCCCTTCCCTTCCCTATCAGTTAGTCTGGATCCGGGTATGCATCCTTCGCATATTCCCCCTGAATCGCACACCCACCTCACAAACCTTGAAGGTCATCAGAATATCCTGATCCAGATATCTGCTGGACCGGAACACCCTCAGCTGCACCCAGAGGCTGCCTCCCTGGCCCTGTACGTGTCCATGATTCGAACCCCTGGTGACAGAATCTTTTTCGCCAGTTCCCCCGAAATTTTTTTTTTCAAATTCAGATTAGTGGAGTTTGACATCCACACAGTATAGATTTATTAGCTTCAGTCAGTCGAAGATATATGTCATTGCTCTTCAGTGAGATAAGGTATAGCACCTCACTTATATGTGTAGCTAGATTTATTTACCAACACAGTTCAGTATACATACAACCAAGTCACTTAACATTACAAATTGGATGAAATACAATTATTAAATACATTAAATTTGTTATACATATTTACTATACAAGATGAACGAAGCAGGAGTGATACAAAATGCTGAATAGCACAAGCGAAACGAGCCTTCAGTCAGAAATATAATTTGTTTACATCAAAAATTAATTTAAATGTCAGGAAAAAATTTTTGAAAGTATATGTTTGGAGTGTCGCTTTATATGGAAGTGAAGCTTGGACAATCGGAGTATCTGAGAAGAAAAGAATAGAAGCCTTTGAAATGTGGTGCTATAGGAGAATGTTAAAAATCAGATGGGTGGATAAAGTGACAAATGAAGAGGTATTGCGGCAAATAGATGAAGAAAGAAACATTTGAAAAATATAGTTAAAAGAAGAAACAGACTTATAGGCCACATACTAAGGCATCCTGGAATAGTCGCTTTAATATTGGAAGGACAGGTAGAAGGAAAAAATTGTGTAGGCAGGCCACGTTTGGAATATGTAAAACAAATTGTTAGGGATGTAGGATGTAGGGGGTATACTGAAATGAAACGACTAGCACTAGATAGGGAATCTTGGAGAGCTGCATCAAACCAGTCAAATGACTGAAGACAAAAAAAAAATACATATTTACAATAATACAGCTCTATTATTAAGTAGGTCATACTATAACACGTAAATGGTGTACACCAACATATGTAGCACAATAAAACAATATAATAACAGTACAACGTAATGATGATACAAATAATAATAATAATAATACATCAGCAATATTAATAAACAAACTAGGTACCTAGACCAGCCCAGACAGCAAATTCTAATTACTCGCCAACAAGCACAATACAACTTATAAGAAACATAACAATACATGATAAAAAATCAATAAACAAGGTATAATACAATGCATAACATCTTCATTACAAAGAATAAATTGTAGGAGCCCTCGTCCCTGATTCATACATTTGCACCTACCCATGAAGGATTTCTGACGGTGAGCTTCATCTCGTCAAGATGCAACAGCACATCATTTATGTATAATATATACAGCAACAAATTCCAATAATCTTATGACTAAAAGGAATTATATAAAACATCAGTAACAAAGTGGATAGGATTGTTAAAACTACAACAAATCGAAGAACGCATACATGTATATATTACCCAATCTTACAATAAACATAATAATAATACAAGTAACATGATAGAACGTGCCCAACAAGGTATGGCACAATATATACATTTCATATCAAAGTATAAGGGTCCTTGTTCCCAGTTTAAACATTAGTTCATAGACACGATACATATTATGTAGTTAACTTAATTTCACCAAAATTCGATAGTACATTTCTATACACAATACAGACAATAGTAATTCCAATAAACATACAACAAATTACAAGACACAAGAAGATATGTAATGGGAATTAATATACAAAATTATAAAATACACATGGACGAAGTCAGTATTTACAAGTTAATCTACATATTTACAAATTTCCTTCTCCGAGTACCTGGCAGACTTGATGGTTGTCTTACAGTCAGATGTTTTACCCGTCAGTCTCCTCTCCATTGTTCTGCCTCTCACTTTTATAGTCAAGATGCGGGAGGCCAGTGATGCAACCTCTGCCCATTGCCATCCTCCCTGGAGCATGTAATTTACTAAGTTATAAGGGGTAATCCATAATAGTTACAGGAGTCTCCTGACTCCTTCCCATTGTCTACAGTAAAAAATTATGTGTTCCGGGGTAATCCTACTCTTGACAGTAGATGCATGTTGGTGTGGCTCATCTTCTGAAGCGGAACAGATAGGAACCAAAGTCCCCATGCCCCGAGAGGAGTTGGGTGATGAAATAATTCACTTCCCCAGAAGTGACCTACTGTGACTGATGTTAAACTTCAGAGATTAACTATAAATATTTATTGCAAATGATAACAACCACCATCTGGACAGTATGTTTTCAACGCTTAGTGAACACAAGCTGCATTCCATGTATTTTTATACTATGTAAGAAAATTTTAAGTAGTACTTACTGTGCCTTTTTTGTTAACCCTTGGAGTTATGTTTGCTTTGCCTATAAAGTAACAATATTAATAATAACATTTATTGAATTATGTGTTATGTCTGTTACCGGATTTTATGAATACAGGATTTTTAATAACTTCAGAACATTTTCCTTCATTTGTACAGCCATCTTTAGCAACTGGGACTATTGTTCTTTGGTTAAGAAACTTTTTATCACTGATAGTGATGAACAAAAACATAGCAAACAATTTCTACTATGCATCTTTGCATTAATTTACTGTTATTGCTGTCTTAGCTCTGTGGTAAATGACAGATGTATTCAGTACTATTTTTATCTTAATTTCAACTTATTTTTACCATTTTTCTTATTTTATTTTTATAGAGGAAAATGAAGAACGATCTATGATAGAACCGCGCTCATATGATGATCCAAAACTTCGTGAATTGATGGCTGTTATTATTGAATGGATTAATGATGAATTGGCCGATCAAAGAATTATCGTTAAAAATTTAGAAGAGGATCTTTATGATGGTCAAGTTTTACAAAAACTACTCGGTTAGTTTTGTATGTATAGTTAATTTATCTATTTTTCTTTTTTTTATTGCTATTAATTTATGTTCTCTTACAGTTTATACTTCGTACTTTCAGTTTTTACAGAAGTACATTAATTTAATTTCTTAAGCCTAAATTGGTTTGTAGGTTGTATATTATCACTCAAATGAAATTTAAGCATTTTAGTTATGTTCATACTTTTAAAAAGGTAAAAGACTACATAGATTTGTCATCTAATCCTAACTCAGCAATATGCGATAATGTGTTGTGTATACCTAGGTTTGTTTTTATCGATTGCACAATGATGTGTAGATCAGATTGTTGTACTTTTATATCCCTAACTGATTTATTTTTTTTCTTTTATAACACGTTATAGAAGAGGAGTTTATTACACTTTTATAGATTTTCGTATGGCTATGATGTGTGTAAACCATCTGAGCTACAATAGTCGGTTATGCTTTCTCTAAACCTGTTACTTCATTATGTCATTAGTTATGTAGTGAAGATTTCACGTATATGGTTGAATGTAAATTATATTTCAGATGGCATTGCTTGCTTATAGGTAGAAATATATTCCATTGTTTTGATAAAAGCCACCACTTTAATACTATCCCTTTTAACCTTTAAAATTTTATGGATTGCCTGGTTTTTGTGAATGATTTGTGTCTCGCATTGGGTTATTTATAACCATTAGAAACTCAGTATAGATAATATTAATCCATTTTTCATAGTATTAAGTGAATCTGAAAAAATGTATTTTTTTCTATCCTATTAGTATTATTATTATTGTGTTAATCACAGTAGTGTTCTGTGGGATTTGGCTAAGTACTCACTGGATGTATGCTGAGGGCCATTAGGATTTCAATAACTTTTTCTTAACCATTGTTTATACAAAACTAACACCTTAAGAACCAGGCTTCGTGATCCATGCTCGAAAGCACATACTAGCGTATATAGTCATTAATTAAAAATTTTTTTTTGTTTCCAGAGAAATTGACTAACAGAAAAATGGATGTTCCGGAAGTGACGCAGTCTGAAGAGGGTCAAAAACAAAAACTAAGGATAGTATTAGAGGAGGCAAACAGAGTGAGTTTAAAACCATAAATTGAATAAAAATTATTGTAAAATAAATAATGAGTTGATTTTTTAATTATCTAATTAGTTCAATATAAACGATTTTGTATTGTGTATTTAATAAATAGCATTAATTACTGTCCAGTTAATTTAGTATTTATAAGTGTTGATGCTGATTGATTATTTCTTATTGTGAATTATTTATAATTAGATTTGTATTAATGTTGTTTTGAATTATAGTTTAACGTCGTTATTTTGACATTGTTATATGTAATAATGGTTTTAAATTATTATTATTACTGTGTTAATTACTATTTCTCTTATTTACTATTGTGAATTGTTATTAAAAATTATTAATTAGTATATATAATTACTCATAGCTAATGAATCAAAAAAATTTTTTAAATAATACAGTTCTAATATAACCCACAATTCAACAAAAATAAATTAGTAGAAAATAGATCCGTAATTAGTAACCAAAGAAAACATGCCAGTTTTACTTTAAATAAGAAATTTTTTGGCTTTTATTTTGGCAGCATCTATGATGTAACGTATAACTGCATAACATGTTTTATATTTCTCGTACAACAATACTAAAGCTGTTTGTTTTGTATTACGTATGTCACATGAATGTCAGTAACTGAACAATGCAAAGATATAAGGTTTTAGGTTTAGCTTAAAAAATCACCTCATAAACATTAACTCTACTTGAAAAACCAATTGGAGAATCAGCAATAAAGAAAATTTATGATTGGCATAAGTGTTTTAGTGAAAGATGGTTGTGTTAGTCCTGAGGATGACATATGTAATAAGCGTGCATCTTCCTTAACAAATGAGGAAAAAATCAAGCTTGTTGAAAATGTTCACAGTATTTTCTATAATGATCTGAACATGTATTGCATTTTTCAACAAACTGTTCCAAAAAATGTGTGCAGATCAGAAAGAAACTCGTGACAGTTTCTTGACATGCCAGTGTCATGAGAAGCACTGACAGGAGATCTCATCATTATGGCTGGTCAAAATCAAAGTTTTCTAAGTAAGATTATAACAGGAAATTAGACGTGTTTTTTTTTTTTACATGCCACAAATAAAATCCCCCTCATGAGGGTGAAAATAAGCATTATCTGTGCAGTCACAAAAATCTTGTTTGAGTCAGAAAGAAAAGTTATGTTGGAATTTTAATTTGATTCACAAGGTATTGTTCATCACAAATGATGAACATTGATATTCTTTTTGTTATGGGTAACAAGCAAGAGTAATGAAAAATGAGAAAAAGAATCAAATTTTTTTTCATGACATTGCACTAGGTCATCGATCCATGCCTGTCAAAGAGTACCTGGCACAACAGATTGTAACAATTCCACCATACTCTCTCGACTAGGCAGCTGATTTTTACTTGTTTCTTTGTTTGAAAAATACTCAAACTTGCTTGAAAAAACAAGGGAAAAGTAACGTAATGGCCAATGTGACAAAGTAGCCAAGGACGATATCTCAAAATGGATACCAGGAATATTTCCAATAAGTTTATAGACTGGCAGAAGTATGTAGCTATTAAAGGAAATGTACTCTAAAACTTTTTCATATATGCAGTTTTAGAAAATAAACTAATTCTGGAAACTTATTGACCCTTTCTATAGACCAGAATAAACAAAAACTTTATATACACATAGATCTGAAAAAAAGGTTGTTTTCCAATGAGACTGCAGAAAGTCTTTTCTCTAAATTGTTACTATAAATGTTCAGGTAACTCATTTCAAACTACCTGCAAGCATAGCCCATAGTAGAACATTTTCTGATGAGGGCTTATTCTGAGCTATTCACAGCTTCATATTCAGTCACACTGAAGATAAATGATGAACATTATACTTCACATTTAGTCTCTTGCACATTGCTGTCTATACTTTGTTTCACATTTTTTACCCTAGAGTACTACTCACATCAACTACGTTAATGTAGCATGCCTTTATATACAAGTTTGGTATTTGCAAAAAATTCGCCGTATTAATTCATTCTGTGCTTAGTATGGAAGAAATTCACACTTGAAAATAAATTTTACTATTTACTATATGAATAACTGTAATTTTTTGACTTATTAATAGAATTTTATTGTCGTTATCTCTGAATGTAACAAATATTTTTTTTAGTCAAACCAGGTCTGTTGTAGGATATAGATTTTTTGTATTATGTACAACAAAAAATATTACACCTATTAAAAAGAAAAATTTACTCATTTTCATAAATATAATCTTTGCTTTCAGTGTGTTATAATTAAAAAATTACAGCTTTTGAAAAATGATAAAAAACCTCAGTTTACTGTAATATTTAAGGGTTCAGCATTTCCAAAGCCAAATATGTTTATTTGTACCATACAACATTTCTGTGTATACCAATTATGGTGTAAGCTGGTGGTTTTAAGTATAAATAGACTTAATTTTTTTTTTAAATTAGTCCAAAGCAGTATCCATTATTAACTGATAATTTTTTAAAAACATAACTCTGTAAGAGAATGTCAAAAAACCATTCTTTCTGAAAAAATCAAAAAGTCTTTTCGTAAAAAGAGATTTATTCAGCCTCCTACTTTGGAAAAAGTTACATTAAATTAATGAGGTCGAGTGGTAGCGCCTTGGTCTTTCATCCAAAGGTTCCAGGTTCGAATCCTGGTCAGGCATGGCATTTTCATACACGCTACAAATAATTCATCTCATCCTCGGAAGCAGTACCTAACGGTGTTCCTAGAGATTAAAAAAAAAAGAAAAGTTTAATGAGATCATTATAAAGGCAGGTAGAATGCTTAAATACATGTGCATATATGCTTTCATATATATAAGCAAACAATTTAGTTTGCTTAAATAAGAAGTAATTAGGATGTAATTAAAGATTTTTTATAAGTCAATCACCTTAGTAATAAATTAGATTATAATATTCTAATAGTATTTATTTATAATTTAATGTGGTAAATAAAGATTAAACAGACAAAGAAAAGAAGCTATGTACTTGCCATCTTAAAAAAGTACTTCAAAATTCACCGTCATGTTGTTGTTATACTGTCACTCTCAGGATTAAAGCTAATATGTCCTTTATTTATTTTATTTCTTGTACCCTCTATTTTTTATTTATTTTTTTTTTTAGGTATTGAAACAACCATCAAATCAAATGAAGTGGAGCGTGGAAAGTATTCATTCCAAGAGTATCGTGTCAATTCTTCATTTATTAGTTGCATTGGCTAGACATTTTCGAGCTCCTGTTCGGTTACCAGAAAATGTGTCTGTTAATGTTGTTATTGTTCAGGTTTGTACAATTTTTTATCAGTTAATTTTTTTTAAAAATTAAATATAAATATATAATTCCAATATCGATTAATCATTAAGGAAATCTACAAAGAAAGATTATTATTTTGTTGCATCGGTTTAATATTTAACCTGAATATGCACAGATTATTAAAGTTGTCAGAAATATCATGTTACAGCTACTTTTAATGAAATGTTTCCTGAATCCTAACTGTACATGTGGAATCATTAACGTCTATCTGTAGTATAAGTATTCAAATGCTAATTACAGTATCAATGTTTTGTTTACTTTTCAATAAAATCCCCATAATAATGAAGGAGCAATACTTGCATATCTTTAATTTTTATCCATATTCCAGTAAAAACTACTAGTGAAATGTTTAATATGAAGTAAAGCAGAACTACGTGTATTGTTGTGTATCACTATACACCATAATACACGTAGTTATAGGTCTGTCACTACAGACCTATATGGTATAGTATGTATGGTGGTATGGTGGAACAGAACTACATGTGTATAGCAGGATCATACCAAAGTTAAGTGCAATTTGATTTGAATAGGCCATTTGAACTACTTGCATCTCACAGTAAAGCAAAGAAAAATATCATGAGTGACTATTGCTTCTAACTCCATAGTTTTTTCTGACAAATTGAAGGTTTCTTTTGCCTTAAATTCTATAGTTTCTATTTTTGTTCATTTATTTTTTAGTTATTTTGCTTTTAATATATATGTATGTAATGATTTATCAGAATGTGATTTGGTGTATATATTGTGATTTTTTTTATGTTATTTAGTTGCAACATGTTTCCAACTCTAAAGACAGTATACATTGTGGAAGAGTTTAGCAACCTGACATCCAATAAGATTTATAAAAGCAGATGAATTATGAATTCTTTTAATGAAAAAAAAAAATGTTCCTTATGAAGTAGTTGTAATTATTTTTTTTTTCTTTTTTAGAAAAGAGATGGCTCTCTGATGCATCGAACTGTACCAGAAGAAATTACATCACATTATGATGATTTAGGTATGCGTTGTGAACGTGACGCGTTTGATACTCTACTGGATCATGCCCCAGAAAAATTACAAGTTGTTAAAAAGGTGTGTAAAACTGTTGTATTTCTCTTTTTAATCACTCCCTTCTTTAAAAGATAACTAAAGAAGTAAATAAAATCACCAATAGTGATTTAAGAACTAATTCTCAATGCTCTTGAAACTGTTTTAACTGATTTTATTAATATGGAATTGATTAATATTACGATCCGTTGTAAATTAGATAAAATGCTATTATTAACCCATTTTTTCATATTTTATTTACAAGTCTAGTCTAACAAAACATTTTGGGTTTAAAATTATTGGAATTCTGTTGTTCAATTAATTATAACTAAGAAATATCATAATTAAGCATAGAGGATCTTATTTTCTGTTAGCTATTAATATAAGCTCTTAATTATATGTACAGTTTTTTAATTATTTTAACATTGTCTATTTATGTTTTTGTTGCAGTCGCTGGTAACATTTGTTAATAAACATTTAAACAAGGTGAATTTAGATGTTAATGACCTTGATACACAATTTCATGATGGTGTATACCTTGTGTTATTGATGGGTCTATTAGAAGGTTTTTTTGTTCCATTATATGCATTTCATCTTACTCCTCATGACTTTGAACAAAAAGTTCACAATGTTAACTTTTCATTTGAATTAATGCAGGATACTGGTCTTGCAAAACCCAAGGCACGACCAGAAGGTAATATTATAATTATCACTTAATCTAATTTGTATTAAATGAATTTTAGTTTGTATGAATGTATTTGTGTAGTTTATAATTATCTACTAAATACTTTAATGAAACTGTACAGTTTATACCTATCATGAGGAATACATACAGTTTATACATATCATGAGTTTATTTTATCATGAGAATTTAATGAATTCTAGAAGAAATCATACACATCAGAAGTTAAGATAACAGTGGATCATTATTACTATTGAAAGCAGTCATAGAAAACATGAAAAGATAAAAACCATTCAAAGCAATGCAGTGGTCTGTTGTATGTGGGATGACTACAGCTTGACTAACAACTTGCTAATATATGCCCTGTAAAAGTTTTATATATGTGGATGTGTGTGTGTGTGTGTGTGTGCACACGCGTACATGCATGTTTATTGTCTATTAACTTATTTTGTATTATTTATAAATTTTGTGCAGGAAAGTAGTCATTTTTTTAAAATATAGAAAATTGAAAAGTACGAAAAACTTCTGATATAAAGTTTTGGTGGAAAAAATTAACCAATCTTTTTTCAATATTCTTCAACAAAACCTTTTTATCTAAAATTTATTTTTCAAATTCATTCAATGAAAGTTGGGAGAAAATGTGAAGAATTTGGCATCAGTGAATTCATGGCAATAAAATCCAACCTCTGTGTAGAGAACATTTCTACAGCAAAAAATAATCACTATAGGGTGGATTTACAACTTCATACTGTTATTTCCATTTGCTGTTTGTCATAATTTAAAAATTTGCTTTGTATTTTTATCTCAATTTTTTCTGCAGCTTTTCTGAAAGATTAGTTTTTTTATACATCATGTAGTGAGGCATTTTGTTGCTAATAGTTTTCAGGTATTAATAACTTATTTGGTTGTTCATCCATTCAATTTTTTTTTTTTAAATTGTGTTGATACCTTTCCTTATGCTTTCTCCATTTATAAAATTACCTTGGAAATTACATTTGTCATCATCCTGACTTAATATTATGGTGTCAGCATGGCACCACCTAATAGCTGATGAGCCAGGTGCTTTTTATTAGAACTTTGTGGGAGGGCAGCTCTATCTCTGGGATTATCCAAAGGATGCGCAAAACTCAAATATGCTGCTGATTAAGATATTTTTATCAAATAAGCTTCCCGATCTCCTAAAATATAATTAACCAAGTTTACCAATAAATTTTGTGAAATTCATTGAATTTTTTTGCTTAACTAATACAGTTTTAATTTATTCATATATTGAGAAATAATCAAACCTCATTTCCAATGAATCTTGGCTAGCTTTTCTGATTATATATTATCCAGTGTAATAGATTTGTATTGTTATTTATTATGTAAAATTTATTAGTTAAATTTAATCTAATTTCAAATTGTTATGTATACTGTGATTTCAGATATTGTCAACTTGGATCTAAAGTCAACATTACGTGTTCTTTATAATCTTTTTACAAAATATAAGAATATGAGTTAATCCTTTTTACAGTTTCAGGAATTGAAATATAACTTACAACTATTAATCAATTCTAATACATATAATCTCATTATATTATATATTACTTCTAACTACATTAATTAATGTTTTTATTTTAATAGTACAATCTTATATTTCTCACACAATGTGTTCAGATTAATTTTATTGGATTATTTAGAACCGCTTTTTGAAAAAAGATTTTACTTGTGTAATTTATTAGTTCGACTGCTGTAGAATGTGCCTTTTTATAAATTACCACCAGATTATTGTATTTGCAATATTGCCACTTGCCTACAAGTATCTAAGTGAACATTTCATGTTCTATCTCATAAGCTGTGGTTTGTTAGAAAATTGAATAGTATTTGTTTTCAATGCCTAGTATATATATATTGATACAATATATATATATATATATATATACATATATATATGTATATATACTTGTTGTTGTATTTATATATATATATATACACTAATATATATTGATACATCAATATGTATCAATTATATTGATAAAATTTTTAAATATATTAGTTTAATATTTACAAGTTACTATATTTATATATCGAATAACTGCTAAGCTGCCTATTTTAATATTTATGTATTTATATTTTTGTATACTATTTTATTTACAATAATCAGATCTACTCATATTCATATATTTTTAATTATTCATTTATTGTTTTTAATTGTCTATAACACTGTTAAATAAATTTTTATTTATTTTTATTTGCTTTTCAGTTATTTACTCCCATTTATTTAAGTATATACAGCTATACTTAGTTCAGTTATGGAAAATCAGAATTAGCCATTAAGTGTGTATAATGCTTTGACATCATATTCCTATTCCAAGTTAAAGTACATCCATAAAAAGACCTAACTGTAACAGAAGGGAAAATATGTAATTTATTTCTTAACTCTAAAATGAGTCATCACTGCATTTTTTTTTCTATTATGATCTCTACATAATTAAATTAAATGTAGTTAACTTATTAACTGCATTTTTATTTCCCATTTAGATTAGATTATTACTGTCTCGGAATTATTAATATACAGTTTTTATTTATTTCTAATATTTCTATATATAAAGCAACCTAAGTTCTGTTGACGTCATTCTGTATACTGATTTTTTTCTGAAGGTCCTGTTTATATATTTAGTATATTGCTTATGTCTGCTTTAATAAGAGTGCTTTTTTATTTATATATTACATTATGTTTTTAAAGGAATTTCTTAAGAGTACATTATATGAGAAAACAAATTTGTAAACATGACCCACATAAATGAAGTGATCAGATTTCCAACTTGATTTCTGTCTTGTCTGGGATAATAATTATGTTAAGCATTTGATCAAAGTAGTCAGTGTAAAAATTCATTATTGCATTTTTTAAGCTTATACATCAGAGCCCAATTGATAATTGAAATCATTGTTGCTGTTTTGGGCATGTCAAGAAATTGGTTGATAGATTTATGTTAAGATTAATAATAATTGTAATAAAATTTACCAAAAGAAAGTATGAATCCATATTTGCAGAAGGTATTACATGGGAATATTATCAGGAGTCATTTAATTTAATATTACCATTGATAATTATACTAAGTTTAGGACATCGTAAAAGTTAAATGTAAATCTGTAATATTATGAAAAATCTGTAGATACTATTTTAAAAATGATGATTACTCAGTACTTTCTCTTGTGAAGGTTAGGAGTCAACTTTATTGAGAATATTTGCCATAGCCTAATTATCGTATACCTCTTCTTGATGGCCATTTATGTGTGAATTATTAAATTTTAAAATCAATAGATCTGTGCGCTGAATGTGAAATTCAGGCTGTAATTTTTTCCCCTTCAAAAACATGATGTACCTGCAGTTCATATGTAGCTGGTTGCTGTATCTAATATTAATGTAGTGATTAAATTTCTCTGTAAGAGAAATTTAGTTACAAATTTAGTTTAGAGAAATTTGAGTTACAACTTGTTTTGTAAATACCAAGGCCTGAACATGCTTAATTGCTACTATATGCCTACAT
Source organism: Lycorma delicatula (assembly GCF_047948215.1). Taxonomy (NCBI): domain Eukaryota; kingdom Metazoa; phylum Arthropoda; class Insecta; order Hemiptera; family Fulgoridae; genus Lycorma; species Lycorma delicatula. The sequence goes on from NC_134462.1 coordinate 63,224,971, forward strand.
ATCTCTCTGGACCCTTAGTCTTGAGGGTACATTCCTTATAATATTAAAAATAAACTATAAAAACATAAGGTTACATTACTAATGCACAATATTACTAGCATGTGTATGCGTATGATAAAACTTAATATCTTTTTGTGTATCATAATAATAATATTATTATTATTTTGAAGCAAATACTTAAAAATTATGTTTCTAAAACTGTTTGTTTAACATTAAATTTTTTTAAATTATTCCTCAATATTTTTATTCTATATTTAGCATCATTGATTTTTATGAAACACTGCATTAAACATTGTAATTTACAAGATAATCAGGTGTCTTACTCAGATATAAAATTTACACATTAGGAATAACATAGCTCAGAAATGTATTAATTATAGTTAGCACTGTAAATCTAGTGTAATTATATCTCAATAGATATCAGTGTACTTATATACATTTAATTCTCAATATTAATCCGGCCTCTGTGGCACGAGTGGTAGCATTTTGGCCTTTCATCCTTTCATCCTGAGGTCCTGGGTTCAAATCCCCATCAGGCATGGCATTTTCACACACTACAGAAATTGTCATTCATCTCATCCTCTGAAGCAATACCTAACAGTTGTCCCGGAGGTTAAAAAAAAAATTGTCAATATAAAAAAACTTATTCATGTAAAACCTTTGATAAAGTACAAAAATATTTTTTTTATTTTTATTTAAGCAACAAACTTCAGTTTGTATCGCTGTAAGACTGTTTGTTAAATAAGTCTAGAGTATCTGTCTTCCACTTAGTAACCAAGGCACATAAAAATGGAGTGGAAGGTATCAGATAAAAAAAAATGTGCATGGATCAGAAGAGTCACTCATGATTCCAAAAGACTCGAATCATTTCTAACAATCTGAAGTTTATATTAATGAAAAGAGAAATGTAATGAGTTACTTGGATTTAGAATTGATTTTTGTAGATATTTGTAGAACTGTTTTGCTAAAAGCAGTTATCAGCATTAAGGCTATGACAAAATTTTTGTGAGTTGAGTATCAACAATATAAAAAGAGAAGATTGCTACTGGCAAAGTATGAATCACCTCCATGTTGGAATTCTTTATACACTTCGTAGAAAAATATGAATCTCTTTTGATTCAGTTGTTGATTGGAATGATATAAAAGACAGTGATTTAAGAGACATCACTTCTAGTCTTCAAAGAAACTGAACGTCTAGGTAAATTTTTAGCCTTTTTTGTAATCAGTTTGGTGTCCTGTTGATCAACTTAAAGCATCAAGGAATAATGAATTCTGTACAAATCTATGTGAAACACTAGAAAATTTACACACATTATCCAAAATCTGTGATAAGTACAGTGGAGAGCACATATGTTTGCATATTACCATTGTCCACATTTTCTGCATCTGTAACATTTGCTAGGAAAATATAGATAGAACATTCTTTTAGTTAATCAAGACTTGGCTCTAAGTGACTTCTATTATTTAAAAACTTAAAATAATTTTTGGGTGACAAACAATTCATATGAAATAAAATTGAAATGTTGTCAAGCATTTGTTAAATTTATGGTCAGCAAAGAGTCTTCAAGAGATCCTTGAAGCTCAAGATAGAAACAAAGAATTTTATGTACAAAAATTGGTAACAGTTACATAGAAACGTAGACAAAGATCACTTACATAGAAAAGTAGACAAAAGATAAGTAATGAGTAAAAAAAAAAAATTTATATATATTATGATACTTAAATTATACATAAACAAACATTATTTGTCCTTTATCCTCAATATTACCCTTTCATTATTGAAGAGGGAAAAGGATTTTTTTTAGAAGTAACACGTTTCACTTCCTTGTACTTGTACAAGGAAGTATTAATCGCAAAAAAAATTTAATTTCATTGGATTATCCATTTTGATCATCCCTGAATCCATTTTGACTAGTTTCGGTGTGATGTCTGTACGTACATATGTACGTATGTATCTCACATAACTCAAAAATGATTAGCCGTAGAATGTTGAAATTTTGGATTTAGGACTCTTGTAACACCTAGTTGTGCATCCCTTTTGATTGCAATCAACTAGACCAAAAGTTTTCAAAAAAGCCCAAAATCTAAAAAATTTGGTTTTTGAAATTTTTCTTATTGTAGTAATAAGCCCTCATTGCGAGCTTTTTAATGATATATCATAAGTGGTACATATTTTCATTGGTTCCAGAGTTGTAGCCAAATAAAATTTTAATTAATGAAATACTTGGATCTTATAAGGGGAAGGGTATATTGGTTCAAATCCAGCTTCATTTCCTTTTTCTTTTTTAACTTTTTTTTTTAATTTAAATTTATTGATGTATTAATAATTATTAACCTGTGATTGTAAAACAATATATGCAATAAATAATAATTCAATAATAATAAAAAAAAATATGAAAAATTAGAAGTTATTAGTGAAATAAAATTTTATGTACTTTTAAAAATGTGTATATGTAATTTAATAGGAGTACAAGAAAGTCATATGGTGTCCACATCAAATTTTTAATTAAAATGTTAATCTTTATTTTTTTTTAAGATAGACATGACATTTCTCCATTTTAATTTTACATAAATAAATTGATTTCACTCAGATAATTTTCAACTTCCATAACCCAATTGTGTTGTATTTCTTTTGTTTTAATTATGATTGTTAAAATATATTGTACTATAAAAAATTATCTTTCAGTAAATATGAATGAAGGAACTGTTTCTAAATTTTCATACTTTGGGATTCGATAAATGAGTAATCTGATACTATTCAAGATGTCAACATTTACTGCTCAATCTATATTTCATCAATTTGTATAATTTTTCTGATACTCTATTAGTATGTTATTTAGAGAATTTGCATGTAAAGGGACACTGTTGAGGAACTACAGGAATGGTTTTCTTTGCCAAAAACTCATTAATTGAGACTGCATTATCATGATGCAGCATCCAGCTGTCTTTGATGGCTGCCACATATGGCAACTCTTTTCCACAGTCTTTTAAGAATTTCTCTGTAAACATATTGATTTACAGTCTGTCCTGTAGGCAGAATTTCCTTACAGACAGTGCCATTACTAATGAAGAAACAATGCATGGGTTTGATTTTTGATTTGCTTATTTTTTCTTTACTGGGACGTGCCGAGTTTGAAGTGTGCCACTTGCTCTGGCATTTTGTTTCTGGATCATATTCAAATATCCAAGATTGATCACCAGTAATAACATTTTTTTAGAAAATCAGGATCAGTTTCAATTCGCCCTAGAAGATTGTGGCACATTTCCACCTTGTTGTTTTTCTGTTCAACAGAGATTTTTTCGAATCAATTTTGCATAACCTTTTTTCATTTACAATTCGTTTGTCAAAATTTGATGGACTTCAATTGTTCTTCAATCATTCTGACAGTTAATCGCTGGTCATAATGTATCAAGTCTCTGATTCACTTAACATTGTATCACTTTTCAACATTAACAATCTCCCAGAATGTGGATCGTCCGCAACTGATTCCCGGCCATCTGAAAATGCTTTAAACCACCTAAAAACTTGGGCTCGTGACAGAGTATCATCTCCATATGCCCTTTTCAACTTTGAAAAAGTTTCAGTAGTATTCTCACTGAGTTTAACACAAAACTTGATTGCACATTTTTTTTTTATTAATGAGTCTGAGAAATACCATTTACATACATCCTACAAGTGGGGTAGTGTTGGACTCCCACAAGTTCCTCTAAGATGTTGCTAATGAGCCTATGTGTGCCTGCACCCTATCGACTAAAACTCCTCTCTCACTGATCCTTCCCCCCAGGGCCGGACATGCAATTAAGCAGAGGCTCTGCTCTGAGGGGTGTCAAAGCTGGAAGATTTGGGAGTCCTACAGCTTCATCACCGCTGCCCACCCGCACAAGCATGGACAGGCGACTCCAATGTAGGCTGCTCCTCGCCTTCCAACTTTCTGACTTTTAACACACCATTAACTAACAGTGTCACTTACTCTAGCTGCTTTGTGTTCTAAAAATAACCATGACTATACTCACCTTATATTATCTGCACTCATAACTGGTACCACTGTCAGCCTCTTCTTGTGGGACACTGGTCTTATTCCATCTTAAAATAACCATAACTGTACACATGTAATTTCATTGTAATGAAACATTAGTATTTGGTTAATTTTCTGTTTTTGTTATCAAATGAAAGAAGGTATACTTTTTAATAAAAAATAATACATGATTAAAAAATTTTCAGGTTAATTTTATTAACAAAATAACATCAAAGTTTAATGTTTTAATTAAGCCTAATTATCACTTTAAAACAATAATTAAATATATTTTTTTAAATTTATTTTACAGTTCTTTATATTTTTATAAAGATTGAATAGTATTTAATTACTTTTTAATCATCACAGAATAGAATTCTTAATTCTAATTAGTGAAAAATACCTGTATGAATAATAATAATAAAAAACAATTTTTTTACAAGCTTACTATTATTCAGTTCTTGTTGATCTAGACTGATCTGTAATTCTTTGTACATTTTATTTAATTCTTGCTTAATTTATTTGTAAAATTATATTTGATCAGTAATCTGATGTCAATACCAATCTTAATATTCTAATCTCGGTTTAAATAAATAAATTATTCTATCGAGCTTGGCTTCAGTTTTTTTTTAATAATAAATAATTTGTTCATTAAAATTATAAATCTTGTTTTTTTTTATAATTATAATTTCTTAAATTATCCCATCACTAAACCCACATCAAGATTACTGTTGGAACCATCTTTTGTTATGAGTAATTTTTTGTCTTCTTTTATTGTTTTCTTTGGTGATTTTTTCTTTGGTTTTCTATTTATTACTCCATTATCATCATCCATCATTCTTATTATCTGTGTATGATCACTTGAATCTAGTGGTGCTACTGATATATCTCTAACTGCTCGAAATTTACCACAGTTATTCAGGTGTTCATTCTCTAATCGGAAGAAGTTCCATATGAATCGCCTAAATTAAAAAAAAATATGCATTTGTTAAACTGATTTGTAAAATCAAAAACACAGATTAAAAGAATTGAAATTATTTATCAAAATAATAACATATTTTGTGATCACATGATGTTTTCTGCTGTAACTTTAATTCTCATCTAAATATTTTTTAAAACGTTTTTTGAAAATAAAAACATTAAATTAAATTATTTTAATCAGATTTTTAGTACACACCAAACTTAATTTTTAACTACAGTGAAACTACCTTTAGCGGGCTCCTCTTAATGCTGGACACTTTTAGATTCCCTGGCAGTTTTATAGTGGTATTAATGGTTAAAATACTTTTCAATAATGGATCTTCTAAATAACAGACACGGACATAGAATTTACCTACAAAAATTGTTCAATCAGTTCTGAAAAACGGACAGCAGGAATAAAAATTGTAATTTTTCTTTTTTTTTTATACTCAGTGTAACTCATTTATTTATCTGTTGTGAATTGCATCATTTCCCATCTAGATGCTGAAGTTATGATTTTAGTCAATTCCTCATACAGTGTGACTGTACATTGAACACATGTAATATTTTTGTTATGGTACAGTACTGTATTTTTTATTGTAGTACATTTTCTATATGTACGTTTACTGTACATCCAATTTTGTATATTGTATAAAAATTGTTACAACCTAGATACTGCAATTTCCCTGTTAGTACTATAAATGTAATCTTGTGTTGTTTATTCATACTCTCTAGTACCTTGATGTTTGACACCTTATCCTTCCAAGATATTCTTAGCATGCGTCTATAGCACCACATTTCGAAGGCCACCAACTTTTTCATGTGTAGTTTTTTTCAATGTTCATGCCTCCATTCCATATAGCAGCACAGGAAACTCATTTTACCATTCTAGCCCGCAGATATAATCTGACCTGCCGATCACACAAGAAAGAACACATTTTGAGAAATGCGCTGCTAGCCATTTCTATCCAGGTTTTAATTTCCAGTGTTTGGTCCATGTTATTGGTTATCCAAGTACCAAGATATTTGTACTTTGTTGTTCTTTCAGTTATCGCATTGTTGATGTATAACAATGAAATCACCATTTGTGATCTAGTTTTCACAATTTAAGTTTTGTTAAATTTTCTAAATTATCATTTATTTTAAAATTATCTGACATCTTGTATATTATCAACATCTGTATAAGTTTCATCACCTCTATCCCATTATTTATTGTTTGATTTATATTATAATTGTTATCATTCCTATATAATGTGTTTTTCATTTTTATCAAATTATTTATTGTTTTATGATTTGTTTTTATTATTATTTTTTTTTTTGTATATATTAATGTTAATTTTTATATAATCATCAAACATGATGTTACCCAAAACACTTTAATAAATTCAAATGTATATTGTACAATTCAAGATTTTTTCAATTTCTCCTATAGTAAGTATATTTTATCTCTTTGTTTTATCCTGAAATTGTCTGCATACGTTTAGTTTTACATATAATACTATTATGTTGAAAACCTTTAATATTTATTTCAGCATATTTAGGTATTAGTTTTAATTTTAAACATTTTTCATTAAAATTTATGGAATTTATAATCCTACATAATTTTCTGTGTAAATTGTAAAATTTGTAGGACAACCTTGCCTGGTTGGCATTTATTGTTAATTTATTTTTATTTTTTGTAGTCCATTAAGCACTTTTGAGCAAAAGAAAGTGCTTTCGGGCATAAGCCCATCTTCAGTAATTTTTTTTTTATTAAAATTTTACACTTTAATGTGAAAAAAAAACTTAAAGTAAGAATGTTCATTAATTTTTTATGGAGTGGCAGAATAAGTTTTATATTGTACAATTAGCTACATTTTATGTACAAAGGAGATATGTATATATATATATGTGTGTGTGTTAATATATATAAAATAATCGTGTTTTTAAAACATTTTACTTTTATAAACATAATTTTATTAAACAACTGATGTGTAACATTTACAAAAAAGGGGATGTTCCATCAGACTTCAAAAAGAGTGTTATTGTCATGATAGCAAAGAAACCAGGAGCAGATAAATGTGAAGAATACAGAACAATTAACTTAACTACTCATGCATAAAAAATCTTAGAATTCTGTGCAGAAGAATTTAGAGGAAAATGGAAAAATTATTAGGAGAAGATCAATTTGGTTTCAGGAAAAGTATAGTGACAAGGAAAGCAATTTTAGCACTCAGATTAATATTAAAAGAAGATGAAAGAAAAACAAACCAACATACATAGCATTTATAGACTTAGAAAAGGCAATTGATAATATAGACTGGAATAAAATGTTCAGCATTTTAAAAAATCTAGGGTTCAAGTATAGAGACAGAAGAACAATTGCTAACATTTACAAGAACCATACTGCAACAGTAATAAGAACATAAGAAAGAAGCTGTAATAAAAAAGGGAGTCCAACAAGGATGTTCCCTATCCCTGTTACTTTTTGAACTTTACATAGAACTAGCATTTAATGATGTTAAAGAACAGTTTAGATCCAGAGTAACAGTGCAAGCTGAAAAGATAAAGGTGCTACTATGATTTGCTGATGATATAGTAATTCTAGCTGACAATAAAACAGATTTAGAAGAAACAATGAATGGCATGGATGAGTTCCCATACAGAACTACTGCATGAAAACAAACAATAACAAAACAAAAGTAATGAAATGTTTGACCACTGAATATAAAAAGAGGAAGAGAAAAGATTATGGAGGTAGAAGAATTTTGTTATTTGGGAAGTAGAATTACTACAAAGATGGGCAAAGCAGGAACGATATAAAATGCTGAATAGCACAAGTGAAACGAGCTTTCAGTCAAAAATATAATTTGCTTACATCAAAAAACATTTTTGAAAGTATATGTTTGGAACGTAGCTTTATATGGAAGTGAAACTTGGACGATTGGAGTACCTGAGAAGAAAATATTAGAAGCTTTTGAAATATGGTGCTACAGGAGAATATTAAAAATTGGATGGGTGGATAAAGTGACAAATGAAGAGGTGTTGCGGCAAATTGATGAAGAAAGAAGCATTTGGAAAAATGTAGTTAAAAGAAGAGACAGACAGACTTATAGGCCACATTTTAAGGCATCCTGGAATAGTTGCTTTGATATTGGAGGGACAGGTAAATGGGAAAAATTATGCTGGCAGTCAGTGTATGGAATATGTAAAACAAATTGTTAGGGATGTAGGGGGTAAACCGAAATAAAACGCCTGGCACTAGATAGAGAATCTTGGAGAGCTGTATCAAACCAATAAAATGACTGAAGACAAAAAAATATCTAATTTACTAATAATTGTAATTCTAATTTCTAATTTTCTAGTGGGCTACTTTTAAAAAACTTTATTTACAAATAGAAACCTTTTTGTCATCTGTATTTACAAAACTTTTTAAAAATCTTATTTAGGGTTAATACTTATTTTAAATCTGAAGAAAAAAGTTATGTCCCTCTGATAAAAATGTAATATAGAGCAAGACGTGCATTACATAGGAGTACTATATGTATTACACTTCTCATTTCCATGAAATCTAGCAGAGAAGGTAAACTTATTAAGTTTACTTCTCAAATTAGAGCCATAACCATTTTGACAAAGTGTTTGTGATGTTTTAAAGATCACTTCAAATTGTATCTGAACAATAAAGCCACCACCTTTTATTTAGTAATTTATATAATTTATATCTTATAAGTGTATACAATAATCCATACATGGATTTGGCTAATCAACTTATATGTTACTTAAAATATAATCATAAACTGCTTACCGAAAAACTTCAAGTGGTGCTGTTATTGATAGCATTAGTTCTGGACTTACAAATTTCATTTCTACTAGGACAAATGTATACGCCCATGAAAATCTCAGAACTAAATCTTCCAGAATTGCAAAATAATAAAAAGACTGAAAAAATAACATAATTTTATTTTAATTAATTTATGCATTTCCAAACTAGTACAGCATGTAAAAATTTGTTATACAGAGTTCTCTTATATTTTAATCTTTATATATATATATAGAAGAATGATATAGTATGAGCTGAGCTAATGCGCCCTCAAAATAATTTCCAATAAAAAACAGTAAAATATCAAAGTAGATCTCTTGCATAAATAACAGTTATAAATTGGTTTACTTTTAGCTACCCAGTTCCAGCTAGATTTATATTTCAAAATTTTCTTTAAAATCCAAAAATTAGTATTTTATAAAATTTCAGCTACCAAAAATATGTTTTTCTAATAAAATTTCATTAATTTAAAGTAAAAGTACAATTCTGTCTACTTCTAAGATTCTGATACAAAATTATTAAAGTAAAATTAAACCAACAAACTAATAATAGTAATAATAATTTAATTAGAATTACTGGAGGTATTAATTATTACTGTAAAGAAGTAAAAGATTAAAGGATTTTATACCAATTATAGATCCATTTTGCAATAATAAAAATGGATTTTATACGGTGTGAAAGCGAATTGAAAATTGGAAAATTTCTGATAAAAAAAGAAGTTTATGGATGTTCCAACTATTATCTTAAATTTAGTTTTTATAATTTTAATTTAACTAAAAAATCCCTTATTTATTAGATTCTATGTATATAGTAATAAACAAATCACTATTTAAAAAGACATATAATTATTATTAATAAAAATTGTACAAATCCACTTGTTACTCTTCATAAAACTGAATTTCTTTTTATTTAATATTAAATGCTCTTTTGAAAAAATTACCAAAATCGATTAGATAGAAGAACTATTAGAACGTGTTATTAAAATTTTTGTTTAATTTTTAACAAAAAAGAGACAAAATATTCAGTAAAAGTTTTAATTTTTATATACAAGGAGAATTTTAATTTAATTATAGATTACAATAAATTTACCAATTTTTGTTAACAGATAACTAGAAAACCATACTGTTACTTTTTTGAATTGCCTAATAAAAAATTAAAAGAAATGATTGTATGAAATTAGGTATACCTATAACATTTCATATGTACCATAAAACTAAATTAAGCTTACAAAAATGAAGTTAATGGATTAAAATGAAATATTTATAATTCATTATTTGATTAGCAGTTTTAAAAACAAAACAAATTTAATCCAATAAAAGACTGTTTAGAATTAATAAATAAGCATTGAAATTCTAAGATGCTCTATTTTATTCCTGTACGTCCTGCAGTACATTTATTGGGTAAATAATAATATTAAAAAATTAACTGGTGTACAAATTAAAGTTACAGAAAATTTAGAAAAATATAAACGTAATAATTATGTTTTACTAAATAATTAAAGAAAACAAAGCCAATTGTAATTTTTTTAATTTAAATTAAAATTAAAAATTCTGATTTAAATTTTAGAAATTTACAATTTTAATTTTTTTCAATTTAAATTCTAAAGAATTTTTTTAAATCTAATGTTGTTCTGCTGCATATTAAGACAGAAGACTAGGATTTAATAGAAATTGATAAATAAAATTATCAGAACCTAAAACTGAATAAATGAAATTGATAAACATTATATACTTACAGTCTTCTGAAAAAAAAAGGATAGAATTGGAAGAGATAAAAAAAAAAACTGAAATATATAAATTAAACAGAAGTTTTAAAAGAATATTAAAGTTTATTAGAAAAAATTAAAGAAATTATAGAAAAATGAAAAATTTACTTTAAGTACATTTGTTCTTGATTTTGAAGAAAGTTTTTTAATAAATTTTATAGTATCTGAGGTTGATTTCTAAAACTTAGTGGTGTGTTGATTTTATGTGCGAGTGTAATTATATTTCTTTCATTTTTTATTTGCATTGTATCAGTTAAATTTTGTTTGGCCTACTTATAATTTCCTTAAAAATTATTCTGAAAACTATTGTGATACCTATATTTTTATAAATATTAACTGGAATGCTAGCATATTTTTCTTATTCTATTTGTTTGAGAAAAAAAGGAAAAAATAAAAATAATAAATGAAATAGATAAAATATTTTAATTATTTGTAAGTAAAATTGTTTATTTGTTTTTATTCTAATAACCACAGTCTTAATCCCAATTACAGCTACATACCACTTTTTTGTAACCAAAAAATTACTTTTGTAGCGAGTGAAAAATTCCAGCCTACCCAGGATTCAAATTCAGAATTTTCTAGATATAAAGCGGGGAAGTTACCACTTTTCATGCAAGTTGGCTGTGAAGTTAAATTATTACAATTTTAATATTTCTTAATTTTTAGAATATACATCTTTTTATCTGTGTACCAATTTCTTAGCTAGATTTACATTACTTTATTTTCTTTCTTTATATTTGTCATCAATTTTGTTAACACATTTTTTCACAAGTATAACAATAACCCATCATTTATAAAATTTAAATTTTACAATAGAATATTTTTTAAGATTATTAATTCTTTCATATATAAAAACACTGGGCTGGTCTAGTGGATAATTCATCTTGCAAATTGGTTGTTTAACAGCTGATTTTTGAAGTCAAAGGTTTTGAGGTTCAAATCCTAGCAAGAGTTAGTTGCTTTTATACAGATTTGATTACTAGATAGTGGATACCAATGTACTTTGGGGGTTGGAGTTCAATTAACCACATGTCTCAGGAAAGGTTGGCCCGTGTCTATGCAGACTACACCTCATTTGTATGTCATACATATCATTACCATTTCATTGGACTGTGGGGTGGTTGCTTAATCATTCATTAGTTGAATAGACATACACATGAGAGAAATAAAATAAAATAAAATTTATACATATATATATAAATTGTAACTATAACCTGAAAGTCTAATTTAATTGTATTTTTATGAAATAGCTCATGATTTCACTAAGTAAAACCATTTTTTATAAATTATTAATTTTGTTTCTGAAATCAAATTAAGTTTTCTCATCCAATTTATTTACGAATTATATTCTTTTGAATATATAGTGTAACAAGACTGGTATAACAGACCTGAGTAGCGGATTCCTTCCAATTACGAAGAAAGTACTAGAAAATATAATAATGGGAGAAATCCAGAAAGGGCCTAAAAGAAACTCTTTTAGTCAAGGTAACAAGTTCGTTTAACAATTATTCTTTGTAATACTGCCCATTGACACACCTAAAAAGATGTTATTTCGTGAGAAGAGCTACCAGACCCAGGTTAGGAATGCATGGGAATGAAAGGGCTCGGTTGATCGTTCTCATGCTCAACTGGGGTCTGGTTCTACAGGTAAAGAAGATAGGTGTATAAATACTCTGGGGAAGACCAGTTGAAATCAGTTCTACAAAATGTCAGTCTGTAAGGAGAATCTGTGAGAGAGTGCTACAATAGAGTTTTAAGCGAGCGTTATTATACTAGTTTAAAGTGAGAATATTCTGTGAGGAGGTCAGTAAAGGAGCAAATTTCTAGTGCAGGTTCGATGCAATTAAGGTGATGTCATAAGTAATTCCAATACACAAAAACAAGTAATGGTTCAGTGAGTTACTATTAAACTACAACTGAAGAGATAATGCACTGAATTTCATTTATAAAGTGTTAGGGTAGTTTTATTTGTGAACAGCAAAGTTATTTGCAGTGAAAAGAACTTTATACTTGTCTTACCTATTGTACTATTGTTGTTAATACAAGACTAGTGGTTAAACATGTTAAGACTGATTGCCATGCTAATGTCTTTTGTCAGTGGAACTGAATTCTGGTTTTCAATAATTAACTACCTTTGAATAAATCCTGATGATTACTTCAAATTCTGTTTTGTATGCAATCACTGTTAATAATAATTATTATTATTGACATTTATTATTATTATTGTGGTTGTTATTACTATGATTATTATTTGTTTATTATTATTATCACTGTTTGCTGTTGTCTTTATTATTATTATTTTGATTATTATTGTGAGTTGTTTATTAGTGTCGTTATTATTATTGATTTGTGCTATTTTACTTATATTCTTAAAGTAATAAATTGTAATTATATAAACATTTTCAATTGATAATCTCACAATATCCTGATCAAGCTGCAAACACACGACTATATCTATATATATATATTCTTTTAATAAATAATAATGTATTAATGCATTAAAAATATATATTTAATTACATGTTTTATTAAACCTTTTTATAGTTATAATATTTATACTTTCAACACTGCATGCACATATTTTCACATTTTTATGTACTTTATTGATTTTTTTTTTTAGCAATATTCTTTTTGTAGAAACATTTAGGAAAGATGAAGTCTTTTTGAGTGATTTTCTTTGATATTTTAATATTATTCAGTGAAAACATAGTTTTTATGAGGTGCATGAGCATCATTCTTGAGCTCTTACACCCCTTATTACTTACATATATATTTAGTAATTGATAAATATACACCAACCTGATAGTTACGTCGTACCCAAAAAGGTTCTGGATTTCAATCACATTTAGTCATTACTTACTCTATAAAGTATAAAATTCATCCAGCATAAATAGCTGTAACTGGTCATCAGTCTGTTGTTATTGGAAGAAAGGAATGTTTTAGACTGAAGTAAATTTTAACTAAGAATTTTTATCATAAACCTATTATGTATGAAACTAAATGCGAAAGTTTTAAAAAGTATAGATTTTGTATATTAACTAAAGGAAAACACAGACTTAGGTCTTAATACAAAAAATTGGCCATAATCTACTTAGATTAATAGTTAGCTGTTCTACCCACTGGAATTTCAGTGAATTTTATTGTTAATAGAACATTTTCAATACTAGACATGGATTTCTGTAATCTGCAATACAATTAGTTAAGTAAAATAATTTATTAACAAAGTTGACTTATTTAAAAAGTCTGTTTTCTCCAGAATTAAAGTTCACTGGAGGTAAAAAACAGTGTCCAACAATAAAATCTGAATTTATTTTTAACACCGATTTTTCCAAATTGGAGGTAATCATCTTTAGGTAACTTATAAATTAGAAATTTTGTTAAAAAGCTAATATATTTCAATAAGATGCTTGAAAAAATTAATTTTTACTCTATTATTTGATATATTAGTTAAATTATCATAAATAATGTAGTCTTGTGTATATATGGACAGTTGTAATATTTTACTAAAACAAATATTGTAAGAGGAGCTCTACTGACACTAAGAGCTATTATAGATGAGATAATCTGTCATAAGTTGCTAGATATGAGTAAATACAACTTATTGCTTTCATTAAGCATATATATATACACGTACGTAATACAATTGGTTTCTTGTAAAGCAAAGTCCACTGGTGAACATCTTTATTGTTCAGAACAAAGTAATTGAACAGCATTTGATTAGCAATCCATATCTTTCTCCTGCTAAGTTGAAGCAGGTTAAAACGGATTGTTTAACTACAGAAAAGAATACAATTAATTTGTTACTTTATACTGTACATCCCAGGTCTTTTATGGTTGTGATTAATGTAAAGCACCTGAGATACAAGAGGCACCAATCATATTACTTTTTTTGAGAATACTGTTATTCATTATACAACCATTTCCTGTAGTGAATATAGTAAAGGTGTCATTTGTAAAGTTGGATATCATCTGAATTCTGGCATGCATTATTCCTTTCTTTGTAAACTTGGAATAGGAGGCTTTTTATTCTTTAATATGTGTGCCACTTATCAGAAGTGATTTTTGACTTATGTCAGTCAATTCACCTACAACTTTTAAGTTATGACACCCAACAAATAAAAATAAAATGCTTATTTTAATTTTTATTCATCCAAGTAAACCCTTACCTTATCGATTCAGAAGTATAGCTTATAAATATAAGACTGAACTAAAGAAATATTGCCTCCCAAGATCTCTCAAATAATACTGACTGGGTTGCTAACTGGGAATTGATGTAAACTTGACTAATGCTGGGGCACCAGATTAAATTTTGATAGTTAAGTTTTGCTAGTTCAGTAAGAACCAGTTGATTTGAATTTTGGATTGTTCTAGCTCATTTTCCAATCATATTATTAGCTCAATGAGTAAATCTGCTAAATTGAACACTTAGCTAAAAATGCTGATATCTAAATAAATCAAATAAATAATAATTTATAGCTAATAGATAAATATCCATAAAAATAGCTAAACATATAGGAAATATAGAAAATTTCTAGTAAGTTTGTAATACTACTACTGGATTCACAGTAAAACAATTCTGTTTTAAGTAATAAAACAGAAAGTAATGTTAAAAAAGCCAGTGTACAACCACAGGCTTATTAAATTATTATTCCGCATAAATAATACAGTGTTCTAGGCTAAATTCTATTAATCCCAAATTAAGAAATTTCTGAATCTAGTACCAAATATTATGTGATACTTAACACTGTGCAAATCTGGCAGCATTTATGTAAAAATTGTTCATGATATCCTACTTATTCATTGAATTATATATTATAATGTACAATATGTATGTAAACTCATTAAACAGAAAAGTTCCAAATTTTACCCTTTTTGTAAGGTGAATTACAAATTTTTTTCTTCAGTTCAAAATTTTGTTTCTCAATTCAACTGAAAAGTTTTGATTAAAACATTTTTTCTACACTTGTCACCAAAATTGGTTAATTTTTTTTTTTACTTAACTGTAAAATATTGATGGAACTCAAGTAATATGGTCTATATAGATTTTAATATTTATTACAATTTTATTTATACATAACTGTTGCCAGGACTATTAAACATAATTTTTTTTTTTACTTGACCTCATAAAATTCATACATTGTTTTCATATTAAAAGTATCTTATATTTGTTATTTTATTTATATTGTTAAGATATATATTTTGGCATATTTGTTAAGAATAAAAATTACTTCTTAATTCAAAGGAATAACGATGTGTATGTAACCAGTCAAATTATTGATTAACCCTCATATAAATAAAAGATAAAATATGATATCATAAGCTATCATTTACTATATTTGTAATAAAATGATAATACCAAGCTTGAGTAGACGACTTCTTCTCTTAAAAATTTATTTTCACCAGCATTTTTGTCAAAAAGACCCCAATCCATACGTATATCCCACATGTATGTATAAAGAGAATTTATTATACATGAAAATAACCACCAGTATAAATAAGGGCTTTCCCAGTGATCAGGATAATTAGCTGGAAAAAATAAATAAAAAATTATTTTGTATTAATCATAATGAATAAGATATTTCGTTTATGCAATTAATTTGTACTGAATTTTATTTGTTTGTTGTAATACTTAATGAACTATAACAACCTCAGGAGATGACTGTTGTCATTGTGCATCATGGATTCTTATACTGTTGTTATTTATTTTTTATAGGTACACTGGCAATAAGGAAAAACCGTCTTTAATCTACACAAAATTTAATTCAGTAATTTTGAATGTACAAAAAAGCCTCTGCATCTTTTTCTAATTATAAACTGTAAATAATTGTTTGATTATAGTTTATAATAACTACAATTGTTTATAGTTTTATTAGTAAATTATTCCAAAACATAATTTTGCAAATCTTTGTTTTGTGTACACAAGATTGAATAAAAAAATACACTTACTATAAGTTATGAATGATCACTTTTACTGTTAAATGAACAGAATAGCTAGCAAAAAATTTATATAAAATTAACTTTGTATTGATAAATTTAACCTGTTCTGATAAAATCAATAATTTTGTTATAATAATATTTTTTTTTGTATTGTGAGCAGTCCACTCAGAAAAGTGGAAGAATATATATTAAGGAAATTAAAGATAAACCATTATATGAACTGTTTTGATCAAAATAAGAAAAGAGAAAAAGGAAAGAGTTGGGTAATTTTGCTGATAAAACCAGAAAAAATTAATATGCAAGTAAAAAGTTATGTAAAAAAACTGTTTGATTTTACTCTTTGAGTAAAATCTTGAGATACAGGACCTGTGGTGATCGTATCACTCCACTCTGCTTGACCAATTGAAAACAAAATTAAATGACATCAATGACCAGTATTCAGAAGTCATCTTACAAAAATTTTATAAATATTTGTTAATCTGGTCAGAAGATATAAAAAAAAAAAACAATAAATAACAAAAAAGCAACAAAAAATACCCTTATCCCCCACCCCTGAATGAAATTTCCCACACTGAAAACTAAAATGATATTCTAATCTAATGAAATCATGTAATTAGTAAAAGAATAGAGTCCAGAAATTACAAAAAGGAAAAAGAATCTTTTGCCCCCACCCTTTCAGGGAAAAGACTAACACCATCACACAATTGGCATTAAATTTATAATCACATCTGATCCACATTACAGTGTACTGGGTTTGGATATTGACTAAGCCTCACCAGCACTCTTTGTCTATCCAAAATTCTCTCTCTTTCCCTCTGTTTCCTCCCAATATTATTTCTACCCTTATTCTGTCTCCTTATCTTCCACAAGGTCTTCCTCTTGGATGTTTTCCTACATCTTTCATCTCTTCCACTTGTCTTGGGATTCTGTCTCCAGCCGTTTCCTAGGTGCCCAAGCCAACATACTTGACTCCATCCAATTCTCTCTCTTATAATATTTACTCCCAATTTATTTCTTACTTCCACATTCCTTATTCTTTTTCTTCTTGTTATTCCCATTTTGCCTCTTAAAAATTTAACTTCCCCTGCAGGTGCAGGCAACTCCAATCTTTTTCTGTCACTGCCCATGTGTCAGCTGCATATGTAATTTAGGAACGTAATAATTTATATATTACTAACTTTGTTTTTAGTGGTAATTTCTATCCCAGACCAAATTTTTAATAGTTTGAAAGAAGTTTCCTCCTTTCTGCAATTGGCTGGTTTTCCCATTTTCTACCCTCACACCTGCTGTCAGACTAAAACCCAAATACTTAAATTTATCAATGGCATTCATCAGTGTTCCCCCCAGCATAATAGTCCTCACCACTTTTCTTTTCTCCATTGCCAATGCTGTATACGTTTCAATGATTCAATCTGATTATTCAGTGTAGCTGCTCTTCCTGCATTCCAAAATTTAATTAACATTATCTAAGTCAAAAAATGATTAATTTTATTTAATTGAATTGTACTGATATTAAATCTAAATTGAACATAAATTTATTAATAATACTTACATTCTGTTAGTTTGTTCATCAAATTAAAAACTTGAACAAAAAAGGTCATCGAATACTTTCCAGCATTGACTAAATGTGGAAATGCTTCTCGTGAGTCTCTGTATCGACGCAGACATTGAGCAAATCGAATCCATGCTGGTACGCATCCCACAACACATCTACTGTAAAGAAATGATGGTTCTGATGAGCATTCATGAAAATCTGTTGAAAAACAAAATAAAATTATTATTTTTTTTTTTTTTTATGTCTAGGAAAATGGGGAGATAGATTTAATTATATAATTAGTTATCACTGTTTTATTTCCTTATGTAATAAAGTAATACTTAATTTTTTCTTTCATTATTAAAATTTTAGAACGCTTATTGAAGAAAATAGCAAGTACCTATATATCTGACAAAAGAATTGTCACATAAAAGGACATGCTGACAATGTGTCAGTGTGTCCCTTTACTTTCACCATTCAACCAAATTTATACTGCTGAACTTCAGCATGTCAACTTACTGAAATGCTTATACTTACACCCCAAGTTATACCTCCATTTTATTCTTAAAGTTCTTGAGTTATAATGAATATCATTACTTTTAGTGAAAATAATACATTTTGTAATGATTCTTATATCTTGGCTGAATCACAGCCATGAGAAAGACTAGTACAGATAGTAAAAAACAACAAATTAATTTAAATCTTATGTAAATAACATTTAAATTAATAAATAAAGATTTAATACATTTTGTCAATAGAAATAAAGCTTTTCTTACCTCCTGCAGTAACCCAGTTTCCATTAGTGTAATAAAAACAACCAAGAAAATGTAAATCTAATAAAACTGTTGCTAGACTATTGAGTTGATCAGCCAGCCAGAAATCTGCAAATTCTACACGAAAAAATGGAGCACCTACCATTCTTCCCTAGATAGAAAAAACAAAAGTGTTTTAAAACTTTTAATATTGCATTTCATTTACAATTTTAGTTATAATTTTAAATAAGAAAATAAGTTTTTTTCTGATTTATGTTTTTGTATGGCAAGTATTATTTCTCTTCTGAAGTTAAGTTCTGTTTGCTTCCATCACTCTAGTTTTCATCAGTCTGCGCCTGATCTTTGTATCTTTATTGTCCAAGATGAAAAATCTTAGGTTTTAATTAATTTTCTATTTGTATTTGTATTTTCTATTTTTGCAAATTGCAAATTTAAATATTTGTAAGAATTTGAAAAATTTCAAAAATGTGATACAATAAAATAGATGTAAAACCTATTTTTTATCATAAATTAATATAATATATTCACTTTTTTGGCTGATACGATGTATTCTTACAGCTAAACAGTTGAGTGGTCTGAGAAGGAGGCCAGGGAGGATCATCAACCCCTTAATATCTAATGTAAATTGTCATAAAATAAGCCTAATTTCTATTATAGTGTATTTTTAAATTAAGCTGTTTTTATGTATTTAATTAATTTTTATGAGGTACATCATGCCTTTAGAAATCACTCCCCTCTCTTCACCCAGCCTTAATGATGAAGTATGTAAAATACTTACAATTTTCTTCCATGTGTCGAAGTTTTTTTGGACGACTTATACTTTGCTTCATGCTTTTCCTTCTATGTTTTCTATAGAGTACATCTCAGTGTAACATCCAGCAATAGTCTGCCATCATCGTAGTAGCCCATTTTCCGTGATACCACCTTTCCATTTCTTTCCTGATGAAATCTCTCACTCACCTCTTTACTAACAGCACCCAGATTTTCAGGAAAATAGTCCACATGTGAATTTAGTAAGTGAACCTTCAAGCTCATGAGCTTGAAGGTAGACTTCCTAAATTTAGTACAAAAATTAGTAATTAGTAATTTAGAGTACAAAAATGTTTGTACTTCTGCAGCTTGTTCTCAACAACTGATTTGAAGTTCGGATCCTTCTTATTGCCCAGAAACTTGGTTACTACATCTTTAAAGGCTCCCCAGGCTTCTTTTTCTGCAACTTCCATTTGTTTCTCAAAATTACCATCTTTGAGAAGTTTTCTAATGTCTGGACCAGTAAAGACACCCAATTTCATTTTAGTGGTTGATAAGACTTTAAATTTGTCACAAATACTCCAAACGAGTTTGAGTTACTAGTCAATCAGTTCAAAGAAGCCAGAAAAATGACTAACTATGATGAATTTTTTAGAAGTCAAAAAACAGAACTCGAGGGTCTACTAAAATTCAGAATTGAAATGCATATTTCATATAATGTACCATTCAAAATAGAACATGTGAAATAGGGAGGGATGAATTTTTATAATATTTTTATTTTGAAACGCTACACTGCCAAAAAGTTGCCTCTAGGGCACCTAAGTAAAACGCAGATGAAATTTAAAAAAATATCAAATCTATCGGTAGTGCATGTGCTTAAATATTTGAAATTTAATGAAAAATACAAGTTTATCTTGAATTTTAAAAATCAATAAAAATACAAGATAAAAATTTGCTGTATTGAAAAAGCTTTAAAAGTAATGCAAAAAAACCCCGTTGGATTAAGATAACTATAAAAATTATTTTATTCTGGATAGCGCAAAGCATTACAAATCTGTAACTTAACATATTTTTTACTAAACGTATGCGACGTGCAATGGTGTCTATTGTAGCCGTCACCACTTCTAGAATTCCGGTAGCGCTCTGCACCTGTCTTCACCCCCAACCACATCATTGCTATGGAATTTACCCAAAATGCAATGCAAAGCGCGCACGCCTCCCACCATTTATGAGCTCCGTGACACAACAGTGTCAGTGTTGGGCAGGCAATGATCGTGATGGCGCGTTTCAGTAGTGTTTGCTTCAATAATGTAGTTTATAACTTATAAGTGTGTTTGTTTATAACATTATTTTATTACTGTATCCTAATGGCTGTATCTAAGAAAATTACACGCAGCGAGTTTAATTGTCCATTATTCGGTCACCCAAAGTTATCTGCGAGTAAATTTTTGACTTATGAAGACGTTCTTAAGTGTTTTTTCAATAAATATTACAATTTGGCATTGAAAGCAAACAACAGGTCAGTAAGTTTTTCTCAAGTTTCAAAACTAGATGTAAAGGAAACAAAAACAATTACTCAAAAATTTAAAAGAAATGTAATCAAACATAAAAGAACTCGTTCCACAATTGACGGGAAGCACAGCCATCTTGCTCAAAACAAACAGATTCAGAAACTTGCCTGCCAAAAGAAGTAGTAAGTAATTTGTTTGAAGACACTGAAAATGACAGTGATGAAGATCTTAAATTACCAAAGTCTGAAATTTTAAGTCACCATAGCAGATGCGTGTTAAATTGAAAAATACTGTGCTGACTAGTGATCGCTTTGAATTGTCAGATAGAGCAATAGCAGCCATGGCTTCAAGTCTGATGCAGGATTCTGGTATTGTAACTGATAAAGACAGCACCTATGTTGTTGACAAAAGTAAACTAAAGATGGGAAAAAAATGTTAACCATTCAGTACTTCAAATGCAAAACGAGGAAAAGCATAACCCATTTCAAGGACTGTATTTTGATGAAAGGAAGGATTCATGATTGAAAAAGTTAACTCAAAGCAGTTTTGATGAACAATAAAAGAGGAGCATTACACGATTTTAAAAGAATCAGATTCTGTTTACATCGACTATGTGTCACTCTCTTCTGGTTCTGCCAACGGCATTATATCTTATTTAACTGAAACTGGATTTTCACTTCAGGAAGTGGACGTAGTTGGATGTGATAGCACCGTTACTAATACGGGTTGGAAAGCAGGTGTCATTCATAAAATTGAAGAACACATTAAAAGACCACTACAGTGAGAGGTGTATCTTACACTTTAATGAATTGCCATTCCGGCATTTGTTTCAAGCTTTAGATGGTGAAACAACAGAACCAAAATCATTTAGTGGTCCAATTGGTACACAACTCAGTAAATGTGAAAAAATCTTGGTGGTAAATTTTGACAGTATACACTGTGAAATTCCAGATACTGATCGAAAAATATTAAGCAGAGATCAACAATATCTGCTGGACATCACCTGTGCTAAAAGCAAGTAATTGCACTGAATATTTATCTGCTTGTGAACCTGGCCCACTTTCCCTCTCAAGGTGGTTAACAATAGTGAGCAGAGTTCTCAGATTGTATATAAGTATCAAAAACCCAACAGATGAACCCAAGATCTTAGCTTCTTTCATATTAAAATAATGTATGCCTGTATGGTTTCAAATTAAAACAAGTAAATATTTCACAAATGGACCAGAACATGTATTTGAAGTTATAAAATCATCAAGATTCCTTCTAGAAAACTTGCTAAAGGTCATTGATTCAGTAATTGAGAGAAACGTATTTTATGTTCATCCAGAAAACTTACTTTTGAGTATGATAGTAGATAAAAGGGATCATGTAAGAGAGTTGGGTTATAGAAGAATTATAAAGGCTAGAAACATAGCTTCTAAAAGGAAGTCAATCAGGAGTTTCCAAATACCCAAAATCAATTTCCAAGCTAAGAACCACATCAAAATGATTCATTAGGGCAATACTACACTTTCATCACCACCTTTGCTGTGAAGAGTCACCGATCAAGAGATTTAGTCTAAGATCAAATCAAGTGGAACAGCAGCTGAATGGAACTTTAACAAATTCCCATGTCATACCCAAGCAGTAGAACAATGCGTCAAGCTTGTCACCAAGGCATCTCAAAAGATGGTTGGATTTAGTTCAAGAGATGATTTTATAAGAACAACACTTCTTTGAAGATCATCAATGCCTAGTTCTTCAAGCAAATATAAATTCACACTACCTGAATAAGACAAGTAAAACACTTATTGCCTTACAAATTAAACATTCCAAGTGACAAAAAATAAACTTTTATTTGTTTCTTTTAAAATATTTCAATTTTGGTTTTTTAAGTTTAATGTACTAATAAAATAAAGTAAAATGTATCATTTTTCAACTTATTTATCCCCACTACATGTTGTTCTACCAGAATGAGCCGATAATTGATTGTAACAGGAATTCTTATGTCTGCTCTGTTTATTGGAAAAAGTATGAAATTTGTATATTTTCTCAAAGTTTCAGGCTAATGCGCTACCACCAGGTATAAGATAAAATAATTTACCTTTTTTATTTACACATAACTGTTTTAGAGGCAAGTTTTCTGTGGTATTTTTCGGCCCACCCTAGTGTGACAGCATTGGAGAAAACCAGCAATATAGCTTCTTGTCCAGATGAAGTTCATTATGTCATGATCAGACAGCTAAGCACCACTGCAAAACTTAGATTATTAGAACTATATAATCAGATATGGCAGAATGGAGTGTACCTGCGGCAATGGAATAAGGCAGATATTGCAACAAATCCAAATGAAGATAAAAATCTGACTACCAGTAACAGTTACTGTCCTATTTCCTTGATGTATGCTATGTGAAAAATTTTTGAAGTAATGATAAATAATTGACTTCTTTGGATTATAGAAAGAGAATGTCTTTTATCCTCCAAGCAGGTTTTCGACAGTACCACTCAACTATTGACCAAATGATCAATTAGAGAATGATTATATAAAAGCTATATCAAAGGAAACATTGTGTCAGAGTCTTCTTTCATCGGCAGAAGGGTTTTGATATGACTGTCATCATGTAATAATACTTCAACTAAATGAATAGGACATTTGCGGCCAGTCTACCAGTACTACTTGGCAACTATATGAACGGCCGTACTTTTCAAGTATGGGTTTACAATGAGTACTCGTCCGAAATAAGATTAGAAAATGGCATACCACAAGGCTTGCCATTGACTGGTATCTTGTTTTCACAATCACTATCAATAAACTGATTTTAGCCATTACAGCAGAAAAAAGAAAAATTACATCAATGAATGACCTGCAGTTGTATATGGCAGTAACACTACAGTTATGGTGAAGTATAAATTGCAACAAGCAATTAACGCCCTTAATGAAATTGCAAGGAATAATGGTTTTAAATTCTAACTAGAGAAAACCAGCCATTTCACTATACAGAGAAAACCATTTCAAATTTTCACATAGTGTGTACATTTCTGTAAGAAGACAACTCCTCACCATAGTCCTGCTTTTGGGTGATCAATGATCACCCAACCCAATACAAGGACAATGAACGATTTTTAGGTCTACTATTCCTTAGATAAATTCCTTACATTCGAACTACATATACCAGAGTTAGATGCATGAAATTCCTAAACATTATTAAATGCTTATCAAACATCAATTGGGACTCAGGTAAAGAAATATTACTGCAGCTGTATAAAGCATTGGTTCAATTGAAGCTTGATCACGGTGTATCATATATTCACCTGCTAGAAAGTTGCATCTACAAAAGTTAGATGTAATACATAACAGCAGAATCAGATGTGCCACAGGTGCTTTTCGTACAAACAGGTGACTAGTTTAATGTCAGAAGCCGGTATTATAATGCCACTACATTATAGAAAAGAGATCATACTGTAAACATTTGTAATAAATATATGGGCCTTTCCTACACACATAAACAATAAAACCTTTAACAACCATCCTTTGGATGCATTATATGAACATTGTGCTACCTATTCCAGACCAGCCAGAATACAATATTATGAATTAACAAGGAAGATAATATGGAATTGTTTTACCAAACACATTAGCAATTTATACAAGAGAAATATTGCCATGACTTTTATCAATGGTAAGCACAAGACTGGATCTCTCTTATGGAAAAATAAAAGAGAAACCAGCAGTGATCATCCAACAAGAATTTTCATCGAACCATCAGTAACTACGAAGGCTATATAAAAATCTATACTGATAGTTCTAAACTGTAGACTTTGTTCTAACTGAATACTGATAGTTACGATGTTGGATGTTCCATATAAATAAATGGAGAAGCCCATTCATGGAAACTGCCAGATATGGCAAATGTTTATACAGCAGAGCTCATTGCTCTAAAAACAAGCTCTTCGCCACACAGAACATTTTTGCGAAGAGGGAGTGTTCATATGTTCCAACTCGTTAAGCACACTAACTGCTACTCGGAACAAGAACATTAAGGATGTTACCACTCGGAACAATAAGGTCCTTATTGTAAACATCCTGTCCATTCTGTATGTTTTAAATCAACAAGAACTGTATTTTTATGGATTCCAGGGCATACTGGTTTACCAAGAAACAAAAGTGCAGACAAAGCTGCAGAATGGCCATAATTAGTGATAATATAGATATAATTCCTGTTCAAGTGGCATATGTTAAAAATACTCTAACCAGCACTATCAGAAACACATGGAGAAGGCTAAATACGAAATTAAATGCAATTAAAACCTCTATAAATGGAAGAGTGACATGAAACTGACTTGCCAAGAACAAGTGGCGATGACCAGACTCAGAATTGGTCACAAACAAATAACAAACTCATATTTGTTAACCAGCGAAGAAAGACCAGTGTGCAGTATATGTGATAAACAGCTTATAGTCAAACATCGACTCAAAGAATTTACTATATATGAAGACCTCAGAAAGAGGTATGAACAAAAAAATAATATTGTTGCCGATTTGGAATATACAGAAGAAAAGATAGTTGCTTATCTACATGCTAGCAAACAATTAACAAGTGTGTAAGTCAGTATGATTTACGTCTTCTTAAGAATTCACTATGTAAAGGAGCTAAAATACGAACATGGATTTTATTTAATCTTCTTGGTACTGTCAAGACAGAATTTTATTTTTAGTGTTTTTTTATTTTTAGTGTTTTTTTATTTTTAGTGTTTTTTATTTAAGTGTTTGGGCCCTTTACACATTGTAAGTATTATTAGTGCATGTTATAAGTGAGTTTAAATGTTTCGCATTATGTTATCTTTAAATAAAATGCAAGAGCTCTTTACACCCTTACATCTGACAAACCTGTTGTTGAATTAAACTCTTTTAAAAGAATGTGATGAGGGCTAATGACCAAATTCGATGTCCAAATAACAGAAATAAATTACTTGTTTAATGGCTTTTTCTATTCTGATGTACTTACCTTTACATTCTTTATATTTAATCCTAGCTCTTACATCCTACAATCTCAATTATTTGTTTTAATTTTTTTACCTTTGTCTTCCTTTATAATTTTTACCTTCCATATTTCCTTCTACAACCTGAATCCTTCTATTTTTATGGATGCCTTAATATAATCTTCTTCTTTTTAAAATAACAAACACTTCTTCTGTCTTTTCTAATTCAAAGATAAAAATAATAAAACTTAACATCATGTTTCCAGAATCTACTGTTTACTTTTTTGGCTTTTATTCTGTCCACTTTTCACTACGTTATTTAAGATAAAATTGAACATTATTACTTTAAGCTTTTTCTTATTCCACAAAAATATTTTTAGAATATTTTTTTTATAATGCCTAGAACCATTTTTTTGTTACTAACAATTTTTTTTTTTGCATGAAAATATTGTCTCATTTTACTTTTGGATATTTTTTTCAATTTTATCCATCCTTTGAGAGCTTAATACTTAAATAAGAAAATTCTTCAACTTCAGATGTATTACATTCTACATCAATATTTACCTTACTGAAATTTAAGTTACTGTTGTATTTCATTAACAATTTTTTTTTAAAACTTAGAGTAATTACTTAACTTGTTACCTATTGAATAAATAAATATTTAATTAATTTATGTATAAAAATAAATATACATTAATTAATAACTTACTATAATTTTAAGAAGCCAAAATCTAGCCTCATGTCGGAATGTTTTGAGAGGATTTATGGTAAATACTCCCATTATTATAAGAAGAGATAATGGATTAACATAAGGTGGTATACTGAGTGAAGCGCTGTACAAAAAACTCAAAAGACTAAGAGTCCATATAACACCAAGTATTGCTGCCATCTCCATTAAGTGTTGCTCTGATAAATGATTTCTTGGGTCCAATTCAAATATAAGCACATGATTTACACCAGATGAACGCCAGCCATATACATTGACACCAATTAAAAATAGGAACTCAACTATTAATAATGGTCCACGATATAATCTAAATGCAGTCTTAAGATCCTCGCTGCCGTTTTCATGAAATATTGCTGCTAACAATCAGATCTATACATCATAAGGTACACTGAAGTTTAAGATAAAAAAAATTGCACAAAATCTATCAATAAAAATAATACATATATTAAATCATTAAAATTAATTTTTTAGAATTTTATTTTTGTTTTACTTCTGTGTGGTCTCTGTTGGCTACTTTCAAAGAGATATCTGTTTTTTCAAAACCAACTTTTGTGAAAGTTAATTAAAATGTTAACATCACAGAAAGAGATGTTTGCTACCTTGTTATTCCAAAACATCTCTATTTTTTTTTAATTTGAGTTTACTTTTTAGAAAGAAACCAGATCTGAAGAAGCAGAAATCTGTGTAATATTATTACTCAACAGAAACTGTAATAAAGAGAGCAGCAAGTAAAATAATTTTTCAATTAATTTAAAATAAAATAATTAAACTTTCTTACTAGGATCCTTTTGTTAAAATATTTGTTTTTTATATATTATATTATGGTGATAACTTCATTTATGAATATTTACTTTTAGGAATTAAATTGTTTAGATTTGTTACTTTTCTTATTTATTTTTAGCACCATAAACATAAAACAGAAATATGAATAATTAATAAAATTTTAAGGAGTAATTTAGAGATTTGTTTATGCACAGTTTTTTAATCTATTTCATTGCAGTCTTATGTACCAATCTTTGAAGTTTATTTTTCCTCTAAAAAATGTTATAATAATGGTACTTGGTCGGTAGCATATGATTGCTTCTATGAATAATTAATAATCTGTTTTGATATTGTTAACTAAATATATACTATATTGTTGTACTATGAAAATCTATTAACCATTAGAGCCAAAAATATAAACTTTTGACCTGTAATTATGTTCCCTTTAGCAATATGGCGGAACGTACTATTAGTGTACTATATATTGAAGCATTACTCTCTACCTAGAGCATTACATGCTGTATCTTTGCTGATACATTTGAAAGTCAATAACTTACTTCATATTTACAGTAAAAAACTGAGGGTGGTTTTGATTTTATTCCCTAATCACTTTTCTATTTAACATAAAAAATTTCGTTTCAGTACCAAAATACTTCATACATTGAATATGTTTGATCATCATTTCTTTATTTTTTTTTTAGACTTAACTACATGACTGTGAGAAACAATCAAGAAAACTAAGCTTTTTTTTCTTTAATAATTGATTTTTTCCTTTGTTGAAAGTTATAATAAAAAAATAAGTAGAAATATTTATACAATATATAATGGTTAATTTTTTGTTCATTCTAAATTAGCTGTTATATACTACGATTGTCTTGATTTTGTTTTGTTATTACAATAAATTAAAAATTATTATGCTGTGTTATATTATTGTACTGTATTATTTTTAAAGAACCTTATCTGTCTATTCTGCCATCCTTTATGACCATCGTCCTTAACTCTGATGAGTATCAGAAATTATATTGCACAAAATATATTCTTACAGTTCTCAACATCTGTCTTTCAAATACATTCATAATTTTATTTCAGTAATTATTCTTTTTATAACAATTATATTAGCTTTTTTCCTTTTAAAAGGAAAATCATTATGTAGTCATTTTGATAGTGGCTGAGGCAGAGTTATAGACATAGTGAATGACTGTTTTGTATTGTATTTCTTACACTGCTGGTAGAATAATAAATTTCATTATTTTGTTAAAATATGATTATTTCCAACTAATCAGTAAATAATTAATGAAACACTTATTTAAGAGGTAAAAATGTAATTAATGATAAAGTTCTATAAAAAAAAAAATTACTATGGCAGTCACAACACATATTAAAAAAAAGGTAAAAATAAAAAAACAAAAAACTTCTATTAAACTAATCTGGACTCTTAGTAATGTTGTGAAAGGGCAAAAGTTTTCAAGAAAAAATAAACCAGTTTTAATTATTCAACTAATTAAAGACAAACACCTTCCTATAATGACTGAATTGATTTTTTTTTAAATTATTTTCTTTATTACAGAGAATTATTTAATATAAGCCATATTCTCACTGTTAATTTTTAAACCAATTCTAAGTCATAATTTCATAGAAACATGCAAAGAATTATAAAGTCATAAAAATTTGAACCAAAATATTATGTTTACCCACTGACTATTGCTTCTCATAAATTGAATAGCATTTATTATCAATTAGAAATATCTTTAATGAACTTTTGAATTTTTTTTATTGTAGTCTTTTTAGAAGTTTTAATATTAATTTAATTTCCAAGTATAATGATGTTGTCTTTTGAAATGCATAATTTTAAATTATATTCTTAAGTGTGAATTATGCATTTATATTTTGCATTATGATCACAGATATTTTCATTATTTTTACTTTCCCATCTATAGCAGTAACAAGAAAGTATATAGATTGGTAAAAAAAAAATCTAAAAATATTGGAGTTTTTTTAAGTTTTGTGCCCTAAGCAGACATTTAAAAAAAATTTTAGCAAACAAAATATATTTAAATAAATTTTTAATAATCTGCAAAAAAAATTGATTCCAATGCTACCAAGTCCAAAAAAATCTATTTTGTATATATGTATGATATTTGCCTGTGTTTGGTCTTATAACTCAGGACACCATTAACTGATTTTCTTCAAACTTAGTTGACAGATATTACTTTCAGGAGGAAAGAATGAATTAAATTTTTTCAAAAACTGGAAAAAGGAATGGGGTATTTTGGCAGAAATAAAATCTGTAATCTTTATTCGGGCACTTTAACAAAAAATTTTACATACAAAAGTAGAAGGTTTTTTATTAAGATTACAAATTACTAAATTTTTATTTAATATTCACCCCCTCCCCAAAAAATTATGTTATATATTTTTTTCTTTTTTTAGCTACTTGTACATCTTGCTTCAGAAAAGGAGTTAATGGGAGTTTTTACATCTATATTTTCTATATATATTACCAGTTCAAACCACTATAAAATGTTTTTGTTCATCCAATTCCAATGGTCTATGGTAACAAAAAATATATTTTTAATTTAAAAAAAAAGTAATTTATTTTAAATTTAAATCCATCTTGCAAGTTACCTCTTGCATTTAAAATGTAACAATTTTAATTTTTTGATTATGCTTACTCTTTTAGTATTTCTTGAAAAAAAATTACCAGAAATTTTCATTGCCTTCCTAGAAAATTACAACTTTGTTTATTTAGAGTTACATCTTTATCTTTGAATTTTTTTAAATTATTATCACCTTTTAGGGATTATTTTCATAAAAATTAATTTGTGTGAATGCTTCTTGAATATGGGAGCCTCCAAGACGAAAATAATTTTTTTTGCAATTTCATATTTTTAATCTTCAAAACGTATTTTGTTAAATAATAATAGTCACTAAAATAACTTAATACCCCTTCTCTTATGAGGAGCTCCCAAATTTTAAAAAAAATTGAAAAAGGTTTTCTTAAATTTTGATTTTAGTCAGTTTTAATGAATATTTTAATCATTAAAAAAGTCCCAAAATTTTCAAAAAAATGAAAACATTTTTTTTTTAAATTGTGATACTAATATTAAAAACATATTTATTGCTTTATTTTTATGAATGTCTTGACTTCAAAAATTAAAAGATTTAAATGTAATGAAAATGGATATTAATATATATTTAATTCATTGAACTGGAAAATGAATTGCATAACTTCACCGGCATAGCTGGGAGTTATGTAATTCATTGCTGAGTTTTTTAATGCTAAAGATTTTATTTATACCATTATACTTCAAACATACACAGTAAAACCTGATTAGTTCAGATTTTAATCTAGATGAATGAAGGAAATTTTACAGTGTGATTGTCGTATTTGGATTTAAATAAAGTTTCTGTGGTAAAATAATAATTTATTAACAATTAATTATTAACCAACTTTTAAAAAAGAAGAAGAAGGTTGTCTTCTACCCCATTTTATTTTTATTTTTTTGTAGACGAATTCCTTTGATGATCCTATTTTAAGTCTTTTCAGTAAAGTTTGAATGGTTATATCTGTAATTGTAAGCCAGATTACATCAAAATTTAATAGATAGGTATCTTTCTTTACATTACATATTTTTTAATATATATTGCCAAACAATAGAGTATAAACCAAATTAAAGTTCAACCAACTGATACTGAGTAATGGATCATACCCAAGACATAGCACTGATTGACCCTCGACTACCAAAGTACACTGGGAAGATGGTATTTAGAAGATCTGTCTATTTTTATACTTTCAAGATTATTATATTTTGCTAAAATTAGTTTACTTAATTTTAAACAAAAGATTATATGTTTTATTTGGTGAATTATTAGTAATTACCTGACAGAATCACAGCAATGAAGAGTACAATAAAGGAACCAGAAAAAAGGCCAACCTTAAATGTTGTCCAAGGACTTTGTTGTTCTCCGAGAGGTGGTACTCTTAACCTTTTCATTGCTTTTTGCCTGTCTCCACCTTCAAGATCCTGTGTCACTGTATTTTCTGTCTCACTGATCAATTGTTCAATATCTTTATTCGTGTAAAAATGTGATACTTCAACATGTTCAGCTCTAAATTTTGCTCCAAGATTTACATTTAGTAGCTACAAAAAAAAAAATTATAATTTATAGAAAATAAAGTTTTTGTACACCACATCTAACGCTCTTTTTCTGTTTAACCTCCAGCTAGGAATGAATGAAGGTGACATCTAAGGATGAATGAATATGATATGTATGAATGTGAGTGAAAGTGTCTAGTCTTGTACACTCTCAGGTCAACCACTCCTGAGAAGGATGGTTAATTGAAACCCAACCACCAAAGAACACCAGTATCCACAATCTAGTATTTAAATTCATATAAAAGTGGTTGCCTTTACTAGGATTTGAACCTTAGAACTCTTGACTTTGAAATCGGCTAATTTGTGATGACAAGTTAACTACTATATCAGCCCAATGGGCTACACTCATCTTACTACAACAATCATTATAAAATTATATTGATTATTGTATAACCAAAATTTATATTATAAACTTTAATTGTCAGTGAGATTAACCAATAGCTTACGTATTATTTTTTATGCCATAATTACATGGACAGCAGCCACCCCCTATAATGTGTTGCAAGCTTTAGGAAAAAATTATATCTTTTTCTTCTAGATATTATTGATTTTTTTTTTTTATACGATTATGGTGAAAAATAGATATATTCTTTATCAGTAGGATATAATTTAATTATCTGGCTATATTTATTTATTATGGACTATATTATTTAAGGACTATTTATTTTGTGAAATTTTTTATTTACATTGCCAACATATTAAGGTATATTTTTTACAATAAAAAAAATCTCTCTCACTCTTAATTTCTGATAAGCCATTACAGTCTCCAGAGATTAATTTTTCTTCACTGAATAGCTGTGAGGGGAGATGTAGAAATGACCAAAATAAAAGTAAAAAATTATTATGAACAATAGAGAATGAAATGATGTTTAAAATATGATCATACTTGTATATGATTATAATGTATTTTATACTGTTGAGAGAAAATATTCAAAATACAATCACATTCATATATCTGTTTAATAAATACAACTGACATATTTGATCTAATTTAGGAGTCAAACCAAATATTAATGCTAGCACATTAATCATCTCATGGATTGACATATCAGGTCTTGATATGACAGTTTATATTTCCATAAACATTTCGTCTAGAATATCTGAGACATTTCAGAAGATATATCCTACAACTTGAAGGATATAAAATAAAAATTAAATCTCATTTACCAAAGTTATATTTAATAAATAAGTACCCATAGATTACCAGAGTTAAACAATGGTGGTTGCAGTTTCCTTCCATGTTACTGGAATTTATTATAGCCATTAATGATCAAACAGTCAATGTAACAAAAAAAACAAAATATTTGGACAAGTGAGTTTATTTGTATTTTGTTTTTCTAAATAAAGCTTAATTATCTAGCTGGCCACTGTTATAGTGGTTAGCATGTTGGCTTGTTATCGATAGCTGACTTTTTAGCATGCTGGATTTTCAACTCCCAGCAAGGATGTGTGGCATTTTTCACAATTATTTAATCTAACTTTTTTTCTTATTAAAATATGTACATAGTCTTAGGTCATAATATAAAGATAAATAAAAAGGAAATATTTTTTTTTTATTAAATTTTAATTAATATTAAAATTAATATCTTAAATTAAATTTCTTAAATATTGAAGTAATTTTTTCTTCTGATGTAGATTTTGGAAATAAATATAAATTTTAATACATTCTATTTTTAAACTATAATCATTTCTTTCATAACTTTTTTTTATTGATAACATTAAGTATTATCTGAAAAATTGTTTTAGTAGTATTTATTTTTAATTATTGCATATTTATTACTTATATTAATTTATTTTTTTATGAAATAGTTACTAATATACTAGGTTTTATGTATTTTATTTTTTAAATCTTTTATATGCAGTAATAAAATTAATATTAATTGATTAAAATTGTAGTAATCTACAAATTACAGTTAAACAAACATTCTCATTATGGTTTTAGGTTTAAATTTATATGAAAGAAAAAAAGTAGTTTGAAATTAATATACTTGTTTTTTAGTTTATTAAATAAATCTTTTTTACACAGTAGTGCATAATGTTATCCAATGTATTCTCAAAACAAACATTACTTTTTTTATGTATAAAATTTACCACATAAGCTGTATGATTGTGTTATGGGAAATTTTTAACATATATAAAATTCTTTGTCTAACCATATTTGAACTCAGGACCTTGTGGATGAAGGTTGAAACATTACCACTTAGCCACAGAGATTGGTAGATAAATCTAGTTTTATTTTATTTTTATTTTGATAAATATTAAGATTATTTTAGGATTCATCAAAAAGTGTGATGAAATGTGTTAACATTTTAAAATTATTTACTATTCAACTCATTTTCAGTTCATTAATTTCTGGTTCCATTGATTGTTATTCCAAAAGCCTTTTGGAGCTAATTTTTGGCTTCTCATCAGTGGTGTATTGGTTAATATTCAGTTACCATTGTATTTTTCATTGTTCAGTTACCATTGTGTTTTTGTACTTGTTATTATGTTACTACACGTACTTCTTTATTATTGGATAACAGATACTGAAGTGCTAACAGTTACTGTGCTAAAGGACCAATTTATTAGTGCAAAAGATTTTTTTAAATATAAAGTTTCATTAATTTTAAAGTGAGTCATTGAATATTTAATTAGTTTAAAATTGTGTTGAAACTAAAATTATTTTTTGACCATAGTTCTAATTAGCTGCATTAACATTTTAAAATTATTTACTGTTAAATAACTCATTTCAATTTGTTAATTTTTGGTTCCATTAACTGTTATTCTAAAAGCCTTTGAGAGCTAATCTTCAGTGGTGTATTGGTTAGTCAGTTAACATTGTTTCCAAAAATTTTTTTGTAATCATAGTTCTAATTT
Source organism: Lycorma delicatula (assembly GCF_047948215.1). Classification (NCBI taxonomy): domain Eukaryota; kingdom Metazoa; phylum Arthropoda; class Insecta; order Hemiptera; family Fulgoridae; genus Lycorma; species Lycorma delicatula. The sequence goes on from NC_134462.1 coordinate 63,259,477, forward strand.
GTTTTACTATTTACAAGCTACTGTGTAGATATAGCCCTTGGTAATGGCACTAACATCAGATAGAAAGGTAAAAAGAAGTAATTACACTAATAAAATCAAATAATAATCCTTGATTATTCACATTATTTTTCATTTCTATTTTTAGCAAAAATGCAATATTTAAGTAACATGAAGTCTGTAAATAAAGTAATGAGACTGGTTCAAAAAATTTTTTATTTACAATCCAATTATACGTGGACTCTATCACCTTCAAAATAGTTCCCTTTGGAAGCCACGCAATGCTTCAAATGATTTTCCCACTCTACATAGCAGTGTTTGAACTCAGAAACCAGAATATCCTTGAGATGGTCAGTTACATTTTTTTAAATGTTTTCTATTATTCCAAAATGGTGTCCTTTGAGGTGTTTTTTTAAAGTCAGGAACAGGAAAAAGTTGCAGGTACTCAAGTCAAGTGAATAAGGTGGTTGAGGAACTACAGGAATGAGTTTCTTTGCCAAAAACTCATTAACTGAGAATCCAGTGTAACAAGATGCATTGTCATGATGCAACATCCAATTGTCTTTGATGAATAGTCTCACGCAGGCAACTCTTTTTCCACAGTCTTTCAGGAATTTCTCGATAAACATATTGATTTACAGTCTGTCCTGCAGGCAAAAACTCCTTACAGACAATGCCATTACTAATGAAGAAACAAATTAGCATGGTTTTAATTTTTGATTTGCTCATTTTTACTTTTTTGGGACATGTTGAGTTTGAAGTGTGATACTCCTTGCTCTGGCATTTTGTTTCTGGGTCGTACTCAAATATTCAAGATGCATCAGCAGTAATAACATTTTTTTAGAAAATCAGGATCAGTTTCAGTTCACCCTAGATCGCAGCACACCTCTATGTTGTTGTTTTTCTGTTCAACAGTGAAGTTTTTTGAGACCAATTTTGCACAAATTTTTTCATGTCCAATTTGTTTGTCAAAATTTGATAGACTGTGACACAATTCAAATTCAATTGTTTTGCAATCATTCTGATAGTTAATCCCTGGACGCACCATATCAAGTCTCTGATTCACTCAAATTGTCATCACTTTTTAACTTTAACGGTCTCCAGAGCATGGATCATTCACAATTGATTCCCGACCATCTGAAAATGCTTTAAACCGCCTAAAAACTTGGGCTCGTGTCAGAATGTTATCTCCATACACCCTTTTCAATTTTGAAAAAATTTCAGTAGCATTCTCACAGAGTTTAACACAAAACCTGATTGCACAAGTTTGCTCATAATTAGTATCACTCATTTTTGTAACGCACAACAAAAACTCATTTCATGAAAAGTTTGTTGACGTCTCACGAGGCAACAATAGACTAAAAATATTAATGCCTAATATAAATCAGCTAGCTGTTCATATAACCATATGTTTACTAGTAAATTAATAGTGTTGCCACTTTGGCTGCCAAAAAGAACTACTCTCATTACTTTATTTACAGACCTCATATATAGTTTTAAATTTGATTTATTTACGCAGAAATATGTTTGGTTAAATTGAATCATGATGCAACAATATTTCCATTATTTTTACCTACAGCCAGTTTTTTATCACTAGTCTTTTTATTTTTTTATTTTTTTTTGGTCTGGTAACTTAGTGCAAAGTGTAGGATGACTTCAACTTATGCTAAATTAATTATCTTATTGTAACCATCTAAATTATTATTATTGGGGAAAGAAAGGAATTCTTGAAGTGTATAAAAAAACTATTAACAATTACTAGAACCTTTTTTTTGTAATACCACAGATACTTATATGGTAATTTCTACATGAACTTTGGCCTTACATAAGATGATTCACATTCAAATAATGTAGTTTTATGAATTTCTTCAAACCTGTTTGTTCCCTCAACAATGTCTCAATTATGATTGTTGAATTCTTTTTAAAATTTGTTTAGATATGTCTGGAAGGGATCTGTGTGTAGTCAACAGCCATCAGCCTATCACTCTCCTTTCAGTTTTTGGCAACCTCATTCAGCTACTGATTAAAGAACATATTGATATAACAAAATTGAGTCTAACACAGCTTCGTACAGGAGGATGACACATTAACAACTTCATTATTACAAACAAAACAAGTAAAAACCACTAACTACCTATATTCTGGTAATTTTCATAGCTATCAAGGAAGCATTTATTTCCTTGAATGGGAATTCATTTCGCTCAAATCTTTCCTGTCACATGATCCTCTAAGCTGTCCAGGCAAAAGTCAGAGGCTGTCTGACTAATCAAATCATTATATTCAAAGTAATACAGACAATTGCAAAAGTCCATCACTAAAGAAGACCACAAAGTTCAATTTTGGATCTGTTCAAGCTTAAGTAGAAGACTACTCTTAATTTATAGAAAACACATCCACAATTGAAGAAAGCAGAGATGGCTTTTGCCAAAGTAAAGAGCTGGGTAGATTAACAAATGTTAAGTATATCTATATCAAAGGTGAATTTCATGCATCTGAAATGTCTATTAAAATACAGATTTTTTTTTATCCCAACTTAAATAAAAAGTGATCATAATTAGAGAAGCCAGAATCCATAAGTACCTTTCATGTATTCCTAAACAATTAATTGGTTTAGTAATCATGTCAGACAGGTTGTAGTGATTACTGCCATGATAATCCATAAATGAAGGAAAATAGCTTATCAAGAGGGGTTTGTCTTCAGACAGTCTAAAGATGAAGTAAAAGGAATGCAGTGGTGTATAAGGATGGCAAATAAGATTCCATAGCTGTGGTTTGAGCTTATAAATTAGATTTGACAAAGGGTTTACTCTAAAGTTATGGAGCACTCAAAACCGAGCCCGTTTAGTATATTGGTAGTTTTAAAACTTGATTCTTGAGGTTACTCTGAGCTTTGAGAAGACTTATTTAATAGTAATGAAAACTGCAAAGAGAGTAGGATGTGTAGGTATTTAGTGATTGATTCTCAGTTGGTGAAATACTAGGTATAGGAGAGACCATTGATGCCAATCCTGTTCTAAATTTTATTGCATGACACTATATTGTCCTGAAGAAAGGAAATCAATCCCTTGATTACTCTAGAAGACCATGTGGAACATTTCACAAAAGTGTAGGTCTGCTGAATGTATATCAGACCTGAGGGGGACATTACTCTTTTATAGTTTATCTACAAGTGATAGTTTCTCGGGTCTTGCCCAACCTATTTAATTAAATTGGTTTTAAGTAACAAATGATGAATACTTAAAGAAAGTGGTCCAGCTGAGCCAGCATTTGTATTTAGCTTAAGGAACCCAGAACTTCAACGTTAGAAGGAAACCAACTTCTCATAAATAGTGATGCTTTATGGTATAGTGAGGCTTTATGGTTTTTAATGCACTGCGCAATTGTGTTCAAGTTTCTCAATGAGGTTGCAATATGAACCACCTCAGTGATATCTGAATCTTTGAAAATGAGGAATCTCATCGTCTCTGTTGGTACAAATGATGAGGATCTCTGTTCCTCTATAAAGATGAACTTAGTCAAAGTCAAGATTAGTTTGATAAATGTAAACATATACTGGTAAGGCAATGTAGTGGCAAAGTTGCTCAAGTTATCATTGTATGTGCAACCCAATAAAGCCAAAAACAATGAGTCATTTTATATTCTTAATTAATTAACTTAGGATTAGAAAAACATGATTTAATTTGGGATGTGGCATACACACAAAATTATAAAATATATTGACATTTGTTAAGGTTATATATTTTTTGTTACTGGATATGTTTTTGATTTTTTTCAGTATTTTATATAGTATAATTTTAGGACAGCCAATTAGCCTGTTCCAAATATTTTATTGTATTAATGAGTTCTTCACTGGGTATTATCTGCTGGCAAAGCTATTACCTGCTGGGTGTTATTTGTATTAGAAGATATAAATGTGAAAGAAATACCTTATTTGTGCTGTGTGGTTAGTTTTATGTGTTGCAAACAAGATGTCAATTTAATGGGTTTTGTATGTACTTTAAAAATTTGTCATCTACTATGGATATGGTAAAATCAAAGAAGTTCAAGTAATTTTTTTAATCTTCTATTCTACAATGAAATCTAAATTGGATTATAGCAAGGACTGAGAGAACAAATTTGCTGAAACATGAAATTGTCTTTTTTTTAAATATTAATAATTGTATATTAATACTCTATATGCAATTTTAAATTTTCCTTAAAAAGGAAAACAGTTTTTACTATTTTACTACAATATAAAATTAAGTGAGATCTTGTAAATTTATTATAATCAATTTAAATGCAGTGCTTAATTTAATCTAATAATATATTTATTATAAAAAGATGAGCACTAATTTATGTATGCATACCTTATCATGTTTCTTTAAAATTTTTCTAAATCCAGTAAAATTGAGATTCTGATAATTTTGTAATAGAATAAGGCTGAGATAGAATTCACTAAATGCTAGCTTAAGTTCTTGTAATTTTCTTGTAGGAACTTCACCTCTGCTCCGTGATAATATACTTGTTTTTCCTTTTTTTCCAGTATCCAAGGAATTTGATAGTTCTGATCGAAGGGTGGCAAATTTTCTTGTAGCTTCTGCAAGCTTTTCTACCCCAAAAAGAAATAATTGATTAATTAGTTTAATGTGTTTTTATAATTAATGTTCAAGCAAGTTTTTGTTAATTGCATTCACAGGTAACGTGTAATTTTATGTTTAATTTTACAATTGGAAAAAACAAAATAGTGATTTCCAACTTATATACCCCTGTTCTTGGTTTTAAATGTATGAATTGTATTGCAAAAGTTGAGTCTCTTCTTTTATTTAGTGCCTGTATGTGTTCTTTGTTTCTGTGGGTGAATGTTTTGTAATCTTTTTTATGCATCCTGTGCATACTCATATTTAATGCGATCATTATAACCTGATGTTCAAGCATACTAAATTATGTAAAAACAACATAACTAAATTATTAAACAAACAAAGAGAGCAGACCTTTGATATTACACAAACATTTCCTGCTTGTATAATATCCTGTTATGGCATAAATGTCAGTTTCCACCCATTTTATTTCTTTTTTTTTTTGTGTTAATCTTATTCTTTTATATGTATAGTTACATATGTATAGTTATGACCACTTAACCTGAATAATTTTTTTTTCAGTCTTATTAATAAGATTGTAATAATTACTAAGTTTATTTATTTTTTTAATTTTCTATAGCAAGTAATTTAAGTAGTTTTTTTTTTAAATCAAGGAGTATGTTCAAGCATGTATTATTAAATTTTATTATAAATGTTATAACTGTCATACCTGAATAGAATGTATTAATTTTTTTAAGTTCATCTTCACAGTAGTGAAAGAATATTTCATCAAAATTTGCAAAATGTCGTCTTAATTCTTCTGGTTCTACTAATTCAGCTGAAGGTGCTTCTTCTACAGCAATATATAACATTGCTTTCATCTCCTGGAAAAAAATGTATAAAATACTTAGAATAAACATTTTGTCAAAGAGATGAAAAAATCCTTTAAAACAAACACAAATTATATTAAAAAAATCTTAGTCAAATAAGCAGCAGTCAGTTAAAAGATAAAGTCTAAAAAATGACTCTCTAATTTACTCCATAATAAATATTTCCTTCATAACCTGTATAGAAATATGCTTACAGATCTTTTCAGAGCATTATTACACCACCTTCATCATTGGCGTTGCTTATAGGTTATTGTTAATTGTGCCTGTCTTTAAAATAGAGTTTTGTTTTATTTGTGGCTTTAAAGACTAATAGACTAAACAACAATAAAATCAGAATTTCCTAATCGCCTCGTAGAAACTAAGTAACAATAGTCATGTTGTTATATTTTAAATGCAGTATGTGACAAAAAAAAGTTGTTAAATGATTAACTACAACATAAACTACATCAAATGGATTTCCCAAATATTTGAAGATGTTGTGTTATCAACAACACGTCAAAAAAGTTACATTTTAAGTCTGAAAAAATCCTTTGAAAGTACATTTCCAAATATTTAGGAATGAGTCTTGTTTAAATGTATAAAGAAGTTGACTAAATTTTATTACGATTATCAATAAATAATAATATGTAATATAATAATATGCAAAAAATTTTAGAACATAAATATTAAGACAAGATTGTTTTATATGATATTTAACCAAAAAAATATTTTAAAGGGTTCTTAGAACGACAAACTCATTAGTTTCCAAGAAAATTTTTATAAAAGAAAAAAATTACAATCAAAAAACAAATTTCTTATTTTCTAATAAATTAATTTTGTTAAATTGCCAATAACCAAATAAAACTTGGCAAGAAAATGTGTAGGAAGTTTTTTTATGTAAATAAAATACAACCAAAAAAGTGTCAAAATTTTAATTACCTGAATTGGACAAACTTGAACTTGTTTTTATCATATTATTAAGGATACTTATCTGAATACGTACGTTGCTGAAAATTTCACTAAGCTTCAATAAATATCCAAGCAAGGAAATCATTTTGTATAATATGTATAATGTAAATCAGAATTTTTGGGTTAAATATTACTAATAATGATGTTTTATTTGGTTTTTAATCAATACAATTTCTGCCCTTTACTTGTGTGTGTGTGTGTGTGTGTGTGTGTGTTTTTTTTTTTTAATAAAAGTTAAATTTCTTAAATTTCATTTGTTTTTTACCAACATTAAACATTTTACTCACAGATAAATTCTTGGCTAAGCTTAATTTGGTTGTAAGAGTTAATTTATACAAAATTCAAAATAATGTATTTCATTTATATAATTCCTTCTACATTACAACAATTTTATAAAAAAACTACTGAAGATACAGTAAAAGGAGCCATTTTATTTCTATTTTTTGTTTCAAATATCATATACCAATATGCCAAATATTATTTTACTTGTGGAACAGAAATTAGAATAAAAGTTTTCACTATTGTAACTCAAAATCAAAATATTTTCAACATGTGTTTAAATGTCATTTTTTTCTTTATTTTGGCCATTAAAATGCATTTCTGAAGTATGTCCGTTTCCTCATGGGATACTCTGTCTACTAATGAATAATTATTTATATGCAAATATTGAAACATGTTCTTCTAGTTAAATGATCCACATGGAGCAACCAGATATTAATTGGTACCTACAATCATTTACAACTAAAAAATCTGTTTCAACTGTATTTTAATATTAATTGTGATGTTTATTTTGTAATACTGTTGTGTTAATGCAATTCTAGAAGTCTTGATAAAATTTTGTGGAGAAATTTCTGCTTCGGTGAATCAGATACTGTTATTTAAATGTTGGTTAGTATGCTGAAAAAAGAAACAACAATAACAATTGCATATTCATGATGGTAACTAATTTTAAAAACTGGTCATACTAGTTACATTTATATAATGATGCAATGTACAAACAGTGCTTGTTTATTTTATTGAAATTAAGATTTATGAAAACAAAAAAGAAACTGTTATTTTATAGTTTCTTCTTTTTTTAATCTTTAATAATCTTCATACATAGTTAATCTTCATAGTTTTTCTCATTAGAATTTAGCTATATATTTTTTTTTCAGTAAGCACATGACATAAGACAACAGATACATACATTTTTCTATTAATTCTGATATTATTTTAATTCATTGTTATTATAGAAATGATTGTATTAACACATATAGTCACAATTTTTTTAATTTTAATGCAGAAAATAGCAGAGAGCATTAAGAAGCAAAATAAAAACTTAAAATTTAGACTTTTTTAAATTGCATAGAGTTTCACAATAGTTATAAATTACATACTTTATAGTGTATATTCTCCAAGAAAAAACCATCAACTACTTATTGCAGTGTAAAAAATGGTTTATATCAATTTTATAAATCTTATTTAGTTATAATCCAATTATTAACGCGTAACATTCAGTTTTCAAAACAAACTTTTGCTTTTTAACATTTAATAAATTTTATTCACAGCTGTAAAAATAAAATAAAGAGTAAATATAATTTAAAAAAATATAATGGCTTTAAAATGCCTTGAGGAAACCACTGCTCCAGTGGCAGCACTGCTAGAGGGATTAAATTTAATTTATTTAATTAATACATGATAACTAGATATACATTATGACATCTCTAATCCAGTGTCATTTCAGTCTTCGTGCAGGACTGGTTTATAATTCTGGCAAATGTAACTTAATAGTTGATTGGGGTTACAGTTTAGTTTATCCTTACAACATAGTTACATATTGTAAAATTCATCATTGTTGTAAGTCTAATACAATGATGAATTTTTTTTACACAGAAAGATGCATTAATTATTTGCCTTTATAATTTCAGTTGGATATATTACATTCTAGACATGAGAAATGACATTGAACTATAAGTTCAGCTACAGTACATCAAAATAGGTTTTAAGAGGAATTTATAAATCTGGAGTTTTTGATAATGTGGTGGTTTTGAAGGTCTGGGAATCAAGAAATAAAACCTCTATAAATATAAATTTATAAATATAAATATAAATTATATTATATATAATTATTTTATATTATATATAATAGTTTATATTAATATAAATTATATTATATTATATTTACATGTGTATAAATTTTTACTGTTAATTCACTCTTACCAGTTTGAAAAAGGGATGTGCTATTTAAACAAAAAAGACAAATTGAATACAAGTTACGTTTTAAAAGTTAAACATGAACTTCCATGGCAAAATGGTAGTCTCAATTTTTTTTTGGTTTTTCTGAGCAAAAAACACTTTCATGTTATCATCACCGAGACATGATATATTTTTTGTAATAAACAAAGATATATCATAGTACATATCAAAATAATAAAATTACCATCTACTTTACGGCAAATGGTATGAATAGCTGAAACAGACGGCCCTAAGAAACCATGAAACATGAGATAACAACATTTCATTATCCCTTAGAATATTTCGCATGTTAGTCCCTAGGTTAAATTTGTGACACAATGCTGCATAACAGATAATATCCACAAGGATGTGGTGCACTGTTAATTGGCAGTCACAGCATGTACAAATGGGTGCATCTGTTTGCTTCATCAGATATCAATGAGTGAGCCTAGTGTGCTCTATTCACAAACAGCAGATAATAACCTCCTCTCAACAGATATTTCTGCATGAGGAGCTCCATCCATGATGACACAGTGTTCTTGATTAGATAAAGTTTATTGTTAATTAGTATCTCATTCACTTTGTCACTCATCATGCATCATCCTCTTTAGAAAACAGACAAGATCGTTTGAAGTGACGTGGTTGGTGAAAGGAGGTTGGATTCAAATTCTGGTCAGATCAATACTGGCGATACTGATAGTGTCTTAACCTTTCATCCAGAAGGTCCTAGTAGATTCAAATTCTGGTCAGGCGTTGAATTTTCCATATACTACAAAATTGCTATATTTTATTCACCTTGGCAAGTTTTGATCTCATTGAATCTGTTACCTAAAGAAAAAAATATCCATATAAAATAGGATAAGCTATTTACTAAGGACTGTTGTACCAATTTCTTTATTGTTGCCCTCTCTAGCATTAGATTTAGTTAAAAGTATAGTTAAGTGTAGTTAAAAGTATAGGTAAAAACTAAGTATAGTTAGTTTTTTATACAGCAATTATATTTTGGTCATTGATGCAGAGTAATTGGCAATATCTATGGAATCGTCATGATTGTGACTTTTTAGATAATTTGCATTCAGCTGCTTCAAAAAAGTCAAAAGTGATAATTTGCTAAACTAAAAGAAAAAGTTAACTTATTAACCCTGTGATAATTTAATGTATTAAGTGAACACTTAAAAAAAGTCACTGAAGTTCTTGGTTATTGCAATGCTATCCCTAGTTATCCATTACTTTTCACAGTTTTTGTCTTTGGATTACATCAAGTATAAAATACACAGTCGGTTTGAGATTATCATGAAAATACTGTGATGGGTATGACTATGCAGGCACCCAGAACATTTGGTTGGACACCGATTGATGATTTAATCTGTTACCTTTACCACAGTCAGCTAATTTTTGCAACAGAATGAAAGTTACATATATATACATAAGACTCTCCCAATCAGAATTTTTTTTAGGATATCACTTTCTTTCCTAAAATCCACACAACAAAAGAGCAGGAAAAAGTCATTACTTTATTACACCATCCATCTCACAATCTCCTAAATTCAGTAATAAATATGGATTCAATTTCACCCAGACTGTAGTACCATTTTAAGACATGGTAAATTTTTTAACTTATATTAGTAATAGAGAACTTGCAACAACAAAAATGAGATTGCCTTAGGCAGTGTAGCCATGTTACCCACTCATGCATTTGCTGTCTCCTTAGCCGATCAAAAAGAACCACTTCACTTAATAGACCAAACATTTTGGACTCCCTTGGACCAGCTAATGTATATAAGAACTACTAGAAATTCAAATTAAACAGTTTCTTTAGCGATTATTAATTCTGGTATAACCCATGAGTTCTAAGGTTCAAATCCCAGCAAAGGCAGTTACTTTTATAAAGATATGAATACTAGACCAGTATCCAGTAGATAGACCAGTAGATATGAATACTACACCAGTATCCATGATCTAGTGATACTGGTGTTCTCTGGTGGTTGGGTTTCAATTAACACACATCTCAGGAATGGTCAACCTGAGACTGTAGAAGACTACAGACCATATTTATTTGCAGCAGAGATAATTTTTTATAAAACCACTATATATAGTAAACCAAGTACCAAGAAGTTCCATGCAATGTACTTCTGTTAAGTTTTATTAATATTTATTTATTTCTGAATTGTAAATTTAGTGAAATTTGCATCTATAATTTGTCATAGAATATTAAACAATTATGATTCATTAATATATCAGGGTCTACAAAAAATAATATCGGGTTTTAATTTGTTAATATTGTTTGGGGAAGGCATATAGTCATGATGTAAGGCTAGAAGCAGTTAGCAAAAAGCATAGTTTTAATTGCACACACAATCGTAGATTGATTCCCCTCTCTTTCCACTTCCAGCACCATCACCAAAAACGGTGACTCCTGAACAGAAAACTTTATGTTTTATAGTTTGCTAAATGTGAATCTGTAATTACAGTTTAATGTGCGTTCAGCAGAAAGTTTAACTGTACTCTTCCAAGTGACATTAACATTCGTCGATAGCATAATCAGTTTGTTGTCTGTGTAAAGGGAAGAATATGGAATGACTAAGGGTGTCTGAAGAAAACATCAATGTGTCAGGGAGTCTTTTCTGCATAGTCCTAAAAAAGTCTGCTAGGATGGCCAGCCGCAAACTACGAATTCCATTGATTACAGTGCAGAATATTTTAAGGAAACATTTACATGTGGTCCAAAACGTTTACCTATTACAGTTTTTGAAGCCTACCGACTATGATCTGCGTGTCTACTCGAAATGTTGCAGCATGAAGATGACGATTTTTTTTCCTGTTGTGTTTAGTGATGAGTCAGCATTTAATCTTATCGGAAGAGATGAAATGTTGACTCATCTTACATGCTATGTTTGTATAGCCGATCTGAACCCATGTGAATTTTTCCTTTGGGGTTTAATAAAGGGATTTGCGAGACTCCGCTACCTACTGATCTACACGATTTGAGGCACAGGATTGAAGTAGATGTAGCATTCATTACTACAGACATGCTTAATATGCTTAAAGTATGGGACGAATTCTTCTACCGACTGTATATGTACTGCGTGATGAAAGTTGCTCATATTAAACAGTTGTAGGGAAAACGCTGTAAGAGTTAATGTTTCATTCTATTTTTAATTCATTACTGTAAGTCAAAGTTAAAACTCGATATTTTTTTTGGTATACACTGTACCGTTTTTCATAAAACTATACTTTCTTTTTCCTGTTTAGCCTCCGGTAACTACCGTTCAGATAATACTTCAGAGGATGAATGAGGATGATGATATGTATGAGTGTAAATGAAGTGTAGGTCTTGTACATTCTCAGTTCGACCATTCCTGAGATGTGTGGTTAATTGAAACTCGACCACCAAAGAACACCGGTATCCACGATTTAGTATTAAAATGTAAAATGTAAAAATAACTGCCTTTGCTAGGACTTGAACGCTGCAACTCTTGACTCCCAAATCAGCTGATTTGGGAAGACGCGTTAACCACTAGACAAACCCGGTGGGTTCATAAAACTAGACTGAATTCAGTTAGCTTTTAGAGTGAAAAATAAACAAGTGTTGCATTTGTGTAAATGATTTCGTCATGTTTCTGCTGCGTAATCGGCGGCTTGAACACTCGTACGCGCAGTTTGTTTGCTTCAACTCTATAAGCTAACTGAATTTGGTAATAGCATTTGTGTAACAGTTAAATTAACCGCACCAAAATAATAAGCAACTACACATATGGAATCAGTCGTTTAAATTAAAAATTAATCGATTATTTTTGTTTAGTTTCATGTTTTTTTTTTCTTTGCAGTCTGTATCATTAAAATATTACAGTAGCAAAATGTAATTAATTTTTATTACTTACATTTACTAGTTAGCTAATTATTAGGTACATTACACAACCTATTTTATCAAATAAGATGGTACTTGACTTCTTAACTGCGTACTGGTATTAAATTTATGACTACTAAACGATTACAGTTAAGGCTGAAATGTAATCGAAGCTATAAAAGCATTAAAAAAAATAATAATACTGCTTTTACTCAGTATTATAATGAAAAAAAGAAATTGGTTATAATAAATATATCTATCAAATATATTAGTATAAAAAATGTTATTTATTTTTATTTTTTTCTCTAATCTAATTATATTAGCTTTACAAATAAAACACGCGTAGATATTGAGACTTAATTATTATATTTATATACATAAATTTTTCCTCACTTTAGGAGTTAATTAGTTGAAAGAAATAAAATGAATTTACAAAAAAATGTCCTAAAAGTAAACAAATTATTTTTAAATTCTTTCAATTTTAATATTTTTAAATTGCCACCACATTGAAAACAAACAAGTAGAAATAACGTTTTGTATTTAAATTGATACTAACTTCATAGTTTGAAATTTAGAAAATCGAAAAAGTATTATAAGAATCACTTTTTTAAACTATTTCTTAAAAGTTTATTTTCGGCAATGCTTCGCTAGATTCGAGATATATATACAGATTAAATAAACACAATTGAAAGTTTGATAAAACATTAAAAAACTGAACATTATGAAATATCACAAAATGTAATCTTTAACTTTACAAAAGTCAGAATGTAAATAAATTCAATTGTCAGATCCACTACCTATCGGATTTAATTCAAATTACTCTCTAAACACAGTAGTCGGTTGAAAATACCCTTAACTTTCTTTCTACTGGTCAGATCTAGGATATCAGTAACTTTAAACTTTCTCCAGACAACGCGGACCATTTTGCAAAAATCCGCGCGTAAATCAGTCCAGTAGTTTTTTATTCTATAGCGGTTCACACATATGAACTTTTATATACATAGAATAAGAAAGTCTGTTTATATATTTGTTTGTTTCGTAAATATCTCAACCCTAGCGCCACCTAGCGGGTCCATTTTCCGCAAAAATATTTATTTTCTCGTAAGTAATATATATTCTGAATATAAGCCAAATCGATCCATAAATAAAATTTTTCGCCATATCTCGATCCCCAGCGCCACCTAGCGGGTCCAAACTAATTCAGAAACCTTCGCGGGCGTGCGCACAAAACTATCAAAGTTTCATCGCAATCGGATGAATGGTATAGGAACCCATACGGGGAACCCAAACAAACAAACATTCATTTTTATACGTATATATAGATAGATTTTTTTTAGGGACTCTATGATTATAAAGACAACCAACGTACCAAAAATTAATGAAGGGCAAGTTACAAATCATCAAAGTTAAGTGATTTACAGGCTGTCGACCTCAATTCATTTTTAGGTAAATTTCATAAGAGAGCTTGTAAAGGGTACCGTGATTCGACTTCTGGAAAATTTCGACATATCTTCGCGTTTCACATCCCCCAGACCCCAAAACGACCGTCAGCTCTCAAAATTTTATATATATATAAAATATACATTTATATATATATATATATATATATATATATATATATATATATATATATATATATTAATATTCTTGTTCCGAATTTCAGTAAGTGCACTTAACGAATCGGAACATATAAGCACTCTCTCTTCGCATAAATGTTCAGGGTAGTGAAAAGCTTACTGTATGACAAAATGTTCTGCTGTATAAACACTTGCCATATCTGGCAGTTTCCAAGAATGGGCTTCTTCATTTACTTATATGGAGCATCCAACACCGTGTTCGGTTTTCGAACCGTCAGTATAAATTTTAATAGATTCTTCATAATCACTGACGGTTGATAAAAATTCCTGTTGGATGATTACAGCTGGTTTCTCTTTTATTTTTCCATAGGAGAGATCCAAACTTGTATTTAAGCTGGTAAAAGCCATAGCGGTATTTCTCTTGTACAAATTACTAATGTCTCTGGTAAAGCAATTTCATATTATCTTGTCAATTCGTGATACCTTATTCCGGCTGGTCTGGAAAAGGATCAGCCAAAGGATGATTTTAAAAATTTTGTTATTTATATGGATAGAGAAGGCATATTTTCTGCATATCTTAGCAATAAGATCTCTCTTCTATAATGTAGTGGCATTATTCCGGCTACCGACATTAGACTAGTCGCCGGACTTGTATGGAATGGGCCTGTTGCATACCTTCTTCCGCTGTTATGTATTACGTCTAACTTTCTAAAATGCGACTTTCTAGCGGATGAATATACAATACACCCGTAGTTCAAGCTTCGATTTAACCAATGCTTTATACAGCCTCAACAGCATTTCTTTATCTGGGCCCCAATTGATATTGGAATAACAATTAATAATTTTTAGGGCTTTTTTGCACCTAACACTCAAGTCCTGTATATGAAATCCCCATGAAAGGGATTTATCTAGTAATTGACCTAAAAATTACACATTGTCCTTGTATAGTATACGATGATCATCAATGGTCAAAACAGGACTTCGGTGAGGAATTCTCTTCCTACAGAAGTGTACACAGCATATTTTCTCTGGTGAAAATTTGAAACCATTATTCCTCGCAATTTCGTTGAGAGCGTTTATCGCATGTTGCAATTTGTACTTCACCATAGCTGTCGTGTTGCTGGCATATATAATTGCCAGATCAGACACTTTTGCTGATTTCTACTGGAATGGCTAATATCAGTTTATTAATGGCGGTCGTGAACAAGGTACCGCTCAACGACGACCCTTGTGGTATGCCATTTTCTATTATTTTTTCTGATGAATATTCGTTGTTGATGTGTACTTGGAAAGTACGGTCATTCATATAGTTGCTGAGTAAAACTGGCGGACTGCCAGGAATGCCCCATTCATGTATTTGAAGCATTATTCCATATCGCCAGGTCATATTGAATGCCTTCTGCATATCAAAGGAGATTCCGACACAATATTTTCTTGTTATATAAGCTGTTATATATGATGTTCTCTAAGTTGATCATTTGATCAGTAGTAGAGTGATATTGTCGAAAACTTGCTTGATGTGAGGATAAAAGATTTTCTAAAATCAAAACGAGTCGATTATTTATCATTTTTTTCAAATATTTTTTCCATAGCGCACGTTAAAGAAATAGGACGGTAACTATTGGCAACTGTTCAATTTTTATCTTTCTTTGGAACTGGAACAATATGTGCTTTTTTCCATTGCTGCGGTACATTCCATCCCGCCATATCTGATTATATAGTTTTAATAATCTACGATTTGCAGTGGTATTCAGCTGCCTGATCATGTCATAATGAATTTCATCCGGACCAGCAGCTGTATTACAGGCTTTCTCCAACGCTTTCATACGTTTTTCTATTTTAAAAGGTACATTATGTGAATAACTTATTTCAACTGTGAAATTTAGTAGACCCTCAAGTTCTGTTTTATGCATTCCAAAATATTCGTCGTACTTAGCCGTCTTCCTGGCTTCTTCTAAGTGATTGGCTAGTAGCTCTGCAATTTCGTTTAGAGTATCTTTAACGTCATCTTCATATTGAAGACAAGTTATGGGAGAAAAGCTTGCACGTCCACAAACAGCCCTCACTTTCTTCCAAACGTCTGACGCAGTCGTATTTCTGTTCTGGATGATACATATTGCTGCCAGTATCGTTTTATAGCGTGTATCATAGTTCTTTTTTCATACGCCTTATATTTTTTAAAGGCAATTAGATTTTCTAGTGTTGGACGTTTCTTAAAAGCGTTATACGCTTTTTTATTTCTTTTAATAGCTTCATTTATTTCATTGTTCCACCACGGAACGGGTTGCTTCTTAAGTTTCCCAGATGTTTTGGGAATATATCTTGATGCAGTTACATGCGGCATTAACCCACCGGCTTGGTCTAGTGGTGAACGCGTCTTCCCAAATCAACTGATTTGGAAGTCGAGTGTTCCAGCGTTCAAGTCCTAATAAAGTCAGTTATTTTTATACGGATTTGAATACTAGATCGTGGATACCGGTGTTCTTTGGTGGTTGGGTTTCAATTAACCACACATCTCATAAATGGTCGAACTGGGACTGTATACAAAACTACACTGCACTTACACTCATACATATCATCCTCATTCATCCTCTGAAGTATTATCTGAAAGGTAATTACCGGAGGCTAAACAAGAAAGAGAAAGAAAGTTACATATGGGATTAGTTATAACGTCGACATCGGCTTCGACAACTCCAGTTGTTTCAGGGAGTATCGTCCTAGCCGTGAAGTTCGTCCAATCTGCCTTATCAAACAGCCATCTTTTGGAAATGGGATATATTTTTCGTGTAACGTCAGTTACAATTTGCACCAGAAAATGATCACTTCCATGTAAATCTTCTAAAATATGGAAAGTGCACCTCAATGCTATCAATCCACTTATACGTACTACATGTATACAGGACTTCGATGCATCTCTGACGTTAAAAAAAGTTCCAGAACCATTATTTAAGATAACGAAATCAGAATTCAGCAAGAACTTTTCCAATTTTCTTCCACGGGGATCTACTCGATCAGAACCCCAAAAAGAATTATGTGAATTAAAGTCACCCATCAACAGTATAGGTGGGGGAAGCTCAGCAAATCAGCTGATTAATCAGCTAGATTAATCGTGCTATGCCGTCCTCCTTCCAATCAAAATTCGGCAAATATATGCTGTAGATTACTATCTGCAGATAGTAATCTGCAGCGGACGCTTCATTCCGACTACGATCGTGACTAATGCGACAGGAGTCGCCCTAGTCACCGCCCCAGCAGAGAGGAAATAGGTCCCCCTGTCTAGTTTTTGGTGGCTTCTGTGGTTTAGAGGCCACCTAGATTGTAGGAGGCTTGGGGACCTCCATAGAAGACTGCGAAGCAATCACTGTCCTTGCACTATTATCCAAACGTAAACTCACTGGAACCTTTGGTTTAGTGCCAGACCATAAGACCTTCTTGTGGTCAGAATCACTTTTATTCATAGTTGACTCAGTGTCTGAAGTCTGTACTATTATCAAAGGCTTATTAAATTCCTTGTGAGTGAGAGATTTCATTCTATTATCTATAATTCTCTCAATCCGATGTGGGCGCAAGTTTGCTAAGGAGGTGATCTGTATCAACAGCATTTGGAGCAGGAACTGCAGCCGCAGCCTGAGCGTAAGTTGTTGCTGCTCTTGGCTTGCGTGCGCTTACAATCTTCTTTGCTTTGAAGTAGCTGCTTCTGCAGGGTTTTGACTTCCTGCACAGCCACCTCGTCTTTGTAAGCAGGAAATTTTCTCTATCTACATGAGTGTTGTCCTTTACAGTTGACCCAGGAAGGAGGATCCTTGCACGGTTCTCCTTCATGAATTTCCTCACCACACATGCATATTTGTGGCCTTTTGCACCGAGCAACGGTGTGGCCAAAACGTTGACACCTGAAACATCTCATGGGTTGAGATACAAAAGCACGCACATCCAACCTGTGTACCCCAGCACGCACTTTCTCCGCCAGGGTTGGTTTGTTGTAAGTAAGGACATAAGAGGCAGACGGAATAACTTCGTCGTTCCTTCTCATGTTCAGTCTTCGGCATTCAATATCTCACTGAGGTGTCAACTTCTCTACAATCTCCTCTGTTTGCGTGAACCCTCTGTCACGTTAGTTTGTTCAGGCTGCATGACACGTTGATCCCTTCTGTAGCTAGGCTAGCCACCTGGGTACATCCCCACTCCAGGGCTACCTACCCTGGAGGTCCGGTCTGGTACTCCGGTGGAACCGGCATATGTTCTGACAGAGAGCGGATGAGCAATCTCTGCACTGACTCCAGGCCCCTTCGCACCGAACTTTTCAGGGCTTCCGTGCACATACATGGGCACCTTAGCTACATGCTTGCCATCATGGAGGGGCATGTAGACAGCGGGAGAGCCTCCTTTACACCTGCAATCACTTCGACTCTGGCCGCCACATCGCCAGTTAAAGATGGTGTGAATCCATCTTTAACCAAAAAAAAAAAAAGTTAAATTTTCATATCTGCAGGTGGCCGAAAAATCCAGTCCTAGAGTACGGCCTGTAGGTGGAATTAGACCGAAGAAAATTCCATATCCGAGAAAAAAACTCGGAGTCCCGTTAGCCCCGTAAGTACTATGAATAGTACTTACGTACAACTGTTTCCGCCCTGGACGTGGAACGTAGGTGTTATGTTATCTACCTCAGGGCATTATTATTATTATGCCGATTTCCATGGTAGAGTGGTAGCGTCTCAGCCTTCATCCGGATGTCCCGGGATTTCATCTCTGTCAGGTATGACATTTTTCGCACGCTCCAAACATTCATTATCATTCATCAGTAGCTGTAAGTGGGTGTAAGTCTGATGTTAATGTATATAATATATAAATAAATTATTAAAAGCGTTATGTATTATTAAAAGCAATTATTAGTAGTTTATTGCAGTTAAAATCGTAAAATTAATAAATAAAAATTGTAATTAATTAGAAATTAAACGTAAAATTCAATTTAAATGCATTAAATTTTATTTCACTAAATCAAATGCTATCTTAATTTGTTATATTATAAATATTAAGTTATGTTTGCTAATACAGTTACTGTATATTGTGTAATTCAGTTTTCTGATAACAAATTCCACCTGTTATTTTTTTACTATGGTATCGAGTCGAATAGCCTTCAAATAATTATTACATAAGTATTTTATCATTTTAATAGTTTACACAAATTAAATATAGTTATTTTCTTATAGGTTTACGATACAGCTAAACTGAAATCAACTGAGTTCAATATTCTAAACCCATCATGACAAATTATAATAATTTAACCCAAATAAGAAAACTAATTAACAATTGTATATTAATTTGTTATCCATTTTGTGCTTTCTTTTCATGCTTGTAACGTTTTTTTTATATCGAAAACACTTTAAAATCCGGTTTTGAGCCCACTAAAAATTTTTATAAAAATATTCTTACCAAAATTTTAGAAATTTTTGTTAACATATACAGTTTATCAATATTTTTTATAGATGATTAATTTACCACAAGAGTTTGAAATTTGTGCACGAGAATGTAGAACGGAAATTTTTTAACGTATGAAAACAGTCATGCCTGACGGATCAAAATCAATATTATTTAATGTATTTTCATTATACTCTCCTATAATTGTATATTCTCCATCATCTGATATTCTGCCTGCCGACAGGTCCCTTACGCCATCGTTGTCTCTTTCCATTTCTGTCCCTTCTTCTTCGTCCCCTTGTAGTTTCCAATCCACCAAATTTATTAATTTAGCCTTCTTCCTCCTCGCTTCCTTTCTCCTTTTATTGACCCTTCCGATGCAGTTATATTCTTCATTAAATAACATAACTAAACTCAGGTATTATATCTTATATTAAAGCCGCTGAAAATTTAACTAAAAAAAATTTGTTTTAATCACTTTACGTATTGTATTATATAAAATAAAAAGTATTTTGAGGGTCAGACTTTTGCGAATCGCTATTTAGATTCAAACGTTTCATTTTATGACTACACAATCATAAAATAACAACTGATACTCTTCAATCAATTATGTAATAAATTGTAATTTATATAAAAAATAAATCTGTGTAGTCAAGTAGACAAATAACATTTTTGTTGAAAATGGATTTCTTATTTTTTGTGGTTTTTGTTTTCATGTAAAGCAATTTTGAACAGTTTTATGCTCGCTCCGACTATTTTAAAAATAAAGAATTTCTCAACTAGTATCCGGTTCAAGAGTATATCAACACTAATTATACCCATAAAGATAATTAAATATTAGTTAAAATCTACTTAAAGAAAAGAAATTTTAAGACAGAGAAGAGATCAGAAAAATGCGATGAGAAAAAAATGGTGCTCAATAAAAATGACTGAAAAATGCTTCCAACAATGGAAACATCGCTGGGATGGGTGTGTTACATCAAAAGGGACCTACTTTGAAAGAGGCAAGTCACTGAACTAAACAGGTAAAGTATTTTTGAGCCAAGGATACCTTTTGATCACATTTATCAGTGTTCAGAAGTTTGTTTTTCAGAATTGCGGTGCAGTTCCTTTCTCAGTGGTTTACCAGATGGTAATATTGTTAAAGGTCCTTAATTTTCTGCATTTTTTCTCTTATAGTAAAAAAGAAAAAAAAACACTCAAAGACGGTCGTTTAATTTAATTATTTATTAATTTTATTTAATTTATTTACTTTTAATTAATGCAATCAAAATTGTTATTTTATTCAGAACCAGTTTTATTTATTTATTATTTTTGCATAATTCATGACTATTATTTCATATAATCATTATTTTTATATAGATTATAACTACTTGTATTTTTTATTAATTATTTTGTTCTTTTTTTACTTAATAGTGCTTTTCTAATTAAGATTTTTCTATTGTTTTCTTTAATCCTTCCATGTTTACACAAAAATAATCCCTTATCAATGGTATAGCAAATTTATCATCCCTAATATGATTTGTATCTGATTAATTCAATACCTATTTTTAAATTGATAATGCATAAAGCTGAAACATCATTTTAAGGGTAACTATCATACGGAAAGCAAACTTATTTCTTACCATTTATGTTTCAGGTAACTGATAAAGCCTCCAGTTCGTAGCAAAGAAGAGCAAACAAAAATCGCAGCAAAGTACGAAGTATGGAAATCGGTGGTTCAAGTCCAGCATTGGTAGAGAACTGAGAACGGTAGAAATGCAACACTTAATCCAAAAACCATTAGTGCCTGCCACCTTAAATTAATGACAACAGGTTCTGTATTGGAGTTCCCACGTTCTAGTCAACCATCAAGTTCACGGTCTGAAAAGAATGTTACCGAGTACGGGCTACGTTTGAAAGAAGCCCTACAAAGTCCATCCGTCAGGTATCCAGAGAAATCGGGGTAACAAGTTATACCACTCACACTATTTTAAATAAAGATTTCAATTTCCATCCCTGGAAGCGTCGTTAGGTCCAGCAACTCTTTCCCGAGGACTGCGACCACCATATGGAATTTTCATAAATCATGTTAGAATGGAGGGAAAGTATCCTAATCTATTTTATAACATTTTACGGATTGATGAGACAATTTTCCATATCGGTGGTTTTTTTAATACGAATAACTGCTAATGGAGTAATATTGTCACTATTGTTGGAGTACTACTGAGTTACTATTGGAGTAATATGCTGATCCAGACGCTACTGTTACGCCCAAAAGTAACAGTGTAGTGTGGAATGGCATCTACTAATTTGGTGGATCCTTATCAATTACGGAACTCAATGAACAGTGGTCGCTACTCGTATATACTAATGAATTGTATGTTACCATTACTCAATAACACTGCAGAGCTCATAAGTATTCAGGACCTCTACACTTTGCTCTTGTAGTTTGCGACTGACTAGACATTAAGTTTCCAGGAAGGGCGTCGTGGACCGACAGAGTGGCCAAATAGAAGCCCCGACATGACACTTTGTGACTTTTTCTTGTGGTGTTGGATCAAACAATAATTTTTCGAGACTCGTCCAAGAACTGTTGATGGATTTGAGGAAAGAATCCATGATGTTTTGAACGTAGTACTTTAGATTTCTTAAGAAAACCCGTGGATTATGTACGAAAACGTTTACATAAATATATTGACAATGCTAGTGCTAATTTTGAATTCTAAGGGAGATTATTTTCAACGCTATTATGAGTTATTTAGCTTCAATAGCCAAATACACATTAAATTTATACATACATGCATATATATATATATATATATATATATATATATATATATATATATATATATATATATATACCGCCTAGTATACAATAGGTACTGACTTATCAGAGAATCTATATTTGTATTTAGAAGCAATTAAACAATACATATTTTATTGTTTTGTCTCAGCTCTTTTAGTAAGTTTTTTTATCATATTAATATGCTAATAAGTTTCATATTGTTCAAAATTTTAATATCTTGGGTTTTTTTATGTGCTGAACATAAAATTTCCCATTAATATTTTTTTACGTGATTTCGATGAAATGATCTGAAAAAATCTGATGTGGACACAACATGACTTCCTTGTACGCCTGTTAAATTACATAAACACATTTTTTGCTGCACTTCATTTAAACTTATTTCATTTGAAAGTGAGATACGATCCTCCAATTTTTTAATAAAATGGAAAGTTACACAGTTGCTGAAATATTACTTTTTAACATCAAATACTTATACAATTATTAATTCAACAATCTTACATGAAATATTAGGATAGAATAAAAGTCCCTTTATTAATTGTATTACTAGATCATTATTATTCGTATCTTCATGAGTTGCTGATTAACAAAAGTTTCAGATTTCTGTTATGTCGTATAAATAAAAGTAATAACAAACTATTCCGTTAAGTGAACTCATTATTGTATAATGGTTACAAATGTTAATTTCGACATTACGATGTAAAATATTCCGTTTTTATTATTGGATTATTTGGTGAATAATCAAAAATGAAAAATAAACAATCATACAGGAAAAAGAAAGATAACATTAAGAAATATATATTTAAAAAACGAAAAGAAGGTGAATGTGAAGCGAAAGAAAATGTTAAAGCCAAAGAAAGAATAAAAAGATATAAAGAGGAAGAAAACGTTAAGACCAAGAAAAAAGTAAAAACATTAAGAGAGGATGATGAATATAAAGAGAGAAAATTTGGAAACTAGAGAACGTGTACACAAATTATATTAAAAATCAGAAGAATTATATCAAATCAAAGAACGATTAAATGATTGGTAACAAAAACCAAATAAACTAAATGATGATCTCCGACTTAGGGAGAATATTGTCCGACAATATCAGAGGAGTAATGAACTAAAAGATAAGAATTTTTTGCAATTTATTAAAGATCGGGCATGTATGCCTCAGTGTAAATGTTATTCTGGTGATGGTCTATTTTTCAGTCACTCTGTAGTTAACATTAATGTAGATAAAATTAAACAGAAATTCCAGAATAATTAAATAAATTTAAATCAAATAATTTTAAATAAATAATAATTATTTTAAATAAATTTTAAATCAAATAATTTCCAAAAACAAGAAAATAAAATTCCCTTCTAAAAAACTTTAAAGCATCTTAAACAGAAATTAAACTAGAAAATCCAAAAATAATATTATTCTAAATTATAATTTTCAATCAATATTAAATAATCAGGTGTTTCTCCAAATCTATTATTACATATACACATATGTATTAATCCCTATTAAATTACTTCGCGCGCGCATACACATTTTTAAAAGTACATAAAATTTTATTTCGCTAATAATTTCTGATTTTTTCATTTTTTTTTATTGTTATTGAATAATTATTTATTGCAATTTTTTTTACAATCACGGGTTAATAATTATTAATAAATCAATATATTTAAATTAAAAAAAGTTTAAAAAATAAATTTAAAAAAACAGTTAACAAAAGAAGAGAAGTCTGATTCGAACTGATGCGATGTGCCTTCCCTAGTAAGTCCAAATATTTTATTAATTAAAGTTTCATTTGGGTATAACTCTGGAACCAATGAAAATATGTACCATTTATGATACATTGTTGAAAAGCTCTCAATGGGGGTTTATTACTGCAGTTAAGAAAAAGTCCAAAATCCAAATGTTTTTGAATTTTTTCGGCTTTTTTAGACAGTTTGGTTCAGTCGATTGCAATGAATGGAGGTGCACAACTAGATGTTACAATAGTCCTAAATCCAAAATTTCAACATCCTACCGCTAATCGTTTTTGAGTTATGCGAGATAACCTATGTACGTACATACATATTTACGTACGTACAGACGTCACGCGAAACTAGTCAAAATGGATTCAGGATTGGTCAAAATGGATATTTCCGTAGAAATCTGAAAACCGAAATTTTTCACGATCACAATACTTCCTTTACTCCGTACAAGAAAGTAAAAAGTTGTTTCTGATATGAGTATATTTTTTATGTGTAATGAATGTACATCCGCTTTATTCAGTTCAGTATTTATATTTATTTTTCTACAATTTACCTTAAGATATTTAAATATTAATATCTGGTCACATAAAACCAAAATAACGATATTCCGTGATTTTTAATCAACAGGAATTCTGCCGAAATTTATTTACTACGAGTTCTTTATAAAAAAGATTTCAAGTAAAAGTGATGTAGATTCTGCTATATTGGTTCGGTTGTTTAAATACTATAATAATAAGATTAGATAATAACTGTAAGCAACAATATGCGACATATAACGTATGTGAATTGTCGATTTATTTTATCTGACGTTATAATAATAACAATAATAATCAAGGATGAACATATGACCTTCAGGAGTAACAACAAACCGACCTTATAGAATTGTAAATAGATAAATATAAAGCTTATTAAAAATATATAAATACAACTGATTACCATTTTTTGCGTTTAGTCTAAAACGATGTATTTAATGAGTTTTGGTAATTTTAAATTATTTTCGTTACATTTAACGAGTATTTTGTTTAGACACAATGCAGACTATTGTACACAAAGGAAGTTCGTTAAAAAAAAATAATGTCGAATCCATTGTGTTTACTTTACTTGAATTTTAAGGTTTTAAGCTAAATTTACATAAAGATACGATGTATTATTTAAATTTTACAGAACAAAAATTATTTTTTTATTATTAATGTAGTCGTTAAGTTTGAAATTATTTTCTTTTGTTTCTGAATAATAATATATCAATTTTTAGAATATTTATGCGTAAATATATGCGCACACACGTATGCCTACGCATACTACTAAGATAGATTATCTAAAGGTGCATCGACATTTGTACTTATTTCATATCCGTACCACGTAACAATCTTTGTGTTGTAAGCAACAATATTATCAGTTTTATTAATCCTATTATTTATTTAATCATGTTATAAGTTTTCCCGTTAACCTGTATCGTTTTTTTTACAGGCAGGAAAATCATTAATAATGGGATACAAATATTACTTTTAGATAATTCTATAATTCTAATGTCAGACTCACTTGCTTAGCTATACTCAGCGTTAAGCGGAATTTTTTAAGTTTAGAAATTTTAAATTCAAATTATCTGACCTCCTTGGAGAAGTTATGGCGTCTTAGCCGTTCATAGAGAACGTCCAGTGTTCCAACTAGTATTCAAGCTTGTCACTCTTCATACGAAGAAACATTTCCACATGTATAATATTTTCTCAATCATAACTTTCCAACTAATACAATAAATTAGTTACATAAAAAATAACACGTAAACTATTTGCTAAATTAAATCATATTAGAATACATATAAACCATAAATTACGTCATAATAAAAAAATATATATTTTTATTCATTTAATTTCCAGAAGAAAGAGATACATTAATTTGCTGCTTTACACCTAATGATGCATGTTATGATTTAAGGTACGTACAAATGGAACTAGTCAGTTTCTTCTTGCGAGTAATGATATCCCGTTGTAGAAGAGATAAAATAAAGTTATGACTTGTAGGTGAGAATTTGATTTTAATTCTGTGGCTTGGTATGCTGATATGTGATAGTACATTCGGTTCGATGAAGGCCTACAGGAAACCACTTCATCCGTCATTCTCTTGAGTAAGTCGACTTGGAATTGCGTCTCGACACTTCTTTGGATGACTACAACCATAACGGTTACGGCAATTAATATTTACAATACTTATGCACGCGTGAAATATATAATAACCATAACAATTGTAGGCGATCAGACACGATATGAGGCGCCACTGATGAAAATAACATTGCTATTATTAGATTAACAAGCGTCTCATATCAGGTTTAATTGAGAAAACGAAAGAGAAATGGTTTCCTAATGTCTTTTTCATGTGACTATTTAATGAACATCATTACTGTCAGAGAATGTAATTCTAAAATATAATAATCACAACCATTATAAAAACTAGGGCAGTTATATAAATCAATAAATGAACTGTAGAAAATACTTTTTCTGAAGAAAAGATTATGTACACATCATCTGCACTCACTTTTATTGTAATATGGCATATTCTTTACAGTGTTTCTAAAATGGTGGGCTGGCTATAATTTTTCGGATTCTACTTGTAAAACTAAACAAAATATATCCTTAGGAAAAATGGCGATTTCTCCTTCGTTCTCCCCTATCCGCCATTTTGTTATTTTTATATCAAAATTTATATCTCAAGTTCGGATGGACGAATCACATTAATATTTGATAAGCGGTTTTGTAATAAAGTTTTAAAATTAGAAAAAAATTAGCACTTAAATGCCTTGGCAAATTACAAAATGGCGGCCATGGCAAATGTTATTTGCTAAAAACATTAAGCCTTTTATTTTGAACAAAATCACATTTTATTTTTTTTAAGTTGGTTAACAAATAGCCGAGTTATGGCAGAAAATTAATGTTGCCATCTGTCTGTTTTCATGTCCTTCACTTTATGTTCAATTCGATTAAATATTAACTGTTTTTATTTATTGTTAATTCTAGTATGTATCAAATTAAGTAATAATTTTCTCACAACAATAGACATAATTATGGAACAAAATTACATCAATTTTCTCCCATAACTCGATTATTTGTTAATCGATTTTAACAAATAAAATGTCATTTTGTTTAAAATAAAGGCTTAATATTTTAATAAATAACATAAATTTTATAAAACTAATATTTATGGAGATATAACGGACTGAAAAATAAACATGGCCGCCATTTTGTAATTTGCGAAGGTATTTAAGATCTAATTTTTTGCTAATTTTAAACTTTATTACCAAGACGCTTATCAAATATTAATGTGATTCGTCAATACGAACTTGAGATATACATTTTTATATAAAAATAACAAAATGGCGGACAGTGGGAGAACGAAGGAGAAATTGCCATTTTTCCTAAGGATATTTTTTATTTGAATTTATTAATTTTTTAATTTCAATTGTATAATTAGCAGTGTTGAAACTAATAAGGACAAATGGCGTCCAACTATACGGCAAGCAAGTCAAATGCTGAAATCATACCGCGGTTTCAGAAAAAAAAAACTAGTGAGGTGTATAGCTGAGGCGCCGTGGTTTGCTAAAAAAAGCGAAATCCACGAATATTTAGGTCAACGGTACCTCAAGGAAGAAATACATCCTTTCGGTTTAAAATATGAAGTTCGGCTCAATGATCACGTTAACCACTTGGCGATAAACCTCCCAGAGAACGATGAGGACTTAACCGGCTGCACGTTCTGGACTTTAATAACTCTATAGTGTATTTACACCCGATGAGTTTTGTGCTTTAATCAATCTTTAATTCTCTTCCTCTCTATTTCTGTTTTCACTTGCATTTATGCGTTTTATTTTTTTGCTTTATTTTTTCTTTTCCGAGTGTTTCTGATATTTTCATGATTTTTGTTTTCTACTATATTACTAATGGAAAAGTTCTTCAAAACTACTTTGTGTAGGTTCTATGTTCTATCTTCAGAAGTTGTACATAGTACTAATATATAAATTTTGAGAAATTTGAATGGGAATTCCTTTTTAATATGATTGTATGTGATATAATTTACTTAATGTTTCTAAAAAAAAAATATATAACCGATTGTAAATAAAAATTTGAAACAAACAAAAAAGGATTAAATCAATTTAAAAAAATTATTTTACACTTGAATATTTTCACGTACATAAAAAAAAAACAGAATTATAAAAGTCCACTGATCAAACTGAGAATCTTAGTTTGATACTATTGAAGTAAAAATGTAATTAAAGAAAAAAAATTATTAATAAAACTTAATAATGATGGAAAATAAATTCTAATAAATAATTTGAATTTTTTTTTGGGCTGTAATTTTTTTCTTTTTTTGACGTAATAAATCATAAATATCTTTAACTATTAATTTCTCTATTTATTGTAATTTCATTGATTGTTCTTTCAAAAAATGATTGTTATTGTGTTCATGAATATTGTATCATTATTTATAACGTAAAAAACAAGTGGGTTGATCAAGTACAAAATAAAATGTTAAAAGACGAAAACAGAACTTTTTTAAAAATCTTTCTTAAAGAAAAAGACTTTTGGATCATATATTATGGCCTCCGTTATTGAATAAATAAATTTTAAAATGATTTATATAAATAGTAACTGCAAAAAAGAGAAGATAAAAATTAGAAAATATGAAATAGATAAATGGAAATTTAAAATGTAATGAGTATAAGGATAAACAGTAGGCACAATAAGATAAAATGTAAAGTGCTTCAGACCAGTCAGATGACTGAAACGAAAACAAAAAAGATTACTTAACAGCTAGTATTATTATTTTTACTTATTTCATATAATTGTTTAAGTTCGAGTGTGATCATAGAAAGAAATTACTGTTTTAACTTTGACGTAAGAAAAGAATCAATCAATATCTCCACCTTTTCTCTTTCTATCTCTCTCACTCTGTATTAATTAGCTTAAATTATCGAACCGTAGATTATTTTTTTCTTTTTAATATTTGCGTACAATTTAATTAAAAGATGTATGAGCTTGATCACGTTTTCAACAGGTTTAATTTATTTTCTATTATTTATTCCAAATTTATACTTTCTAATGCCCTACGGGAATCTGAATCGAAAGATTTGATGGTTTAGATGTCAAGTTAAACGCAAGAATTCGTTTGCAATTGCCTAAAAAGATAACAGTTGTTTATATTTTAAACACTTAATTTGAAAACACTGATAAAAAAATGTCTTATTTACCAAATTATTTTTCTTCATTACGTTATAATTTATTTATTTTTATATGGAGTGTCACAGGATATGTTGGCCAAATTTAAGGGATTGATTCAGTACATCAAAATAAACAAAAACGTTCATGAGGATAAATGCCCTATCTCGCCTTCCTTTTTTATCTCCGTCCACCATATTGTATTTTTTTTTTTATAAAAATCAATATCTTAAAAACGAATTGAAATATTTTAATGAAATTTTGAATACACATATATCCAAAATCTTCAAAATAAATCATTTTGAAAATGTTAACTTTGATAATTTCAAAATGGCAACCATTTAAATTTTATAATCATTAATAGTTCCGAAAATATTAGTTTTATCGAATTATGTTTTAGTAGATAAAATGTTAAGCCTTTTACTGTGAACAAAACAATCCTATAAAGGCATGTAGCTCAATGCCGATCTACCAACAAATTGAGAAAATTTTCAATTGCTTAATCTTTTAAAAATAAAGCTGAATAAAGACTACACTCTTCAAAACAAAATTTTCGTTATATAAAACTCTTTTTTTAATGCAAATTTTCATTATATGGCAAGAACTTTTTTAATACGTTTCACATATTTAAAATTGTGTTACAATCTAGACAGATAAGCCTCTAACCACCTGTTAAAGATATTATAGCGATGTAAGTCTGGCCTGACAGATGGGAAGACGCGTCAAAGGCAGATCATTCTTATCGAAACATTTACTTCCATATTCCATTTCTTTAGGTAGGGTAGGGTTTTATATCATTAATTTTAGACAGTCCCGGGTTCAAATCCCGATCAGGCATGTCATTTTCACACACGCTACAAATCATTCATCTCATCTTCTGAAGCAATACCTAATGGTAGATCCGGAGGTTAAACAAAACAAAAAAAAACAAAATTTAGACATTACACTACACTAGTTTTTCTTTCATTCATTTTTAATGCATTAGAGATAAATTTCAATGTCGTTTAATCTGATGAAATAAAATTATAATTTTGTTTATTTGCTGTTATTCTTGAAATTGTTATTTTTTCAGTTTTGGCTAAAATATTACTTGATAAATAGATTGAATATTTAGTGGATATATGTTCGTTTTATTACATTACTACCCGGTGAGTCAGGGCTCGCTTCGGTCGCCGACTGTCTAGCCAGGGGCTCTGCTGCCTGGACCCTCGACCCCGATGTATCCTCATGTTTGTGAGAATATTAAGTATTTTATAGAAATACTTAAAAAAAAAGAATTATTATTGCGTAAAGAATATTTGTCAGAATATTTTGGTACTTTTATATTTAAAATAAGCTTAAGGAGTGATTAGATGTAGAATTTAATTTTTTTTCTTCTATATTTAATAGAAATATAATGTTTAAAGCTAGCCAAATTGATAACAGGGAGTTGGCTTCTTCGTTTAGTCTGTGTGTGTATTCGTAAGAGGCTGTGTTAGTTGCCGGTTCAACTGCTGCTATTGGTGCAGAGTGGACCGCGTGATGTGCTGGCCGAATGCGCGCCAACGACCTTTCCCGCTAAATAAAAAATCCTTTTTTATGAAAAAAAGATGACGCACGTAATTTTACGTGCGACATGAAGCAAACTTTTCCAGTTTATATACACCATTTTCAGTTTAAGATGATGTTTTTAGTGGAAGAAAAGTATACACTTGACCATTAACGAGACATGTACTAACGAATTTGGATTTTCCGCTAGTGATCGGTACATTCCGGTGCTAAGCTAAGGGAACACACACACACAGAGAGAGAGTGAGAAACTCACATACAAAATGCCCTTTGGTAGGGTAGGATGAACATTATTTCATTTGTCTATTTAAACTTTATTTATACATAAAATATCGTAAAAATAATTTTACCTAAAAGAATAAAGAAATTATTATAATTTGAATTAAAATTTTATGATTACGATATTTTTTGTTTGCAAGATTGGTTCAACTGTTGAAATTCAGCATATAAGGAAAGGACCTTGTTTCATTCTATGAATTTCGTTTAATTCTGTGAATAATGAACATGAATTGTTAACTGACAATAGTGAAGCGTATATTTATTTTATGAGGGTGAAAAACAAATAAAAATCATGAAGTCTATAAACGGAAAGAAAAATTAAAAATGGTGGTGATACTTGTATTACGCGTAAAGAAGTGGGAAGCCTATCCACAATCACTAGTGATGTTAACATTGATCGTGAACATGTCATGGTTTTGTCAGTCAGGCGAGTAACTATTGACGAAGTGGCAAATCGTCAGCAAATTAGTCAGGTTTTACCTACCAATATCCACAATTCTCTGACTCCATTATAAACTTCGCTTTAATAAAATTTGAACAAGCTTGGGAAAAATTTCTCACAACTTTTCAAAAAGGCAAACGCGCTTGAACCAGATATGCAAACACATTTGCACCAAGTACCGTAATCCGAAGACGTAAACTCCGCAACTGCAAAACAAATTTGGATCGCTATAGTAACGAAGGTGACGGCTTCTTTTTCTAACGCACATTGTGCTCTAAAATTATTAACCAAATAATTCATTCGAATTTTTCAATTTTTTAAGAAATAAGATTAGGCTATATTCATGCTGAAAGCCTGCCCGTTCACAATCAGTCAAAAAAGCTTAATTTTTGGATTCTTTACTCGAAAGCACAACGTTAATTGTTCATCCATAGTGAAAAATTTTGGGAAGTCGAAAAACTTAATTTCCCTTAAAAACGTTCATGTAAAAACTTCAATTGGATATTCGAATTTATTAAACAAAAAAATAATGTACTGACTAAAAGAAATCCACTGTCCATCACTGCTGGTATTTACAACCCATTAGGCTTACTTGGACCAGTAGTGTTTTTATAATATTTTATGCCACGCCTGTGGTTGTTGCTATCGGGTGCTGCTCCTGGTGATGGGATATACTCTCCAACTTTAGTTGGAGGGTACTGGAGAAATAAAATACCCAGGATGGACAAAACCAGTGAAGATGGCCAACGGCCCTGACACGAAAGAGGAAACTTCTCAACAGTGTAAGAGGCGGATGAGTGTAGAGAGATAACCCGAATAAAATCCAGGGTAGGTAGAGCTCTGTAAGCTGGAGAAGAAGCAGTCTGTCTAGTAGAATGGAACTCAGAATAAAATCCATTGGTCTTCCAGGTCGGGAGTTGGACGTAGTGTTAGCAACTCAATCCATAAAAAAGAAAAGAGTGTCAAATTATTTTATATATATTATATTTTTACGAGTAGAATAGTTTAAAGTTCCGGAAGAACTTCGTGATACACTCTGTATACATATACTCGTATATTTTTTCATTATAATTTTTATTTTCTACATTAATGTTATTCTTTTTTTAATAATTTGTAAATCACGGTTGTTCTTCGTTGATTGATATAACAGTCCTAATCTCAGTATGGTTATCTTACATATTAATATTAATACATTTAGTTATATTGATATTACTTAATTTTAGTTATGGGCTGTTGCAATAGATTAACCAATAGATCTCTCTTTCTCTTTCACTCTCTCACTCACTCTCTTTTTCTCACTCGCTCACTCTCTCTCTCTTTCTTTCTCTCTTTCCAATAACTACTTTACTGTTTTTTGTTTTTTTTTTTTTTTTGTATGAATAACAAAACTATAATTAGTTCAAAACAATCGAATATGATAAAGTCACTTGCTGTTAACGTCTGCGTTTGGAGGATAAATGTGGAGGTCTTCATAAACTATAATGAAAAGGTTCTTTATTTTATCTTTTTTATGTTTCAACTGACCTAAAGTACTCCTACGTCAGAAGTAATACGTTACAATACGTAGAAACCGTTCAATTATTACACGTTTACATGCATGTTTATTACTGGTACTTTCTTAAAAAGTGAAAGTTGGTCGCAAATGCAATAAATTGAATTTCATCCTTTCTGTATGTTACAATTTACCTCGGGAAACTCATACGTTCCACATTTTAATAAAGTTTTTAAAATAATAATTTTCAACTTCATAATTAATAAATGTAATAATTATTATTCATTTTTATATAATATGTTAAATATTTAAATTAAATTTTCTTCACATAATTCTTCTTTAATATATTTTTATTTTTTTATTTTATTAATTCTCCACTAAGCTTAAGCTACGTGGAAATATAAGACTTAATATTTCTTAAGTATTAAAGATGTCAAGTCGACCAGGATTCGATTCGAAACCTTCTTTTATACAAGAAGACGCTACATTCCATCACGGTCAGTTTTTTTACTTCTACATAGCTATTTTATTTATATAGCTGATAATTTCTTTTCCAAACTCTCACTTATTTGTTGGTAAAAAGTAAATACTAATTGAAGTATTTCCAATATTTCATTTATTTTCAGTAATCAAAGAAAGCTATAGCAAATATAACGTGCTTTAGCCTATACCTACACAAAGAAATACATGATGCTAATGCGAAAAATTATAAATTAAATTAGTATCTAAAAACTGCGTGTTTTTAATTAACAATTTTATTTATTTTTAGGCTATATTCATTTTTTAATGTCTTTTGTTTTGAAAGAAACATTCTTTTTGCACAACGATTTTCCATTCACTTATTTTTGTTAAGGACTATAATTTTGATAAGTTTTTGTTATTAATTTTCAATTTTTTTTTATTAATGAATTCATTTAAAAATAGTAAACGATAAATAGAAAAATTAGAAACTTACTGAACAAAAGTTGTCAATCAGATTACAAAATAATTTTCTCTTTCCATAGATTTTTTTTTTGAAAAAGTTCCTAAAGTTCCAAAAATGTGTATTTCCTAAGTACTAAACGAAAAGGAATCAAATTAATGTAATATCAAGAATTGCGGTTGGCAATTAGCACATATCTGCTCTATTTTTTATCACAACTGAAGGAAGTTAAATATGAAAGTTCTTTAACAGATTTTTTTTTATGGAAATTGTATTTTTAATAACAAAATCATGAGAAAACTTATGTCCATCATTTCATGGTCTTTTACTTTCCCGCCTAGCGCAATAGCAGAGCTATACTTTTAGAAAGGATAGTATTGTAATCCATCCAATTTGGGCATATGCGGTTTCACCGAATCTTTACGTTTTTGACACCTAATGAACCCAAAAACCGGATGGAAATGTTTGCATGTACTTGTGTGTGTGTGTGTTCAGTGTTTTACACCTTATATTTTCAGAACTATTCGACTGATTTTGACCAAACTTAGTTAGATTATTTCTACGAGGGTAGATCCAGAAATAAGGTTTCCATCCATTTTACAAATAGACAACATTGGTAATTCTCCTAGAAATTTACATCGTTGGAAAGAAGAAACATTTTTCTATTTTTCTACATAATCGCCATCTTTTTCTATGAATTTTTGTAGACGGTGCTCCAATTTCTGTATCCCAATGTCGTAGAACTCTGCCGCCAACCCTTTGAGGAAGGTTTTCACTTCTTCTTTGACTTCATCGACGCTCTGGAAGCGTTGGCCACTCAAGTGTCTCTCTAACTTGGGGAACAATTGATAATCACTAGGCGCGAGGTCCGGACTGTAAGGTGGGTGGGGCATCACAGTCCACCCAAAGTGTGTCAAACGTTCCTGGGTTAAACGGAAGACGTGAGGTCGGACGTTATCGTGAAGCAGCATTACACCGGCTGTCAGTCGTCCTCGCCGGCGGTTCTGAATAGCTTGTCTGAGTTTTCTTAGTGTTATACAATAACTGTCTGAGTTTATTGTTGGCCCAGTTTACATGAAATCAATCAGCAATATCCTCTTACGATCCCAAAAAATACTGGCCATGACTGCGACTGGTGACCCTGAGTGGCGCCACTGTTTGGATTTTTGTTTCGTTTCGGGAGTGAAATGAAACACCCATGTTTCGTCTCCCGACACTTTCTTATCTTCTTGACACTTTTCAAGAAACTGGTGAACACAGTCAAGGCGTTTCTCCTTGTGTTTTGATGTCAATAGCCGCGGTACCCATCGAGCACAACACTTGTGATACCCCAATTTTTCAGTCAAAGCTCTTTTCATTGTACCATAAGAACTCCCAGGAATCCGAGCAACAAGTTCACGGACGGTGATCGTCTTGTTTTGAAGCACTTCGCGTTGGACCATCTCGATAACCGCCTCCGAAACTGACGGTCTTCCACTCCGTTCTTCTTCGTGGACTTCCTTCCGACCAGCACTAAACTTCCTGCACCACTTTCGAACGTGTTGAACGAACATACACTTGTCGCCATACAACTCTGTCAACTGACGATGAATATCCACGGATGGAGTCCTCTGGCGTGCAAAAAGCGAATTACGGAACGAATCTCGCATTTGGTGAGATCGACAAGTAGAACCTCCATCTCAGACGGCTCCTGAGCCAAGACTGAGCGGCGCAGCGAAGCACGGCCGGGCGGAATCGAGACTGGAGGAACAGCCGCGCACAGCGGTGTTGCCGGATTTCGCCTCGCACCTTCCCGTGCGGCTGGAGCTCTTTGGGAACCTTATTTCTGGATCGATCCTCGTACATACAAGGCACTGATGCCATTAAATTTTCAACTTAAAAGGTTAATGGGGTGAGGATGTACAATAAGGTCACCCTCAGTATCTCGAGATTTCGCTTTATTAAGATCTTGTTTTTCTTAGGCCCATTTGTTAACAACTAAAAAATAATATTTCCAAAATTTATTTTTTTTAAATCGCAACCGCACCCCAAAAAATTCGCTAAATAAACCAGTGATTAAGTGGTAAAGTACGTCATTCCTCTTACCACAAGGAGCGCTAGTGTAGTACTAACAGCTGCTGTAGTCGTCTGTTAAGTTCTAATGTAACAGATGAGCGGTAAAATTAAATAAATGAATAATAAAAAAAGTGTAAAAATGTATTTAAAGTGGCCACTAGTACCGCCACACCCGCGCGAATGAAATACGATAGGCACGGCGCTTTAGTTAGAATCATTGAATTAAATAAACAATAAATATTATATTTTTAAAAAATAATAAATATTTTAAATTAAGTTGTGTGTGTACGCGTGTGAAAGTCGTATATTAGAAAAGAGCCGGATGATGGAAAAGTCCTACAACAGTGTTGTCAGCTTTTTTTTATTAAATATTTTCTGAACTTGTCAGCATAATTTGGTATTTAATATATGGGTAATATTTTACTCTTTTTTTGGGGGGTGGCGGAGTTACGGGTATCGACTATGTTGGTCATTGGCCCTTTTGTCAAACAAAAAAAGGAAAAAAGGGAGAAAAAACTTTCCCACCCTGATAATAAAAATGAACAATTATTTAAAACATTTCTGTAAATAAAATGTATTAGAAAACTAATAAAATCTACATTGAAAATATATTACATTTGTTTATCACCTAGGTTTTCCCTTAGGCCACCCCTTCTTACTTTTTCTCCATTCTCCTGACGGCCACCAGCTCTGATGACAGGGTGTCTGAAGCCTCAGAGATGGTATCTTCACCTTCTCCGATACCTTTCTTTCTTTTTCCTGTTTACCCTCGGGTAATTACCGTTCAGATAATACTTCAGAGGATGAATGAGGATGATATCTATGAGTGAAAATGAAGTGTAGTCTTGTACATCTCAGTTCGACCATTCCTTAGATATGTGGTTAATTGAAACCCAACAACCGAAGAACACCGGTATCCACGATCTAGTATTCAAATCCGTGTAAAAATAACTGACTTTACTAGGACTTGAATGCTGGAACTCTCGACTTCCAAATCAGCTGATTTGGGAAGACGCGTTCACCACTAGATTAATCCGGTGGGTACCTTGTCCGATACCAGAGATTTTGCGATCGACATCAGGTAATACCGTTCGAAATATAGCGGTTGGAACTTTTGATTATCTCAGTCCAAACGTGAAACGACTCCAAATACGTAACTGGCGTACACTTTTCTTTTCTACATGCAAATTTGAATCTCGTTCCAAGGTAAAGGTACGTGTAAAAGTTAAGACTAAATTTGTGAATAAGTTATTAAAGTAAATCAAAATTAGAATTACCCACTTTCTGATGTTCTTATACAATACATTGTTTTCTTTTCCATCCTCCGGTGACATATACTCAGCATAGAGTGAATCAAAAGAGTAATTCAGATCTAACCTAAACTTACGACTATATACGCGTAACTTACTTATGATTATGCAGGGAAAGTAATCCGACGATGTTTTTAAAAGTGTCAATTGAAAGATGCCTTAACCAATTGAAAAAAATGTTTTACAATACCGATGAGATACGGAAATTTCTCTGATGAGTTTGATTCTATCTCGTTTTATTTTTTAATCTGCACTACAAGAAATGATTTTATTAGTATAGAATTGTTTTGAAAATATTAATGTGAGTACATTATGACCCGGATAAATTTAGCAGTGGCGGCTTGTAGCTAAAATTAGCGGGGGGTGCTGCTCCAGAAAATTTTTTTCTGAGCCTTTTCAAGGCCATGATTAAAGTTTTCTATTAAATTAAAAAAACCGAAAAATTAATCAAATAGAATAGCTGGAAGCAGGATAATAATCTAATTCTACACTTTATCACATTCAAAAATATGTACACAGTTTTTAAGCACATTGTACCTAAAAACCGTATTCGGTTTAACCGAATAAATAATAAACTGTCAAAACAAATAATATTTTTTAGTATTGCTAGATAACTTAACAAAATGTCCGCTCAAATCACTATAGTCCAGTGGTACTAATGTTTAGTTTTTACTAATTACCTTCTCTTTCGCCCTTCCAGCGTGTTTTTGGACAGATTTGGCAATCAAGGAGTCCTTGCTTTCCGCCATCTTCTGATCATTACTGAAAAAATAACTAAACCGCTTTCATATTCCTTCCACCGACTAAACTATAAAAGGGAACGTACAAGGAACGTTCCATATACACGCGGAGAGAAA
Source organism: Lycorma delicatula (assembly GCF_047948215.1). Classification (NCBI taxonomy): domain Eukaryota; kingdom Metazoa; phylum Arthropoda; class Insecta; order Hemiptera; family Fulgoridae; genus Lycorma; species Lycorma delicatula. Next base: position 63,297,552 of record NC_134462.1, read on the forward strand.
GAAAACTACCTTCCACCAGCACGCCAGGGTCGGAACTGCAAGAGCGACAGTGTCTCTCTCCCTCGCAGCCTCGCATGTAGCATCCTATGTTCATGCGCACAACAGCCAAACACCACGCCGCTGGAACTGTCAAGGGCACAGTTCCGTACAGTGATTTTTGTATCTTTTTCATAAACTGGGGAGGCATGGCTACTGACATTATGCTTAAGGATTATATATTGTACAAGTATAAAGAAAGAATTAAAGAAAAAAGAACTCATTATATTAAATGTTATCGATAATATCAAATGGAAATAGGAGGTGCTGCAGTTCCACAGTGCCTATACGCGAGCCGCCACTGAAATTTAGTACATTAAGTTTGTATTTAGAGTTATTAAATAGGTAATATTCTGTAAAAATATATATTATTTTTTTATTGAAAAAAGTTAGCATTTTCTAATCCCTTCTTTAAAATAACATCAAATTATGAAATAATAATAATAATAAAACGTAATTCCTTAGTTAGGTAATTATTTTTATTATTGTAATATACTAATTTTTTACCAACTAACCACGGAAAAAAGAAGTTGGATAATTTTATTTATCACCTAGTTCACGCATGCATGAGTAATTCTTTCATTTATGAAACATAGAACGATACGTAATTACATATCATGCGTAACATAAAATGAGTCGCATAAAAAAGCAGTACTCCTAATTCTTTTTAACCGAACCGAATTGACATAAATATATCTAATAATAACGCCAGTGTAAAAAATAAAATTATTCCAGTCAAAAAAATTGGTAATAATGATAATAATAGTTAATTTTCTTTTCCATTTTTACGTTAGTTTTTTGAGTAATCTAATATCTACTGTAGGCTTTACTGCGGTTTCTTAGATTTTCCATAGACAAGAAGTAGATTACTTGCATCGTATACTTTAATTTTATTTGAATTTACAATATACAAGAAAGTAATAAAATTTTAAATCCATTTATCTCTAATATTAAATAATCGTTGAATGAAGGAAATCATCAATATTTCTTTAAAAGAACGAATAACTACTTTTAAAAAATTGTTCTTTCATTTTCCCTTTGAATTTTATGATTTAAATTTCACCTTTTCCTGATTGATTCATTTATATAAAACTCTGGAATTTCCTAGATCTCTTAAAACAACTTCGAAGATTTGGGTTCTATAGAGTGCTCCATCCCTTGTCCATTTTATGAACTCTCTCCCTCCCTCACTCTATCGCTCTTTTATATATATATATATATATATATATATATGTGTGTGTGTGTGTGTGTGTGTGTGTGTGTGTGTGTGTGTGTGTGTGCTCGGGCGAGTATGTGTGCGAGCGAGAGAGAGTGGGAGAGAGAGAGGGCTATGTGCGTGCGCGTACTGTAACTTATATATCTGGAAATAGGCCATAAATGCGTATATAAGTTAGTTGATAGATTAACTGGAACCTACTGCAGAATATTAGTTGCGATACAGTAACACAAAAGAAACGAATCCTGCTAAAATGTATTGAGAAGTGAACAGTATTAAAATACAAAGATCATTTTTATAAAAGAATCGTTTCTTCATAAACTAATAACAGTTTGTACTTTAAAATCCTTTTATTTACTATGAAAATTTATCTTCACCATTTTTTTTAAATTTACTTGTTCACATCCAAGCGTTTTTACGATCAGGAGTTGAGCAAAAGTCTGTCGCCTGCTGCTTGAACCAATTGGTAACAACTTGATTAACCTTATTATCGTTCTGGATTGGTTTCCGCTCAAAAATTTCTTTAATTTCAAGAAAAATTAGATTTAGACGGCACCAGATCCAGATTGTATGGAGGATGATCTAATACTTCCCAATGGAACTTCTAAATATATTCTACCATGTTTTGAGTAACGTGAGGTGTCTTGTTATAATGGAGAGGACCACTTTAAAGTTAGAAAGCCACACCGATGATTCTGTAAATGGCGTCTTAATTTTTTTAAATTTCTCAGTATAATTCTAAGTTGATGGTTTCTCCTCGAAGAAGACAATCAGTCAAAATCATATTTTTCCAGTACTAAAAAATGGTTGCCGTGACTTTCACGATTAAAGATGCCTGTTCGAACGTTTTTTTTTGATTTGATCGGAGAATATGAAAAATACCTTTAAAAATTTCTTATTTAGTTTCAGATATGTATCGAAAGGCCCGTGTTCCATTGCCCATTACTGTGCGATCCAGGACTTCATCCTCTACTAACAACAAATAAAGATCAAGAAATGCAATCGACGGGATTAACAATCGACAAAGAAAGAAACAATCGACAAAATTTTCTATTAACCAATAGAAAAAAAATATAATATCTAGGACCCGTAATTCTACGGGACCTGGCTTCAGTGAAGGAAAAATTAAAAGAAATAAAAATAATTTTTTTTTTAATATGAAAAAATACTTTATTTTACATTTAAGAATGTAGAATATTATTAAATTATTTTGAAATAATACAAACAGATGTCATCAAAATTATTGACAAAATGCCCATGGTTTCCCCTTGGAGGTTAACAACTTGTATTTTTTTAAAAATATAAATAAATAATATCTTAAAAATGTAAAAAAATACAAAATCAAAATTAATGTTTTTTTCTTTTTAAAATCAAATTAAAATATGTGAAGGCAGTTTTTTGTATTTTCTGATGCCGCAAAGGGAATTTCCCGTCTACCTTTCAATTTTTATTTGAAATTGACTGCAACTTATATAAACGGGACCAAATTTTAATTTCGTCTAGCGCCCCTCGAAGGATTCTGTACTGGACATAACTAATCAAATATTATAGAAAAACAACTTCTGATAACACTAAAGAACTTGGAACCAACTTTTTAAAGACGGTTCTACTAAGGTTAATAATAACCCAAAGCGTCAACTTGTTAATATGTTAATGATTGAATATTAACGAGAATATAATATGAATATGATAGAATATTACGAGAATGTAAATTAAGAGTGCGAATGGTTCTTAATTTAAAAACGACTCTCGAATTACGGTCTGGATACAAACTGTCAACTTCCTCAAAGAAAGGCACCTATATGCCGACATGTTTTATGTTTAATTTTTTTTTTTTAATAAATTGTAAATCAGAACTTATACATATATAAATGAAAGAGCGAGCATCAGCAGCTACGGTCATTAGCCCGTTGAAAATTGGTGGCGTATGAAAAGATCCATGCCTAACCGGGATTCGAACCCGTAACCTCCGCACGAAATGCTGAAACGCTACCTACTCAGCCATGAAGGTCGGCATGACCTTTTGATTCGTATATAATAATAATAATACAAAAATTATTGTTATAATAATTTTAAAAAAAAGTATTTTATTGATGGAGTGCCAAAAGTAATGTTTATTTAATGAATAGATTTTTGTTTAATGTGTAAATACACATGCTAATAGCAAAGATGAAAAAACCTGAACATTATAATAATAGGTTACCAGTATAATTATAATCATGAAGGAACCGGTTTTGTACAGTTTAAAAGTAATACGGCTTATTATTAATGCCGTTTAATTGTAAATAATTTTTATATCTTTGTATGTATGTCTGAGATGTAAAAGATTCATAACGTCTCCCGACGATTAATAGAATTGTTATCGTAACAAAGGTCACGGTCAATTCATTCTACTATTAACAAAATAAAAATAATTATTATTTGTTACAATAAAATAGAATGTAACTTAACTAAATGAAACTAAAAGTTATATGTTCCTTCTCAAAACAAGATATTTATAAAGTCTAATGAAGGAAGTTCTTTTAATATGTATATATATATATATATATATAAAAGGGTTCATGTGTAGGTGTGTGTGTGTGTGTGTGTGTGTGTGAGAGAGAGAGAGAGAGAGAGCGAGAGGGGGCGCGCGTTACTATATATTACCTACATAAATAAATTTTTAAGTAAAATGTTTAACTTTGTCTTTGGATATCTGACATTTGACGGTTTTTGATATCATTCACACTCCTTTCTCTTCTGAAGAAATGTTTTTATCTCCTGACTATTTACTTCATATTATGCTCCCCATTATCTGCTTTAGGTACTCTAATCTTTGTCTTTCCTTATAGTTATGCACTCTCACTTCCTTTGCTAATAAGATAAACTAATAACTCAGAACTTAACATAAAATAAATAAATAAGCTTATAAATTAAATAAAAACGGTTTTATTATTATAAAATCAATCGACGCATGTTCTTTTTTTACATTTTGTTCTTAAGTACTTATTTCTTAATTAATATGTTACATCATTAAATATTTATGTTGTCTAAACTTTAATATAGGAAATATTTTTATGATAGCTGAACATTCATTTTATCTATCTAACTTTCCATATTCTTTATAAGCGTAGGACAAGACGTGATGATCAGTTAAAAATGTAGAGTTGAAATGATTTTGATTAAGTTTAAACAGTTTTAGAAAATTAACCTTTTACTTTCGACTTGAACTGTCCAAAGTGATATTTTATATTTTTTTATGTTTGTTTTTTCTTTTGATAAATATATTATAAAATGTTTAACTTAAGCATTAAAAAATAAATGTTTCCAAACAACAATTTTTTTCAAGAGAAGAATGAACTCCCTATCTTATCAAGCCTCCTATCTAATTTTAGCAAAGAGATAAACATTTTCTTGTAAATATTTTTAGATAAGTCATAAATAATAATAAGTAAGAGATAATAGTCTGGCTTATGTTTTGTTATTGATTCGGCCGTTCTGAAACATGATACAAGTGAAACAAATATTTATTGAAGCGATGAAATAGTTTTGTTTAATTTTTTGTTTCAGAACCGCGCGACTGTAGTTTGGTTCACTGTAGATAAAAATACGAATATCGTCGTGTGACAATTCAGGAGTTATTTCCCATAATTCATTGTGATCGTTCCCTTTCTGTTTATTCTCCGGAACCACCGTAATGTATTAACTTTAGAGATTGAATGAGAATGATTTGTATGAATTTAAATGATGTATTATAGTCTTATGTAGTCTCGGGTGGACCATTCCCGAGATGGGTGATTAATTGAAACCCAACCACCAAAGAACACCGGTATCCACGATCTAGTACTCAAATCTGTATAAAAGTAACTTGCCTTTACAGGATTTGAACCTTAGAACTCTCGACTTCGAAATCAGCTGAATTGCGAGCTCGAGTTCACCACTAGACCAACCCGGTGGGTTGTATAGAACTATGGAAACATTCATAAAAAATCACAGTTAAAAAAATGTGTTCAAAAATGGGTCCAAAATTGGATCCCAAGGCACCTAACCCGTAAAAATATGAACAGAGGTTAGACATATGCAGGAATCTCTTAGATTGTTTGAAAGGAAAGGTGAAGTGTTTTTTTTTCATTTTGTTATGGATTATGAAATCTGGTTGTCCTACAAGACTCAGAAAAAATCTAACATCAATGGAATGGTACCGCAATTTTTCACCACAGTAGGAAAATATGAAGTAACCTTCCTCAGGGAAGGTTTTAATTACAATTATACGTAGTGTCATTCTGACTGATATCTTTGAACAGGATGCAACAACAAACAATGCTCACGCAATATTTTCAGATATTTAAGGAGCTTATAGAAGTCATCAGAATGAAAAGAAGTGACATTTCATTTGATAATCTGTACATCATAATAATGATTATCCTCATATCTCAATGACCATTACCAAAATGGGATAGACTGTTACGCCTTTACCCAATTTGACTACTTCAAATTTTTCTTGTTTTCTGCTTTAAAAAATAGATCTCTGGGAAATATTTCGACGCTGTAAAAAATAGTAATCTGGCTGTGAAGTCGTGGATTAAGTGATAAAGAACCTTTAAAAAGTTTTGAATTATTTATAATATTTCTAAATTTTTTGATTCCATGTTTCATGTTGGTAATAAAGGGTCCGGCATATAAATCTGACAATTTTGTAGTAATTATTATGTTGGCACTACTGTCAATGAGAAGGCGAGAGTGTTGTACACCGACAGGTCTATTCATGCTATTTCAATAGCCAGTATGTCGTGGTCGGGTGAACAACGAGCGTTTGTGATTGAAGCCTATTTTAAAAATAATGACTCGATTATTGTAACACAGCGTTTATTTCGCAGACATTTCAATTTAAATCGACACGCGTCTGTTTCTAGTAGGAATACGATATTGTTTTGGGTGAAGAATTTTAGGAACACGTCGTCTGCTTTAAAAATGAAACCAACAGGACGAAAACGGACTGTGAGAACGCCTGAAAACAGTAACACTGTAAGGTTAGCTGTTACGCGGTGTCCATGACATTCAGCAGCGAGACAGGCTGCTGCGCTAGCCATTTCTGATCGAAGTGTATGACGAATTCTTCATGCCGACCTGAAATTCCATCCGTATAAGATGATGTTAGTGCAGCAACTTAATGCAAATGATTGGGCGTCTCGTAAACCAGCTTGCGAGGTCATCCTCGAAAATGTGCACCAGGATGCCATTATTCTTTAAGTGACGAGGCACATTTTCATCTGTCAGGATTTGTGAATAAATGAAATTACCGTTATTGGGCTTCGCATAATCCACGGCAAATTCTTGAAAAACCACTTCACAGTCAATATGTTACAATGTGGTGTGCGGTTTCAAAGTTCGGCATAATTGGCGAATATTTAATTAATTTTTTTGAGGAGTTAAATGGCAGAGTAACAGTAACATCTCATCGATACGTAAACATGTTGAATGAATTTCTGCGACCGAAACTGAGTGACTTTCAGGAACATGAAATTTTGTTTCAACAGGATGGTGCCACCGCCCATACGGCGAGAATCGCAATGGATGTTCTGCGAGAAACCTTTCCTGGACTTTTGCTTTCCCGATTTGGCGACATTCCTTGGCCAGCGGTTCACCTGATCTGGCTGTTTGTGATTTTTTTGTGGGGGTATCTCAAACATAAAGTCTTCAGTAGTCGACCACAGTCAATTGCAGAACTCAAGGAGGCTATTCAACGAAAAATTGAAGCCGTTCTATAAGTGATGATAGAGCGAGCAATGTCAAATTTTAGAATGAGGTTAAGTGAATGTGTGAGGAGTAATGGAAAACATTTACGACATAATATTCAAATAAAAAAAATATCTATAAGTAATTCACTATAAATTGCAAAAATTGATCTTAATTTGATATATTAAATGTTTTAATAGTACGAAAACAGTTTAATCGTTATCCCTCAAAAATCGTCAGGTTTGTATGCCGGACCCTGTACAAATAAAATTTTTACGAAGGAGGCATTACTTCCAGGATGTACTATTAAAAAAAAAAATCATTTAGATCCATTCCTTAATTTGATGAATTATTTTTTTTACTTAGTGTATTCTAACGAAGTTTGCATTATGATAATCATGCTGGCATTTAGTGAAATAAACTTTTAGTATCGTATGAAACATAATTAGTATAGTAATAATGTGTTCTAGTTTTTAAATTGAACATAAAATTGCAATCAATAACAACGACAGCTGTATAGTCTAATTTAACTGATTATAATTACTAGACATTCTGTTTAAGTGGTGGCAGTAGTAATAAAATTAAAAAAGTGTACAGCCTGTGTGTGTGTGTGTTGAGTTATATGTGCGCGTGCGTGAGTCTACTGTTTGCGTATAACATTAAAGTTATTTTAGTTTAATACATTATTCAAATCGAACGTATTTATAAACATTAAAAATCTATTTTGACTATAATTTGTGATAATTATCATCTATATATCAACTTAATTATTATAATTATACTAATAAATTTTTCATAACAGGAAAATAAAATAAACAATTTTTAGTTATCTTTAAAATACTTCATTAAGAAATAAAAATAAACTATTTTCCGGTTATCAACGGTCTTCAAAAAAGTAGAAGAGTCTTAGTTACATTGCATATTTTTATTATTTACATTCTATCAAGCTCTTACTTTTTATCACACACACACACACACCAAATTCGACGATTATAGATCATAAAGTAGTCCGTAAGGGAAGTGTTGAAAACAGGGAATGTTGAAAGGAAAAAAGTTTAGATTCTCTGATTTTGCACTACTCGATATTTTGAAGTCCCCTGAGTCCAGACACAAAAAAAATACTAGAGCAGACACAAATACCAGATAAAAAAAAAGAATAAATTGATTTATTTACATTATCTGTCCACAGTCTTTCTTATGATTACAAAGCATATGAATCACCTGAGGTAAAAGAAACACCGGTTGGAATTTCCTTCTCTGTAATGGGTGCTGCTAAGGAGATAATTCCGTACAGGGTAAATTTCACTTTACGAATCCATACAATAATTCATTGAAACTTTATTGTTATTTCCCTTTATTCCGTTATCTTTTGTGCATAAATAAAATGTAAATCACTGACTAATTTCCTGTTTAAATATCATCCTTTTTTCCTTAAACGAAACGATTTAGATATAAGAAATCTTTCAATAAACTATTTTGAATAAATTAATTTGCTCATTAAATGACACTTCGTTATGTAAATAATTTATGTAAAGACATCAATATACATTCATCTAATACTTATAATTTTGTGCCTATTTATCAGACACAAACAATAGATTTTCAAAGAAATATCTTCTTTGAAAACTAATTTGTTTTTAATTTATTCTATACTAAAATCTAATTAGGAAATGAAATATGTTGATATATCTATTATATTTATCTTATTAAATCAATACTTACTGTGAGGAATTTAATTTTTTTTTTATTTATCTTGAGTATCGTTATGTTCAATTTTTAAGTTTCTCATTTAAAAGTATAAATAAAATTTTTATTAATGTGTTGTAAAATAAATATACTCGTAGTTGCAAGCACTAAAAATAAAATATTAGTATTCTCATAAATTACACAAAGATATATATATATATATATATATATATATATATATATATATTAAACATGTTAATTAAAATTAAAATCCTTACTTCATCAAATTTTTTTTGTGAATCATTGCTTTTATATTAAAAGATTTTTTGTACTGATATCGATATTATAATATTTATCAATATTAATGCTATGGTAGAAGTATATAAATTTTGTTAAATAATAATTTATTTTCAATAATATCTTCGATTGAAATCGATGTAACGATTCTAATCAAAAGTTATATTTGAAAAATTAACGGATAAACTAAATTTTAGCGTGTAATCAGCATACCAAACTAAAAATTTCTTATCCCTGGTGATATGGTACAAACCGTATTTAATTTATATCTACGTCAGAGGATGTATGTGGTTTCACAACTTGAAAATGGATTAATCAGTTTTTTAATGCAAAAGTTCTTTAAATAGTTTAAAAGAAAATAATATTTTATTTATTTAATACATAAATCAATATAACAATTTTTTTTTCTCCGTCCATTTCATGTCTTCATGAGATCAGTCCGTGTAAAATTGCGGGCTCAGTGGAATAGGTTCTGGATGCTGAGTCCTCCTACGGCATTACATAACATCCGGGAGAATGTGCTCAAAAGAAACCTCTCTCCCCGAGCAACAGAAGAGACCAAGTCATATTAACTCGGCTAAGGATTGAACACACCAGGTTTACCCACGCTCGTATTTTGCTATTCTCAGAAGATCTGTGAGGCTTGCAAAATCAAATAGTCTGTGCACCATCTGCTCTTTGATTACCCAATCTTTGGAACCGTCCGGCAAAAGTTAGAAGTGGGTTCAGATATGAAATTTCTACTAAACCGGAAAGAAGATATAAAACATCTGTTGCGGTTCCTCTCCTACAGTGAAATGAAGAATATAGTGGTTTTTGTCTGATTTATGTGTTTTAGTTTGTATTTGTTGTTGTTACTTGTCTATCTTTATTTTTTATTGTTCCTGTTTCTTTATTGTTTATTTTTGTTGTTTATGATTTTTTTTGTTTTATGTAACACTACATGATAGTGTTACTTTAGTCGCTAATGATTGTAGGTGTTGATGCGATTGTAAATAAAAGCATTAAAATTAAAATAATTATTGGCATGAGTTCATGTGTCCTTAAAAAGTGTAAGAATGTAATTTTTATTTATTTCTTAAGTGACAAAAAGTGAAATTTACGTGATTTCATACAGTAAATACATGAAACATTTTATTTTTAATTTTAATTTTTAATTTTATTTTTATTTTGGTTAAACATAATCGAGAGAAGAAGTTAAAACAATTTTGCTCTTTATTTATGCAGCTAATAAAATAATATTTTTGTAATTCTTTAAATAAATTTTTTTAAAGAAGTAAACTGTACTAAAATCATAATTTTATGTTGACCGAGAAATTTTACCGTATTTACAATAATAGTAACTTTTTTTGAGTTCAATATTTTCACAAAAACTTAATAAAGTAAATCATTCATATTTTCGTCATTTTTGTTTTATTTTATTTATTTTTTTTTTTTTACGTTTTAAGAATTGTTAAATATATCACCCTTATTAGTCTATTTTTTTTTTACAGTATATTATCCATTTCATGTACAATCATTGAAGTAATTAAATCTTATCCTCCTTCCTAAAATAAAATAAACAGACTTAATAAAAATAAATAACAGACTTAAGAAAGAGTACTTTCACAATTCAAGCTGTAAAAGTGAAAAATAGTTTTTATAATATTTCACTTTCTTGTGGACACGATAACTGCCGTAATTTTGCATCAACCACTTTAAAAATGATACATAAATTATAACGACCCAAAATCTCGATCGAGTTTGTTAATGGGCAAAATCGGACCATGGGGATGGAAATGGGAGGCTTTTTCGAAAGAACAAAATATCGCTATAACTTTCTTATTAAGTAAAATATCGAATTCGTTTAATGTCCTACTATTCTTTGGATAAGAGCCTAAAACTTATCTAACTAAAGTTATTTGATATCACCAGTCAATGGCTCAGGGGGTGGAAAAAATGAGGTTTCGAAGACAAAAAAAATCATACCTCCCTTAATAGGACAGTATCGAATCGGTTTAAAGTGGTAGTCTGCGTTAACATTATCGTAGACATTACCTAAAATGTTTGTCTGCAAAAAGTTTTGATATGGCCAACTCTTACGGCAAGGGATGACCAAAATGTTGCTTGAATTGTTGAAGATGGGGCTTGTATGCTGAACTTGTGAAACTTTTTTCTCCAACCATTGTCGTATTGAGTAACTTTAAAGTGGAAATCTTTTTTACTCCGTACTTAGCACTGGTGAAATCAACTTCCACCTTCCGGCGTGCCGAAAGGAATTCTTTAGTTTCTTTGGTATTTCCACTAAAGTTTTCCAGAATGTTTAGGCAGAAGATTATTTTAAACGATGGTTACGTACATGATTTCAAGTAATTCTTCGTGTGATTTCAAAAAATTGCTAAAAAGGAATAGAAATCCCAGTATCTCATAAAACTCACGCTTGTTTGCAGCCTTATTATGTCGTTTCTTTGCACTCTTTTCCTTATTTTAACCAAAATACAATTCTTTTACTACTTATGAACGGCTTCTTTTTTTTTTGAAAGTAAGACTTGTTTCATAAAAAATCATGATAAATAAGAAAACATATTCGTATATTCGAGAGAGACATGACATTACGCTCGGTAATGCTATGATTTTTTTGTTGGTTATCTTAACGCAGACTATACTGAAATGAAACGTTATTAATCTATATAATTATGCCTCAGCTCTTAAAATCGACATTTATCGGCAAAATATAGCAGCAGAACTAGTGAAAAAATACAAATTTGGAATTCCCTATTTTTGTTTTATGTTTTATTTCTTGTTTCATGTTTCGGTAAAATTAAATTTAAAAACCCTACAAAATGCCACTCGCACTGACCTCCGTGACGCGAGTGGTAGCGTCTCGGCCTTTCATCTAGAGGTCCCGGGTTCGAATCCTGGTCAGGCATGGCGTTTTTTCATACGCTACAAAATTCCATTTCCGTATCCCACGCACAAGCTTCAAAGCTTATGTGGCGATATCATCAAGCAAAAAAAATAAAATGATTTTATTACACTTATTTTTAGAAAATTATTATAATTACTATATTATGAACTTCAAAGTAAAATTAGTGTGATTTGTTACTATTATTCGAAGTGAACGATACTCCGGAAGTCTCTAAAATATCTGGTATAACTTTACTTAAACGGAACCGGTAGGTATCCCTTGTTTGTAACTGCATTACATCCCAAGTTCATCAGGTAGAAATTTGTTGTGAATTAGAAATCAAATAGTAAATGATGGTATTGAAGTAGAACCGATAACTTGAGATCGATACTACTATTCTGTCTCTATCGTTGACCGTAGTTTCAGAAAAACAATCGTTTAATTTTTTAATTATACTTACAAATTAATTATATGAAGAAAAAGAATCATATCAAAAAATGTATTTATCAAAAATTAAAATATTAAAGTAATTCTTAACGTACCGGATCAACAAGAAAGAATGTTGGAGTTTTAATTTGTTCAATTTCTCTTGGATTAGTAGCACAATTTTGATACCTAAATAAGAGTATCTACTCATAAGTCGGTATGGATCTAAAGACAGAGCATGTTTGCGGTGCCTTCAAGGTCATCCGATCTGATTCCATGTGATTTTTTGGGAAGGTTTTACGAGTATAAAGGATCTTGTACATGCGCATCCGCTACCTACTGATCTACATGATTTTGGGTGCAGGATTGAAGCAAATGTTACTTCTATTACTCCAGATATACCGGTTTAAAGATAGGACGAACTCTCTTTCCGGTTGGATGAGTCACAAGACGAAAGGCGCTCACATTGAACAGTTGTAAGAAAAACTACAAGAGTTACTCTTTCATTTTATTTGTGATTCATTACTGTACGTCAAAGTTAAGAGATATTTAACAGTTTTAGAACCCCGATAACCTTTTTTTGTACAACCTAAAAAATAATCTTATTTAAAGAAGAAATATTTCTGATCAGTTTTCTTTAGGTTAATATAAAACTAACGAAAAATTTTGGTTTCAGGAAAAGTATAGGAACAAGGGAAGCAATTTTAGGCCTCAGATTAATAGTAGAAGAAAGATTAAAGAAAAACAAACCAACATACTTGGCATTTATAGACCTAGAAAAGGCATTCGATAACGTAGACTGGAATAAAATGTTCAGCATTTTAAAAAATTAGGGTTCAAATACAGAGATAGAAGAACAATTGCTAACATGTACAGGAACCAAACAGCAACAGTAACAGTTGAAGAACATTAGAAAGAAGCCGTAATAAGAAAGGGAGTCCGACAAGGATGTTCCATATCTCCGTTACTTTTTAATCTTTACATGGAACTAGCAGTTAATGATGTTAAAGAACAATTTAGATTTGGAGTAACAGTACAAAGTGAAAAGATAAAGATGCTACGATTTGCTGATGATATAGTAATTCTAGCCGAGAGTAAAAAGGATTTAGAAGAAACAATGAATGACATGGATGAAGTTCTACACAAGAACTACCGCATGAAAATAAACAAGAACAAAACAAAAGTAATGAAATGTAGTAGAAATAACAAAGATGGACCAGTGAATGTGAAAATAGGAGGAGAAAAGATTACGGAGGTAGAAAAATTTTGTTATTTGGAAAGTAGAATTACTAAAGATGGACGAAGCAGGAGCGATATAAAATGCCGAATAGCACAGGCGAAACGAGCCTTCAGTCAGAAATATAATTTGTTTACATCAAAAATTAATTTAAATGTCAGGAAAATATATGTTTAGATGTATGTTATATATATGTTTAGAGCGTAGCTTAATATGGAAGTAAAACTTGGACGATCTAAGTATCTGAGAAGAAAAGATTAATTAGAAGCTTCTGAAATGTGATGCTATAGGAGAATGTTAAAAATCAGATGGGTGGATAAAGTGACAAATGAAAAGGTGTTGCGGCAAATAGATGAAGAAAGAAGCATTTGGAAAAATATAGCTAAAAGAAGAGACAGACTTAAGGCTTAAGAAGGCCACATATTAAGGCATCCTGGAATAGTCGCTTTAATATTGGAGGGACAGGTAGAAGGAAAAAATTGTGTAGGCAGGCAACGTTTGGAATATGTAAAACAAATTGTTAGGGATGTGGGATGTAGGGGGTATACCGAATTGAAACGAATAGCACTAGATAGGAAATCTTGGAGAGCTGCATCAAGCCTGTCAAATGACTGAAGACAAAAAAAAACGAAAAAATTTTACCTAAGTTTTTTTTTCAATTAAGTTTAATAATAGTAATTATATACATAATACAAAGTATGTAATTTTTTAAAGCTATAATCCATGTTTACCTTTTTCCCGGCTATATAATTAAACCATATAACAAAACAGTGTACTATGGAAGAGAAAATATGCTAATTTAGTCACATTTTATAAGTCCGGTTATTTCCAGATATCATCGTTTCATTACGCCCCTCTGACTAAAAGTACTCTTTTAGCACTGAAAAATTCCAGCCGGATGTATGTTGACTTGCTTTTTTTCTTGATATCTCCAGACTGAATTGATTGATTTGGATGAAATTTGACCCCGATTATTTCTGTATATTTTATTAGGGCCATTTAGTTTTAGATATAATCCATCAAAAGGGTAGGGAGACACGGACCTTATGAGTCCCGTATCTTAAAATTTTACTTAAAAGGGAGATGGTAAATATGTTTCACATAATTTAATGTCCCTTAGGTAGATAAGAAACTTCTCCATGGTATTTAAATCTTATTTTTACTTCCTTAAAGGAATGAGGACAATTTTTTTTTTTTTTTTGTTTCTGGACTCAAAGTCACAATCTTTTACTAATTAGATGATTTCATTACATTTGTACCTCAATGTGATTATGTATTTTAGAGATTTTATTCAGTGGTGGGGGAAAATAGACGTTATTTCATAATTTATTTGCTTTTTGAGTCGGTTATCGTTTTTCTTGATATTTTCAAACTGAACCAACTGATTTTATGAACTATTCTACAATGATTTTTAAATATTGGTCATTGGTATCATTTATTTTTGGTTACAATCGGTCAAGGGGATGAGGAGATACAGTCATCATGGTTCCCGTATCTCAAAAGTTTCATCAAAGGATAGAATTTTAATATTACTCTTAATATATACATCAAGGGCGATGCCCTCGGGTCAGCCAGAGTTACCGGCTTTTTCTTTTAGTAATTAATAACAAAATTACGCTTCTTATTTTCTTCTATAAACGCTTCCTTAATAATAAAATTATAAAGTGAATACTTAGTTGATATTTTTCTGTATAGTAAAAATAATGATGAAAAAACAAAGGGTCGTAGATGAAAAACATAAACTACTGTTACAAATTTTGATAATTTTTTAATAATAACTTAATAAAAATTGATTATTTTTTTCCTAATAGAAAATTTGTATAATCTTCATTTCGTAACTATATTAACTGATTTAAAATTCTGTGAATTAATAACACTGTATGTAATAGTGATAATTTAATCAGTTTGAAAAAATAAAATGTTAAAATTTTTTTTCGTCAAATATAAATAATAGTAATTAAATTATACTATCGTGGGTCAAAGCCGTAAATTACTAACAGCTTTGTATCTTTTTAACTTAATTTAATTAACGAAAATTAATTTAATTTTTGTTACTATTATATATATTAAATAAAATCAGTAATATTTGGATAACTTTTTTTTAATTTAATTTAATTTTTATTATTTTAATACAGCGAGTAGTGAACTTTAATGAGACATAATAAAAAATGGCATAAATTATAAATATGCTTTTGAGGAGTCGTACATTTTTTTTCTGATTTCTTTATCTTTATTAAGCTTCGTTTTATTTATTAACTACAAATAACTTTATTATATAAAAACAACACTGAATAAATAAACAATTATGTAAAAATTAACACAATCCAAACAGATGGAGTTATAAATTTGTATTTGTTTTTTCTCTAGTCTTGCTGTTATACCCACCAGGTTGGTCTAGTGGTAAACTCGTCATCGCAAATCAGCTGATTTCGAAGTCGAGAGTGCTAAGATTCAAATCCTAGTAAAGGCAGTTGCTTTTATACAGCTTTTTATATTATATCATGGATACCGGTGTTCTTTGGTGGTTGGGTTTCAATTAATCACACATCTCAGGGTCGGTTTACCTCTCTCTCTCTCTCTCTCTCTCTCTCTCTCTCTCTCTCTCTCTCTCTTTTCTGTTTAGCTTCTGGAATTTCAGTAAGGTATTACTTTAGAGGTATGTATGAATGAAAATGAAGTGTAATCTTGTGCAGTTTCAGGTTGAAAAGGAAGGTAGATCTGAGACTACACAAGCCCACACCTCATTTAAATTCATACAAGTAATACCTTACTTCAGAGGATGATATGTTTTCTGTCTGATAACAAAAGAGTCCTGTTTTCATATTTTGCCAATAAATGTTGATTTTAAGAGCCGAGGCATAATTCTACACATTAAGAAATATTTGGATCTTACAAGTGGAAGGCACATCCATTTGAAAGTGAGATACGATCCTCCAATTCTTTAATAGAGTAGACAGTTACACAATTGCATTGTGGTGGACACCACATTGCATCACATTTTTTGTGTGGTGTCCGTATCAGCATTTTATAATAGTTTATCTATTAAATTTGATTCGCGTAGTTTAAGTATTTATGGTGTAAGGGAAAACGTGTTGGATCCATAACCATGAGCGCATCGGTTCGAATCCGACATCATATATATTATATTTTTTAACTTTTTTTTTTAAATTTAAATGTATTGATTTGTTAACAATTATCAACCTTTGATTATAACTTTTTTTTACAATAAATAATAATTCAATAACAGTTAAAAAAAGAAATATGAAAAAATCAAAAGTTATTAATGAAATAAAATTTTTTGTACTTTTCATTTTAATTCAATAATTTTTACAGAGGTTAATGATTATTAATAAATCAATATATTTAAATTTAAAAAAAAAAAAGTTAAAAAATATAATATATATGATGTCGGATTCGAACCGATGCGCTCATGGTTATGGATCCAACACGTTTTCCCTTACACCATAAATACTTAAACTACGCGAATCAAATTTAATAGATAAACTATTATAAAATGCTGATACGGACACCACACAAAAAATGTGATGCAATGTGGTGTCCACCACAATGCAATTGTGTAACTGTCTACTCTATTAAAGAATTGGAGGATCGTATCTCACTTTCAAATGAAATAAGTTTAAATGAAGTACAGCAAAAAATGTGTATGTGAAATTTAATAAGCGTACAAGGAAGTCATGTGGTGTCCACATCAGATTTTTTTATACGCATTTCATAATATGTTTAATATATTAGTATAACGTTAGCTCATGTCGAACAACAATGAGAAACCTTTATTTCTTTAATCAAATCTTTCAGAAAAGAACTTTTTTAGATAACAGAAAAAGAGATAAAAATGCAATAATTTTGTGTTTGAAAAACAAAAATAATACATATTTTTTTTAATCTGTATTTTCCGTTAGGGAAATTTCATAAAAATTTTAATTTAAATGTGCTTTAATGAAAATTGTTATAATAATCTCTATTACTCTTATTTAATTCTTTTATTATTTAAATAGTTCTTAAATTTACTTATTTTATGCGTCCTTGAAAATTTCATAAACAAGTAATATTAATAGAGCTGGTCGGAAAATTTTTAATTAATTATTTTGCATAAGTAGTAAAATATAATACCAGCACAATGCTAGTTATTTTTTTCCACGATGTGTATAGTAATACATATCTAAAATTACAATTCCTTTAAAATGGAAAATTCTCTTCTGCAGAAAAATTTGAAATCAATACCATTACAACTCAATTCTTTTATAACAGCGAATTTTAAAAATGTTAAAAATTCATAATAAAAATTCTATTTTTCCTATTAAACTTCTATTTATCATATTAAAGAATTTCAACAAGGTTATTCGATAAAAAATTAAATAGATATCATAGTTTTCGTATAATTTTTAATTATGATCATAATACCCTTTTACAAGATGTGCTGGGTTGGTAAACTGCACATCTTATGAAAAGGATTTTCATAATGTTGAAAAATAACTGTGTGTAATTAACTTGTTTTATGTTACTTTTTGAATAAATTATAATTTAAATTTGTACGCTCCGGTATTTCCAATTACTCATATGTTTGAAATCTGGAGTATTTAGAAGGTTCCACAACATCTGTAACGATTCAGGGAGTAACAATCGATAAAATAAATCGTGTAAATAAACTAAAACGCCTACAGCCGAAGCCACATTCAATAAACAGATTTCCGTAGATCACTAAAGGTATGAAGAATGGGTGGAGTTCGCTTTATCCTTTTGATAACGGCTATATATCCGATGCAGTTCACTTGGTCTTGTCCTATAATAAATCGACCAGTTTTGTTGATTGAACTACCAACAAACAGTTTTTTATTTCAAGTTACAATTTTTATTAAAATAAAAAAAAAATCATACGTGGCTTGTGTACTTTTCCTGATTACGAAAAGTTTAGAAATCGTTTTTTTAGGAAATTTTTTTAAGTTAATATATTAATAAAATTATTCGCCCAAGTACCACGTTATCCTTATGTTTTAACTTTCTATGTTATAGATTGTTAAAATTCTTCAGAACGTTTAACAAACTATATACCTTAAGTAAAAAAAAATAAAAAGATTATATTTACCGAGAAAAAACACTATGTAATTAATCCATTATTTTAGAAAAATTATAATTTTTTAAATAAGTTTATAAAGTTAACGCTTTATACGATGGTAAAAAAAATCTGATGTGGACATCACATGACTTCCTTGTATGCTTATTAAATTATATATACGTACACATTTTTTCTGCACATTATTTAAACTTATTTCATTTAAAAATGAGATACGATCCTCCAATTCTTTAATAAAATGGACAGTTACACAATTGCTGAAATATTACTTTTTATTAACATCAAATACTTATACAATTATTAATTCAACAATCTGACATGAAATATTAGAATTGAATAAAAGTCCTTTTATTACTTGTTCTACTAGATCAGTATTACTCGTACCTTCGTGAGTTGCTGATTAACGGAAGTTTCAGATTTCTGGTTGTCGTATAAATAAAAGTTGATAATAATTAAACTATTCCGTGTAGTGAACTCCTGTACACTGGTTACAAATGTTAATTTTGACCTTACGGTGTAAAATATTCAGTTTTTATTATTGGATTATTTGGTGAATAATCACACAGGAAAAAGAAAGATAACATGAAGAAATATATTTCAAAAAAACGACAAGAAGATAAATATGAAGAGGAAAAAATATTAAGAACAAGGCAAAAATAAAAAGATTAAGAGAAGCTGGTAAATATAAAGAGGAAGAGAATCTTAAAACCAAAGAAAAAAGAAAAAGAAAAAATGTTGCAAACAAAAAAAAAATAAACAAGAAGAAAATTTTCAAACAAACAAACAATAAAAACATGAAGAAAAGTAAATGTAAACAGGAAGAAAATGTTAAAACCAAAGAAAGAGTAAAAAGATTAAGAGAAGATGATAAATATAAAGTGAAAGAAAATGTTAAGAGCAAGGAAAGAATATAAAGATTAAGAAAGGATGATGAATATAAAGGAGAGACAATTTAAAAACTAGAGAACATGTGCACAAATTAAGATCAGAAAAATTATATCAAATTAAAGAGTGATTAAATGATTGGCAACAAAAAACAAATAAACGAAATGATGACCAACTCCGACTTAGGGAGAATATTGTCCGATAATATCAGAGGAGTAATGAACTAAAACATAAGAGTGTTTTTGCAATTTATTAATGATCGGGCATGTATCCCTCTGTGTATATGTTCTTGTGAGGGTCTATTTTTCAGTCACTCTGTAGGTAACTTTAATGTAGATGAAATTAAACAGAAATTTCACAATAATTAAGTAAAATTTAACAGAAATTAAACTATAAATCCAAAAATAATACGATTCTAAATTATAATTTTCAATTAATATTAAATAATCAGATGTTTCAGCAAATCTTTACATATACATTATGTAATAATGCCTATTAAATTACATATACATATTTTTAAAAGTACATAAAATTTTATTTCACTAATAACTTCTGATTTTTTCTCATATTTTTTTTTATTGTTATTATTGAATTATTATTTATTGTAAAGGTTTTTTTACAATAATTATTAATAAACCAATATATTTAAATTAAAAAAAAGTTAAAAAAAGGAGATGAAATCTGATTCGAACCGATGTGCTTTCTCCTAAGAACCAAATATTTTAATAATTAAACTTTTATTTGGACATAGCTCTGGAACCAAAGAAAATAAACATCACTTATGATGTATCGTTGGAAAGCTCTCAATGAGAACTTATTACTGCGTTTAATAAAAAATCTAATTGTTTTGGGATTTTTAGCTTTTTTGACACTTTTGGTTCAGTCAATTGCAATCAAAAGGGCAGGTGTACAACTAGATGTTACAACAATCCTAAATCCAAAATTTCAACATCCTACGGCTAATGGATTTTGAGTTATGCGAGATACGTACGTACAGACATCACACCGAAACTAATCAAAATGGATTCCAGGGATGGTCAAAATGGTTATTTTCGTTGAAATCTGAAAACCGAAATTTTTCGCGATCACAGTACTTCCTTTACTTCGTACAAGAAAGTAAAAATGATAATAAGAAAACAAGAATTTCAAACTTCATAATTTTTTTTTAATGATAATACAGAAAGATTGTATAAATAAATGGGATTTAAATTTAAAATGAGGCAGTTTTAATATTACGTAGAAAATATTATGTCAAATTCTCTCGATAAGAAAACTCTTGATTGGTAGTTTAATTTAATAAGTTTCTTATGTTACCTTAACGAAGAGCGTGAGATTAATTTACAATCGGTGATATTTATAATACAGAGTTATAAAAGAATGGAGCGGTTTTGAACATGGTTTAAATTAAAACAGAATTACTTACAGTTTATGTTTTTTATTTTTCAATTTTGTCATCTCAAAAATTTTTTTACATAATTAATAAATTTCAATATGTGCGCCCTTAGTCGCTCGACAATTGTCCAACGATACTCAACTTCTCTCCAAACATTAGTTAACATTTCTTCGTTAATGGTTGTCATTGCTTCATTAATCCTGTTTTTTAAGTGGTTTAGGTCGCGAATTTTTTGTGTATAAACAACGCTTTTGATGTACCCCCACAAGAAAAAGTCGCAAGGTGTCAGGTCTGGACTCCTTGGAGGCGAAAGTATGGGTCCTTGCCGGCCTATCCATCGATCTTCAAATTTTTCGTTCAAAGCGTCCGTGACCAATGCATTGAAGTGCGGGGGAGCACCATCTTGTTGGAAATGAAGTCGATGAATGTTTTCGAGTTCATCCGGCAGAGGAAAGCAATAATCGGTTAACATGTCAAGATACACAACTCCATTAATTGTTTTTTCAGCAAAGAAGAAAGGCCCTATTACACGATTTTTCATCACACCACACCAAACATTAACTTTAGGAGAATCATCAAACAATTTATCATATATATAACAGCCCAATTTTTCAGGAGGCTACAAAATCTATTCAGATATTCATTATTTTATATTGTTTATCTTCATTGAAATGAAAAAAATTAAAATGATTATTTTTTTATGAATATATTTCAAGCTTTTTTCGTTATGATTGAGAAAAATATTATTATATATTGAATATATTTGCAAAAAATGTTTTGTTTTTTTTACAGCTGTGTATATATTCAGTAATTTGACCTTGAAGGCAATATCAATGTGTTGATATTTTTAACTTGAATAGATATTGATTCATAATCACGTTTCCTGAATCGCGTTGATGTTTCAATCACCCAACCATAAAAATATCTACATCTACGGAAACCAACGTACGTCCAAAAAAAAAAATCGATTTTTGGATGGTGTACTTTAATTCACTGAACGAGTCTAACGTGGTTAGACTCTTAGAAACTCTTAATCCTCGATAGAAACTTTTTATTCCATCGAGGCGTATAAATAACTCATCTTGGCATAGACTGCATTGTATATATTTTAATCTCAGTCTAAAATACTATCGTATAAATTTGTAACCGGAGCCGATAAATTTTATCGCGATGCTATCTACGGTTTAATAAAAATTAATGTAATTGAAGCAACTCGAGATTCGGTACGGATGTTACAGATGATCATAAAAACCAAATTTCTTTTGGAAAATACGAGTACATCAATTGGTATCCATAGGAATTAAGATGTGACCGGCTGTTCTCGGTGCTAGACCAATAACAAGATAAACGGGCCACTATATATATTATCGATTACATATATTATCGCGTGTTCGCGGTTCGATAAAGATAATGAGAGATTAACATATCTAAAAATGTATTACTCTAAAAATATATAAAATAAATAATAATAATAATAGATATATATAACATACAAAGTAGCAATTCAAGTAAAGTGACAAAATTTAATGATAATTAAATTATAAGTACCAAAATACAGTCCGATTTACCAAAAACTTTAAAATGGACAATAGAAACTAATGTTAAATTAACAATAATATAATAATAGAAAGATCTAAAGAGCATACAATTCATTTTCTGCAAGTATCATTTATTTTTACTGTTTAAAAAAGAATTACCCTGCACTTTATGAATGAACTGTCACTTTCAATCCTGTTCACAGATTGCTCACCGAACAGTTTATGTTTTCAACCACTGTTCAAAATGGAATACTCGCAACGCACTTTTCAGTCGTTTCTACTTAACACTTATTGTTACCGCTTTTATCGCACTCTTCCCCGAACTCAGAATTATAAAATTACTTTGTCCGCCGGTTCCCGGCAGTATTTATACCTCCTAGCCTGCATAACCAGTACTTGAACCATCCTTTTGATTGTTCAAGCGTAATAATTTTTATTGTACGCGCCTTTACGTTTTTCTATAAGCTCTTTTTCCGGTCAAATGATCCTTGTAGTCGAACAGGAGCTTTTGAAGGTGCCATTGTCTGTACTACAAAAAACAAATTATTAAACGGACAAGTTATTCTAAATAAAGAATCCCTTCTGGTTCCTTCTAGATTCTTCCTTCATTATTTTCTCTCTCATTTCTTCTTTTTGGAAAAAAACAACGTTTCACTGGCTCCTTTCTTTCTTTTTCCTGTTTAGCCTCAGGTAACTACCGTTTAGATAATTCTTCAGAGTATGAATGAGGATGATATGTATGGGTGTAAAATGAAGTGTATAGTCTCGTACATTCTCAGTTCAACCATTCCTGAGATGTGTGGTTAATTGAAACCCAACAACCACCACCAAAGAACTCCGGTATCCACGATCTAGTATTCAAATCCGTGTAAAAATAACTGGCTTAACTAGGACTTGAACGCTGTAACTCTCGACTTCCAAATCAGCTGATTTGGGGAGACGCGTTAACCACTAGACCAACCCGGTGGGTTCACCGACTTCTTATAATATTTTAATTTCACTCAGTTAATCAGTGTGCATGAAAGCAGTATTAAAATTAGCCAAGAAATTGATTACAAATAAAAAAAGTTTTGGAAGAACACTTCCTAATAGTAATTCTATTATTATTTAAAATAGAAAATTTGTGATGTAATTAAAGTACAGTAATTAAAATAATAAAATAAACTAAAAATTTATTTTAAAAAATTAAAATTTACCAAACAACTTACTACATCTCCGATGGAAACTGAATTTTTAAAAAAGGAAATTTATACAAGAATTAAAAAGTATAATTTCTTTACTGTTCGTGTTTTTTTTTTTTAATTTTTTAATCAGTTCTATTTCTTTTAAATTTATTTAATTGAAATGGTATTTTTTTAAACCCTTTCCAGTAAATAAAAAAATGAGAAACCGGGGTCTTGATAAAAAATAGTAAAATTATAAAAAAGATATACGTAAAAATTACTTACATAAGAGAAAGTTAATTAGAATAATGATATGTTTTGTTTTTTTTATTTTACATTTTCTTAAGTTTTAGTTCGAAAAATCATCAGATTAGGTGAGGTTTAATTTCTTTATAACGATCCAACGCTAAGTAAAGATGGTGACAAATTAAAAGTAGTACATACAAAAATCTTATAATTTTACATAGTATCATGTAATTTTTTCTTTGTATATACTTCTAAGTTACCTAGAAGAAATTCACCACAGGAGCAGCAGAGGTTTTTTCTCTACTAAAAGAATTATCGAAATTAGTACATTTGGTAAAAACGTAAGGCGTAAAATTATAATTAAAAAAATACATAGGTTCAAGTTAAAATTCTCTCTTTTTTTTGAAATCGTTTAAAAAAAATGTTAAAGAATATTCAGAAATAATTATCATTCATAATTTTACATGCTTATTTTATTTACTTATTAAAAACAATATTTTTTTTAGTTAACTGTGTGGCCAACTATTCCCAAATCTGTTTCGATTCTTGAGCGACGAAATGTATAAATTTAGCCTCTCTCTATCCCCCTTAAACATAAACACGCGCACACACACACACACACAGAGAGAGAGAGAGAGAGAGAGATTTAAATCTAGGTACTACAAACGTATACGAGTAATCCAAAAAAGAGTGCAAAAACTTGTAAAGGTGTGCAGTCTATGACTTAAAAAATTTGGCATAGAATATTTTTGCAACAATTTTTCACTAATCCGATGAAATTTATATATTTCAAATCAACATTACTGTATTTGTTATCTCAAATTCGTATATGATATGACTTACGATAAAACTAGACCTGTCTGTTATTTGGTATAATCATTCACTTAGATAAATATATATGTATATATATATATATATATATATAAAACAAATTAATTAAACAAAATTTCTCAATCAAAATAATGTAAAGATATTTTATATTGAATTTATTATATTAAAATATAGATACCCATTAATCCTACATAATTCTTGAACAAAAAAAAAATAAAATAAAACAAAAGAATTATACAGCTTTATGTACTCTGATAAGAATACGTATAGAAAGATTACGTGCATAAATAGCGCATCCTAATGATAACCTAATTAAATATATAACATTTGCTAATTGTATATATAATTAAAATCAATTTTGAAACGATTTTTCTTTAACATTTATATCATCCAATTACTCTTTTTTTTTTTTAAGTAAAAGATTAAAGTAAAATGCTTTTGCTTATTGATAGGAATGAGGTAAATAATGATGCCGTAAAATGCCAAGCCCAGTTATTGGAAAATGTAAAAAATCTGATTATAAAAAAAGGTCAAGGAAATATATTCAAGAAAAGCATTTATTAGTAATACTAAAAAAAAAAAAAATAACAGTGATTCACTTTTTTGCCTTATCCTTTTGAATTTTTTAATTTCAAATAAATCCATTAATAGGGGAGCGGAATATTTAATTACATATATGTTAATAAAAGAAAGATTAATTATTCTAACGATTTCTTTTGCTTTTATCCTCATCTAATATTTTCACAAAAATGTCCGCTTAATCAGAACAATTTATCTTTTTAGATAAATAATTAGAAAAGATCAGCTGGATGGAGAGAGTTCGGAATGAGGAGGTGCTTCGTAAAGTGGGAGAAGAGAGGGTGATTATTAAAATAATTAAAAGAAGAAAATGCAGTTGGTTGGGACACTGACTGAGAAGTGACTGCCTGTTGGT
The DNA here is from genome assembly GCF_047948215.1 of Lycorma delicatula. Taxonomy (NCBI): domain Eukaryota; kingdom Metazoa; phylum Arthropoda; class Insecta; order Hemiptera; family Fulgoridae; genus Lycorma; species Lycorma delicatula. The sequence continues at coordinate 63,323,134 of NC_134462.1, forward strand.
GACGACATTAGAAGGATTTGTAACGGGGAGGAAAGCAAGAGGTCGGAGACGAATAAAAATGATAGACAATATAAAAAGGGAAGAAGTTACTATAAAATGAAACGGATAGCACAGAATCGAGCAGAATGGAGGGCAGCCATGTCAAAAACCTGCCTTTGGGCAGAACACATTATTATTATTATTATTATTATTTTCTTTTTATAAACTTAAATTAAGAATATAATTAAAAATATTAAAACTATAGGGAGTTATGTTTTCCATCTACTATGGTATTTTATACCATAGTTATGATAACTATTTTTAATTAAATTTTATTAAAAAAAGAAAATTTCGCGGATAAATATTAAACGCGGATAAAATTAAAAATAAATCCTGTAAGTATAAAAAAAATTTGATGTGGGCACCACATAACTTCCTTGTACGCCTATTAAATTACATATACAAATTTTTTAAAGTATGTAAAATTTTATTTCACTAATAACTTCAGAATTTTTTTCATTTTTTTATTTTTATTGTTATTATTGAATTATTATATATTGTAAAAGTTTATTTACAATCACAGATTAATAATTATTAATAAATCAATAAATTTAAATTAAAAAAAGTTAAAAAAAGGAAATGAAGTCGAATTCGAACCGATGTCCCTTCCTCTTATAAGATCCAAATATTTCATTAATTAAATTTTTATTTGGCTGTAACTCTGGAACCAATGAAAATAAGTACCATTTATGATATTTCGTTGAAAAGCTATCAACGAGGGCTTATTATTACAATTAAAAAAATTTCCAAAATCCAATTTTTTTTTTTATTTTGGACGTTTTTAGATATTTTTCGTCAAGTAGATTCCAATCAAAGAGGATGATGCAGAATTAGATGTTACAATAATCCTAAATCCAAAATTTCAACATCCTACGGGTAATCATTTTTGAGATATGCGAGTTACATACGTACAGACGTCACGCCGAAACTTAGTCAAATGGATGGGATGGTCAAAATGTATATTTCCGTTGAAATCTGAAAACCGAAATTTTTCGCGTTCAAAATATTTCCTTTACTTCGTACAAGGAAGTAATTAACTATCTCTCATAGAAAGGGGTAATTAATTTATTATTTTACTTTATATGATCAGACTTTGTAAGGATATGGCCCGTGTGAGAATTGTTTTAATAAAAATATTAAATGTTACTTCTTTAGAGAACAATGGTTTGCTAATTATACAGCCAGCCCCTATGGTGAACGAAGTAAAGGTGTCGAATATCACCTACCCACTGCTGCATTTAAGATATGAAGCAGTATATTATTCGGCTCGGTTCAATGAAAAAATTAACGAGAAAACGAGTTTTACCATACAATTTACCTTCCTTTAGACTTGACATTCATTAAAAAAAATAATTTGTTTTTTTCAAATATTTATTTACAATCGGTTACATTTTTAGAACCCTTAAGTAAATTATATCACATATTAAGTATATAATATCACATATTATATTATAATTAAATAATTATTATATACATATCATTTATTAAGTAAATTATATTCACATTTAAAAAGGAATTCCTAATGAAATTCATCTAACATTATATGCTAATACAAGAACGTAAAGAGTATAGAGCTTATGTTAAGAGTAAATAAGTACATCGTTTTGATATTTTACATTATTTGCCTTTGTCTCAGTCTTTCTTATGGCTACGACGAAATACAAGATGTATAAATTACAATTCACTTTCTCTAAGAGTAATAATACTTTTTATGCAACAAATATTATATTTCCTATACGGAATAAAGGAAAATATTTCAGTAAGGCTGTAAATAGCGTGCATTTAGTTGGGTTTGACATGCTGATATGCAACATACAAAGCAACAGTGCAGTCGGCTTTATAAAGAAGTAGTAGAAAACCTTTTCACTCCAAATTCACTCTAGTCATGAAATATTTTTTTTTAGGAATGGCTTTGTCGATTTTGATTTGTATCTCACGTTTGATCAAAACCATTTTGATTATCCCTTGAATATTTTTTTTTTAATTGTACAATATATATATATATATTAATTTAACCGTACAAAAATCGGTACCGTAATCCAAAAAAAATTTTCTATGTATCATTTCATATATTTGACGATTAATTTATCACATAAGGTCGAAATTTATGTCTAGGAATAAAGAATGAAAATCTTTATTCCTAGTTGCGTAAAAAACTTGTACGTTTGACTGGGATTTCAAAATAAGAACCTCCGAATAGAAGAGTGCGTAACTATCTCTCTATATTGAGATCGGCTAATTTTAAAATGTTTTAAATGTAATCAGGCTATTCTTCTTTAGTTTTTTAATTTATTAATAATATATTTTTTTTGGGACAGAGGTGGAAATGCATTTACGCACAGAGTGCCGCGCTCCCAGTACTGATCTTTAAACCACCATCAGCAGACTACCTGCTAAAACCATCTCCCTTTTTAGCAGAACTCGTCCCGGAACCGTTTTATCCATTACTTCGGGCCGAGTTCTCCTATCCTAACCTGAGAAGGCCACTACCTAATTTTCACCTGGCTCAGGAAGCTCCATATCGCCCTTCTTGACCCTGAGAATCCTCCCGACGAATCGGGTCACACTCTCCTATCTGCTCAGATTACGGAGCATTATCGCAATCACGTTGTGGGGGTTCAGTGCTCCGAGATCCGCCTCTAGTTTCCCTCTATCTGCCGCTCGCCAAACACATTTGAAAAAGGTGTGCTCGGCATCGCCCCGTACAATGGGACAATAGGCAGTCGGGAGAAATAATAATAATAATCTTATTTTAGAATTAAAATATTCTATAGTGAAATAAAATTGTATAAGTTAACATAAAAGAGACGGGGAATAAAATAAATTCGCTCTCAATTTTTTTACTGTAACTATGAAACAAGATAATGAGCTTCAAAACTCATCAGAAGAGGTGTAAAGATATTTTTTTAAATATTTAAATCTTCTGATAGTAATTAGTTATTGTATAACATTAATTAATTTATTATCCAATGAAAACTGTTGTTATAATAATAATACTACTAATTACGAAATTAATCCATTTAAGATTTTATTAATTTGCCCGTTGTAACTGCGGCAGTTTCTCCTTTTAACTCCGTCGCCTCTCCTTTTAACCTCATCCACCTTCATACTCGTCATTTCAAGGACTAAGTTACGAGCTTGTTCTGAAAATTACCTTTTCCTTGTTACTACTATATCATTCTTAGAACATATTTACGTGTTTTCAACGTAAAGAGCATTGTTATCAGAAATTCTTCTTGAAATTTAATTTTATATTCCTGTCGTTCATTTTTGCTAATTTTTTTCAGTGTTCAATACTTTTAAATCGCTATCTCAACATTAAACTTTAACATCTCTAAAAAAAAGAATTATCTAGTGGAATGTTTTTTTTTTTTATTTATGTAGTTTTGTCACAAGATAACTTATAAAAGGGAATATGAATTAAAAATTTACATTATAAGTTTTACTACATTTAATTGTTTAATTAAAATGTTTCATTTGTATTTATTTTCATAATTAATTTTTTTTATCGTGACGGTATTAAAAGTACTGGAATACTATGGATTTGGACCTTTAATTATGAATTCCCAAATCGCTAGAATTTTATTCTTTAAGGGTTTAACAAAAATCAACCCAAACCCAATTCAAAAAAAACTGTCTTTCGATTTGAAAAATGTTAATTAATCTATCTAGAAATTTGACATAAAAATACAACTATTCGCGCAATTATATAAAAAATGTATTTATTCATTTTTTCGTATAATTTTCTTTTTCTCAAAAAAATCATTTATATAGTAATGAAGTGTGAAACAAAAAAGGTTTAACAAACGTTTAAATATTAATTAATAAAAACTGAATGGTAATTTCGATTGTTAAACAATTATCGTTAATAAATATTAAAAATAAATAATACGAAAACGAAAAACCGTATCAGTGTTTATAGAAAAAAAGTATAAACAACTGTTGACAAACAAACATATAAGAATTGTCGTTTAAGGTAAACCCTAAGTAAAAAGCTGACTTTACGCGTCCCAGTGGATCGATTAAAATTATATTAAATTTTTTGTTCAACAATTATATATATTTTTTTTTATTCTCATATAAACCTTTGTAGAAAAGTACTCGTTTCGTGATTTTTCATATATAAAGTTTATTATTTATGTATTTAATAATATTCATTAATTTCTTTTTTGTGCATACTAATTCTTCCGTATCTACTATTTTTTTCTGTTTAGCCTCCAGAACCACGTAAGGTATTACTTCAAAGAAAGAATGATGATGATATGTATGAATGTAAATGAAGTGTAGTCTTGTACAGTCTGAGGTCGACCATTCCTAGAGATGTGTGGTTAATTGAACCCAACCACCAAAAGACCGAGTCCCGACGGGGATGCCCCACTCGGGGTGTCCCCGTTAGAGGCATTGGCATAAAGACCGAGTCCCGGCTCCCGGAGTGGGGACCCAGGGACGGCATAGCCGGGCTGGTGGATCCTACTCTGGGGGTTTGAGGCAGGCGCAAAGTGAGATCCGACCGGCGGGCCGAGACGTGGAGGCCCGTTAGATTAAAGGACATTCTTCTGGGCTGTGTAATACTTAACTGCAGGATCCGGCCCGGGGGAGAAGAAGAAGAATAAAAAAAAAACAACGCTGGCTTCCGTAGCGCGAGTGGTAGCGTCTCGGCCTTTCATCCGGTGGTCCTGGGTTCGAATCCCAGACAGGCATGGCATTTTCACACACGTTACAAATAATTTACCTCATCCTCTGAAGCAATACCTAACGGTGGTCCCGAAGGTTAAATAAAACAAAAAACTCCACCAAAGAATACCGGTATCCACGATCTAGTTTTCAAATCAGCATAAAAGTAATTGCCTTTGCTATGATTTGAACCTTAGTACTCTCGACTTCGAATTTTCAATGACGAGTTCACCACTAGACCAACCCGGTTGGTATCTTCAATATCTACTGTGATGATTGTTTAAGAATCGACAGATCTGTCTAATTTTTTTTTTTAATGAACAGTTATAAATTGTATATTAAACATATAGCTAGTTATTTAATTATATATATATATTTTTTTTTTTTATACAACGATATACAAATATTTTCGACCAAAAAATTAATGCTTTTTCGGCTAAAAATATCAGTGATAATCTAGTTTGAAGAATATGATTTTAAGACACGTGATGCAGTTAATTGGAATTTTAAACTACCAGGACCAAAAATTCCCCTTAAAAAAAATGTGTATTTCTCTTCATTATTTATGTCAGTTAAAAATTTTAAAAATATTAATGTTGCTATATCCTACAAAATTTTCTAATTTGTTAGAAGATATCTATAAAAACGATATTATTATTATTATTATCCCACACTTTCACAGCTTTTACTTTTGCCAGTGACATTCCCCAAACTCGGAGTAATTTATACCAACAAGATTAGGCTTGCTATTGTTGACTAAGTGCCTTCCGAGCAACATGGCAGGTGTCAATTATCACGCTCCTTTGCATTAGCGCGTGGGTTTTCCACTGGATCTTCAGTTTTTCAAGACTGTGGTGCAGAGTAGATGGTATTATTCCCTCCGCAGATATAACTATTGGGATTATATAACCTTCTTTTTGATTTCACATTTCTTTAATTTCAAAAGCAAAATCTGTATATTTCTGCAGCTTCTCATTGTGTTTAGTGTTGATGTTGTTACTTGATGGGATGGCTACCTCTATTAGGTAAGTTACTTTTTCCATTTTGTCAACTACCACTATATCCGGCTTATTACAGTTGATGAGTTTTGCTGTAACAATTCCTTGGTTCCAGAAAATTTTTGCGTTGTTGTTCTCCAAAAATGAGGCTGGCTTATAAGTATAGTAGGGCCCTTTTTGAAACTCTAACTTGTATCTATCGCAGAGTTCTATGTGTACAATTTTTGCCACGTTGTTGTGCCTCCTGGTGTACTCCGTCGGAGCTAGAATCGGACAGCCAGTGATTATATGGTCTATTGTTTCATTGTGTTGCATACATACGTCTACATTTGTTGATATTTTCTTTAAGAATAAATTTCTTAAAATTTCTTGTTATTACTTGATCCTGTATGCTACATATAAACCCCTCCGTCTTGGAATGTAACTTTCCTTGCACAAGTCAATTATTTGAAGCTGCTTTGTCGACTCCTTCCTCGTCTAGACGGTGCCTATATCTCCCATGCAGCTCTTTCCTTCTCCAACCTAGAATTTTATCTGCATCGCTCTCTTTCATTTGTTCTACGTTGTTAGCCTTGCTGGCTAGGTTTAATGGCGTATAGTTTTGGTCTGCCGCTACGATGGCTTGATAGAAGGGGTGATGCTCGCTATGGAAATAATCCCTTAAGTTTTCGATCTGGCCGTAGCATAGGTTTTTAATATCGAATACTCCTCTTCCACCTTCCTTTCTCGGGAGCGTGAATCTTTCTTTTGACGAGTGGATATGGTGGGACGTTTTTATTATTATTATTAATAATAATAATTACAGATTGTTTATTTATATTATTATATTTATAAAAGAGAAGATTATTTATAAAAACCGCCTTAGTAAATTATCTAAATGTATTTCAGGAGTACCACAGAAAGTTAGTGACCAGGAAGATTTTAAAGCTAACGGCTTCTCGATTAACTACTTTTTTCGCCCCCATTCTATTGTTGGCTTCTAATCAACGATTATAATCCCGACGATTCAGAAATACAACGAACAAGGAACACAGCTACCTGAGGATCCTGATTCAATAAAGCTTCTTTAGGATTACTACTCTTCTGGATTATCGTATGAATGAATCATTTATTAAAAACCTAACCCGATCGGTGTAGCGGTTACTTTATTATCAGTTTTATTTAGTGTTGGGTTTTATTTCTTGCACCGATCAAAAATTGTTTTACATTCATCCTATGGTCATTAACGAAAATTTGTTTTTAAATTCAACTTGGAATATTACCAGCAATTTTAATTTAATTTAATAAAATTAATTTTATAGAATAGTTTTTTTTTTGTTTTTTATTTAAGTATTAAGATGGCTATATTATGGCTCTGATAACATTCTATCTCATTTCTTTCATCTGTTTTTCTAATAATCAATTTACCTGTAATAAAAAAGAAGAAAATAAAAGTTTTCAAGCTTATCTTCCATTAAATTTACACTTAAATTTAAAACAGTTCTCTTTATAAATCCGAATTGTATTATAATTAAATAAGAGATAAATATTAAAAATTAAAAAACACGACTGCCAAAAAAAGCAATTGCTCCCAAACATTGTCTTTAATACAGGATAATTACTAATATAGAATAATTAAGGAACGTGCGGGGGACAATTTTGTATATAGTAAGTATTATCTATATTATAATTTTGTTTTCACATTTTTTAAATTTATTTATATATGTATATTGCTTATGAAACTCCCTGTAACGTAAGGATTCCAACGCAGTGTCATAAATCTAAATCGGTTCAGCCGTTGAGATGCTACGGTGAAGCAAACATACATACCTATACCCTAAATACATTACACTTCTTTTTGGGCAATCGTATAATAAATTATTAAAGTATAAACCACAGTGAGTAGATTCTAAAAGTAAATTAAAAATATTTTATTTTTTCAAAGGTCTAAATTTATTTTACTAAAGCAGCTATTTCTATTTTTTTTTAAATTCATAAGATTTTTTTGTTAAGTTTGTTATACACATTTTGATAATAAAATTTTCGCATTTATTAGTCATTTTACAAAGTTATTTTATTTCAAACCTAAAAAATGTTTTTTTCTTCACCGAATTTTTCTATTTTACCTCTATCATTAAAACTACGGGAAATACAGTTTTGGGATCTGTTTTATTCGATTTTTCCGATAAAAAAAAACATAAAATTAAATTAATCTCAATAGTTTTATTTTTCAATTTTTAAAATTAGGTTGAAAAATGTTATAAAAATGAAAACATTATGGCGAAAAGTAAACCAAGGTTTAATTTTACCTTTCGGCAAAGTTTTTTTATAGTAATAATTATTCATACTAGTATGTTATAAATATTTATATTAATCGATCAAGCGATTTCTCCTTAGTACATGAACATTCGAAAAAAAAAAATAATAATTGCACCGTCTATTCAAACTAATGTGGTTGTATTTGTCCATGAGGTTTCCAAATGAAATAATTAATTGTATTGCACGCAAAAATATCGCTCCGTTCGCATATCTAATTTCATATATCGAAGAATGTAATTACAAATGTAAGCTAATTTATTTAAGGATTTTTAATTAGTAATCTAAATTTTAATTAGTAAATTTTTACGGTGTTATAATACTTACGAGTATATTCTTTTCTTATTCCATAGGAATTAGGAATATATACATATATGTTGTTAATATAACAATATTTATGTTATTAACATATTTTTATATGTATAATGTAAAAATATTTATATTACGTAAATATTAGACGGATATAAAAATCAGCCTTCCGGTTTTAATTAATTAAATGTACAAAAAAATTAATTGGCCAAAAATGTTAAATTATGGTTTTAAATAAATAATACAAGTGAACAACTCTCAGTAGTGGTTAAAAACGTACTTCAACTAAATAAATATTGTATATTAATTGAAAAAAAAACCAAAAAACCTGTTTTTTTACAATTTCTTTTGAATCAAGTTCAGACAATCTATCGTGCACGCATTATCAATGATCGATGTTACATAAAAATGTTTTACTGTAGTTAAATCTAGTTATACTGTATATAAATCCACTTTAATCATAAACCTGTTTGACCATCAATTTTTAGAAAATGGTAAAAGTAGCCTGAATATTTTTTTTCAGATTAACGGAAAAGGAACTGACAATAACCCCATACTCCTGGCCTTATCCTTTTTTGTAGTGTTTCCTACACTTTTTATAGCTCCTAGACTAATAAGTCTTATAAAGGTTAAATTAGGTTACAGGCTGGTGTTATGGTAGATAAAAATATAATCGAATGTACATTTTTAATTCTCCTGCTAACATCACTGCACCAAACTTAAGCTTAAATATTACTAATCAGATTAAACAATATTAATCATTTTGAAAGATTATTTTCTAATTTTATGATCTAAATAATTTTAAAATTTAACTGATTTTTTTTTTAATCAAAGGTTTTATTTTTAGGCTGTAGACTAAAAAGTAGTTTTATTGTGTATTTTTAAATTAACATAGATGTTACATTTTTTAAGTTTAGAAAAAAAAATGTTCGCTAACTTGTAATCTTTTTGTAATGTATTACTTTCCCATCTAGCGCTATAACTGAAGAAGGAAAAGTATTGTAATTGGTCCAATTTGGACATATCCGGTTTTCACCGGATGTTGATTTTTTAACACCTGAGGAACCCCAAAAACTGGATGGAAATTTTCCGGATGTTCGTATGTACGTGTGTGAATCCGGTGTCTCACACCTAATATCTCCAGAACTACGGGACCGATTTTGACCAAACTTGGTCAGATTATTTTTATATTTGAGTCATTGATGCCATTAAATCTTCAACTTAAAAGATCAATAGGGTGAGGCTGAAAAGCAAGGTCACCCTCAGTATCTCGAGATTTCACCTAATTAAGGTCTTATTTTTCTTAAGCACATTTGTTAACAATTAAAAAATAATAATATTCCCAAAAATAATTTTTGCAAAATCGTACCCCACCCCAAAAAATGCTCTAAACTAGTGGCTAAGTGGGTATAATGCATCAATTCCCCCCCCCCCCACCACGGTGTCATAAGGAGATCTAGTATAGCACTGATGTACAGCTGTACAAATAATATTATATTTAAATAAAATAATAAATATTTTAAACTGAGTTTTGAGTGTATGTGTGTGTAGCCGTGCATCAGAAAAAATCCGCGTGACGGGAAAGTCCTGCAACTGTGTTGTCAGTTTTTTTTTAGACTACCTTTTTACCAATTTCTACCTTTTTAAAAATATTCAAAAAATTCCTTACATCTTAGTAATTAAGATAAAAGTTATTTTTCTCAATAATTTTCAAACTATTTGTTTTCTCTTGTTTGTGAAAATATTTTCAAAAATACTATGAAAAACTTAACCTGATTTTATTTTCATATGTCCAACCCCCTTCGAAGTATTATAACTTTTCAATAACTCACCACTCCCTCTTTTAAGATATTTTCAAGGATTTAATAGAATCATCCTCTCTTAATAGAAGGCATCGAATCAGATTACGCGATAATAGATTAAACTGTACCTATTTTAATAGGGAGCTTAATAGAAAATGTATTAGTTTTAAAAGTCAAATAAATAGAAACTAACGCACAGAATTTACCATAAAAATGTATTAATGTTGCGTAAATTCAAAATTTCTAACTGTATTACGCGATAAAACAAATTAATAAACAAAAATTTAATAAAATGATAAAAATGAATGTGTAGATTTACTTCTCCGATCAGATTTTTTTTTTTAAGTTTTTAAAGAAACTTCTTCGACTAAAACTCCTGTTAACTTTAAAACTCGATTAAAAAAATATAAGATTTCCAATATTAATTTGGTTGAAAATAAATATAAGTAACTGCTAATATATTTATAAAACATATTAATTAATATGATAAAATACGAGCGTAAAATATTTCGTTTTCCTGTAAGGAAAAAAACAAATAGAATTAATACGCTAATAGAAACTGTATAAAAATACGTGATCTGATAATAAAACTTAGAAATCGATTTAAACCATCATAGGTTCTGTTGGTTTTGCGTAAAGTTGAACTTTACACACTTACTACGTTTATAGATAAAGAAGTGAGTTTTTTTTTAACAAAATATAAAATAATTATAATTAAAAACTTGCCTCGTAATTTATGTACTGTTTACGCCATTCAGGTGTAATATGTGCCGAAAGATGTTCTGCGAATTTCATGGTATTTTTTTCTTTTAATTTCTATTATTATAAACTAAACCACTATTTTATATCGTCAATTCTACACACTAACTTGTACAATACTAAATAAAATAGTATTAGCACAGCGCACTGCAGCTGTACTGTTTCAATATTTCCACTAACAGCTCCATGTTCAACTGATAACATCACGTGGTTTTCCCCACTACTCTTTTATCACTTTCTCGCACACAATATACATCTTTCTCATTCTATTTAATCTATTACGTGTATAAAAATTTCAATAGTGTTTTATAGAGATTTATTTAAAACTAACTTCGAGAAAGACTGATGAAAGCATAACAAATGTTTATTAATTAACTACATTATTAATTCTATCACTTGTAAATTATTTGCACATTAAAGATGATATATACTTATTTTTATGATTCAAAATTTGGAAGGTAGGTATTGCCGCTATTTTACTTAGTTCCTAAAGAGTTTAATGACATCGTTTTTTTTGTGTGTGTTTTACTTTCCCCGAATAGATAGCGCTATAGCTCTAGAAGGGAAAGTATTGTAATCGGTCCAATTCGGACATAGGCGGTTTTCACCGGATCTTGATGTTTTGACACCTAAGGAACCCAAAAAACCCGATGGAAATTTTCCGGATGTTAATGTTCGTATATACGTGTGTTCGATGTTGGCCTCTAAACCACCTTATATCTCCAGAACTACTGTACCGATTTTTATTAAATATGGTCAGAATACTTTTTTCTTTTATGTATGGGAAATTGATGCCATTAAATGTTAAACATAAAAGATCAAGGGGGTGAGGCTGAAGAACAAGGTCACTCTCAGAATCTCGAAATTTCACCTAATTAAGATCTTATTTTTCTAAGCACATTTATTAACAATTAAAAAATAATATTTCTAAAAACATTTTTTGCAAAATCGCACCCACACCTCAAAAAACGCTCTCAAATAGTGAATAAGTGGGCATACTGCGTCAGTAGTAACCCCTGCTACCACAAGGAGCGGTAGTTTCGCAGTCCGCCATCTTGGAATTTCCCTATGGGCTGGGAAATTTGAAATTCCACAGGGTTGCCAACCAAATTATTTTTTACACTTTAGATATTAATTATTTATTTTATTTTACTTAATTAATATTTCAAATGTTGGCAGCACTGACGAACAGCTGTTGTAGTCGTCTGCTATTTTGCGACGTCACTGGTGAACGATATAGTTAAATAAATGAATAATATTTAAAGTATAAAAAAGTAACTCGGTCTGGCTGGGTCTCGAACTTGATTACCCGGTTGACTCGATATCTGGTGCGTTAAGCTTCGCGGCTACACCAGTTTTCCGTCCGTACAAGCGAAATTTGTTCTATGTAATTTGTGAAATTAAATTATTTTAGTTAGTGCCGACCGTCGCCGCTAATACCGTCACACCCGCGCGAATTAAATACGGTATACGCAGGTGCTTTAGTTAGAATCGTTGAATTAAATAAACGAAAAGATATTATATTTAAATAAAATGATAAATATTTTTAATTAAGTTGTGTGTGTAAGTCGTGTATCAGAAACAACCCACAGTTTACTGTGTTGTCAGATTTATTTTATCTGCTGCAGTGTGATGAAATATAAAAAATGTTTATTTATTATTTTCTATGTTTTTTTTTTAAATTAGGATAATTCAGGGTTAGGTTTCAAAGAAACTAATGTGTATATTAACCCACTCTTCATCCCTGATGAAGAAATCATAAGACTATCCCCTAAAATACAGAGTTATCATAAAAGAATGGTGCGGTTTCAGTAATTCATAGGAAGATTGTAGGTATATTTCTATTGGTATCCCTGAAAGCCTCCAGCCCAAAAGTTTGTTTATCAGCAGTTGCAACCACAACGTCAGTTCTTGAATCGTTGTTGCGGTGAGTTTAGCGAGTTACTATGTTCTTGGATAAAGACAAAGCAAAGTGTGTTTTATTGATGGCTGAATTAAAATCCGTAATTTTAGTTCAACGTGCGTTTCGACGTGAATTCGGAAGAGATCCACCACACAAAAATAACATAACACGTTGGTTCAAACAATTCGAAGAAACTGGATCGGTTAAGAACAGAAATCAACCGGCAGACCAAATGTACCAGACGAAACAGTTGAACTAATTAGACAATCGGTAATTAGAAGTCCTGGGAAGTCCATCTCCCGTCGAAGCGTCCAATTAGGTATTCCAAAATCAACAGTTCACAAAGTTTTACATAAAAAACTGAAATTACACGCTTATAAAATCCAGATACTGCAGGAATTGAAACCCGATTATGGTGTAAAACGTTACAATTTCGCTGTTGAAATGTTGGACAGAATAAGTGAAAACGAATCATTTTTAGATGATATAATTTTTACAGACGAAGCTACATTCCATGTGAATGGATGCGTTAACAGACACAATTCTCGAATATGGGGCTCTGAAAACCCACACGCAATTATTGAGAAACAACGTGATTCGCCTAAAGTTAATGTTTGGTGATGTGATGAAAAATCGTGTAATAGGGCCTTTCTTCTTTGCTGAAAAAACAATTAATGGAGTTGTGTATCTTGACATGTTAACCGATTATTGCTTTCCTCAGCTGGATGAACTCAACTTCATTTCCAGGATCAGCTTTATTTCCAACAAGATGGTGCTCCCCCGCACTTCAATGTATTGGTCACGGACGCTTTGAACGAAAAATTTGGAGATCGATGTATAGGCCGACAAGGACCCATACTTTCGCCTCCAAGGAGTCTAGACCTGACACCTTGCGACTTTTTCATGTGGGGGTACATAAAAAGCGTTGTTTATACACAAATAATTCGCGACCTAAACCACTTAAAAAACAGGATTAATGAAGCAATGACGAAGCAATGACAAATTAACGAAGAAATGTTAACCAATGTTTGGAGAGAAGTTGAGTATCGTTTGGACAATTGTCGAGCGACTAAGGGTGCACATATTGAAATTTATTAATTATGTAAAAAAATGTTTGAGACGATAAATTTGAAAAATAAAAAACATAAACTGTAAGTAATTCTGTTTTAATTTAAATCATGTTCAAAACTGCACCATTCTTTTATGATAACCCTGTACTATAAAATATGTACAGTACTTACTATAACTTGAAAGTAACTGCCGACAGTAATTTCTTTGCGGAGAACACACTATTAAGACCCGTTTGTTGACATTGTTTGCTGTAGCTGCGGTTCCCTTAATTCTCTGTGTTTATTTATGGGTGAATTGTAAATTTTTAAAATGAGAAATACAATCGGTGTTTCCTTCAACTATGAAATTCATACCAAATACGATTTTCTAGTTTCAAAACAGATACCGAGTGAAATTTGTAGACAACTGGTCGCTACGTACGATGTTAATACAATGATTCATATATATGTACGAAAATGATATTAAATGTCTCGGAAAAAATCAAAGTGCGTAACGAAGAAAGAAAAGTGCGATTGAAATCTGTTTTTGTACAATTTAATGGCCACGATCTTTTAGGATCGGTTTAGCGTCCTGTCGGTAGACTTCACGCCGCTAGGAACAATGGTTGTGAAGAGGAAGGTGCGCTGCCCGATTCAAAATTGGCGAAAGGCGTAGCTTTTAAAAGGGAATTTAATCGCAGGATGTGTACTAATGTTCTGTAACTTTGACAGGTCGTTTGCTAGGAAAATTCAGACGGGCCGTTCTCAATCGCTCAATGTAAAGTCCTAACTCTTAGCTCCGAGTAACTTCTACCTGTTATAGTAGCTTTTCTCTGAGAAATGAGATGGATAAGACAATCCTAAAATTCTTGCAAACGAGAGCAATGCTCCATTTCTTTGCCATGATTCCACCGATTTTTATTTGTATTCCAAACAACCCTTATACTGTATGGCTACCTTCAAATAAGAAAAATTCGAAAACAAGAATAGTTCTCATAAAATGTTTTTAGGTCAATATTATTTTACATTGAAAGAAACGGAAAAATGAAAATTGAAGTTCAACTATCTCCAGTCGAGAAAAGTCCTAAAATTGTTGTTTATCTTCAACTTCCTAAGAAGGTGAAAAAACAGCTTTCATTTATAAATCGCTTTATAATTTTAAATCACAGCATCTGATTCTTAAATCTCATTCTTCAAACATGATCTAATTTTCAACGGTCGATTCAAACAAGTTGCATGCCCATATGGTAAAATATATTATTTTGTAAGTCTTGCCTGAAATGTAAAAGTTCAAGAAGTTTACTGCGGTTGCTGTTTGATCCGAGTTTTGTTGTTTTCAAAAGAATATGCTCTTGCGGTATAAGTTTTTATGTAGATGGAAAAGGAAAAAGGACAGATTATCAAAATTTTATTTTCGGTACTTTTGATGAGAAAATTATCAAATACTTTTTAAATATAGCTTTAAAATAAATCTTAGTGGCTTAATCAACACCATTTATTATTCGTTGAACCAAGCATCCAATTTTCTAATGCTAAGAAAATTCACGTTTAGTTTGTAATCGATCAAGACTATGACAATGATATGATACTTATATGATAATGATATGTAAAATTAGATTTTCCATATTTAATTTTTTTCCTTTTAATCTAAATTTTGTTTTTCGGCTAAAAGCACTCACAATAAGAATGTGTTTTCCAATTTCTCTCCTTTAAGAACTTCTATATACTCATTCCCTCTTGAAGGTAAAAACAACTTTACTTAATAAAGACAAAAGAACTGCAACTTCTGTTTAGCATTGAAGCAGTTCTAGTTAAATAATACTTTAAGGATGTTTTATGAGTCGATCAGTCAACCTTTTAGCATTTGGAGTGGAATTAAATCCTTCTTGGATGAGTCTTTGAGGAGAACTCAAAAATATTAAATAGGAACACCTATTTTATAATTATTTATTTCAAAAGTCTCGATAAGATAACCTAACATAAACTCAAGATAGTGATTATTTAAAAAATAGAAATTAACAAAATTATTTTTATTTCTTACCATAGATGGTGTAAATAATCCTATTTTTTGTTAAATATATTTATTTTACTATTCCTCTATATTTTCTTCTAACTAGCAAAAAATTTTAATTTTTTTTCTATTTTTCTCATTGTTAACTAACTCTAAAATTCTTTGTCTTTAAGGAATAAAGAAAAAAGCATTATCTTTACAAAATAACACATACCTCAAATCTAGTACAACTAAAAGCCTGTACAAAATAAAAGAATGGTACATTTTGTCATATGCATGACAAGATATTTTATATTATTAAAAGACCATTTATCTCATGCAATATATGTACTATTTTTTTTTCTATCTGGATGGGCTTATTTCAGGGCCTAGATTAACTGACAAGACTGAATTTTTATTTACCACTATTATGACACAACAGTATTAGTCTTATTCACTCAACAGCTAGATGCGTGTAGAATTAGTTTGTTGTTTCCTTTTCACCTGACTTTTTACTTCCTTGTATGAAGTAAAGGAAGTTTTGTGTCCCGTAAAATTTCAGTTTTCAAATTTCAATGGAAATATCCATTTTGACTATCCCTGAATCCATTTTAACTAGTTTCGGCATGACATATGTACATATGTATCTCACTAACTCAAAAATTATTAGCTGTAGGATGTTGAAATTTTGAATTTAGGACCGTTATAACATCTAGTTGTGCACCTCCCCTTTTGACTGCAATCGATTGAATCAAAAGTGTCCAAAGAAATCCCAAAAACCAAAAAATTTGGATTTTCAACAATATATCATAAGTGGTACTTATTTTCATTGGTTCCAGAGTTAAGGCCAAATAAAATTTTAATCAATGAAATTGGATCTTACAAGGGGGAAGGCACATTGGTTCAAATCAGACTTCCTCTCCTGTTTTTTTTTTTTTAATTTAAATATATTGATTTATTAATAATTATTAACCTATGATTGAAAAAAAATCTTTACAATAAATAATAATTCAATAATAACAATAAAAAAAATATATGAAAAAATATCAGAAGTTATTAATGAAATAAAATTTTATGTACTTTTCATTTCAAAAAGATCTGATGTGGACACCACCTGACTTGACTTCCTTGTACGCCGCCTATTACATTACATACACACATTTTTTAAAAATGTGAAGTCTAATTCAAATCGATGTGCCTTGCCCTTATAAGATCCAAATATTTCATCAATTAAAATTTCATTTGGCTATAACTTTGGAATCAATGAAAATAAGTACTATTTATACATGGTATATCGTAGAAATCTCTCAATGAGAGTTTATTACTGCAGTTAAGAAAGAATCTAAAATCCTAATTTTTTGGATTTTGGGCTTTTTTGTACACTTTTCGTTCAGTTGATTGCAATCAAAAGGGGAGGTCCATAACTAAATGTCACAACAGTCCTAAATCCAAAATTCTAACATCCTACTGCTAATCGTTTTTTTATTTATCTGAAATACACATATACAAACTAGCCAAACTAGTCAAAATGGATTCAGGGATGTTCAAAATGGATATTTCCGTTAAAATCTGAAAATCAAAATTATTCCTAATCATACTTCCATTACTTCATACAAGGAAGTAAAAATGTGTATATGTAATAAAATAGGTGTACAAGGAAGTCATGTAGTGTCCACATCAGATGTTTTAAGTTCATAGAATAAATATTTTCAATACAATATTTTTCTGTATATTTCAAAACATTTTAATTTTGTACATCTTGTTATAGATATCTAATTTACTAAATTTAATTATCAATAAAATTATACTGTTTAATAATTTTAGAAGTTGTACATATAAGTGATACAAACATTATGAGCCTGACTACATATTTAATTAGACAATTTTAAATCAGGTTTAAAATCTTTATTAGCTGCAGCTTTATGAGTAAGATGTGCTAATGCAATTTACCAGATAAACGTTATACAGTGGAAAGCATCAATAATTTAAGAACTTTTTATGGAAGATTATATAATTAAAAAAGATTCAGTCATAACATTTATGGCATGATTTTGACCAGTGAAGAAAAAGAGTAAAGTTAGGGAATTCTGTTTACCCAATGTACTGAAAAACCAATCATCATAATTGTTCTCATCTGTACCAATAAAACGAGCCAATGCCTGATAAAATACGAAAAGAAACTGTGACTGCTAAAATTCAAAAAGTAAATAATTGCACTAAAAAAACAATAATAATGAATAAAATAAAGAATTTGAATGGCTTTAAAGAGATCTTATCTTGATACTTTTTTATTTTTTCTGTTTAGCCTCTGGAACTACCATAACTTCAGAGTTTGAATGAGGATGATATGTATGAATGTGATTGAAGTGTAGTCTTGTTCAGTCTCAGGTCAACCACTCCTAAAAAGTGTGGTTAATTGAAACCCAACCACCAAAGGACACAAGTATCCATGATCTAATATTCAAAGCTACTAGATCATATCCACGATCTAGCCTGATTGCAATATCTTGATACCACAAATCAGGCTACAAATACTAATGTCAAATTATTTTTAAGCAATATTCACATACTGATCATAAGAAAGAATTAACATTACTTGTAGCCATTTAGTATGCTGGATGAATAGTTGAAGAAGAATGAACAGCCTAAATTACAATACAGGAAGAATTTTTGCATGGTGAACTTTAGATTTACTTGTTCTTCTAAAAATTAAAATGTTATCTTTATATTTCTTGTTTTTTCTTGCGCTGTATTTAAGTATTCTGCTTTTACTCTCTCTCTCCCTCTCTCTCTCTCTCTTGCATACCTTAACTGCAGGAAGAGCACATTTAATATTGGTGTTGCATAATAAATTAGAAAACTAATTTTTGAATTGACAAAATTACAAAAATGTTTTTGAAAGTGTAGAACAAAATAGCACATATACAATTTGTAGTTAACAAGTATGATTTTTTTTCAAATGTAGTACAATGGAATTTAAATTAGATTATGGCATCAACTGAAATTGATTTATAGTTCAATTACAATGTAGCAGTTTCTATCTTCATAATACAGTATTTTTTATAGGATTACAATACAGAAATATAGAGAATAAGGTGGCAGTAGCATGGAATATACGAGTATATCTCTTTTTCTTTTTTTCATTGTTTAGTTTGTATGAAAGATTTTATGGTGTGTTGATGTTTGTAACATAACAGGCTGTTTATAACTCTGTTTCAAATGATTTTTCTTATAAGAAAGGGAAAGAACAAACTAATTTTTTTTAAATATTAAGATGATATTTTTTAACTGTTTTAAGTTGAAACACTTAAACCAGAAATATAATTCTTTGAGATAGATAAGGTATCAGTGGTAAATGAATGGCATGTAAGGATCTCATTTTCTCCCTTTCTCTCTCTCTCTTTCTCTACTTTTTAGTAATCTTCTAGCGTAGACATGATTTATAATGCTGTACTACTTAAAATTGGTAAAGGTTTGGGATCAGATTGGTTTTAAGGAAGATATTTTTCAGAAATAAAAGTAAATAAAGATTATGGAATGTTACATAAAAGAAGCTAATTTTTGTTAATTCTTTTATTTATAAGACATTAAATAGTCAGATTTTACAGGCGAAATGTCATTAATTTAAAATCTATACTTCTGTTAAAGACAAATCAGACCAAATTTTATAATATGGTTTTTAAAAAACTAATTCAAAGAATGCTTAGTCTTTTTTGCAACCACTTAGTGACTAGTGCTGATATCTTCATATTGCCATCAGTTACTACTAGTAACTATTACTAGTTACTACTAGTGGTTTTTTGATTAGGCAAATACTTAAAAATGTGTTTGAAAAGTGATTTAAATTTTGTTCATTTAGTATATCATGGTGTATTTTTGAACATATAGACCTGGCATATTTCATAATGTTCAAATGTCTTAAGATATGTCTGTTTTTGTGCATCTGTAGAATATCAAGGATGTTGTGAATCTTGGTGGATTTAAATTTGTAACACACACAATCATAAAAAATAAATAAAATAAAAACAAAGATAAACAAAACAAAAAGTACATCACATTAATCAAACATAAATAGACTCAGAAAAAATAGCCCAAAAATTAAAAAAACTGCATACAATGTAACATTTAAAACAAGACGAATCAGTACACACAGAATACAATTGCCAAAATAACACAATGTCCTGGTAATATATAAATTAGGCTGATCACAATGTTCTACAGCGGTCAAATGGGATGCAATTTTAAATAATGATTCACTGAATACTTAAAAGCTCTCCACAGTAACATTGAGTTAACATTTCCTAATTCTCTCATAAATACAAATACAAACCTACCAACAATGACAATCTTTATATTCTACATATACACAAAAAGGATTAAATCTTATCACATTTGAACATTACAAGATACATAGGGTTAAACATACAAAAACACACATAAGAGATAAGAGTATATTGAATGAGCAGACAAGATTCAAAGCACACACATTTTTCAACCAAATTCTTTGTACAGGTGATTTTATATTAAGTATAGGTATATCCAAAGTTAACCTAAATTTCTAACTTCTTTCTTACTTATGAAAGAAAAAGGATTCCTTCATCAGAACAGAAATATATTTTTTTTTATTAAGACAACCTTCTCTTTTCAAATGTTCAACATGAACATTGACCAACTGAAAGTTGGCTTTTATTTAAATAATCCTCTGTGGACATCTACAAAGCTACTTATTTTAATCCTTGTGTTATATATAAGCAATAAAGTTTTATTGGGAAATTTTAATAATAATATTTTCAATTAATTTTACCCAAATCAAAAATTAAAATATCATTGCAACTGGTAAATCTTTTTAAGCATAGTAGAGAATGAAGAGCTTATGAGGAAAGATAATGTATACTACTAACAAAAATTAAATTGTACTTATTTCGCTATACACACCATTGTTATCACTGTGAACAAAAAAGAAATGATAATGAATGGTGTCTTACATCTGAGTATACTTATTGCTAAATTATAGTATGAGTCTTTGGGAAAATATAGTCAGTAACAAAAAATAATTTATAATATAAAAAATACTGTAACAATTATAAACAATTTGTTTAAAATAATTCATAATAAGAATCATCTCTTTTTCAGGATTTATCTAAGACTTCATAAAAGAACATTTTAGACATACATCTAAATTTTTCAACTTTCATTATTTATTTTCAAAAGTAATTAACAACTTAAAACTAATACTGATTCTTATAATTATAACTTATCTATAAAAAAAATATTGTCATATTCAAAGCATAAAGAAGCCTCATTTGAAAATATATCTTATAGATCAAGTACAAGGTCTGTAAATAAAGTAATGATACTAGTTTTTTTTGGCAGCCAAAATGATAACACTGTAAAGTTACTAGTAAGCATATGGTTATATGAATAACTGATTTATATTAGGTATTAATATTTTTAGTCTATTGTTGCCACATGAGACATAAACAAACTTTTCGTGAAACGAGTTTTTATTGTGCGTTACAAAAATGAATGATACTAATTATGAGCAATGTTATGCAATCAAGTTTTATGACTCTCAACTCAGTGAGAAAGCAACTGAAATTTTTTCAAAATTGAAAAGAGCGTATGGAGATGACAATCTGTCATGAGCTTTTAGATGATTTAATGCATTTTCAGATTGCGGATGATCCACGCTCTGGAAGACCGTTAACATCAAAAAGTGACGACAATGTTGAACAAATCAGAGACTTGATATGATACAACTGGCAATTAACTGTCAGAATGACTGCAAAACAATTGAATTTGAACCATACCACGTCCATCAAATTTTGACAAACGAATTGGACATGAAAAAAGTTTGTGCAAAATTGGTCCCAAAAAACCTCACTGTTGAACAGAAAAACAACAGGGTGGAAGTGTGCCACAATCTTCTAGGGCAAATTGAAACTGATCCTGATTTTCTAAAAAATGTTATTACTGGTGATGAATCTTTGATATTTTAGTACGACCCAGAAACAAAACGCCAGAGCAAGGAATGGCACACTTCATATTCACCAAGTCCTGAAAAAGCAAAAGTGAGTAAATCAAAACCATGCTATTTGTTTCTTTTGATAGTAATGGCATTGCCTATAACGATTTTTTGCCTTCATGACAGACTGTAAATCAATATGTTTACCAAGAGATTCTTGAAAGAGTGCGAAAAAGAGTTCCTCGCATGAGACCAGCCATCAAAGACAATTGGATGCTGCAACATGGCAATGCACCTTGTCACACTGCACTCTCAAGTAATGAGTTTTTAGCAAAGAAAAACATTCCTGTAGTTCCAACCACCTTATTCACTTAACTTGAGTCCCTACGACTTTTTCCTGTCCCTGACTATAAAAAAAAACACCTCAAAGGACACCATTTTGGAACAGTAGAAAACAAAAAAAAATTGTAACTGACCATCTGAAGGATATTCCAATTTCTGAGTTTCAGCACTGCTATGAATAGTGGGAAAACCGTTTGAAGCGTTGCCTGGCTTCCCAAGGGAACTATTTTGAAGGTGATAGAATCCATGTATAATTAGATTTTAAATAAAAAGTTTTTCTGAACCAGTCTCGTTACTTTATTTACAGACCTTGTATGCTGGTATTTAAGTGCCAAAGCCAAAAAAAAAAAAAAAAAAAAGTATAAGCTGAATTAAAACAGTCTGTGCAAATTTATCTTGCTTCAAATCATTACTGATCATCTGATGAATTTTTTAATTGAATAACATTTAATTAAAGAATTAGCAAGCAATTGCAGTTATTAGCTTGCTTTTGTAAACTGTTGGCAGTTTTTAGCTTCTTATTGTGAGCATATTTCTGGTTTGAGATTGTTAAATGTTTTGTATTTTTTTAATTTTATTTATATTATATTTTTCAATTACAAACTGAAGCCAATTATTACTGAAAACTCTGTAGAGTATTTTACTACTGATGCAATCTGTTTTTCCAGTTAAGCTTCTTTATATTCATTCAATGGAGGTCTGTTTTGTATCTCATTTACCTCCCATACACTGGATATGGGAAAGATAATTTCTTTAGGAACCTGCCTGCTCTTGCAAGTCACCTGAATGCTATGCTAGGAAGAGATGAACAATTCAAGAGAATGAGTGGAAAGAAAAACCTCCATCAAACAGTAATGTAAAGATCTGAAATTAGTACACTTTCCTTAACCGAGGATTTGGTTGCAATGTGTAATTGACTGTCATATTTATTCTTAAAGTGGGAAGCTACTGAGGAGAAGAAGTAAATTAAGATCACTATCTGGTAGAGTAGGATAATGGCAAAGACAAATTACAGTGCACAAAATAACAAAACAAAGGAATATTGTATGTTACGAAGTTGTTAAATTTAAAATCAAAAAACATTTCAATTATTCTTCAGAAAGATTGAATGATAGGGAGGATTTGTAAAGGAAGTATTAAAAATGGTTGAAAACTGGCTAGAGCAAAATTTCATCAAAACTATCAGAGAGATTATTGATGTAATGGATGGTAGAGATAGAGTAGATTCATTTGATGAGGAATGTCTGATTCTAATTAAATACAGAAATGAGGCTAAAAAAAAAATGCTGGCAAGGAAATTAGAATGTGAAAAAGTAAATGATAGATAAAATAATCAGTAAGAAGAAAAGAAGCACCAAATTTATAATTGGAAGAAGTAAAATAAAATGTTTTGTGAAAGGGTTAAAGAAGCGACAAAATAAGAAAGATAAAGTGGTTGAAGCTAAACCATGCTGAATATAAAGAGAAAGCAATTTCAAAGTTTGTTAAATGGTGAATAAAGATCCACAACATTTTTTCAAGCTAAAGAAAAATGTTGAATGTCACTTGAAACTAT
Source organism: Lycorma delicatula (assembly GCF_047948215.1). NCBI lineage: Eukaryota > Metazoa > Arthropoda > Insecta > Hemiptera > Fulgoridae > Lycorma > Lycorma delicatula. Next base: position 63,346,814 of record NC_134462.1, read on the forward strand.
TGTATTAATAAAAATATTAAATTAATAAGAAGGAACTAAGTAAGATGCCATGCTGTCAGCATTATTGTTTCATGTGAAAATTGTTGAAGAAAGACATCACAACCAGTGTTTGTGAATAACACAATTAAAAGAATATGCCACTGCTTTACATGTTCATATATAGCAAAAAATAAAAGTCTTCAGAAGAAATATTTACAGAGAGAGAGAGAGAGAGAGAGAGAGAGAGAGAGAGAGAGAGAGAGACTAGAAAAAGGAATGATACTAAATGTGGGTAAAAACATGATTACATCATCTAAGCAACACATTGAAGATAGCTTTGAAACAGAAAAGAAACTATTTGTAGTGTTAAACAGTTTAGTTTCTAAGGGATATAAAGAACATTAGATAACTGAATAAGTTACATAATTTAGAAGAGCTTTTTGCAGGTAATAGATATTATTAAGTTCTTAAACACAAATTTTTATTAAAAGCTGTTTCCAGACCAACAAAAATTAGAATTTCTAATACAAAGGCCAATTAATAATACAATTGTTAGACATGAATCATAAACATGGCCTTAGATAGCCAGGAATGAAGATAATCTGCAGGAATCACAATGAAGATTTGGAGACCAGTAATGTAAATGGTGAATGGCAAGTTAGAACAAACAGTGAGTTGTAACACTCCTTTATGATGAGAGTGTTGTACTTAAAGTTAAAAGAGAAAGTTTGCTCTGTAAAAGGCTGGTTATGTACAGTGAACAATGAGAAATAGCAAGAAGAGGGTGGATTCGTCAACCTGAGAGATATCCAAGAAAGGAAAGAAAAATAAATCAAGAAAGAAATGGGTTAAAAATGATAAGGAAGATGAACATCAGAAAATGGTGATGAAGTGGGGTGTAGAAATTTTTGGAGAAGTATTACTGAGAAGTAGAAGGTCCTGAATAGACTGTAGTACAGTATATTGCCATGTTGCTTATATATTTAAAAAAGACTATGTAAAATTATCAATCAATAATGTGCTGCTCTGATCCTGGATAAAAATATTCCAGTCTCCTGATAGTTTGGGCCCCATGATTACCCAATTACTTGAAAGGGCCTTGAATTATCTTTCAAGTGAATTTTTTGTCTCATTGTGCAGACCTGTAAATGATTGAATTGTTCACCTGTTTTTTATATACTTAATTCCTTCTTACCTATTTTGATTCTATGGATACAGATCAAATTCTGTTAAGTTCATTTTAGTATGTCCGAACTTATAGAGCTACTTTCTTTGTGAAAGTCTGGTAGGAAATGCTGCCTATGGATTAATCTGAAAACTGTTGATACCTATCTGATCATACAAAATAAGCTTAATGGCTGAGTACTAACTTACAGTTCTACCATGGACAAAAAAAAATTCTTGTACAGATGTAGTAGCTGGTAAAGATGCTTATCCCTCTCCAGTATTCAAAAAGTATTTAGGTTGATAAGTACAGTTACCTTTAAGTGATAAAAATTGATTTACAAACTATTTTTAACTTTTGTGTCACACACTTCAGAAATTATTATTTCTTTAAATTCATGTGGCAATTAAAATTCTATTTATTTCTCAATGAGTTCAGTCTAAGTACCACATTTTAACTCAATAGCTAATGAGTAGGAGCATTTGAAAATAAAATTACATTAAATAAATTATATTTAATTAATTCTTTAGTACAATTTAAGTTATTCTAATAAAAATTTGAATAATGAAATAATATATTTTCAAGTTACGTTTACTTTTTATTTATCCTATGATTGCAGTTATTTACTTTAAAATTTTCATTACATGAGATATATATTAGTAATTTCTTAGAAATAATTTTATGGGTTTGTTACATTATATTTCTTACAAATTTTACTTTTATTTATTTCTGTATAAATAATTAACTTTTCGAGGTTGTAGCTGTCATAAACAAACAGCTAGTAGTACAAAATATTATGAAATCATAAACAGATTTTGTCACTGCAGTATTAAATGTAGTCATAGTAGTATGTCCTCTCTTATAACCAAGCAGTATGACAATAGTAATTGAATTATATTGAGTGGCTACTTCATAAATATATTTACAAGTTTTTATGACATTTAACAATAAGGAAATAAAATGAATACTTTAATAGTATATATAATCCATAAATAAATATAGCCCAATCAAATTGTTAAAATTATGATGTGATGGTTTAATTTAGAGTAGATAAAGATATGTTTATATCACAATAATAGTATAAAGTAAAATGAAAATAGAAATGAAGTACACATTATTATATAACTGGGTTACTGTAAAATCGTATCTCAATGGATGTCAGACAAACTCACAGAAAAGAACAAACAATGAAAGGAATGTTATGAACAGCTTCTGAAATATTATCCTAATGAGTTAGACGGCTTCCTTTTCAATAATATAACAGGAGGCAAAACGTTGGCACAACATTACAAGCCAATAAAGATGGCAGAAAATGAGATATTGGCATTGTGGTTTGCCACAATCAAATTACAACCTTCAGTAGAAGCATTCTCTTTATGTTGTTCTGGAATTCCAGACACATGTATGTAACTGACTATCTAAAGCTAGGGTGATTGTAAATTCTGTGCAATGCATAGAGCTGTTAAACACCTGTTAAACATGTTTTGTAACACAAAGCTGACAATTCTGCATCACAATAATAATTGGCCTCATGCATCACATGTAACTAACTGCCAAGGCCTTATGAAGTTGAAATTTGGTCCTATTCCAAATCCTTCATACTCACCTAATTTCATACTCTGTAATTTTCACTTCTTTCTGCAGTTAAGCAAAGATATTAAGGATATTCATTTCATCAAGGATGATTAACTGAAGAACACAGTGAGATTATGGATTGAGGACTGCCAACAATCTTCATTGGTGGAGAAAATTGGTTCACCACTGGAAAAAATGTGTAGCTTAAATGATGACTATTTGGAAAAATAAATATGTTTTTATATCAAATTAATTAGCCTACATGATTCATATTCCTGCATGCCAAACAATAATTTGACAACCTTGAAAACTTATTCTAACTTTATGAGGAAGCCTCAAAAAATATTTCAAATGAAACTATAACTACACAATAAATATTTATTAATGATGATAAGACTAGAATTTTATTTAGGCACTTCAAAACAAAACAGTAAAGGATAGAATTTTTTTTTCTTATACACTACATTTTTATTGAAGTTACATTTTATTTTATATAAATAAATTACATAATTTATAATTATAAATTATTTTTCATTTACTAAAAAGTTCATTTCTCATTACAAAAAACCTATAGTAAGTGGGTGTCAACCAATAGTTACTTTTTTGAATAAATAAATACAGTAGATAAACTGATGATTAATAGTGTGGATTAATAATCTCTCATATTTAAAACTGAATTCTTTTTGGAACCATCATCTAAACAAAACTGACAAAGAGTATTTAGAATTCAAAAGAAAGCCATTAGATATCTGGCTAGAATAAGGAAATATAAAACATGTTGGTAATCTTTTACCATATAATAGATAGTTACTTAATGATAGTTTCTCCATAACTTAATTATAAAACAATAATCAATTGCAGAGAGATAGATTTCAAAAAGCATATAGATACTTATAATTATAACAAAGAAATAAAATAAATAGACTTGCATATGTCCATAGAAAAATATTATTCTAAATGTAACCAATTTTATTCTGGTCCAAAATTCATGAAAGAATTATTATACAAATTAATTGCTGAATGATAGAAAAATAGTATAAGAAGACTAAAGCAAATGAAATTGAAAAATGACATTTTGCTGGTTGAAGAACTCTTTCTCTCTCCAAAAATAAGCAAGTTGAAATTAGATAACAAGTAAGATAGTTGCAATCTATGATTAAATTTAGATAGCTGTTTAAAAACATCACTAATTGCTGAATATTGTTGCTAATATGATTAAAAATGTTTTGTAAGTTTATTAAAAAATGTTATTTACAGTTCTGGTAAAATAATGAAAATTTAAATTTCAGATTAGGTTAAATTAAATGTTTTACTCATCCACCAGACCTACCTACTCTGGTGATTAACCTTTATAATCACCTGATGATATACAATGTTGCCAACCTGTACCTTATATCATGGAAACAGAGTTTTGACCATTTCGTAGATAATGAAAACGAATTAGTAAAGTATTGTATTTCATTGAAAGTAATATTACAGAATTTGTTACAGCAGACTAATTCAATTAGTTTCTCTTCCACTTTATCTGTGAATTCATAATCTATGCCAGACAAAATTTTTCATAAATCCAGCTCTATTTCGTCATTGTAGTCTTGCACCAGGCTAGAATTTGCCTGACCTTATTGTTTTGAAGCTACATTACAAGGCTTTTTTACTATGTTTTACAGATTTTGCACCATGTAGGGTCACTTATCTGTAAACATGTAAATCACTCATATGCATTAGTCAAAGTATGTATATCACAGGATTTTTGTGTTAGTTTACATAAAAACAAGCAATAAATCTGAGTTTTAATTTGGTACTTATTTTTCTTTGATTTGATTTGTGACAAAATGATAAGTCATTTCTAGAAGGGATCATCTATTAACATAAAATAAAATCAGTCTTTCTGCCATTCACAAAATTTAAATAAAAGCGTGGAACGATATATTTTAACTGATAAAATATGACAGTGTTGCTGATATCATAAAATGCAATAATTATAAACTGAAAAGAAAAGTGAAACGTCCGTTCATTTACCGGAAACAAAATAACGTTTCGTAAATCCCGCCTTAAAATAATACCGCAGCTGCTATACTTAAAACCATTTCCTTTGATCAAGTGCGCCAATTACACGTGAAAAAAATAATTTTAATAAAAAAATTTGTTATAGTTGATAAAAAATCGTATTTGATGATTTTTTAGTTGATTTTAAAAATAATTTATTAGCATTTTAATAATTTTTATATTCTCGCATATCGGATCAATCAAGATAAATAGATTTTATAGTAAGAAAACACTGAAATTGATTTTACTTGTTTATTTAAAGATCACACGAATAAAATACTAACGGAAATTTACTGTACAACCATTAAAAAACCATAATTAAATGACATGAGATATTATAGGCAATGGCAAATATATCCCGCCAGCCATTGTTATTAGTCACGTGACTCTATAGACAAATTAATATTTGTGTTCTTGTGTCTTTCTCTATAGCTTTTAAATTGTTCATTTTTTTTAGTTGCATGTATTAGGTAATAAATTGAAAATGGATACCCGTAAATTAACTGATATCCTTAGAGCTACAATAGATCCAAATCAACGGCAGCAAGCTGAAGACCAGCTCAGCCAGGTAATTTAAAGCATGGTTTCAAGCAGCCATCATGACACGAAATCTAAAACCATGTGGCTTAGGTGTTATTATAAGCAATTTTTGTTACTTCTGAAGAATGTGCGTGTTTAAATTGACCCACAGATTATTTTTTTATTATTTTCTGTGCGATGTATGACCCATACAATACCAGAGTCTAGTATAGATCAATTTCAACTCAAAAATTTCTGTGTAAATCATCAGCACTTGTCTGTTAAGTTTTATGTATAAAATTAAACTTCGTTGACAAGAATGTTTTACATTCATTTGTGAACAATATTCTGTGTAGAAATTTGGATTTTGTTTATAAATAGCTCGTTTTTATCTTTTGTGAACTGGTAACAGCATGTACAAATAAAATTGACTATGTAGTATAAAGTAGTTTGTAATTTTAAGAAGCTGTATTTACGTTGCAGTTGTTATGTATTCAGCTTCGTGAAGCTAGTAAATTGTTTTTGTTACATAGACCACCCATAGGGAAGTATTTCCTTTTCATTTGTGTTACTCCATGTTTACCAAAAATTATTTTGTTAAGTGGCTTGAGATATATAATCATTTAAATTCCCGTATAAACCTGATAAGATTTTAACCACTTTCTTCAGGCATTGATTTTAAATAAATTTCCCACTTTTGAGTTTGTTTTATACTTAAGTGCCCTTACTCCCTAAGGGGAGTTACATCCTTCAATCCATATCTAAAGCAGTTCTAAAACAATTGAGAGCTGTACCAAATATTTGTGAACTTATGTTTAAAAAAATTTTACTTGTTTTCTCAATTGATAGAACACTTCATGATAAACTTACAGCTTTCACATATTTTCTTTGTTTATTTAAAATTACATTGTTAAAAATATTTCAACTCATTTATTTTCAATGCTGCTCTGAAATGCCAAAACATGTCTCTTTATAAGAAAAATTCCTGACATACTACAAATTTCATTTACTTTGACGTTTTTTTTAAACATCTGATAATTTAATCCAGATTATAAATGGCATTTTGTACCGCCTAATTATACCATAAAGATGTAATTATTTTTCATCATTATATAGATTATTCAGTTGTTCCATACAATTATTACATGCGTTAACTGTAGATTAATTTTAGCCCTTTACTCGTTTTAACTTTCACCTTAGATTTTGGAGTCAATCTTTGTTTTTGGTATTGTGGACTGTTTACCTTTTTATTTATATTTAGTAACACATTATATTAGTACACAGTCTTTTTTTAAAGAAGTTAAGTTTCTGTTAGATTAAATCCACATTTGAAACCAGGTACGGTTGTTTTATTTGGGGAAACAAAGTGAAAATTCAAATTAGTATTATTCTTGATATTTTTTTTTTAACTTCTTGGTTGTATTTTTAAGCAGTTTCTTGAATTTTTAAAACCTTGATGGCCTTAATACATTTTCATTAATTGAGAAATTACTTTTCTCTTAACGTTTTACTATATTGTATAATGCTAGTGCTAAATTTCTAATATGAAACTGATGAATAAAAACAAAAGAGACTATCATCTTCGGTCTTTGCCCAACAAATTTAGAACACCATGTTTAATATTTTTCTGAAATGTCATCTAGTTATGCATAATATTTAATATTTGTATAGTTCTAATGAAGCATAGTTTGAATTAAGAATCGTGAAAGTCATAGCAATCCACGAAACATAAAATTTAATTTTTTTATCATTAAGATTAACTCTGAGAATAATATGCGTTTGTAAAATGTTAAAACATGTAAAGTTCCATAATTTTGCTTTAAAAATTATGGACATTTTGGGTTGTTAAAGCCATCATGATTTTAACAAATTAGAAACTACTTAAAAATGCTGCCAAAATGGCAACATGTGTAATAAAATACAATTCATAGAATTAAAAAAGCTAGTGACACAAATGCCTAAACAATCATTATTAACAGGATACTAGTTTGCGATTAGATGGCAAAAGTCATGATTTTGAAAGTGTAGAAGATTATAAAAAGTAAAATCATTCGTTGTTTTCAGATAACAAACATGATGAAAACATTAATAAAATATTAAAAGGAAATGTCTCTTCTTATAGGGATAAATCCTAAAACATGAATGAATTCATTAGTCTATCATACTGTTTTCAGTATTTGTTACTCAGAATAATAGTGTATTATTCTGAAACATGGAAAGTTTATACATGTATACTTAACCAAGAACATTACAAGGGTGCTACTAACGGTACTTACGTATTAACGCCACCGCAGCTACAGCTTTATTTAAAGATAAAGTAGTCAATTGGATTTCGGTGAAAAATGGGCCGAAACAGAATATAAATGGTTATTTATATTTATTTATTTTATAAATATAATTTAACCAAACTTAACCTACGCCCGCTTCGCTCGCTAACCTTGACTAATTAACACCGTAATTTTGATTATTTATTTAATAAATTCAGTAATTATTGCAATTTATTATTTAAATAATAAATAATTGTAATTACTGAATTTATTAAATAAATACTCAAAAAATTACTGTGTTAATTAGTCAAGGTTAGCGAGCGTAGGTTAAGTTTGGTTAAATTATATTTATAAAATAACTATTTATTTATGTTAAACTCTATATCGGCCCATTTTCCACCGAAATCCGATTGACTATTTTGTTTTTAAATAAAGCTGTAGATGTGGTGGTGTTAATACATAAGTACCCTACTAACACTAAAACATTAAGAACTATTAGCTCTATACTAGTAGTGGTGGTACTATAAAAATCAATTCATACAGTGCTTATATTTTTTCTTACTGGTAGCATATTGGTTACTAGCCCACCCTTTTCTACCAGAAGTCAGTAGTATAGCTTGGACTCTCATGCTGTTTGTCTTTCCTTGCTCTGTTTTGTTGATTTTAACAGTTTAAAATCAGCAAGTGTAAATGAAAGGAAACTGGGACAAGTTTGTCAGAATATTTGTAAAGAAGAATGAGAGAATATTAGACGTACATATTGCAGGAAAGAGCATTTCAGAAAAGTTGGCTTTAAAAGGCTATTGGAAGGTTTTGCTTAATTTTTTTCTTTTTATTTGGGAATTCTATATAAAAATCTTAATAAACTAAAATAAATCATTTGCTTAATAGCAAATGAAAACCTATACAGTTTTGTTTTTACAGGTATTACGTACCGCATGAGAATGTTGCTGTGTTGAATTTGTCAGCTATTTTAAAAATAAGTTGCTGTAATTGCACTTTTTCAATTCAGAAGTGATTTTTATCGCAGATATAGGTCTTCTTATTTCAATTCTGATAGAAAAAGTAAATTATTTGGTATTCTAACATGTTTTCTTGATTTAACACTTACCCATCTTTTCCTGTTGTTTCCTTCTTTGTTCACCACTTCCCCCAAAATATATCTATCACTGAATCACATGATAAACATACAAAGTATTCAGACAAATATTGTGAATAAGCTTGCATTTGTGAACAAACCATATGTATTAGTTACAGTGCTAATAATCAGGTAAGTCTGCTAATGTATATAAAGCAGCATAATGATTAAGAAATCAAGCATAGAAGATATTGTCTTTGATGTGCGGTGGAGAACAGTGGGGAAGGGGGTGAGAGTAAAAAAACTTAGACAATAATCTTACACGCTCGACATCAGAAATATTGAAAGTATTAAGTAAATTGTAATTGCAGAATGTTGCTAATGTAATTACTTTTATTATTTATTATATTGGAAGTTGAAAAAAAGAATAAATAAAAATTACTGCATTGTTGCACTTATAGTCAAAATTATCTTCATTCTTTTCCTAATACATGATACGTAAGTAATATATACTTTATTGATATCTGCATAAGTTATTTGATCTAAATAGGTCACATACTGCACTCATCTCATCTTTTCCCAGCTAACTTTTGAGTTTTTGATAGTTTGCATTTTCTTTCTTTCTTTTTTTTTTGAACCACTGTTTTAATCAATCCTCCCTCTCATGCTATGTTAATCGACGATGCCTCGTGAACAGAAAAGCTAACTGGATTTTTCTGTTTAAGCTCCACTACTCATTTACTCTCATTACATCAGCTTTCATTTTGTACATTTAATCTCCTCCATACACATTTCAAATGCCTTCACTCTTATTTTTTCCCCTTTTTAATAGTGTTCTTGTATTATTTGTACAGAACTAAACTTGACACTCTACAAGAAGTTTCCTCATGCCACAAATTCCATCTTACTTCACAAGTATTTCTTTCTATTAAATACTTCTTTAAATGTTGGAACTTTTTATTTTTGTGATATTTTCTGTTAATATTATAGTTAGGTCATCTATATTGTTTTATTTGTTCAAATGTTTCTTCTTTTGTATAGGTATTTGTTGGCCAATTGAAACCAATTTGATAATTGGATTCCTGATTTGCCTAGAAGACTGGGGGACGTCTTCTAACTAGACGTCTGTAACTCTTAACATTTATTTTTATAATATTTCTATCATAGCATCTTATTAATAATAAGACTATTTCATTACTATTAGTCATCTTATTTATTATTAATTTTGAAGCTTCCGATGTTTTTTCTCTTATAAAACATTGTCATTTATAAAACCTATTCAATTTATTTTTCTTCTCCCCTACAATTACCATGCCTATATTACACACGGTCAGACAGGGGATAAGCAGCAGTCTTGCTTTTTCCTATTTCTAAATCAAATCACTTAGCCATAGTTTGTTTTCAAATATTTTCTAAATCAGGTTTTTAATCAAATTTTATATCTGTCCATTCTACTGTTTGTCATTTTAATCGTTCTATTTTATTATCCTGTTCAAATGCTTTGACATAGTCAAGTGTTTTTCAGATTGATATAAACTGTAGATTCTGTTTCCTCTTACCTCTATTGTCACTCCTTTTCTTCTCTGTATATCTCTTAATAATAATTTGTAGTTTAATTGCATTCTTCATGCTCTCCTTCCTAAATCCATACTGTTTTTTTAACAATTTACTTAGTTTTCTGTTTATAATTTGTGGTGGCAAAATAAAAAATAAACTATTGTCTTATAATCCTGATACTACTGCGTCATACAGTTGATGATTGGAATCATGATTTTTAGTAACCAATTTAGGTACATTTTTCTCAGAAACCATTAAAGCTGTGATGCTGAAATTTTTCAGTAATTAATATACCTGAAAAGTTCAGCCAAAACTATCTGTAATAGTTTTGGAGGAAAGTGTGTGTACCAAGGTCTAAAAAAAATTGATTTTTCAGAAAACGAACAATAAGTTCACAAAATACATTTTGAGAGCAAGTTAGATTTTTAAAACATTGTGTATCATATGCTGGCTCTTCTACTGATCATACTCATCTTCTATTGCTTTTCTTTTCATTCTTGTTATCCTGGTTTTGGTCACATTTTGGGCTGCTTATCTGCTTTTCACAAACGCACTCAGTTAATTTATTATAGCACAAGAACTATATTCTACACAATTTGAGGCCTAATCTTTTGTAAATGTCTAATTTAGAACTGAAACCATCATTGAAAGAGAGCTCTGAATCTTATACACCTAATTTTAAGAGTATTCAGTCTCACAAAAACATTTTTTGACCACACTACACTGTTAAAACTTTCAGTCTTATTTTGTGTATATAAGCATTATGTAATCTTATTTAGTGGATTTTTTTTATTTACAGCTTCATAAGTGGCGAGTTTCATACTATAGATTCTTTACTTCCTTAGCTAATATCTTAAGTATTTCAAATTTTTGAGAAGGTAAGGCAAAGTCCATCAGTGTGCAAAAAATATTCAGTGCATTCAAATATTTGCCAATAGACCTCATTGTAAAAGTAATTTTAATATTTACATCATAACTTTTTGTATTGCTTAAAGTAGAATTGTAAAATTCAATAGATTTAAAACAAACATTACACTTCATTCAGTTTTCACTGCCAATTGCTTGTCTTCATCCAAAGTACGTAGCTCAATATAATCTTCATTATTGTAAAACTTACATTTAACAAACTTGTATCATTTCATTAAGTAAACTTACATGATTCCCTGACCCTGAGATTTCATAATTATCTTACTTGCTAAAAAAAAATTTTTTAGAAGAACTTCTGAGTTTTTCCAGTGAATTGGATTTTGCCAGCGTGATTAGGACAGCAACTGTGGTTGTAGGCATAGAAACAGAATTTGTATTTTTATTACCACAAAACTTTCATTTTTTTTAATATAATACTTTTGTCCTAGGCATTTTATCAGGACAATCTCTGCACAAATTACAAATGTAACTAAAACAACACTCGCAAAATAAAATCAGCCCTTATGACAAACTTCTGTTTGGAAATTACATTTTTGTTTACAAACAAATGACAGTAACATAGTCTACAGGCCTAATAATATATAAAAGCCAGGCTGCATTCTAGTATTCGAAGAATGAGATACATTCTTTTATATAAAGTAACCATAAAAATGTTGTATTTACGCAAAACTTGCTTCACAAAAACTATTCACAGAAAAAGCTTGTAGTAATATTCATTTTTAACATACAAGCAAAATAATTATACATAATTACTCAGAATTAAACATCATAGTGTGAAAATCAAAAATCAATTTTTCCCCCGATGTGTTTTCCATTAACAATTTCACTGCTACCTGTAATTCTTCATTAAGACATTAAGTACTTCTATTGGCAGCTCATCTTTCTCGCAACTTTTCCATTGTTTGTGTCTTACTTATAAAACTTAAGAAATTTAGAATGTTCTCTACTTCAATCAAATCTTTAGGGAAGACATTTAGCTTTCTGTCGACCTGTTATAATTTCTGTATTATGTTTCTTTCACATGTAACAACACTTATAATCTCTTTGTATAACACTTTGCCATCTCTGCTAGCCGTTTCTTAAGTATAATCCCCATTTAACCTGTGTTATGGTTTCTACTTTTATACATGTTAATTTATACCACCCTTTTATTTAAAGAAATGCGGAGACTCTTCTACATCCTCCTGTTCTTATATATTCTCTCCTCAGTTTTATTTTTTCAATTATCTTTGGTAATTATGACTTTTATTTTTCTCGTATTTTATTCTGTTTTTTCACCTAAAGTTCATTTACATTGATACATTTTATATTTTTTCCTTCAATGCATGAGCCCTTACTTCCTCATTCTCAGTTGTTGGCATTTTTTCATAGTTCCATTTATTTATTTTTTTCACTAATTTTCTTCACTACAATTTTTATTTCTGCTACTAGATATATACGAACGCTATTTATATCCCTTTGCCGTCAATTATGTTGACAATTTGTAATTTGTTTTCGTCTGGGGAGATTTGCATTAGTTGAATATGTTTTTTGACTTGAAAAGCAAGAATATAAAAAAAAAATGTTCAATTAAGTTAAATTGCATTTTCACCAAAACTATCAAAAACAGATCTTTATACATGTAATTTGTGTAAATCTCTACACTTTTTCTTCAAATTAATTTAAATTCTCAAGAATAGCTAAGAAAGAAATAATTTAAATTTATATTTTTGCCTGGTATTTGATCACTTCATTTTTCATTTCAAAGTTTTATCTGTTCTTTTTTTTTGTGATAATTTACCAGTTTGGTTCAAAGCTTGTGTATGAAAATATGGAATGAAAATTTTTGAACCCAACCTTCCAGATTAAAGGCAAGACACTGCTAGTCCACCATGGTATTCACTATGAATTTATAATTAATTTAATGTTTTCAAGTGAAATATTATTTTAAATAACAGCATTTTTTTAAGTTTATTTACTAACATAAGTCTTGTGCTAAATTAGCTCCTATCAATTTATCATAAAATGGATTAGGATTAGAGAAGTTTCTCAGAATCTTTTTCAATGCGATTTAGTTTTTTTTTCTTTTTGCCAGGAAAACTGGTCCACAGAATTAGGACTCCATTGACAGTGTTTTACATTAATCAATAATATTCTCTGTTTTAGAATTACATTCTTTAAAAATCTAAAATATTTAGGTCAGCCTTAGACCCAGTTATTTTAAATTATTGAAAAAGAAGCTGAATCTAGTACTTGAAAATACAATAACTAATAAAAAGACAATTTTATTGCTATCGTAAAAATGTAAAGACAATTTCTTGTCAGTGTAATTGACATTTGCAATTTGCAATATTAGTCTCATAAAAATTATCATATAAAAATCCACTTTTAAGTTTTATGCTGCAGGTTTAATTTGTAAAATATTATGTTAATTCTTGATTTGTGTGTATTAATTGAAGTATAAGTGATATAAATAATGGTCATTATTATTTAAAATTGCAATGTTGTCAGTTGATATATTATGCTTTCAATTTAATTTTTTCATATATGATAATTAATATTTTTTTGTTAGTATAGTTTCAGTATTATTTTTGAAGTATAGTTTTTTCTTCTTGGTTACATGTATGTTTACTAAAAATTGGGGCATGTAATGTCCTGATTTTTCATAACCATTAATCATTTATTAACACATTTCATTTTTTTAATATGAAAATAACTTAAAATATGAAATAACTGTTCATAATCATATGGGTAGCATAAGAGTCCCATTGTGACCGATCTTTGTAGGAGTGTTTTGGTAGGCCAGACTACTGGACATAGCCCTAAAGAACAGTCATATCACAGAGATTACACTGTATTCACACTAATTAAAAGAGTACCCAATGTTATTTTAATTTGCTGATCTACAGGAATGGGATAATAGTCATTCATTATTTTTTTCCAATTGTTATTTTCAATATGCTACTGCCTCAAACATCTTTCTGTATAGTGGAACTGCCAGGTAGTAAGAAGTGCACTTTGTAAGTATTCCAATAAGTAAATTAATTAAGTGATTTTTTGAACCAGAAGTATAGAAATTATACTTCAATGTATGTAGAATGAAGTAAAAAGAATTATGTTATAGCCTTCTGTAAACTTTTCAATATTATTTACTTCAAATAAACAGTAAAGAAGTTTTAAACAATTAGATAACTTTTTACTGTTATCCCATAATTCTGAATTCTATAAAAGCTTGTAAACTATTAAATTTGTTTGTGTATAATCTCTAGTTAGTAATAAAAATGTTTTTATATGTTCATCCATATTATTTTTTGTCTGTCAGATCTCACATTTTCATCTTCCTGATTAGTATTCAATCACTTCATCTTCTTAAAACAAACACACACACACTTTTTTCTCTGTCATCCCCTCCCTTTATGGTCCTCTCTTTTTCTGTCATTGACACTTGTTTCATTCCATAAAGCAAGCACATGTGTCTTGAATAATGATAAAAATATAGTAGTCATTGTAAAGAGAATTATTATTTCTGAATAAATGAACAGTATTCGCTTGATGAAATCTGACCTCAACATATTTTTATTATTATATCATTTTTTATTTCTTAATACAGATAACATACATATATTACAGGAAAGTGTTTGGGGTATTAATTTAATATTATAAATAAATTAGGTCCAATGTTTCATTGATTTCATATTAACACTGCATGTACTATTATAATTAATTTCAGTCCTATTTATAATCACATTTTTATAATGCAGGTAAAATAGTTAATATGGATGTAACATTACTTAATTATGTACCTGTATTTACATGATTTATTTTTTATTTTAAAATAAAACATCATGTCTAAAAAATTATGATAAATCTCTATTTAAATTGTTACTTCAAAATATTTTGTCAATAATGTTTATAAGAAGAATTTTTTATAAAGTTACTTGTTAGTCACATTAAACAAAAATGTTGCATTATACAATTATTTTTTAGTTATTTCCTGTAACAGTCATCTCAATATATTGTATAAGAAAACTTTTTTTCTGTAAAAGAAATCATACACAATAAATCAAAGGGAAATAATAAAAAAAATTAAAAGAATAAAAAGAATTACTTAACAAAACTAGTTGAATTTTGAAAGCGTACCAGAGGCGATGTTTTATTACATTACTACAATTTTCCTAGATGTTAATGATAGAACTGAGATGTTCAATTAGTAATAAGCTAGTTAATGAAAAAATTACATGTTGGTAGAAAAAAAACAAGATAGTATACAATTTTATATAATGTACTTTTTGTGCGTTTGCTGTGAGTAATGTTGGCAGAAAATAACTTCTTTGTTTATAATTTGTATTAACCAGATGTGTTACTGGCCCTAAACTATTTATACAGATTCATTTCAGTATAAAATAGTTCATTGCTTGCCAACTCTTTTTAAAATTTAATAATAAAAAATTTTAATGTTCCAATATTTTTTAAGTTTGAAATGTTAATGCAATTCTGTAAATATATGAACTTATTTAATTCGATGTAAGTGTATGTATGTATGCACACATGCACAGTCTGTTTAATTTGGTTTATTGTAGTGTAAACAATTGTGTGATGTTCCCCAGTTCATGTAAAGTGTTAATATAAACCTAATGTTAAGGTCATGTAACTGTTTAAAAATACATGAACGCAATTTATTGATTAATATGTACCAAGAGTGCATTGTATTTAATTAAATTAATAAAATATTTCTCTTGAATAACTCAATGAAAATGTTTTTATAATTGTTAAGGGCGGAGTTTTTTTTTATATCTTTACCTTCAAATAAATTATTATTCATATGTTCTATTTAATAAAAACAACTTAATACATAGTATAATTATATTTATATTGATATATGAAATCTATAAAAGCTGTTTGTTTTTTAAACCTTTTCTGCATCACCATGTAATAATTTTTTTATTCAATTTTGGTTCTTTTTTTCTGTAAAAAAAAAAATATGTAAATAACTTTGCATTTTTTCTGGTTTAAGATTGCATAAATTATAAAAAAAAAAATAGAAATTAGAAATGCAACTTCATAGAACAACACATTTGATTATTTATCTCTGCACAGATGAATAGAAATATTCCATATTACAGTTTTTAAAAATTCTCATCATTTTTTTTTTTAAACCTCAGTGGAGGAACCCCATGGCCTAAGCAGTTCCACCATGGCTTGCTAACAGGTTCCACCAGTTATAACCACAGGCGAATGTATTATCTGCGCACTACTGACTAAACCTCCACCCCTGGCTTCCTCCCTTCCTGGTACTGCTTATAAAAGCATTTCATCAGAAGAAGGGGGGGAGTTGCCTGCACACACAGTCATAACAAACCAACAGATGTCACAAGCCACACAAAAAACACATCAAATACAAACATCGCACAAGAACCATGCAGAAAACAGGACAAAGCTTCTAACATCCACAACACCCATGCGATACACACCCACACAGCACTCAAGACAGAAATCACATTTAAATGGCATTTAATATTAGGAAGAGACTTTCAGTTCCAACAGATTGCCAGAATATAGTTTAGAAATAGTTTTGGTGGACTTGTTTAACTGGAAAAAGCATTTTACAAGGCGCAGCTGATAAATTTTGCACATTAGCATGCTACGCAGAAACAAAAGGTATTATTGAGTTGGGCATGGCAGCACATGATATTTAAAATTCCCTTCTACAAACCTGCGATAATGCATTGAAATCCATTAATCGGTTTGTTTTCAGTAGCAGTTAAAATGGTATAGAATACAGTCAATATGTCAACACTGTTAAAACAGCACGCAGTAATCAAATTTTTAATAGCAGAAATTGTGAATCCTACGAATATTTTTCATTGTTTAAAAGCGGTTAACGGTAGTGAAACTGTTGACAAGAGTATTGTGAATAGGTGGGCGTTGAAATTTCACAAATGTGAAGCTGGTAAAGCGACCATTCAGGACGCACCTCGCAGCAGAAGACCAGTTTCTGTGACTGACAAAAGACATCAAAAGGAGGTGGACAATTTGCTTCAAAGTGACCGGCAAATCACCCAGCAACGCATCGCTATTATAAAGAACGAGTAGGCCATATTATTGAGCAATTGGGTTACTGTAAAATCTGTGCACAATGGGTACCATGCAAACTCTCTGAAGGTTCTCTGCAAGCTGAAGTTTGAGCCTATTTCGCATCCATCATACTCGCCAGATTTGGGTTCGTGCGACTTCCACTTCTTCCCTTATCTGAAGAGGGATCTCGAAGGTAATAATTATACCTTTGATGATGAGGTGAAGGAAGCTGAGGCCACATGGATCCCAGAAAGACCGACAGAATCCAAAAACTTACACATTGGTAAAAGTGTATCAGTGTAAACGGGGATTATATTGACAAATAAATACTGCATTTTGTAGCTAAGGTATTTTACTTTTATTCATTTTTTATTTCATTCCAATATTTCTTTTCATTCCTATGCTACGCATATATGTGCAAAATTTATTAGTCAAGCCTTGTTCAGATTTTGCCCATTTAATGTTGAATATAACTTTCCAGTTTTTATACACCTCAATTGAATCTAGTAGGGATAATGAACATTTTTGTTTTTAGATTTGTTTAAACAGAGTAATCCTTAGATAAGATTATGCAGGTTTTTTTTTACAAAAGAAATTGTTAAAATGAATTATTTTCTTTCTATATTTTATAAATTTGTTTCAGATTCACAAGATAATTGGTTTTGCACCATCACTCCTTCAGGTTGTTATGTTAGCTGATGTAGATATGCCTGTAAGACAAGCAGGTATGCATAAAAATGAATATGTAGATTCTGTTTCTAGACTGTATATTTGTAGTGAACATTTATGTCATTATTTGTTGATACTTATTAATCCTATTTCTTTTTCAGATATTGTAGTTGTTTATATTTATTGTGATTTAAACAATAAACAATTTATTGTTCTAAACAATTTAAGAATGCATTTTTTGTCATTTTTTATGATTCTCTGTTCCTGGTGATATATGGTTAAAGATGAAGATTTAATAGATTTCAATAATTTTCTTTATTGAATATTATTCAGTTTAGCAAATTTGACCCAAACTAATTAGCAATATTTTAATGCAGTGAAATATTAAACATAAAAATCTTTTGATCTTTAAGATCAAAAAAGTCTTGATAAAAAGTTAAATCATTTTCTATTTGTAGAGTAAAGAAAAAAGCATTTTTTAAGGAAGTTAGTAAGCATAGGCTTTTTTTTAGGTGTAATTTTGCTCATATACTAAGATTTTGGGAATGTCTAACAAATATATTGGTCTATAAAGTATGTTAGGGTACCCAACACTCTTCACAATTAACCAAAAAGTTCCATTTTATATGGATTTATTTTTCAAATATCAAAAACTATTGATTTTACTGACAGGTGTTGTTAGACCTTTAAAGCTTATAAAATTCCCTGCAAATTTGTGTTTTGAAATCAATTATTTCTTAAAAACTTTTATTTTTTAAGTAGTTCACCCAATTATATCTATTAATTTAAGTTAAGTTAGTATTATTGTTTATTTTTAAATGAAAAAGCTTTTTTATACTTAAAGAAAAAAAAAAATTTTAGAAGCAAAAACTTTTAAATATGATAAAAATTATAATAATTATAAAAAAAGTGATTAAAACTCTAAAACAGAGTAAATTGAGAATTATTTAATTTTATTTATTATTGGAACAAGATTAGAACAAACAGTTGTATTGGTTCTTTTAAGTACAAACTACACTTACTTAAATTAAATATATGCAGTTTTTTTTAAATATCGGGTAAATATCTTTAAAAAAAAACCTGGCCAGCATGAACTAGTTAAGTGTCACCTTTAATGTTGCTGCTGCTACTATTACTACTGTTGTTTGCGATTGATGGTACTAAGAAACATCAAATTTTCACAGAAAATTTTCTGAATGTCAGTATCCCAGCAAAGAGATACATGAAGTATTTGAAACGTGGCATTCGAGCTAGCCTCAAATTCAAAACAATATAGGTAACCTAACATTAGGACTCCAGAGACCATAGCCAGTATGCAAAGTATTTTTGCCAGTTCAAACACATTTCTACTCAAGTTATCACAGTTTGAATAAAATATTCATCTTCTCATAAGATTCTTCATGATTTAAATTTGAAGCCATATCGTGTATCATATGTGCTACAACTTTATTATTGCAATCAGGTTCTCTAAAGCATTGTCAGTGGATAGATGTTGTATTTCATGCCAGACAAGACATGAATTCATTAATCTGGGCATGTCAATTCACACAACACCAGATAATTGGGTAGCTGAAAATCCTCACCAGCTGTTTGAGATATCACTTCATGTTAACAAAATTGGTATACGATGTGCTGTTTCTGGTAAACATATAATGGAACCAAAATTTTTTTGGCCAGACAAAACTTATCAGTTTTTGTTTTCTATGCTTATTTAATAGATCTTGAAGAAGAGTAAGATTTCTTCCAAAACAGAATAACATATCACACATCAAATGAACTCTCATTAGAAGGTGTTGTCTCTGTGTTCCCCAGAAATGTTAAGTTGATATTGTTGCCTTTAGGAGGACTATTTGAAGTCTTTATGAATTAAATCCCCACACTATGGATGAAATAAAAGCAAACATTCAACAACAAGTCAGATTTTATTGACATTTTGCATCCGGTAACTCCCAATATAATCACTTAAGCACAAAAATGCATCACTGCGTAGGGCATTCTTTTAAACAACTTTTGCTAATTTAAGTTTTTCATTTCATTCATAAATTGTTACTTCACGACTGTTAAGTGACAGTTTGGTTTTAAGTTACTCGCCTCATTTTATTACAAATCTAAATATTCATTATGATTGACCAAAATGTCAAAACCTTTTGTAGGTATACATTCAAACAATTTGCCAAGTGTTTAGGTTATAGATATAAAATAACCATTAAAAATATATAAGTAATCTAATCATAAAATATGTATAAGTCAGTGGTTCCATGTTTATAATCTAAGCCTATGTACTTGATAAAAAAAAAAATTCAAAATTAAGTAGCAGTGTGATATTTGAAACCTTTTAACCAGAAGGGCCAACAGAAATTATCAAAATAAATATTAAAGAAAATTTACTTAAGGGCTTTTGAGGTCAATTACCAGTTAAACTACAAAACTACAATTATCAGTTTAACTACAAAAAATAACATTTATTCAGATTGTGAAATTAGTGTTTAAAAAATGAGTACAAAACATAAAAAACTGTAATTAGAAAATAATTATTTTACACATGATAAGATTTTAACAGAATTGCATATGCTTAATAATGTTAAAGAAGAAATATTTTATTATTTAAAAATAACCATACTCTTTTTTTAGTATTATTAGTTTCTTAATGAAAGAAATTAAAATCTGATTCATAATTAAGACTGTTTTCAATGATTTATTCATAGCTGTTATTTTTTAATTGTACTTAAAAAATGGAGTATAATTTTTTTTCATAATAAAACAAAATTCAAAAAATACACAGCAAAAAAATATTAATTTTTATTGGCCACTATTTTGAAATATGCTGACAATTTGTTTTTGATTTTATAAATTTATTTTGAAAATGACAGCTTTTTCTGTACACAGTACCTTCTTCAGAGTTTACGTACAGAATATAAAACCTTAAAATACAATACAGAGAAAACAATAAATACATAAACCAAAAGAGATAAAATATAATATAAAAGAGCAACAATAGGGAGAGTACTCTTGTATCAGTAATATATAAGTTTAACTGTAAATACTATAGGTCAACTCAGAAAAGGAGTCAATATTCAGAAGTAGATATGATTTTTCGCCAAGAAAATTTCATCAAGTAAAGGCTTCATCCGTGGATTATTTCATATATATTAAATTTTATTTAACAACTTAAACCATTCTTAAGATATCTACTTATATTCCAAAGGTATAAAATAGCTGACATAGAAAACAGAGGACTTCTGGACTAATTAGGACCTTTTTCATAATTTTTATATGATCCTTATAAATCCACTCTTATTTAATATTACAGATGTAATATGATTGCTATCACATTGTAATGCTATTTTATATTTCTATAAATTGTGTAAAACTGCACAAATTCATAACTCTTGAACTTTCAAAAAAAAAAACAATTTAAGATATAAAATTATACTTATCGCTTGGTTTGGAAAAAGGTACAACAAATAAGTGCTTGAAATTTTATCTTTTTTTTTCACATTTAAAACTAGTAAAATTAATCAACCTTAACTGATAGTTTTACAGTAGACAAACAAAATTTCAGCAAACTGTAATATTAACTCTTATTCATGGAAGTATGTATATTGTTTACCAATTGCAGTATATTCAATTTTTAGGCCTTGTAATAAATAATTTAATAATCTACTTTTCATATTATTATTGTGTTGTTGAAATTAATTTTGTGGACATTATGTTTGTTAACAGAAACAAACAGTATTATTATTTTTTTGCTTTAAAACACATTAATTATTTTCTTTTCTTTGTTTTTAATATTCAGGTGTCATTTATCTAAAAAATCTTGTCACTCAACATTGGGCAGACAGAGAAGTTGATGCAGGTGCTCCATTACCTTTTACACTCCATGAACAAGATCGTGCTATGATTCGCGACGCCATTGTTGATGCTGTAGTCCATGCGCCAGATCTTATTAGGTAAGTGTTCTTTTTATTATTGTGGTAAGAGTAAAAGATCCTTCCTTCACTATCCAGCAAGCGTAACTGCCTTACAATAAAAGCTTTGCTTACAATAAAGAAATGAAAATCAGTTGATCTTTCATCAGTAAATAATGAACATAAATTGTAATTTGAAATTACTGTTGTATGTTTTTTAGGTTAAAAAAGGCCTTCATTGCTTTTACTGTTCCTGCTTATTTTATGAAAATTGTTTACTTCCCGGAAAACAATTCTGAGACAAGAGTGCAGTCACAGTCATCAATTCCTCAAAGCTTCACCAAAAATATGATTGCTCTATTTTTTTTAAAGAAATCTTAGATAAGGGAAAATAATTTTGAGAGGGAATAATAAATTCTCAGAGAAGATTGCAGGAATTTATTTTTATAGTATTTATGGTTAGGCATTCATTCCAAATATCTTTTGTCAGCCCACATCTACAGACAGTTTGGTGAATTTTAGTGTGTATTATGTCATGTTTTCTTTTTGTCATCTGCATTTTTTAATTTAAGGTATGTTACAAAATGAAAATTTCCAACTACAAACTTTGTTGCATGTGTATTGGGTGCTATAACCTAACAGTTGTAGGCTACCTCACATTAAGAAACAAGTAGCTCATGAAAATAGCATAGCCATTTCCATTTTATTTTGTCAGTTTAATTTTTTTTTTTTTTTAGTTAATATACCTTATTTAACAAGTAGATTTTATTTTTTATGTTAATTTCAGTTGGTTATGTTCCATATTTAGCTTAATTATTATTTAATTTTTATTACTATTTCATAAAGTATTATGTATTATTTGGATCCTGAAGTGATTGTTCCTAAAATCTTAATATCTTTGGCATCAGCATCTTGAAAATTAAAAGATATATGAAGTCAGAATATAGTCGTAACATCTTTGTTTAAACAACCAGTCCCTGATGATTACTGAAATGCAACAGTGCTACTTATCATTGGCTTTTATTAATGATTAATGCCTTGAACAATCAATGACACTTAAAATATACGAGGGCGTTCAGAAAGTAACCTTCATTATAGCATAGCATTAGTTACTATTACAATTGGTGCACTGACACTACAGTGTTACTGGCACCACCATTAACACATCAGTATACTCTGAATAAGTGCGCTTCCAGCTGTGTCAGTTTGAGCTATATACTTTCTACGCCCATTCGCTTGTTGTAGCCTAAAAACATGAGGGCTGCAATAGAAAATTCCTTGTGAAATACGAGGTGCATGTTGTCATAAGATTGCTTTGAGCATGAAATGTTTCAGCAGCAGGGGGCTAGATTATTTAATTCATTTTTAAAAAATTAACATTTATCTTTCTTCTTCATGGATGTTTATCCATGAAGAAGAAAAGAGTGGTAAGCCTTCTGTTATGAGTGATGATCTTGTCAGTGAAATTGATGAAAAAGTGCGTGAAAATCCAAGATTCCACTACCTTTGAACTTTCCAAACAATTCCCATAAATTTCTTGTACGTTTTATAAGAGATGTCATCAATAAATTAGGCTACCTTCTGTGCTCAGTGGGTTCAAAAAATGCTCACAGAGATCTATCAAACGAAACAAATGGGTTCTGCTTTAGACTTCCTTTCATGCTACAATGCAGAAGGAGATTGTTTTTTTTTGAGAGAATTGTGTCTAGGAATGAAACTTGGGTGACCACCTACATGAACATTGAAATAAAACAATAGTGTATGATTGGTGCTATACCAGTTCTCCATGCAAGCCAAAGAAAGCCCAGCAAACTTTGTCAGCGAAGAAGGTATAGCTATGGTTTTTGAGATGCCAAAGGAATTCTAGTTTACTTTGTGGTACGTGGTACGACTATTACTTCAGCAATCTACTGTGAAACTTTGAAGAAATTTAGCCAAGCCATTCAGAACAAACATCACAGTATGCTGTCATCCTTGTTGTTTCTTTTGCATGAAAGTTCTCAAAGAACTTCTGAATCAATTCTAGTGGGACATTTTTGATCACTTGGCACCGAGTGATTATCATCTTTTCACTCGCATGAATAAATGGCTTCAACTTCGATGATGACGATAAACTTCAAAATGCCATCAAAGGTTGGCTGGGTACCCAGGTGGTTGAATTTTATGAAGAAGGTAAATTAGTGAAATGCTCTGACAAATACTAAAATTAAAAATACTAGAATTAAATGGCAATTATGTTGAAAAGTAGTTAAAAGCTGTAGTTTTAAGTTGTATATAATAAAATATTTTTATCTGTACAAGTTTTTTTATTTATAGCCAAATGATCCTTGTACTTCTGAGCTGCCCTCATATATGTAAAACCTTTACCTATTAATATTTTTGTAATGATTGCTTTAATTTTCTATGTGTTACTGCTTACAGCTGTAATTGTTTGTTATTTTTGTTTAATCTGTCAGTAGCATTAAAATTTATTTTGGGTGGAATTAAATTGACACATTTTGTTAGTTTATTCTTTAGAATAGTTTTGAATATTTTTAATTTTTTTTTTTAGGGTCCAGTTGTCAGTATGTGTTGGCAACATTGTGAAGCATGATTTTCCTGGTCGGTGGACACAAATCGTTGATAAGATTAGTATTTACTTGCAGAATCCAGATGCTGCTGGCTGGTCTGGATCTCTGCTTTGTCTTTACCAGCTAGTTAAGAACTTTGAGTAAGTGGTGCAGTGTGCTTTCTTTATTTGTTATTATTATTACTGGTTTAATTTAATTTATATTTTTTTCTTTTATGAGACTTTGTTAGAAATACATATATTTAATGTAAAAGCAAAATTATATTTTCATACAAAAAAAATGTTTCAACTTAATTGTTAATTCTAAAAAATAGTAATATTTATTATTAAAGTTTCGAATAATGTCTGCTTTTGACACAATTTGTTGTTATAGTTTCTTTTAAAGATGAAGAGAAATTAGGTACTCCTTTAAAAAAACCTTATGGAAGTTAACTCACTTATTTGCATTAAATGAATGAAAAGTAATAATAAAATAATATAAGTTCTGGTTTACCCGTAACAAAAGTAAATGAAATAATATCATGCTTATTTACAATGAGTTAACATCCAACCTATAACCATACACCCTGATACAGTTAGAATTGCATAGCAATAGAAGATTTTTTGATTATTTTAACACTACAAAATACCATTACAAATTTCATTTATTTTGATTGTTCACATGTTTGTAGATAAAATAGAATTTATGTCTGTGTAAAAAAGATCATGTCAGTTTAAATAAATAAACATTTGATATTATCTTTTCCTAAAAACCATCATTATAGATTAGATTTTGTGTAAGTAAAGTTGTTTATTTCATTGTGTCTAGTTGTAAAGTTGAAGAGCTATATAAAGGTATAACCTATGAAATTATCTCTTTATTTCTTATATTTGTATCTTGTTATTTACTTACATTCAAGAAAGAAAGAAAAGGAATTTATTTGAAATAAAACAAACAAACAAAAATCTTTAATGTGCTGGTCAGAGAGAATATATATGTGACTTTATTATGAGTTACATTATTTTCTTCCTTTTCTGAAAATCCTCATGCACTGCCCAAAATCTACATTAGGGCAATATTTTTTTTATTAATTTATCTGTTGATGTAATTTTTTGTTTATCATTTGCTCTGTTTTTCTTTACAGCATTATATTGTTTGATGATAAATTTGTGGTTCTGGACCAGATTTTTATTGATTTATATTTTGTGAGTTATGTTAATTTATTTAAAATATAATGCAGTAATTCTCTTGCCATTTTATTGTTGGGAAAGTATTTTTATGGATTAGTAAATATTTTTTTTTTTACAGAAAATCAGTTTAGAAATAAGTTTTCAATTATTTCTAAGAAAAAAATAGCTGTTCTTATTTTTGCATTGGTTTCCATAAACATGATTCATAAAAACAAAATTAAGTAAGAGAGGAGGGAAATCGAATTTGAGTAATTTCAGTAGATCTAGATAATAGATAATGATTTCATTTTTGTAATGTTTTAAGACATGCGATCAAAGTAAATAAACTATCAGAAACTTCGTAAGATTCCCTTCAGTATGATAGTTGAGTAAGATTCAGATAACTTAATGGAATAGTATCTTAAAAATGGATAATTATAAGTAGGATAATTTCAAAGCACACTGTTTTTTTGTTGTTTTTTTTTAATATTCTTTTTTTATTTTCGGTCCTGCAGATTATTAAAGTTAAGTAATATTAAATAAGTGCCCCCCACCTGGATAAATAAGTGCATCTTGTCATTGTTTGTATAAAATTACCTTTGTAAAGCCAACTGAAAACTTTTTAAAATGCTCTGTGGTAAGCCATTATGTGGTTCTGAAAGATATTTAGAATGAATGATTTAACTAATGGGATTCATAAAACAGTGAACAAATAGAGTTCCTCATGTGGTCATCATAGCAAAAGATAGAAGTATTGACAATATATAATCAGTACTTTGTTTACTAAACATTGTGCTGAAATGTGAGAAGAGATTTAAATAATTCGGATTTATATTGAAGCTGAAATTTTCATGCTCATTGTCTGTAAGTGTCTCGTGCTTATTGCTTTTTGTCAGTGGAGTTGCAGATGGCATTGTGTAAATTTTTCTCCTGACAAGATTCTGAAGAATTAATAGCATAATTGGGAGGTTATTCCTTGAAATACTCTATGAAAGTACTTATTGATAGTTTGCTTGGCAAGGTATGAAGTTTCCTTGATTTTCATCTCTTGTATTTTGACCAATATGAAAACTTTCCATCTTTATTAAATCAACAGGTATTAGACACTTTTTATAAGATAAGAAGACACAGAAAATACCAATGTATCCTAGATTTAATGATTTGTTTGTATTGTACTAACAGGCTAATATTTAGTTGCCCACTTTTTCCAAACCTGACTGGAAAAAAATTGAAACTAACAGTAAATAGAATTGAAGCAGTTTTTAGGCTGAGAATGAATATCTCGGTTATAGAAGGGAAAACAAATTTCAAAGAATAAGTAGAAAGTAGAGGAAATTTTTTAAGATTAGTCTGGAAATGGTAAAAGAATAAGTGGAGAAAGGTTGAGAGAGATGAATGGAAGAAAGCAGAGATAAATAAATTATATTAACTTAGTGTAAAGTAGAAGTTAGAGATAATAACTTTATTAGAATTTATTAATAATTGTGAGAGAACAACAATAATGTTTATTAGGGAAAGTCTTGCTAGACTTTTCATTGCTAACTGGTTGTCAATAATGCATTTCAAAATATCAGGTAAAAAAAAGACACTATACTTAGGTTAGTTGTGATTTTTTACTTTAAAAATGTTCAAAATAAATCACTCATTGCTAAGTTTTACAATATTTTGACATTATTACTGGACCAGTATTATTTGGTTGGTTCAGTTTTGTTTTTGTTTTTTTATGTAAAAATACATTTAAAAAAATGATCTAACATTGAATAAATAATTTATGTTAAAATGTAATAATATAATATCTCTGATCAAGAGATATCAATTTATTCTATAATACAAAAAATATGAAAAATTTAAAGTGTAGCATGATTTTATCTTATCAAAGTACTATTCTAGCTCAAAAACATTCTAAATGTTCTGAACCCAATTTTTAGTTAGAAACAGATATAATCAAACCTGTCATGGACAAATGTTCTGCTAACCTACCCTACCATAACTGGAACAGTAATGAATGTATCAATTCATGTGCTGAGAAACTATGGTGTTAAATATTATTGGGAAATGATTTTTTGGTTAATCCCCAGTAAAGAAGACTATTGTTATGGTCAGTTGGCTAAATGTGATTGCTGGAGCTGTTCCCTAAGGTAAGTATCTACTACTTCAGGGTTACCAGGTAGATAACTCATTTAAAGGATTAAAAAAATTCCATTTACTTCATAATTTGTTGGATTCTAGTCTGTTCTTGTTAATATTCTACTTTTTTCTTTTTTTTTTATTATTATTTTCCTCTTCCAATTACTTAATGTATTTTTTTTATTGTCAACAGATATAAGAAGTCAGAAGAACGGGGTCCTTTGAATGATGCTATGAATATGTTATTGCCAATGATGTATCAGTTATGCGTTAGATTATTACCTGACCAATCTGAACAATCTGTTTTACTGCAAAAACAAATTCTTAAGATATATTTTGCTTTAACTCAAGTAAGAAAAGAAATAATTGTTTTTTTCATGCTTGTACATTATATAGAGAATTATAATGAATAAATTTTATTGATTATTTTTGGCTGTTAATATGACTTTGTAAAGATTGATGCATTTACAAAAATTTCTCCCTGAAATTTGAGAATAATCATCATTTATCTTAATCAGTTTATTCGATTACTTGCAGAAAAAAATTGTGGTTATTCTATGTTGAATGTTTCCCCTGATGAATCATCTGGTATTGTAAGTTAATTAAATAAAGTCTATTTTTATTTTCTAGTTATTGGCATTCAAAGAAAGTAAGGTATCCTGGTGATAAAGAGTTTTTCCATTTCTAAGGTTACAGATTCAGCCAACCAATTAACTAAATTTTAAAATCTGACAGCATGCCTTTTATAGCCCTTTCACTTAAATGAGTATTGATCATTGTCAATGAGTTCTTTTAAAAAGTTGTGAAGTGTAATGCAGTTCAATCAAGTCTTACTAGCAAACTCCTCTTGGCCATATAACACATTATACA
This sequence comes from Lycorma delicatula, assembly GCF_047948215.1. Lineage (NCBI taxonomy): Eukaryota > Metazoa > Arthropoda > Insecta > Hemiptera > Fulgoridae > Lycorma > Lycorma delicatula. The sequence continues at coordinate 63,375,273 of NC_134462.1, forward strand.
GGCATACTGCCTTCGGTTTTGAGATAAGTTTTAATTTGTGTTGGTGTAGTAATATTTAATACCCAACCCATAAAATTGAAGTAGATTAAAAGATAACAGATTCTGGGAAGTATTTAAACAGAATTGATGATGCTTAAAAAATTATAGTTAGTAAGTACAGGGTGATTCAAAGAAACGGGAAATTTAAAAAATTAAATAATGTTAATGAAAAATTTTTTTAGAAATGAATTTTATATTTCATGTAATTGTACAAATGTTGCCATTTTAGGATACATATATTTTAGTTTATTTTTTAAAGATGAAATCTTGCAGGTGACCTCCTCTTCTACGTAAACACTCACGAAGTCTCTTGGTTAAATTGTTCATGGTTTGACGTAACATCTCAACTGGAATTTCCGCAATTGCTTCTCGGATCTTTGCCTTCAGTTCTTCCGTTGTAGCAGGTCTACTGTGGAACTCTTTGCTTTTAAGGTGATCTCACAAAAAGTAATCGCAAGCTGAGAGATCAGGCGATCTGGGAGGCCATCTAATGTCACCATTTCGTGAAATGACACGTCCAAACAATCAGCGTACAGCTGCTATCAATATTCATGCAGTATGTGATGTTGCTCCGTCTTGTTGAAACCAGGCTGTTTTAAGAATTGGTGGAAATCTCTTTTGTTCCACAACAAAGGTTTCAAGCATGGCTACGTAACGAGCCGACGTCACTGTAATTGCAAGACCGTTGTCATCCTCAAAAAAAATAAGGGCCTATAATACCGTAAGATGACATAGCACAACCACACTGTCACTTTCTGGCTGTGCAACGGAGGCTGGTGTAGCTGCATAGGATTTTCTTGTGCCCAGTATCTGAAATTTTGCTTGTTAACAAATCCACTGAGGTGGAAATGCGCTTCGTCTGACATCCACAGTTCGTGAACAAACTCTTCGTTATCATTTATCTTCTGAAGTATTACATTACAGCATTGTGCTCGCACAATTGCATCGTTCGGTTTCAGTTCCTGGACGATCTGCAACTTGTATGGATGGAATTGCAAGTCCTTCACTAACATTCACTAACGGATGATTGACCGGTGTGGACTTTTCGTGTTACAGCATCTTGTAAAGCTTGAACATTCTGTGGTGTACGGACGGTTTGCTCACGGCCTGGAGGTTTCTTTTTCATTGCCGAACCAGTTTCCTCAGAATTTGATATCCAGGTTTTAATTGCATGTGCTGATGGAACACGGTCGTGCCGTCCCAGATTAAAATGACGGCGAAATTCTCTACGCACTCCCTCCACACTGTCATTGTTTTTGTAAAACGCTTTGATAGCAAATGCACGTTGCGCACCACTCCAAGGATCCATAAATAAAAAATGGCAGGTTAGGTTAGAGAGGCTGGCGCCACTTATCAAGTGGTACCAATCACCCACGGCTACCAACACAACTTTCAAAATTTCCTGTTTCTTTGAATCACCTGTATTACCACATAATATTTGTATTGAACAAGATCATTTTTTGTTGTTATGAGAGATTAGTCAGATGTTTTTTTAACAAATTCTGACTGCCCAGAAGAGCATTAAAAGTGCTTTATGGTTGAACAGATATATATTAATCTTGTTATTACATGAGTGATATACACACATAACATTATTAATTACAAATAATTAATCGGTTAAGAAACCCAATTGGCTACAATCTTATTTAGAAAGAATCTGTTCCATAAGTTGCAATTTTTTTTTATAAATGACAAGATAATATATGATTTTAACAGATAATTAGTTTTAGCATGTTGAATTCGCAAAGATTAAACATTAAAGTTTGAGGTATACATTCTGAGTATGGTTTGTAAATTTAAAAAATTGGAAATACCACTTTGTAAAAAACAGAGAAAAAAAATTGTAAAATTAAACAAACAAATTATTAGTTAAATAATAAAAAATGTCACCTTGTAAGATGAAAGTATTCAGGACTTTCAGTCTATAATATTCTTATTTCTTGGATCACAGTAAAGTTTCTGATATACGCTGTGATTTTTAAAAAGTATAATAAGGAAGAAACATTATAGTACGAGACTATAAGTGTTGCAAATTGCATTTCTTAAAGTATTTCTGGACCTGGAAGTTTCTTAAAATGATGTGGATGGTAATTGTTTACATACACTTCATTATTTTAAATGACATAAATAATAATGCCAGAATGCCAAAATATCACTTCTCATTACTTAAAACCCATAATTAAAACATTTAATTGCAAGTTTTGAACTGTTGTGAACTCAGTTATATTTCCCTCTTATATTTTCTGTATTCGGATGATTAGAGATAAATAAATTCTGTCAAAAATTTTGTGATTTTTAGGGTTTTTTGAGTATTATGTTCAATGTACAAATATTTACATATTCAAAGAGAATAAGAAAATGTTTAGTTATATTTTCGGTTGAATTGATAATAATTCTGTTGACATTTCCACATACCATTCAGTTACAGGAATGAGTGAGGTTGTTTTCATACTTGTTCTCAGGTGACTAATTTCTTGGTAAAAACAATTATTTTATATTGTCGCTGAATGGCTTTGACAGCTCATAATAACCTTGTGGTAGCCCTGAAAAGGGCTGTTTTTTTTGCGTTAGCTCAAGAAGAGAAGAGCTGTTGGGTCCAGATGCTGTTCTCTGGTGAAATTGGGGAGTTGTGGCTTGTCCATTGAAATCAGATCGGGCTTTCCCTCAGTAGCAGTTGGGTCCCCACTACAGCGTGGCAGTGGTCGCTCCCAGAGCCCCACAGTTTTGGGTTGGCATCAGTTGTCTTTTGCCGGCGGTTCTCCCCAAACAATCCCACACTGAGCTGGCTCCTGCAGCTGAGTCTGCCAGCCAGGGTGACTGAAGTCCGGTGGGCCAGACAGGCCTGTTGCTCCAGTGGGGATGTTGGCATTCACCAGGAGATCCCATGTTGAGGCAGCCAGGGAACCTGTCTTCCATCCTTTTTTTTATCTTCTCCAAGTGGTGGTCAACAATGAATTAAAAATTCAGTCTCGTGCATGCTCTTTTATTGAAGCCTGAGAGCAGTGGGGCCACAGCACCACTATGGTGGGAGAGTGATGCTTGTACTAGTGCGTATGTATACTGCTGACATCCAGCAGTACACCAGCTGACATCTGAGCTGCTACCGTTGTCATCCGTCTATATTAAATTAGGCATATATGTGGTAACAAACAATATATATAAGTTGGCTAATGCAAAATTGTTGTTGAGTAATTTACTGCTTTAATCTGGGTAAAAGTTTCCTTGATTTCCTTATGGATGGGATGGGTGTTGCTGCTTGGAAGGGCGTTGATAGTTTTCTTAAAGTACAATTTCTGGGTGAGGTTGTTTTTCTCATACTGTGGTTCCTGTGAAGATAGATTTCCAATCTGATAAAAGTTAAAGTTAATTTCTTTAATAACATGTATTATGAATGGCATATCAGTAAAATATTTTACTGTATATTCCTGGTACAATGTAGATCATGATTAAATTCTTATTTAGATACATTGCAGTTGTAATAAAGATTAAAGTTACTTTTTTATTTAAAGGAAGTGCTTTTACATTTTTGTCTTTTGAAATTAAAAATTTTAAATTTCTAATTTTCCTGAACCGTTGACTAGCTTTTATTTTAATTTAACTGCTAACGTTTTTTTTTAAAAAGCTGTTGATAATATTCATTCATTTTATTTTTTAATTTTCAACTTGCTTCTAATTCTTTTCATAATTATTAAAATTTGAAGTATTTATATTTTTGTATGTTTTTTCAGTATGTTTTACCTCTTGATTTAATATCGAAAGAGGTATTTTCTCAATGGATGGAAGTAGTACGTGCTATTGCTGATCAGCAAGTTCCTGAACAGACAAATACTGTGGATGAAGAAGAACGTGTTGATCTCCCTTGGTGGAAGTGCAAAAAATGGGCATTACATATTCTGTATAGAATGTTTGAACGGTAATTGTTGTTATAACTTCTAAGCACTTTAAAAGTTTATTAATAAAATAATTATTATTAATTGATTATAATTATGTCCACATGAACCAAAGCTCATGAAGCTTTGAGCTAGGATTCAAAGACATTAGAAAAAAAACTGTGTTCTATGTCAGCCTGTTTAATCAATATTTATGATTTTCTGAAACATCTCAGAGGGGGTAGGGTTTTTTAAATATAGGAATGTGAATTAATAATAACAAACTGTCGAAAAACTTACTTCTTAACACAAGTTAGTTTTCTTTTAAATCTTTAATTGGGTGACTGCTATTAGAATTAATGATTAGTTTATAGCAAAAAAGAAAGAAAATTAAGCAGTTGTTAGCATTAGTAGATATTTTTAAAGGTAAAAAGTATTTACAAATTATTTATCATTAATAACGGCAACCTACAGAGAGAGTAATATCTATGTTACCACTATTGATTAGTTAACAGTATTGGCTCTGATTACTACTTAAACAATACTGGAAATGATTTCTAGCTTGTTTTGAGACTGTGTAATCTTGAATGAAAAAAATCATTACAGTTTTCACTTAACCCACTGATTGCATAATTTTGTTCGCAAAAAGTTATTACAGCTTCTATATTATTCCGTAGGTATAATCATTAGTTGGTTGTTGGCTTTGTAACAGAAGTAGAATTGTCAGTCATTCTGAGATTTGCATAATAAATGTGAATCATTCATAATGCAAGAATATACTTCAGTAACTAGTTCAGTTATTCTTACATTATTAGAATAGATAATTTTGTATTTTTTTTAATAAATATTGTGGTTCTTTGAGGTTCAGGACTATAAAAAAGTTCAGTGTATTCAATTACCTGATCAGTATTCAAGTTCACTTATTTATTCAGCAGATTTGAGATCAGATTGATATTTGCCACATTGCTAAATAAATATTAATTCATTCCTCCTGACTTTGACACGGATCAACAAATAACTCGTACTATAAGCAAGTTTAATTTAATTGTAGCAAGAAAATTTTAATAATGATTTTTAATAATAAAATTAATGATTTTAATAAATAAATGATTTTTTATTGTAAAATTTAAATAATTTTATTAGGTATGGAAGCCCTGGCAATGTAACTAAAGAATATACTGAATTTGCTGATTGGTACTTAAAAACATTCTCTGGTGGTATATTAGAAGTTTTATTGAAAATTTTGGATCAGTATAGAAGAAAAACTTACATCTCACCTCGAGTTATTCAACAAACATTGAATTACATTAATCAAGCGTAAGTATATTTTCAACTTAACTATTTTTGTGTATATACGTGTGGTAGTGAAAGTGAGGATTGAGAGAAAGCACAGGAGTATACTTAAAATTCTTACTTATTTCAAATATAAATTGATAGTTGATCCTTCAGGTTTATTGCTTTTTACAACATCACAAAGTGCTTCAACCATAATTTATTTTATTTTATTATTAAAATTTTTCTATAATCTTAACAATTTTCAGTAAACAATCCAAATCTTCGTTAATTGAAATAATGATTTCAGAAAAAAACAAGTTGGTATACAGAGTGAGTCAAAAGTATGTAAACCCCTTAACAACCTTAAAACTGTTCCAGATGGAATATTGTAACTTTCAGGATAAGGTACTGGTCAACTACTTTACCTATTGACGAGAAATTTCAACGCCTTTAGGGATTGGCCCAGGGATTGTAACTCAAATTATTTTAAATGGTAACACCCTTTGTGTGATATTCATTTTAAAGGTCTCTTTAAGACAAGAAAAATGGTATAAATAAAAAGTTTGAATGATGTCTGTATCCAATTTAATTTTGAAAAAAATTACATTGATAAAATTTAAGAAACTCGTATCGCAAATAAATTTATTTAAAAAAAATTATTTATTAAACATTTGCTTATTTACTAACTTTTCATTTTAATAAATGTTCAAAATTTCCTCCTTCTGTTGTTTGACAGTGTACTAATCAATTGTAAAAAGATGATACTGCATTATTCAATGGTTCCCTAGTGATATTTTGTGCTGATTCTCAAATTCTATTTTGTAAATCATCATTATCTTGGGGCTTAATATGTACTTTTAAGTAATTCAGTGGTGACAAGTCAGTGATCTCACTGGCCATTCTATTTGACCCCTTTGACCCCCTCCTCATGGAGAAAATGCATCTGAAATTTCACATACTGAAGACCGAAATGAGGCGGGACACCATCTTGTTGAAACCAGATGTTTTAGAAGTTGGAGGCAACAACATTTTGAATGTTTTGAAACTATATCATTGAGAAGCAAAGCCTCATTGCATTTAAATCTCCATCAATAAATATAGGCCCTATCAATCGTCCACCAACAACACCTGCCTATACATTTACTTTGACTGGATACTGTGTGTGCCTCATGATATCAGTGTGAATGAATATCAATCCAGTATCAACAAATATGGCGATTTACATTGCCATTTTAAAAACAAAGATAATCTCATCACTAATAACTTTGTGTTTAATAATTAGGATCTGCGCAAATCTTGTTCAATCATAATTTGCAGAACTCACGTCTAAGATCATAATCATCTTCATTAAGTTCTAGCACCAGATGAATTTTGAAGGATTTGAAATTTTCCCTTTTTAATGTTCAAATTGTTGAACTTTAAGTGCTGCTGTTAGAGTCGAAGAATGATGAGGATTCTCAATAAATTCTTGCATAATCTCTAACGATCTGTTATTATTTGTTGCAGATTTAGGTCGCCCTGGTTTTTCCCCTATTATTAATGGTACCTGTTTCTTCAAATTGTTTGATGGTTTTTGACACTGTATCTTTTGAAATAGTGTTATGATTATTAAATGTTGCATTGAACAATTCATAAACTTCATTATACAGCCTAACAATATCATCAAAGCCCCTCTTCATTAAAAGTGTAGCCCTTTCTTGTTCACTACTTGTGGCATATTGATGGCAAAATTGGTAGCATAGAAAAGATTAATTCAGTAAAAAACAATTATAAAAAAAGATGTAAATAACAGAAATGGCGTACAGATATGGTAAAGGTTGACCAAATCAATTAGTCAACCAATCACAATAGATTCTCATAAGAAACTTAACAGTGTTGATAATGAAATACTAATTGGAATATTGCATAATGAAGTTAGTAATTTACTCATTAGATTGGAACAAAAATAATTTTTTCTATTAAAAAAAAACTGAATTTTTAAAAAATTTAAACTTTCAATTTCTTTTTATTTAATTTTATTTGAACTTTTAAATTTAGTAATTTTCAAAACCCAAACTTTATCTGCCGCCATTTTGGATACAGACATACAAACTTTATCCATACCATTTTTCTTGTCTTAAAAGAGATCTTTAAAATGATGTATCACACAAAGAATGTTTACTATTCAAAATATTTTGAGTTACAATCCCTGGGCCACCCCGAAAGAAGGGTTGAAATTCTATTTCTCATCAAAAGGTAAAGTAGTTGACTAATACCTGAAAGTTAGAGTATTCTATCTGGAACAGTTTTAAAGTTAAGGGGTTTCCATACTTTTGTCTCGCTTAGTATTAATGAAGAATTACTGAATAAAATTAAAAAAACTTAAGAGGTTAGGAAATTGTATAAAAGTAACTGCTACCAGTTAACAATTTTCTTCTGATTTCAAAACTGTAAATCTTGAAAACCAAATGACTGTGAATTAAGAGCTGTTATTTTAGTTCAAGTACATATCAAAAATTTAGTTACAACTCTGTTTACTGTATGCATTGCCTACTGTTTTATTTTCAATTTCATTTTTAAGACTATATATTTCAATGAAATAATGGTTGTGTATAAGTAATAATGGTTGTGGAAAAGATTTCTTCTGAGTTCTGGTTATAATCCTTATGACTTCAGCTTTAGTGTATTCAAAGCGTAGCTTTTGCTAAGCCAACAGCAAGCCTTTAATTTGTAGTTGTTCAGGCCTTCAACTTTTAATTCATGATTACCTTAGTAATTGTTGTAAGGGCTACTATTCAAAAACTCTTTACTCTTTTCTGATCATTATAAAGATAATCTCCTACAATGGTAGCACCCATACTCATCAGTTTTCCAAAGACTTGCAGGTTTCCTGTACTCTTATCATGATTTGTATAAAGAGTTCATTATATATGCATGAACAAAAATAAGTGTTGTATCTTTTTCTTATTTTTATAGCTTATAAAAAAATAATAAATTTGTTTTATTTGTTTAGGGTAAGTCATGCTCATTCTTGGAAGTTCCTAAAACCACACATGTTTGCAGTAATACAAGAAGTTCTGTTTCCCCTTATGTCATATTCTGCTTCTGATGATGAACTTTGGAATGTAGATCCACATGAATATATTCGTGTGAAATTTGGTAATGTCAGTTAATATTAAAGTTCTTTTTTTTAATTAAGAAAAATATGTTTAACATGCAAATATAGTACTAATCTTTTTTTATATTCATAACAATAGAACAGCCATGTCATTTATTATAATTGCATTGCTTTCTTTATCTTTAAGAGGTTTTTGTGTTTTTACTAAAAGGATTTTTTTATTCATTGTGTACATTTTAGAAACATTTTTATAAGCTTGAATAAATCTGAGATCTATCTCAGGAAAATGAAATTAGATGCTTTAAGGACTCCTCAAACATAGCAATTCTATTTACTACTTTTACAATTATTTACCTATACCAAGCTTACTGATATTCTGCAGTTGTTTATGATGTGGTGTATGATAACACAGATGACAAGCGATTACTACTCGCTCCTGATTTGATTTAAACGGGTTATGTGCTACTAACACCATTGAATATGAAATCTATTCTTTGAAGAATAGATTTAGCACTGTGCAGTACCAAATCTGGTACATCTTCAATCGATACCTTGGCCAGCCACATGTCACCATGAGCTATGGAATAAGATTTAGTTCCGTTTCCCTGTTGCATTCTACCTGCAATTAGTTCAGCATGCCAGTCTACATATGAATTTCTCATAAATAGAAAATAGGGAAATGATTGGATCTTTTATGAAGCCATATTTAAAGCATTTGTATGATTATTCAAGTAGTGTAATCTGATAATTAAGCTTTCATTCCCATTAAATCATGAATAAGTATTCTGAAAAACTTAGTAAAATACAATTCAGGGTAGTTCTAAATTATACTAAAATAACTTGTAGAAATGTTTGATACAGCCCTGAATAGATATAGATACAGAATATATGTAGAGTATATTTTACAATATACTAGCAGACCCGGCAATGCTTTGCTATTGCTAGATTTGAGTGTATATGTGTAGATTAAATGAACTCAATTGAAAGTTTGATAAAACATTTAAAAAACTGACATTACGGAAGTTACAGAATTTAACCTTTCACTTTTCCCTTTTACCTCCCTTTTTTCCCCACGCGTAAATAGATCCAGTAGTTTTTTAATCTGTAAGCAGACACACATATAAACATTGCCTTTTATATATATAGAAGAAGAAAGTCTGTTTGTATATTTGCTTGTTTCGTAAATATCTCAACACTGGCGCCACCTAGTATAGTTTTTGCAGAGGTATTTCTTTCCATGTAAGTAATATATTCTGAATATGAACAAAATCAGTCCATAAATACAACTTTTCAAAATCTCTTGACCCTGCGCCACCTAGTGAGTTCAAACTAATTCAGAAACCTTCACAGGCATGCACACAATAACTCACTCTTAAGTTTCATCACAATCGAATGAATAGTTTAGGAACATATGCAGGACAGACAAACAAATAAACATTAGTTTATAGTAGCTGACTCGGAAATACTTCACTATCGCTAGATTTGAGTATATATATATATATATATAGACTAAACGAACACAAATGAAAGTTTGATAAATCATTAAAAAACTGAACATTACGGAACATCACAAAATATATCCTATCCTTTTTTCCCTCTTCCAGTCTTCACACTTTCCTTGCTTCCCTTTTTTGCAAAAATATCTCTTTTAAGCTAATATATATTCTGAATATGAGCCAAATTGGACCATATATATAATTTTTTGAAATATCTGGACCCCCAGTGCCACCTAGCAAGTCCATTTTTTGCAAAAAATATTTCTTTTCATGTAACTAATGTATATTCTGAATGTGAGCCAAATCAGACCATAAATAAATTTTTCCAAGATATCTACTCATATTGCCACCTAGCTGGTTCATTTTTTGCCAAAATATTTATTTTTGTGTAACTAATACATATTCCGAATATAAACCAAAACGGACTATAAATATGATTTTTTGAAATATCTCAACCCGCAGTGCCATCTGTGCAGGTCAAAACTAATTCACAAACCTTAGCAGGCGTGCGCATAACAACTCACCAAAGTTTCATTGCAGTCGATTAAATGGTATAGGAACACATACAGGACAAACGAATAAATGTTCATTTATATATATGTATAAGATGGTATATTTTCAAGTTTCATTTATAAATGTTCAATATGGCTATCTTTTGTAACATGGCAGATATTCCTTCTGTGTTCAGTTTTCTGCCAAATCCTATGAAGCATGATCTTTGGTGGCAGCTGTTAGTGTTATCCGGTGCTGCAGCTCATCAACATTTCCTGGAAGCAGAGGAACAAACACTTTGTCTTTAATGTAATCCTGTACAAAGAAGTTCATTGGTGTTAAATCAGGCAATGGTGGTGGCCAGGAAATAGTTCCACCATGTCCAATCTGAACATTCATTGTCATCGTGCTGGAAGTATATTTTGCGTCTCAGCAATAGAGGAACATCTTCAAGCAGCTGCAGCAATTCTTCATGAAGAAAGTGCAAGTAGATCTCAACATTCAAGTGGCAAGGTAATGTGTACAGTCCAAACAGTTGATTGTGATAAGGCCACCCAGTGTTGAAAATTGGCTTCTACCATTTCATGAGGATTTACTTCTGCCCTTGTATGCCTGTTGTGTAAGTTGCTGATGCCATCTCGAGTGAAATTTGACTGTAATAAAATATACTTGGAGAGTTGTCAATGTGTATTCCAACAGTTACAGAACTGAAAGCGAAGCAGACCATCTTCTGAATGTAGATGTCCCTATCATAAACTGGCTGTTTGTGATAGGATAAAACTTGTTTTATTTAAGTGTCCTCAAAACCATCAAATGTGAAACTAATCCACTTAGAAAGACTTGTAAACACGTGGACTGCACTGAACTGCATCGATAATAATTCATCAATACAAATATTGTGTTGGACAGATTGTTTATAGCTGGTATGAATATAAGGTAGTGAACCTGTTTTCCAAAGATTGTGAAAAGTCACGCTAAATTATTTTGGGATCTGGAATCCTGCAATTCAGAAAACTTATTTCAGTGCTATTTCCAGCAGCTATAGCATTACCATTACACACACCCAAAATGAATACCATATCATGATATTCCTTGTTGTAAATATCTATGGCATTACTTCAATGGCAAACCAATTAAGTTGAAACTAAAATTCAGAGGAAACTTTCGCTAATGACAGACAGTTCACAGTACCTGATATATTTAATGTACCTTACAGAATGATTTAAACACTGATACAGATTGTGCATTGTTGATCAGCTATTATTTTATTGTGCCAACTTTGTAATAATGATTTTCAAATAATTTATTATATTTCTGTGATTAATAAAAAAAATATTATCAAAGTAATTTTTATTTACAGTCAGTGTGTAATTTCTAGTTTAAATAGTAAATTTTTATTTTACAACTTTCACATCACCAAAAAAGAATTCGGTTTTTGTTTACATCAAATAAATACTTATGTGATAAATGTAGTAATGTATGTTTCTAAATGAAATTTGTATTTCTCTAACTTTATTTTCTTAAATTAATTAATTAAATTCTCTACAAGTTTTATGTGTTTATTACACATTTAACAAAGTTATTGTACGTCAAACATAAAACACAGGGTTTTTTTTTACTTCAATTTATTGGTTTTCACCCCAGATTTCTCAAAAACTACTGAGATATTCTGGGACCTATTTTATTCAATTTTTCTGTTCAAAAACCATGAGAAGTCACTAATTCTGCCACTTACATTAATGTTCTAAAAATTTCAGTATTACTATTTCACCAGGGTAGCTGAAATCCGACCGAAATATTCCACTAGCTGTAACTTAAAAACTAAGCATTCCACTAGCTGTAACTTAAAAACTAAGCATTTTAGGACATATGTGTATATGAACTTTTTCCATTATTTTCACGAGCAGAATACATTATGAAAGTTCCAGGGGAACTTCGTAATACATCCCCTGTATAGAAAATTCGTAAAAAATTATATGAAGCCAATAATTGATCTAATAAATTTAATACCTATTCAAATATGATTAATAGAGCAATCAAACAAAATCACATTATAACAAGGAAAAGATAAGTAAAGAGATAGATAATAAAATATATAGCAGTTGAAAATGGATCTGATGCTATTTAATTTAACATAACTACCTCACAACCAATACATAAGACAGAAAAAAGTGAAAACATATATATACACAAGGGTGAATTTAAATGATAATTTTGCTATTTTACGCAGCAAGTAGTTCTTAGCTGGATGGTGGAGTGAGGGATTAATGTTCGTTTGGAATCAGCTTGATTAGCTCCTCCACTCTGTTCTGCCGATAGTACAGCCATGAGTGAGCAAGAGGTTTTGTCGTCTGTTGCACAATATATAATCATAAAGTTTTTAACTAATAAAAGCGTTAAACCCGCAGAAATTTTAACTCATTTAAAGGTGCAATTTGGGGGTGCTACACTGTCTCAGAACTGAGTGTATGCGTGGGCTAGACAATTTCTTGCTCGCCCTGGGCGAGAAAGTGAAGGAAGCAAAATCATAACCGACACCCAAGGTCAAGTCTCACAGCTGACAACATCCATGCCATTCGAGATCTTATCAAAGGTGATTGCCAGTTCATTTTTGAAGAAATCGCATCAGAAGTGGGTATCAACTACAGGAGTGCTTAATCCATTATCACTGATCATCTTGGCTTTAGAAAAATTAGGGTTCCAAAGTTGTTGACCAAAAATCAAAAACAGGTCAGGTTGGAGATCTGTGAGAGACTTCTGAATTGATTTCGGCAAACAGGGGATGATTTTTTGAGGCTCATCATCGCATGTGATGAGACATGGGTCTATCATTACACTCCAGAATCAAAAATGGCGAGTAAGGAGTGGTGAAGAAAGGATAAGAGCTGCTCAGTGAAGGGCAAAACCTATCTGTCAGCTGGGAAATTTGTTGCAATGATTTTTTTTACTCGAGGGGAGTTTTACTCATTGATTCCTCCATAATCAATGAGCAGTGAATGCAGCTTACTTTTGCCAGCTTTACAGTCAACAAAAGACAGGGTATGCCCATCAGAAATGTCATCCTTCCCCATGACAACACCAAGCCGCACACCACAATTTTGACATGGGATAAATTGGAAAAAATGCACTGGGAAACCTTCAAACACCCTCCCCACAGTCTAGATTTGTCCTCCTGTAACTATTTTTCGTTGCACTCTTGAAAGAATGACTTTGAGGAAAATGATTCAAAAACAATGAAGATGTCTAGGAGTGCATGAACTTTTAGTTGACGACTCGTCCTCAAATTTTTTATGAACAAGGAATATTCAAGCTTCCAAATCATTGGCAAAAGTGTGTAGATCGTGCAGGAGACTATATAGAGAGATGATGAAGGTATGAATTGTGTATATTGTTTATTAATCAATCGATTTATAAAAAAACAAATTACCGTTTATATTTGATACACCCTGTTGTAAAGTATTTAAACATTACTAAAACTTACAGTAAAGAAATATAAAAATATTAATACAACCTATAAAGTATTTAAAAAACAAGAATAATAATTAAATCTGTATGTAATTTATAAAATGCAATGATTGTCATTGTATTTAAACAGGAAGAACAAATAATCCTTTAAAACTCGATTTATTGAACATTATAGAGATTACAAAATAATAAATTGGGTTTATATATTATCGCATACCATCAAATAAACAATAAAAATTCTATTTCTGATATTAACACAAATCTAGAAATTAATAAAGATAACATGTAATTAAATATATTAGAAAGATATTACATATGTGAACACACAAAATTTTAATTTGATAAACCATCAGACAACGTTTGAGGAAGTCAGACTTATAAAAACTGAACAGATAGCAGCACTCGTATAATAAATTAATACAGAATTTTTAATTTTTAATGTGCTATATATGGTAAAATTAAGGTAAGATATTTAAAAAAATATATATGTGTGTGTTAGTGATATATTTGATTAATTTGAATAAATACGTTAATGTGAAGAATATGTAAAGTGACCGATATATTTAATAATTTTTTAATATACTAAAACTCCAGCATTGGAGCTGATTAATAAAATTAACCGGTAATTATGCATAATCACCAGATTCATCAAATTTACTGTAACATATTTATATGCATTATTAAATAGTTATAACGTGAAAATATAATTTCATGAAATTGCTTTGACAAATTAACGGTTAAGTTAGTTTGTTTATAGTATATTCATGTATTACATTTATTCTTGTATAAACAATGTATAATTAATATTTCTTTTAAAAATTAACAGATAATTAAGTATCCGTAAGTCAGTGTTCAAATATGTTACTTCATTTTACCAGTTAACTTTTAAAAATAATAACAGGGTCATATTTTAGAAGCCAAAATGTGTCTAAAAATAATTTGCCATTTTTAAATGTTCATAATAATATAGCTTCTTGGAATTACCCATTTTTTTACGATGATGAAAATTTGCTGGTAAAAAGGTGACTTTTAGTACTAAAAGATTATTTAGCTGATAAAAGAACTGTCATCTATTTAATCACATTAGTCTTCCTCCCTACTAGAGACAAAGAAAAGAATTTTTGCAATTGCTTGTCAATTACTACTTTAATGTCCTATTTGAACTTCTGACAACAGTGAAATATGTACTTTTTTTTCATACTGCTTGTCAAAAATCCATATTCCTTTACATTCATGACTTCATTGGCAAAAAAGACATTCACATCTGCCTGAATCTGCATCCCCTATTACATGTTACTTTGCTTTTTTTATACCTGTTGTATGTACATAAATGTACACTGATAAAGCAGATGTACATAGGCTTATGGAACCTTATTACCAAAGATTATTTAAACATTTGCAGAACTGTAAAATAGCTGTACTATTGTTTATTTTATGAAATCGAGGGACTGACAATGAACAATACAAAGCATGTATGATATTAGAAATTGAAAAATGTCAAAAATAGATATGAAATCAATTAGGCTTGTTAAGCAACAGTTGGACATGCTTTAAATCCCATGATTTAATAATTTCTAAAACTGCTAAAATGAATACATAAAGTTGTGAAGTTCTTTTATTTAGAACAAACAATGGTGAATGGTTTCAAAAACAGATATTTAAATAGTTAATACAGACTGAAAGACATTTAACTTCCACTGTCACAAGATATGATTTGAAGTTAAAATGAGCTAACAAAACCTAGAATGATTTGCCAGTTAATAAATTATAAAAAAGTCAAGGAAGATTGTTTTAATTTAATCAGCAGATAAGACATTGAAATGTTGAGTTGTGTTAAAAAAATTTGTTCTTTTTTATTTCATAATGATTGACTAAAATGATAAAATGGTTACTGGTTTTGAAATCCTTGACAATTATGAACAATGGAAAATTGAGTAAAAATAATTCCCACAGTGAAGTTGATTCAATGACATTAAAGTACATCAAATGGTTTGAGATAAGGAAAAAGAAGAAATCTTGTAAACACTACTCTCAGCAAAATCCAGCTTATTATTGCTTCTGGTGCTTGGGTTACTGAAACAAAAAATATGACAAAACATAATATTACTATGCTGCATACCATGTTTGTTTTGTTTTTGCTTGTCATAAACTATTATATAGTTTATGAAATTAGTTATGTTTATAAAATCTGTTTTTGTTAACATATTATTACTGTATTGTAGTATAGTTTTGCTTTATTATTTTTCTTTTTTTAAGCATAAAATAACAAACACAGCATGATTCAGGCAGAAAGAGAAATAATTTGGGAACTGATTCTAGAGCTTGAAAGAAGAAAGTTTTTATGATATCAAACTTAAAACAAAATTTGGTGACACAAACACATTAATAAAAAAAAACATGACTAATAAATGCATAAATTTTATTATCAAAACTTGTAGAGAATTTAATTCTGATAAAAGTTTTGTAATAACTGTTATTAAAAACAGTCTTTAGTAAAATAAATTTAGAACTTTGATATTTTAATTTATTTTTAGAAAAACATTCACTTGTTTATAGTGTATTAATTTAAAATTCTACCACTGACATAGGTTCACTTTTTAACTTGTTTCCTTAATCCTGTTACCAACTTATGTGAGCAATCATTTCATCATTTGTGTCTATTTTCTGCTTATATACCTCAAATTTCATCGGTCCCCAAAAACAGTAATTAAGGGAATAAGGTCCAGTGATTTAGGTGACCAATATACCGGCCGTCTATGTCCAATCCATTTTCTAATAAATTATTCTTCTAAAAATTGCCTTACTTGATTGTGAAATGTGTTTGTGCTCCATCAGGTTGATAGTACATTTCAGTTCATTTTCCCAATGAGAAATTCTCAAACACTGTAAAAAATTCCAAATAATTTATTGGTCATTTAACAAAGTTATTGTAATTCATACCTAAAAAACATGTTTTTGTTTCTAAATTTTTCTGTTTTAGATTGGATATCATGAAAGCTATGGGGATGCAGCTCTGGGACTTGTTTTATTCTGTTTTTCAGATTTTGATAAAACATAAGAAACCAACAAGTTTACTTCTTATGTAACGCCTTAAAAATTTCTGTATTATCCATAACTCAATAATAGTGGTTTTTCAGAATCAGTTCCCAAAGTATATTCCCCTTTCCCTTAAAATAAAGCAATAATAATATTAAAGAAATTAAAATATGAAATAAATAAATCAGATAGAGAGGTTCTATGAATAATAACTGATAAAATTGAGTTTATAAGGTGCACTTATTACATTTTTTAGTAAGTACTATATTTGAAGAAAATTAGCTTTTAATTTAAAACTATTATTCAATTAACTGAATCATAAGATTGATCTTGTAAAACAATCACATAATATTTAATTATTTGTATATATATTTTTCTATTTCTCAAGTTTTGCTAGTATTTAAATTAATTTAAAAAATAACCAATTTGCAGAATTTTAATTACTTCAATTTTTTTTTCAGATATATTTGAAGATTTTATATCACCAGTTTCTGCCGCCCAAACTCTTCTACATTCAGCTTGTAAAAAACGTAAAGACATGTTGCAAAAAACAATGCAGTTCATTATGCAAGTATTAACTGCACCAAATGCAGAACCTAGACAAAAAGATGGTGCCCTCCATATGGTAACAAATTTTGCACACATAATTTTTTAAGGAAATTCATATTTAGATCAATTTTTTTTTATGTAAACCAATTTCAATGTAATTTTATGTAAACCAACATATTTCAATGTATCATCTAGGAAAATATGTTTTGACATATCCTTTATGTTTTTATAGATGATAGTGAAAATTAGCTGTTTTTCACTTAAGATTCTTAAATTATTAGAACCAATTTAAGTTTGAAAATAAAATTGTTTTTTTGTAGATAAAAAAGTTTAGTTCCAGAAATAGAAGTTCTCTTTCTCTTGTGCCTACATTATTTGGCAAAGTAGATGCTGCCTACTGTATTGGACTACAATTACACTGAAACCTAGTGAATTTACTTATTTATTATTCCTGTTTGTTTAATGTTTTTCTCGGTGGGCAAGGGGTGGCTGAAATGTCATGTAATGCACAATTGCTCATAACTTGCAAATATAAACAGAAGTTCAAATGAAACAAATATATCATAAAAGTAAATTTTATTTGATAGAAAAACTTAGATTTATTTTTCCATGTACATTTCCATTCACCATTTACAGCTACATTTCTCCCAGTGAACCAGTTTTTTCATTCAATCAGTGAAGAATGCTAATGGTCATTCCTAGAGATCTACAACCTCTCCTGTACCCTTCAGCTCACCTTTGGTGAAATGAATACCCTTAATCCTTAATATCCCTCATGAATTGTGGAAAGAAGTGAAAACCATGGGTACCAAATCTGGTGAGTAAGAAAATTGTAGGTTCAAATTTCAACTTCACAAGAGCCTCAGCATTGTGTACAGTATGTGTGGCCAGTCATTTTAATTTTGCAAAATTATTGGCTCTGTGGATTGTTGAACATGACACACAAGTCCTCTAAGGGTTTTTAATGTCTCTATATCAGAAAAAATTTACAGTTGACCCAGCCTCATCCACTTCCTTTTGGTGCTTCTTATCAATTATAGAAATTAGTCAACCATAGTATTAGTATAAGGTACAACCTTGGTATTTGCTTTATCAGCTTCTGACACACAAAATTTTATTGCCCAACCACACACAGTACTTCCATCAACAGTTTCGTCACCATGAACAGTTTTTAGACAATCATGAATGTTACTAGTATTCTTTTTTCTGTTGTTAAAAATTCAATCACTGCATATTGCTTAAGACGTGTTAACATAGGTTTATTCAACTCCATAACAATGGCAATTGACAAAATGAATGGGCGTAGGTCAATGAGTTCTGGAGTGTTAGTAGTAAGGGAATGAAACTATTGATGGTAATACCTGTCATTGTGTGACATTATGTCACACTAATAAATATGTCCATATATATATACCTATATAAATATGACCATATATATAATATATTTAACCTGCCTCTCATATATTTTCAATCAATCTGTTGAACGATTATTGGATTGTAATTTTACTGTACTTTCTAAAAATGCATCTTTTTAAGAAAATAAGCTACTGTGAATAATAAGAATGTGAATTAAATACATTTTAAAGTGCATTTTACATTAGGCAGTAAACAACACTCCAAGCTCATATCTGGGTGCACAGTAGCATGTATATTAATTCAAACGGAATTTTTTATTGTGGCTATACTGCTTGACCACACCCAATCTTAAAATAGATTTTAAAGTTGACTTTGTAATGTGAGGTTTTTGTTCTTTCATTATTTAGCAATTTTCATGTTACAAATAGTGTTTTGTGAAAGTTTAGTTCATTTTCTATTACAAAATCTTATTTTCATACTTTTTTTTTGTTCTGGGTGTGTCGTGAATATATAATAATGACATAACTAGAAACAAAGCATTTGAAAATTGTTTCTCTTTCTGAGCATACCAGTGTGACACAATGATAAATGACGTCTTGAGTGCGGTGTTGGACTAGGGACATTGAATGCTATTGTAAAACAATTTAAAGAAAATGGTTCCTTTTCACCTGAAAGGAAAGGTAAATGTGCCCATAAAAGAAAAATTACTCCAACAAAGAATGGGTTATTAGTGAAAAAAGTAAACTTGATGCAGAATTATCTGCTGTTTACTTAAATCAAGAATTAGCACCCAGTAGAACAGATTTACATGTGACAAGTGTTAGGCACTGACTTCTTGCAGCTGGAAGGAAAGCTCATCAGCTAGAAAAAGAGTAGCTTTTATCACCAGCAAAGTATAAATGGCTCTTGTGGGCCAAACCATATGCTAATGACCAAAGAAAACTGGAAAAAGTTATGTCATGTTATGTTGTCACATTTTTATCTTCAGGAGCAAAAGGTTCTGTACACTAGAAAAGCATCAGATGAAAATACATCACTGGCTTCATATCCAGCAATCACTTACACATCTACAGAAAAACAATGTTCTGGGTTTGTTTCTCATTTGAAGGTCCTTGTTCAATACTTCCAGCAGATGGTATCTGCTGGATAAGGGGGTTGTAACGACTTCAAAACAAATTGCCACAAGACAACGAAGTATTCAAACAAGATTTGGTGCCATTCCATACTGCCAAAAAAAGTTTCAATGAACGAAACATTAAAGTGCTCCAGTGGCCAGACAACTTCCCCACTTAAATCCAATTGAAAATCATTAGGCATTAGTTAAAAAAAACAACTCAAAAATGAATTGTACTACAAAACTTGACCTCATTATAGCAATAATATAGGTATGATTTATTGATGAAGAAGTAATAAAATAATGTGTAGTATATTTGTTGAATTGATACCAAATTGTGTATGTAAAGAATAAAGTAGGCCATATTAATTACTGGATAATTCAAATTGCGCAGATATGATTTTTTTTTTCCTAAATAAAGTTACTGTACTCTCCTTCACTGTTATATCTATATTTTGTATATTTTAAACGTGTGGGTTGTAATCCTTTATCCTGATGTAAAACCAATTTTGTTTAATTTTTGATAGCATAATTTTGGATAATCATGCATAAGTTTAAACTAGCAAGACTGGAATTATTCAATTAAATAAAATTGGAAATAACTGATAAACAAATAAAATTATTTTTTTTATAATAAAAAATTAAAATTTAAGCTATTGGCTCTTAATTGAATAATTCTGTTTGATAATAAAGTTTAATTTTAATTCTATATATTTATAATTTAATATACATATATATATTTTTTTTTAAATTAATTCTATCATAAATTATAAAACATGAAAAAAAAAATAATGTATCACACTGGTGTTATACATCGTGATTTCAATTCTGTGTAATTTTCAGTTGTTAAAGCTCACCTAATTGAATAATTTGAAATTGACATCATAATATTCAGTCCTACACATTTATGATTGTTGTACACTTTCATATAAACACTTGTAACTTTTATCACTCACATCTTTAGCAATAATGTAGATTGATGTGCGTGTCTATTAAGTGTTGAATTTAGTATCACCAGGAAACATATCTCAATTGTCTGTAGGTTATCAGAGTTTTAATAATCTCTATAATAATTACCAGGATTACCCCATTCCTGTCCTTTAAAAACAGACTTCATTTTATAATCTTGCTGTACTGAACTTGCATCTCTGCTTGTAAAAATGATGAATTTAATTTTCTAAATTAAAAAATTTTTATTAGATTGATTTAATGCAGAAAGAATTTTGTTTGTGAGCATGTACTTGTTTGATAAAGGAATGGAATATTTTGTAATATTGGATTTACGTTTTTCTTTTTTTTTAATAGGTTGGAACGTTAGCAGATGTTTTACTGAAAAAGAATCCGTACAAAGATCAGATGGATAAATTATTATGCCAATATGTTTTTCCTGAATTTAATAGCCCTCGTGGGCATATGAGAGCCCGGGTAAGTATTAACAGTATATTCCCTGGAATAAAATAATATATAATTTATATAGATAGGTTCTCATACATATTCAATATGCAGATATTTATTTATCATCAATTGGATTTTATCAATTTTCTTTATATAATGTATATAGTGGAAGGAGGATTTCATTGAGACTATATGCCTTGGAGACTATAGTGGAAGGGTTTATATGCTCTTGTTTACTAATACACAGAGTGTATCACAAAGTTTTCCTGGGATTTTCATAACTTATTTTACTCGTGAAAATAATGTAAAAAATTTATTTAAACAAGTCTTAAAATGCATTGTTTGCAAGTTACAGCTGGTGAAAAATTTCATTCAGATTTCAACTATCCCAGTGAAATGAGGTTTTACTGAAATTTTTAGGATGATTTTATCCTATTTTTATTTAATAAATATATTTTAAAGAATGTATATGAGTTGGTGGATATAATTAATAGAAATAAATTAAGAAGTACAACAAAGTTAATAACTTTGGATATAAAAGATATGTATAGTAACATCAACACTGAAAAATGTATACATATAATTAAAGACTTAAAAATAGATAATATAATACATTCAACTAAAAATTTATTAAACTTGTGCATCAGATATAATTATTTTAAATTTAATATGTTTTATACACAGGAAAAGGTCTGACCATGGGTTCTCTACTGTCAGTGATATTGGCCAATATATTTATAAATGAGTTAGAAAATAATAATTTACATGATAATATTAATAAATATTAAATTTTACTATATCTAAGATATGTTGATGACATTTTAATTATGTATAACCAACAATGCAATAATGATGAAATTAAAATATTTAAAAAAATGAATTCCTTAAATAATAATAAGTTTACCTTAAGTCAGGAAAATAATAATTAGACATTTAGACATGAAAATAAAGATTACGGTAATAAAAAATAAAAATATTGATATTTTTAATAAACCAACAAAGCAAAATATAATAATTCATTATGAATCCTTTCATCCTTGGAACCAAAAAATGGCTACATTTAATGCTTTAATATTAAGAGCCTTAAAATATGATGTTATAAAATTAAAAATCAAAATAAATATTAAGAACATTGCGATAACTAACTGATATAATAAAATTTGCTTAATAGACAAATTACATAATAGAATAAAATAAACAATTTTCATAAAAGATAACATAAAATTTACCAATAATAGTAATGATAATGGTTATGCTAAAATCGAATATAATATAAATTATAAAAAGTTTAACAGAATATTTAAATTACTTTGTTTAAAAACTGCATATATAACAAATAATAAAATATATAAATAATACAGATCCATCTAAAATAATAAAGACCAGGAGTAAAATTAATTTAGATGGACAAGGTATTTATAGTTAAAATGCGCAGATTGTGAATTAAAATACATTGGTAAGACGAATTGATCTTGTTTAGTTACTATATGAGAACATATCAGTGTTGTAAAAACAAAAAAGTCAAATAGAAAGACCTAATTTTGCTAAACACATTATCAATAATAACCATAATTATAATCCAGAAAATTTTATTGAAATTTCTGATTTTTCAAATAATATACAAGATACTAATAAGTTGGAAAAATACCATATATGTTGTAATAAATTAATGAACAAACAAGACTTGACAATGATATTATTATATAGGCATTATCCTGAACTGTAACTATAGAGAGTGGGTTGACCACACCATTTGCTTTTTAATTTTACCATAACTGTGGAAACTTTTAATGTGACTGGACACCAAGTTGACGTAACTTCTTAAAACATAATGATAACTGTTGTACATTTTTACATTTTAAGTAACACAAACGATGAATGAGTTTTAGTTTTTTTTTTATTTTAAGAAAAGTTTTTTGAGTTCTTAAAAATGGATTTGGTATCCGAAAGTACTTAACGTATATAAAAACGTTGTTGGTAAGTGGTTTTTATAAATTATTATTATTATTGTATAATTTTTAGGATGTTAATTAAGGAGCAGAATTAGTGATTTCTTATGATTGGTTGATCTGAAAAATGTAATAAAATAGGTTCAAGAACTGTATGTATCTACTTAGCTTTTGAAAAATCTTGAATGAAAACCAATAAATTAGGATAAAAATACCCTATTTTTTATTCTATAAGGGTAAAAACTAGGGGTTTCATGGGCAGCTGAAACCTGAGAAAAATCTCGCAAAGCATTTTAGGAGTAGAATATATTATGAAAGTCCTGTGAGAACTGTGTGGTACATCTGTAGGTATGACATTTCTGTCCAGGATAATGAAAAACAGGGCAGGGTCCATAAATAATTTGCAAAATGTATAAAAATACATGTTAAATAAAATAAAATGATGCAGTGACATAAATCAAACTTTGATATACGAGATTGTTAGTGGAACCAAAAAATAAGTAATACTTCAGTGAGTAGAAGAAATACATTTAAAATATTCAATAATATAATCACTGTTTTATTTATTTGAAGGTTCTTGCTGTTATACAAAATGTCTTTTGTTTCTTGCATTTATGTTTTTGGAATCTAAAAGGTAACACTTGACGCTTGTTCTATTGTAGTTTCAGATTTATTACCTTTAGTTACATTTTCACTAAAATTTTCACAAAATAAATACTATATCAAAGCACAGATCAGTTGAATCGCTAAGAAATTGGCTTGGCATGTTGATTTGAGCATTTGTTCTTGCTGTAATATACACATTCCATTAAAATTAATAAACATCATAATAGATATTCAGTGTGCTTACTTGATTATTGGTACAAAAAAAAACTTTTATCACTATAGTAGTATTATGTAACCTGTGTAACACTAGATTCTTTGTTCAGTAACTAAGATATATTTATGCTGTTTTAGAAACCTATGAGTCGCACAGGAAAGAAATTTGTACTTCTTTCTTCCAAAATGAAAGATAAAAAAATTACAACTGACACATTTTCAAACATTCAAGGCTATTGCTGATTAAGCAAAATATTATAGTACTGTGTGGTAATTTTTATAAGAATCTTTTGTTTTCATCTATAAGTTCATTCATTCGCTTGAGTTATTTTTTTAGGTTATTACCTCACTATTTATTTCAGTTATTTGTTTATTTTCTGTCTACCTTGTTACATTACTTTGCGATCAGTGGAAATTGCTCTCGAGCGAAGCATTTTTGTTTAAAATTGTTCTGGATAAAATAACATGTGAATTAAAAAATTGCAGGTTTCAAACTGCAAAGTAGTCATTCCCTTTTATATTGTATTTGTTGGTTTCATGATATCGTTTCTATAATATAACTTATACTATGCAGGATATGATACCAGAAAATGGCATTCATTCTCTGAAATAATTAGCTTCCCACCTCAGACTTAAGGGAAAATTTAAATGTTAAATGGTTTTCTCTGAAAAAGATAACATTTTACTGATGTTTGTATTATTAAAAAATTATAATGTTGAAATGATTTTCGTATCATATTTCTGCAGTAATTTTTTTTTTAATAGGCTTGTTGGGTGCTTCATTATTTTAGTGAGATAAAATTCAAGCAAGAAAACATTTTGGTTGAAGCAGTAGGTATGACTGTTAATGCACTATTAAATGATCAAGATCTACCAGTCAGGGTAGAAGCTGCAATCGCTCTACAGATGTTATTAGGTAGCCAAGAGAAAGCACAAAAATATATTGAACCTCAAGTAAGTCGTCTTATTTTGGTTTGTATAAATTATTTTTGAAACCTAGAAAATTCAGTTTGTAGTTATTTTATAGAATATGCTTAAAATGTAGGTAATAAATTGATTTGGCTCTTCAATAGTTTTTACATTCTCAATTATTCTAGCTTTTCAAATTTTTTAGACCCTTAAAAAGGATCAGTATTCCTTAATCAAATCTTGTGAGAATGCCTCTCCTTTATATCTTCTGATAAAGATTTTAAAATCATTCTTTTGGCAGCCGTATCAGACTGATTTTTTTTTTTACTCATCTACAAAAATTAGTAACCTGGTTTTCTTAATTCAATTTTTTTTTTAGCATAAATATCTTCTTACCACCTGGCCAAGCAAGGAAATATAGGAATTCATACTTGAAATGTCCAAGCATTTTAAGTTTGATGTCAAAGTTGTATTCTAGATATATTTCCATAAATCCCTCCTCTATGAATCATGAGACCTTGTCGTTGGGAGGGGGCTTGAGTGCTCAGGGATACAGAGTAGCTGGACCGAAGGTGCAACCATATCGGAGAGGTATCTGTTGAGAACCAGACTAAGGAATGATTCCTGAAAGAGGCAGCAGCTCTTTCAGTAGTTGTTAGGGACGTGAGTCAGAATGACTTAAACGGCCATATCAACATCACTCAGTCCTCTGAGTACTGCTCAGCTGAAAGCAATGGAAAACTACAGCTGCTTTTTTTCCAAGAAAATATGGCTCTCTGCATTTTCATATAGCAATGATGGAGGCGCCTTCCTTGGTAAGATATTCCCGAGGTAAACTAGTTCCCCGTTCGGATCTCTGGGTGGGGACTACTAAGGAAGGGGTCACCAGAAAATTAAAAAATAACATTCTAAGAGTCGAAGCGTGGAATGTTAGAAGTTTAAAAAAGGTTGGTAGGCTAGAAAATTTAAAAAGGGAAATGGATAGGATAAATGTGGATCTAGTAGGAATTAGTGAGGTTCGGTGGGAAGAGGAAGGCGACTTTTGGTCAGGTGATTTTAGAATAATTAACTCAGCTTCAAATAATGGGCAGGCAGGAATAGGTTTCTTAATGAACAAGAAGGTAGGGAAGAGAGTAGAGTATTTCAAAACGCATAGCGATATTATAATTATTCTATCGCTATATTTTGATAAAATCAAAACCTAAACCGACAACGATTGTTAACATCTATATGCCTACAAGTGCCCATGATGATGATGAGATAAAATGTGTATACGAAGAGATTGATGAAGCAATTAAACACGTAAAAGGGGATGAAAATTTAATAATAGTTGTTGCTTGGAATGCAAGCATTGGAAAAGGCAAGGAAGGAAATATAGTGGGTGAATACGGGCTGGGCAAAAGGAATGAAAGAGGGGACCGACTTATAGAGTTTTGCACGAAGTATAATTTAGTAATAGCCAACACCCAATTTAAAAATCATAATAGAAGAATATACACTTGGAAAAAGCCAGGCGATACTGCAAGGTATCAGATAGATTATATCATGGTTATTAGAATTCTATACAGAAGAATTGGGAGGAGAGTGGAAGAAGTGTTAGGAGAAGACCAATTTGGTTTCAGGAAAAGTATAGGGACAAGGGAAGAAATTTTAGGCCTCAAATTAATAGTAGAAGGAAGATTAAAAGAAAAACAAACCAACATACTTGGCGTTTATAGACCTAGAAAAGGCATTCGATAACGTAGACTGGAATAAAATGTTCAGCATTTTAAAAAAATTAGGGTTCAAATACAGAGATAGAAGAACAATTGCTAACGTGTACAGGAACCAAACAGCAACAGTAATAATTGAAGAACATAAGAAAGAAGCCGTAATAAGAAAGGGAGTCCGACAAGGATGTTCCCTATCTCCGTTACTTTTTAATCTTTACATGGAACTAGCAGTTAATGATGTTAAAGAACAATTTAGATTCAGAGTAACAGTACAAGGTGAAAAGATAAAGATGCTACGATTTGCTGATGATATAGTAATTCTAGCAGAGTGTAAAAAGGATTTAGAAGAAACAATGAACGGCATAGATGAAGTCCTACGCAAAAACGATCGCATGAAAATAAACAAGAACAAAACAAAAGTAATGAAATGTAGTAGAAATAACAAAGATGGACCACTGAATGTGAAAATAGTAGGAGAAAAGATTATGGAGGTAGAAGAATTTTGTTATTTGGGAAGTAGAATTACTAAAGATGGATGAAGCAGGAGCGATATAAAATGCCAAATAGCATAAGCGAAACGAGCCTTCAATCAGAAATATAATTTGTTTACATCAAAAATTAATTTAAATGTCAGGAAAAGATTTTTGAAAGTATATGTTTGGAGTGTCGCTTTATATGGAAGTGAAACTTGGACGATCGGAGTATCTGAGAAGAAAAGATTAGAAGCTTTTGAAATGTGGTGCTATAGGAAAATGTTAAAAATCAGATGGGTGGATAAAGTGACAAATGAAGAGGTATTGCGGCAAATAGATGAAGAAAGAAGCATTTGGAAAAATATAGTTAAAAGAAGAGACAGACTTATAGGCCACATACTAAGGCATCCTGGAATAGTCGCTTTAATATTGGAAGGACAGGTAGAAGGAAAAAATTGTGTAGGCAAGCCACGTTTGGAATATGTAACAAATTGTTAGGGATGTAGGATGTAGAGGGTATACTGAAATGAAACGACCTGCACTAGATAGGGAATCTTGGAGAGCTGCATCAAACCAGTCAAATGACTGAAGACAAAAAGAAATTTCCATAAATCAGTTTTAAGGGGAATCTTATCTTAATAACTTTACAGATTAAAATCCTTATCCTTAAGATTTTAATATAATATTTATTCTTGCATGTTATGAGTATATCCAATCTTTATCCGTTTGATAGTAGTGGCCTGTTTTGTAGTTTGTTGAAAACTAAAACCTTACTACCATGGCTCAAGAAAAATTAATCCATCTGCTTGAATGAGAAACGCCTATTCTGACCAAGTATGATTGTCATAACTTACTTATAGCCTCTTCAGTTATATTCCTATGCACAAATTATTGTAAATATATTTATTTTCTTATTAAATTTTGAAAAAAAATCCTTTCTTTTCAAATTTTTCATCGGTTAACAAAGTAAATTACTCTAGTCAAAACAATCTTTGAAACTGGAAGTGAGTGTTATATATAATATTTTTAAAGTTAAACCATAATACTAAAAAAATATTCTATTGCATCATATTTTGAAGGTTAGATATTCCATCATTGTAATTTTAGTATTTATAAGACAGACAAAAACTGGAGTATTAATGGTTTGGTAAATACCAACAAATCGTTATGATGATTGCTACTTAGCCTTATCAGACTTCACTGGATTATCTTCAAAAGACAAGGCAGTATTTTATACCCAAATGTTCCTTCTAATCAACAGCTATGAGACCTGTACTTCATATGTCATACAAATTCCAAGAGCAGCAGCTGCTTGGCAAGGAATCTCTGAAGATTTTCCTGACATTATTGCAGAAGCATCGATTTCAAGAGAATTTTTGCTCTGATGAGCCCTTTCACATTAGTTATCGGAAACCGTACTTTCATTATAAATATTTTTTTACTATATGAACCTCATAAGATTTTAAGATAAGAAAACAAGGTCTTGAATCCTATTCTAGTACTTTTCTGTATTTGTTAGAATATTAAACAGTTTTTTTTATTGTAAATTTTTATATTGCAGATCAAACGGATTACTATGGAATTATTAGGCATTATTCGTGAGACTGAAAATGATGATTTAACTAGTGTTATGCAAAAAATAGTGTGCACGTATAATGAGCAGTTAATACCTATTGCTGTAGAAATGTGCCAACATTTAGTAAGTATTTTTCTTTAATATGTTTTTTTGATCAGTAAATTTGTTTTATGATTTTAAAAAATTAAATTATTTCAGTCTTTTCTTGTGTTGTAATGAGTGTTTTTTTAAAAAAATAGTATTTAATTACATAGTCTGTTATGATCTCAGTGTTCTTTTTAAGTTGTGGTTCTGTATTATAATTACACATCATTTTTTTTTTTTAGGCAACTACATTTAGTCAAGTTCTGGAAACTGATGAAGGTAGCGACGAGAAGGCAATAACTGCCATGGGACTTTTAAATACAATAGAAACTCTATTAACTGTTATGGAAGAACAACCAGAAGTTATGAACCAGTTACGGCCTACAGTTCTTAATGTAGTTGGACATATATTTTCACAAAGTGTAATGGGTAAGTGCAAGTTTTTGTTATATTCTGAAGAAAGTTTTTCATTGAGAGTAACAATTAGTAAAAAATGATTGAATTCTTTCCTGTCTTCATGTGAATACTAATCAACTATCCTGTGTACACGTTTAAGTGTAGTTTTTATGTTAAGTATGTAGAAACTCACTTACATGGATGCCTGCCCCAAGTTACTGAAACCTTTCAGTAATTTTTCAGAACATAGAACATATATCGACAAAAAAGAAATTCATAATTCTTTTTATTGTCTTATCTGTATAGATATTATTTTACTGAATAAACTGGGTATAATGTATGATGAAATGATGTAAAAAAATCAGATTACAATATCTAGTAGTCACCAACCAAGTAAAAATGAAACTCATCAATTTTACAACTTCATTTTGTTTAAGCACTTAGATTTATTATGCTAATGGAATTTACTTAAAAATTGCGTTATAAGAGTCACAGAAATCTTAAAAACAGCCAGTTTTCATTTTGCAATTCTATGATATAGTGCAAAATTGACACTGGCCATGCAGTCGCCTAGTTTTTTTTTTTTTTTAAGGAAAGCAGTATTTCTAGAACTTAACATATAAAAATGTAAAAATTCATATTTTCAAACATCTAAGAAGAAAAGAAAGTTTTAATAAGTTAAAATACATTGGAACAAATCACAAAAAGTATAGATGAGATTGCATTAAAAGTAAATTTTGTGTTTTTCATGAGACTATTATTTTAAACACAGTTGGTTTGTTTTCTCACAGTAATAGGTTACTATTAGTAATAAGAAAAACTTTTTTTGAATTATTATTTAGTTGTAGTAATGAAGATGTTGCCTTAAATTAATTCAGATATCGATTGAAATTGAAATGTACATAATTTATGTTACGTACATGGTTTTTACGAAAAGTTTTATTGTTTTTTTAACATTTTATCTTTTTTCCCAGTATTTGAATAAGTGGTGCGTAAATAACTAGGATTTAAAATCAAGCCACCAATAAAAATTATGATTTCCTCCATAAGCATTTGGTAATTAAGAAATTGAAATAAGCAATTGTAGAAACTTAATTAAAATACTCCGAACAAATTTTTCATGTTTTGAAATTGTACATGCAACGACCTTACACAGATAAAAATACAAGTAAAGAATTAAAACTTTTATAAACTAAAATTTAGTTGTTCAAAAAATATAATTTTTTGAACATGGTTATAACTAAAATGATTAGTATAGTTTTGAAATTTAGGAAGAACTTTCAAAAACCCCATTTTAATTAATTTTGGGTTACACTTTGTTAAATTTTTTTGTTTTAATATTTGCAAAGTAACTGTTAACTTTCATTATTTCTTTCAGAATTTTATGAAGAAGCTTTGTATCTAGTCTGTGATCTAACTAGTAAATCAATTGCACCTGATATGTGGAAGGTTTTGGAACTAATGTACACGGTATGTTATCTTTATAATACATAACAAGGGAAAGGCAAAAATAATCCCCAAAATTTTTTTTTCTTTCAATTTTACACAAATGTAAGAGTTGAACAACCCTTTCATTTTTCCACAAAGTTCACTTCTTTTTCAATGCACTTTTCCAACAGTCAACAAGATTGTGAATTGCCTCAAAGGAGACTGTTTGTTTTAGGTTGGTCCTGCAACCATTTATTCACTGCGTCCCACACTTGTTTGTCTGTAGAACATCAATCTCGTTGAAAACCTTTGAGCACTTCAAAGTGTTAATTGTTGAAAGGAATGAAATCCGGTCTATAGGCAGGTTGTTCCAGAACTTCAAAACCTTTTCAGTGGTCTGGTTGGCTGTGTGTGGGTTTATGCATTGTCATGCAAAAGCTACACTTTCTTCAACAATAGGCCTTGGCATTTAGGTATAGTAAAGGGCATGAATCTTTAAGCTTAGCACTGTGTCAACTGAACCTGCTCCAGCTAACATTGTGTTACCCGTTTAGCATAAGTATGGTTCTCCACAGAACAGTCTGTATATTGATACACTGCTAAATTAGCACTCTATATATTATTATTCCGTTCATGTTAATATTATAACAAGAATTAATATTAAATAATATAATTTTTTTAATTGATAATAAACAGTTATTCTTATGAAAACTTATTAACTTATGAAAAAAATTTTCTTTTTTTTTCAATTAATATGCTGATCCAGTGATAACTGATGTTATATAAATTGTTTTATATATCTTAAGAAAAATAAAACATCCTGACCTCCGTAGGGGAAGCACCCGCCTTGTGTCGCCACATGAGGATTCACACAAAACTTCTTCTATATCTAACTTCAGTTAGACTACGCACTCAGATCATTACATGATTTTAGTTTTTAAACACCAAAGATACTGTCCCCATATTAATAAAACCAGTGTTAATCGCAACTACAATTTTGTGCTACAATTCAATTTACTCAAGTCCTGTTGATTTGGTACTTAAAAATCAAGAAACGAATTCACTAATTTAATAAGCCTCTAATAAAAACATACCTTATTTCTCTCTGCTCTGGTTCGCTTTTGTGAGTGAGGTCAATGCTGTTCACCCTTCCACACCACAGCCCCATCACAGAGTTCTTCATACATCCATTTCATCCTAGCAGCACATATCTAAGCTAACTGGAGCTTGATGCCAAAATTCCTATCTTGGAGAAGCAAGCACCCAGGCAGGCCCCTAGCCACCCTTAACTTGCAGATCAAAACTACAGTTGATCCTTGCAAGCTCACTAAGCTACTTTAGTACACTCAGCTTTGTCATGGGGCAGACATATAATACATAACGGATATCATCAATGGCCCTACACTCTGGACACAAGCCTGAATTAATTGAACCAAATCTGGCCAACCTATCTTGAAAAACATCATTCTAGAAAGAAACTTGTGTAATATGCCAATATGGGGAAATCAACTACCTGCATACTTCTCACATCAGGAAACTTCCATGTGTGTAATGGCAATTGGGCAAATCAGTCCACCTGACTTGTCATAAATAAGTAACCACTTCCAGTTTGTTATTTATTCAACCGAATGTCATCATCCAAATCACTAAATTCTGAAATTCCTGTGTCGTCACTTTCACTACCAGCCCAGTTAAACTAGAGAAATCAAATCAAATAAATCCAGGAGTTTTTAAAATTGCCACAGTTGTTCCTTTGTACCTAAGTTTGAAGAAAATAAAAATTCCTGGTGGATGGGAGGTGAGCTCAAAGGAGGGCCTTTAAAGGTCACTTTTAAAGTTTTTTGCTTACATCTCAGATATCTCTCGTAGTGAAAAATTGTATACATAAAAATTGAAGCTGACAAAATTTCCTAATAAATGCATTTTTTACGTACGACCAATAGTTTGAGTTACAGGGCTGAGAAAGTATTTCCAAAAAATCATGATTTATTCACATTTCATTGTTATATAACATGCTTAATAAATGAATATTTAATATTAACTTCATTTTATATCCATATTATGTACGAACGCATTTGTTTAAAACCATTTACAACGAAGGAAAATGCAATAAACCCTAGGTAAATATTAAAACTTCTGAAGCTCATAGCTCCAAACTATTGGTCCTACGTAAAAAATGCTTAGAACCGTTTTTTATAATACTTCATGTCCATTTTTCTTAGCAAATTCAACAAACATAAACACGGTATTTTTTTTTTTTGTAACTTTAAATTACCTCTTATAGCTAAGATTTGATCGTAGTAGATTAGAATGGAATGCAATAATTACATAACCAGTCCTGCATTTCTTGTTTTGTTGTTGTGTATGTGGGTAATTTCTCTTGCAGTGTTCTGTGATAAGATGCATTGTCTAAAATTATTTCAGAATCTTAAAGATTTTTTATTAATTTTTCTTCAGCCCATTTTAAGTAACTTTTGCACTCATAAAGTTCGGGTAGTTGTCAGTCATTGCACTTGTTTTTGTGGTTAATAATGCGTTCAGAATAAATCCCATTTTACCCTCAACATGTATAATAATCAATCTACTGCCTTTAGAAATTGGAGTTAAGTCCTTCCCCTGAAGCATTCCTCCATGATTTCATTGAGGTATGATGACAAAAGGTATGTTTCATCAATGTATACCAATCAGCCTGTTTTCATTTCTGAATTTTTTTATCACATTTACATAACTATATTCGTTTAATCTTAATATCATGATGTTCAATAACAAAGTTTCCTGTTGTTTTCAGTTTTTTTACCCATTTGAAACCAATCATTGAAATACTCTGCTTCTTTTATTTCCTGAGAATCCTATTGAATCTTTCAGAGATACCGGCAATTTTGGAACGGTGGACAACTGTTTTTCTTTGAGATGAAATTTGTTTTACACACACGTCAAAATCATCTATGTCTGTTACTGGTTGGTCACAGATTTTCTTGGTTTACTTAAAAAGTAAAAGCCTCTGATAGTTTTCTTGTATTATTTTTTTAATAACTTCTTTTTCTGTTTCCTTATTCTTTGAACTTGTGATAATGATATTTTACACACAGCATCTGTTCTTTTTTCACACTTTTGAATTTGAATAATATGCTTGTCGTTTTCCGACTTTGCAAATTTACTTGCTTCTTCATGAATTTATACATGTTATTGATTAACTCCTGAGCTTGCTGACTTAATTTTTTATGAGTCACAGTGGATTTAAATTCGTTCATCCTGCTTGCATCTACAGATCAAATAAATATTTAATCTATACTACACACATAGTACTATAAATAAAGAAAAGTAAAACACTGTCAACAGATGATTGTTCTGAACACTATTATTACACAAAGCTTTCAACTTTAATCTATTCTATAAATAGAATAAATGTAATAATTATTTTTATTTTGTATATGATGCTTGCTATCGATATGACTTTACTGTTGGTCAGCTAATTAGAATAATTCATTTATTATAATAACTCATACTTAACAAAATTGTTTCATTTAAAAGAAAGTGTTGACCTTACATTTATCAATCTTGTTAAAATATGCATCATTTGTAATTTTTAGTCGCAGTACGTAATCATCATAATTTAGATTTAGAAATCCTTATAAAATTTTCAAACAATAGAAGTGAAATAATTCAGGGTAATTTTATTTTAATTATAATTAATATTATAAGATCGATTTGGGATAACAATTTCTGTTAAGATTTACTTTTATTGTAAATTATAAAATGATTGTTTGTGATTGAACAGGTTTAGTTTTGCAATACAGGAAATGTTTGTAGAATCGTTGATATACGGCATATTATCTGCTTGACTACATGCTTAAGATTTCATGCCCTTACTATAAATTGTTGGCTAATTATTCATGAATCATAACTAATTTGCAGAGAATGCACTAGATTATTGTTAGTAAATCACCAGTTTGCCAGTATCGTTTCTCAAACTTGCTGAATCTTGCTGTCAGTGATGGAAGTTGTCGGGCATGCTTCCTCTTTGTAATCATTCTTGTTTGGCAACTTTTAAAACCTCTTGATCCACTCATACACACTTCTTCAGTAGAGCACTGTCCCCATTTTGTGTTATTAGCCTTATTGAATTTCAGCCCCTGACACCTGATTGGAGAAATCAGTTACACTGATTACACTGTAATCAAAGTCAAACTGTAATAAAGTGAATACAATAATATAAACTTAAGCATACATGTGCAGAAGGTAGTATGTAAAACCTAAAGATACGTTATAATGAATGTGTGTGAATGATTATTTTAGTCGCCCTCATGGATTAAAAGAGAATTTGGTAAAGAGAAGCTCAATCTAATAGCTTTTTATACACATGATTATAAAATCAGCCGATTTTCTAAAATCAGTTTCTTTACAGTGTTCTGATTAACTCTACAAAAGACATTTGGAATTTGCCATGATAATTTTTGTAAACTTAATGAAATTTAAGTAATTCTCAGAAAAGCAAGAGAATGTAGACTTGGTGTGGGTGGCAGATTGGTTTGGTAATATTTTATTTTTTGACAATAAACAGAAAAATTTTAAATCTTATAAATACTGAGAAGTTATTTCATTGATTAAGAAAGTAGTTGAAACATAATTATTAATGTAAGTGACGCATAAAAAAAACAGGCTTGTAAAAAGTAGAATGTTGACAAGTTGGTAGTACTCTACAAGGACTAGGGTGGCCTTCTCCCTGCTACTACTTCAAAGCAGCTGATTTAATATAGTATTATTTTTAGCACTATATGAATTAATTCAAGCAGGAACTAGTAGTATTCCTTATCTTTGTCAAATCTTCTGCTTAGGTCAACATCTCAGTTATATATATATATTTATATATATATAGTTATATATTTATCCACCAATTATTACCAAAAGATAAATTTATGGTTTTTACTCCTAAATAAAGACTATCTATTTGCCGGCATGCCACTAGCTCCTCAGCATTCAGTTTAAATCAAATATTAAGTCATTATGTAATTTTTTAATTTGGATCAAATAATTTGTTGTCTCTTTGATGAGTTTGGAAAGAATCTTTAATAAAATTCTAAACCCAAATCTTCAACTATATTGAAATGCAACTGTATATAAAATAACATGGTAAGAAAAGACAACAAGAAAATATATATATGTTAAATTCTATTAATATAAACCATGTACGTAGTACAGAATTTTGAGGTAATACATGTCTTTCTTTAATTTATCTTGATAGTACTTTGACAGGATCTTGCATTCTCAGTCATGACTGAATTAATTTTATTAATTGCACATTAAATAAAGATATTAACAAAACATAATATTATATTATGTTAACACAGTTTTTAACAGAAAATGTTATTTTTAAAAGAAAATGTGTTTAATTGTCAAACTTAGTCAAATTTAATAATTTGTCTCCCTTTTTTGTTTTTGATTATCTCATTGATTCCACTAAGGAAGAACAATAATTTTTTATTTCTTCATCTCAAAACCAAATCTGTATCGCTGAACTAATGTCAGTTTTTGTGCTACAAATTATTTTCCCAGTCTGTTTTTCAGTATGGCCCTTAAATTTTCAATGGAATTCAGATCAGGAGAGTTTCCTGGCCATGAGAGCACTCAAATATTTTGGTTTTTGAAGACTCCTTTTTCGTTCTTTGACATGTGACGTGGTGCAATGTCCTATTGGAAAATGAGTTCTGGGTTCTTCTGCATAAGTGGGAATATTTTTCTTTGGCATGTGTTAATGTATTGGTCTGATTTCGTCATCCCAACTACAGATGTAAGTGCTCCTGCCCCTTCATGTGTAAAACATCCTCAAAACATCATTTTGGGTGGGTCTTTGGGAGCTTGTTGCAGTAGTGCTGACGTAGTAGTCTTATCATATATTGACTTATAAATGTAGGCTACTCTTCTCCCCTTGGACAAAGATATGAGTCTCGTCAGAAAAAAATAACTTTTCCACATCTCAGTAGTCCATTCTTTATGTTCCTTCACCCATTGAAGTCTTCGTTTTCCATAACCTGTGTCGGTAACTGCTTCTTATTAGGTTTCCGCGCAATCCTTCCCATTGCCAACAATCTTCTATGAAATTCCATATCAAAAACATTAGTCCCACTGGCTCTCAAGTCCCTGTTAAGGTCAACAACTGACAATTGTGGATTAATTTTGCTTTTTCTTATTAGTAAACGATCCTGTGTAGGCATGGTTTTCTTTTTCCATCCACATTTTCCTTTTATGTTTGGAGAGATGGGACCTGTTTCCCTAAACCTTTTCATGATTCATTTACAGTACCTATCTGTCTGAGTCATTTGTGTGTGTTGGGACAGCAACAATTTTTAAGCACTTTGTTGGGTTATATCCATTTTATTAACTAGAAATTTATAACAGAAACTCACAAGGTCATCAAAAACTAATTGACAATGAATTACAAAAGCACAAAAACCACTAATTCTGTTTATATATGAACTAACAACATAACCTGAAACAGCAAGCAGTCTGCCACAGAATGAAAATTCCCTATTGCAGAACAAAAATTCTCTTTGTACAGATTAGTTTGCTACTACTATACATGCATGTTCGTTACAGTACTGTAATGTAATGAAAACTATGTATTAATTTTATTATGAGTGCTGCTACCTATTGCTGTTTTTATAAGAATGTTACCCTCAAATACTGTCTGATTGTTTATCAAACTGAAATTTTGTTAGTATTTATGTCCGTTTTAAGTTTCTAATATATTAAAATTTGTCATTATCAAAAATAGAATGTTTATTATGGTTGCCATATTAGATAAACCTAATTTATTATTTTTGTGTTTCTATAATGTTGTCCAGATTTAAAAGATTATTTGTTTTTCTTTATAAATACCGTAATAATTACATTTAGTTTTATAAATTCCATACAGATTGTAAGTTTATATGCTGGTTTAAATATTTACTATTTAAATACTATTAGTGTATACTTACTTTTATTATTATTAACACATATTAATAATAATAATCCTACCGCATAGGATCATTTTAGTCAGTCCATTATCCAAGTCTGTTCAATGGGATTGGTTGAGCTTGCGGTCCTCCCAATAATTTTTCTTATGTTCCGATCTTTGTGCCCATTCTAGTTTTGAAAATGTTCATGTTGTGAGTGTTTTTGTTCTTGAGTTTCTTGTTTGCATCCTGTCTATATGTTTTTGGAGTCGAGATTGTATGTACTAGCAGTTTCAGAAGTCTCTTGAATCTTCCATCCTCATGATACCCAAATAATCCTAATCTCCTCTTATGCATGGTATCAGTGATGGGTTCTAACTTTGATGGGCACAAACCACCACTGCTCGTATTTTTGGTACTTTTTATTGATGCAGGTTCTTTCAATTTTGGAGTCTGTCTGACTTTGATTGTTTGTTCAGGTGGAAGAGTGTTTCTCCTGCATAAGTGGCTTTTTGTTTTGTATATGTGTTGTAGTGTCTTATTTTTGTGTTTATTGGTAGGCATTTTTTATTAAGTGTACCAGATTAATTTTTGAACTTTAGCTACTAGTTTTGTTTCTTTTTATTTGGATAGAGATTTTTTTTTTCATTTTGGTGTTGATTATTTCTCAGAGATATTTAAATTGGTTTACTATTTTGATTTTATTAACATTTATGTTCACTTCTTTTAAATGATGGTTTTTGGGGCATAATTTCTGCCTTTTCAGTTGATATTTTGAGGCCAATTTTATTTGCAATGTTTTGAACGTATAATATCTGTGATTTAGCTTCATCAATGTCGTTTGACAGCAGTGCCAAGTCGGCATATAAATAGTTTATGCATCTGTTTTCACTTTTTTTGTGTCTTTGTATTGGTTGTAAGGTAGTAGTTGTTTTGTTATTGTATTTTGATGGTTGTTTTTTATAAATATTAAAATAGTACCATATCCACTGCCACATGTTTTGTGTTATCCATACATTATGATTGTACTGGATTGCTCTATTAATTACATTTATATTAAGTGTTAATTTTATAAGACCTAGGATGATTGTTTTTTTTATGAATTGTTATATGTAGGCTTTCTGTATACATGTTCAATTTGGTTATCCTTGTTGCTGTCCAGAACTGGACAGCATATGAATATTTATGTTTACAATATTATTTAAAATTTGGCAATAGAAGTACATTAAAATTTCCAGAACAAAGGATAAATTATCAGAAATAACTTTTAATGTAACAAAAACACTATCTGTCTAATACACAATTGATGATGTAGAATACTGCAAAAACCAGTTATTGTAAATAATTAAGGTAAGTTAAGTTTAACTTATCTGATTTTTTTTTTAAGATATTACATTTTTATAAGCAAAGTGGTCAAAATGTTTTACTGCATTGAAAAAAAATTGTGTGTGTGTATATATATATATATTTGTAAATTATATATAGTCAAGCTTTGAGATATGAAAAAAGTAACAGTATTTACTTAACTATCTTGTGTAAATCTTGCAAAAGACCAATACCTTTAAGCTCACAAGAATCATGAACAGGATGATCTATCATGCAATATCTTTCAAAATTGATATTTATTCTTGGATATCCTTTAATTTTAACAGTTTGAGTAACTGGTATAGAGAACTGTAATATATTTATTAACAGTATAAACCATGCTCTGAATTATAAATTGTAATTATATAATGTATGCACATGTGAAAAAATACAGTATAGCAGTGCTAGATTTACAATTAAAAAAATTTGTTTCACATCATTGCTGTATCTATTAAATTCATGTATTTGTGTAACTTTCCTTACAACTAACTGCATTTATTAGTATTGTTTTATTAAAGTAAAATTATGCATTTATTTTATAAATTTGCTACATGTCGTTTTTAGTGATCATAGAATTTCTTTATTCAACACAGATGTATGTCCTGTTTTCATAATTTTGCAATTTTTTGCAAAAAAAAAACAGGAAGGAGCAAAGCAGTTTTCATGGTAGAAATTGGTTCTCATAAAATTAGTCTTGTATTAGTCTTTTGCAAAATAATTTTGAATTCTTTGATAGTAAATTTTATTCAGTTGATTGATTATAGAGATATTTTTAATGTTACTTGTTTTTAATTTCAGGTTTTCCAGAAAGATGGTTTTGATTATTTCACTGACATGATGCCAGCGTTGCATAATTATGTTACTGTAGATACACCTGCATTCCTATCAAATGAACATCATTTATTAGCCATGTTTAATATGTGCAAAGCTGTAAGTTATTTTAACTAAGGTTAAAATTAATATTTTCATTTCTGTTTACCCATTAGTCAACATAAGTTTTTACTGTATCGGCCATTCGTTTTTGGCAACTCGATTTTATCCAGACACTTGGCACGAGGCAACGGACAGTTTGTTAGAGGCTAGCAATAGTAGCGCATGCACATTTCATTCTGTAACTGGGTTTGTGCTGTCAACATCGGTATTTGTATAGTCAGCAGAAGAAGTGGAATGCGAATTACTGTGTAATTGTGTTTGTATTGGATATTTATATTGTGTTAATATTGAATATTTTATAACATAAATGTATTCTATTTATATAAATTGTAAATATGCCCCCTAAAAAATCTATCATACTCAATAAAACTCTTGGTAGTCAAGCTAGAGAAATATTGGCAAATGTATATGAGTTTATGAAGAAAGAAGCAGATGTTGGAAGATTTGTAATAGATGTAAACAAAGTTTGTGAACGCGTCACAATCCACTGGTATATTAAAACAATCCATTAGTAGAATAATAAAAGAGTTGAAATTGGTGAAAACACAAATACATCTTTTAGTTCTACAGTTAAAAAACACAGTGTTGTTTACTGGTAAAAAACATTTCAACTTCCAACAGATGTGTACAGTACGTACAGATGACATGTGCAGTACATAATTTTTATGTTTGAACAAAAGATTGTACCTGCTTTAAAAAATCTGTTATCAATTTTACGAGAATATTAATTTCCAGGGAGAAAAAACTGTTATTAATAACATTTTGAAAGAACTGCAAAAAAGCATACAATACTTAAGTCATTTACAACAATACTGATGAGAACATAGACATATTATTTACACTTACAAAACTTACATTCATAGTAATTGGACCAAAAAGCTGGCATGACAACTCACCTGATGGTTTTACTGCTGCTATATCAAAGGGCCATAGACTAATTATTCCTGCAAGGTATACTGTTTTGTTTTAAATGCAATATTAATGTATAAATCAAATCAGACCACTGGTGATACTAGTTAGTATTCATAGTATCAAATCATGATACTATGAATTTTGATAATTAAGAATGGTGGTTAAAGGAAAGATTAATTCTAATTTTACCACCTTAAAGTTGTTGTAATGATAATGCTACTTAACATAAATAAATTAATAAAGCTCCTATATTATCGGTACAAAAGCTGTAATGAAAGAATTGTGGACAAAAATGAAAATACCAGTTTCACAAGATATGTTGGAAAATGAATTGGTATGACCTCATAAACCGAGGCAAAAGACATTTCAAATAGGTAGGTTTCTGGCAGAAAAAGTGCACACCACCCTAAGTTTGCTGCTGCACCACCATGATCTGAACCTGATTGAATTAATTTGGTCAGATTTAAAATCTTCGGTTGGAAGCAGAAATGTTACTTTTAACACTAATGACATGGCTTATTTATGCAGAAAAGTTTAGAATAATATCTAAAGAACAATGGAAATGATTATATACAAACAGAAGACCTGCTTGATAATATAAATGACAGGTTTTTATGTGAATTTACAAGAAGATAGTGATCCTGAATCTGATACTTATAATTTGGCAGATGAAAATAAACAAGTTAGGTAGTTGAAATGATAGTACTGACAGCAGCGGATTGACAAAGGCTCTATTCATTTTATAAAAAAACTGGCTGTTCATAAAATTATCAATTTAAATTACTGTACACAATCACACTGTGTAATATTAAATTGTTAAATTTAATTAATATTTTACTGTTGTACAATATGTTTTTAAAAAAAAAACTGTGACTTTTAAGGATAAAAATATAAATGTGATGTAGGATGCTGTTAAAGGTTTGAAATTAAATTTCATTACATCTAATTTATTACTACTAGTTCTACAAAAAAGTACTTTATTTTCTAGTCAAAGGAATAGCTTAATCTTTTATGTCATAGGCTATATAAAACCCATAAAGGATGCAAGGTAGAGAAGCTCTTATCAATAATTGTGACTATGACTACCATCTCTGTAGATAAGTTTTTGTCCTTTGTGAAAATGCATGCCTTATCTTCGTTTTGTATGGGGTAATTGTACAATATACGCAGCTTTGTCCAGTTGCCAAAAATAAATGGCCAGGGTATGTTACTAATGGTAAAATGATGAAAATCAATGTATCTTGAAATAATTATTTTATGTGCATGAACTTTTACACAAAACTACAAAATTGGCTTCTCATGAAATTACTACTGCAGTCAGGTAGAAAATAAATAATATTATTAGAACTTGTTCAGGAGGATACAGAAATAACATTTGAAAATAAGAAATGTAAAAAAATAATGTATTAAATCTCAGATTTTAATCATTTTTACATAAACAAAAAATTGTAGATTTTTTTCATCTATATCAAATTGTCCTATTAAAAAAAAAAAATACATTGACCTATTTTCAAAAATATGTTTTTAACTATTTTCACCAGAAAATGTTTCACTATATATATAATGAAACTAAAATGAAAAAGAAGGAAAAATCAAAAGTAAATTTAAAAAAATCAGATTTTTGGAAAAGTGTCATATTTAAAAATTTATATTCAACATTGGACTAATTAAAAATTAATGAATTGCAATTTGTCTATAGCTGCTGAAATGACATGCTCCATCAGTTAGACAAATAATCTGAAGAGGAATTAACTATTCACCTGTATTGTTAGTTGAAGGTTTATACTTTCATTTTTAAAAAGGAAAACAAAATATTCTGTAGTTGCCAAAAAAAATTTTAGTGTTATTTTGTAAAAAAAATGTCCATCATAGTATTAAAAAATAACTCGTTACATGATCTTAAGTACGTTGACTATCATGTGTTGTATATTTATTTTTTTTTTTTAACCTCCGGGACCACTGATGAGATGAATGACAGTTTTTGTAGCATGTAAAAATGCCATGTCTGACCAGGATTTGAACCCGGGACTTCCGGATGAAAGACTGAGATATTACCACAGAGGCCAGCGAGTGTTGTATATTGGCATGATTTATTACTTATTCTAAGTGGTTAAAAATTGCATAGTTTAAAAAAACAAGTTATTTTGCAGATTTTAACAGGAGATGCCGGAGAAGATCCTGAATGTCATGCAGCTAAGTTATTGGAAGTTATTATTCTTCAATGCAAAGGACATATTGATCAGGTAGTATAAATTATGTGATTCATTTTTGTTTCTTTATTTATGTACATTTTATAGATTTGTTAGTTTATAAATTTATGATACAAAAGTTAAGCCACTTATAAAGAAACAATTTCTAGTGATGTATTCTGTATTTATAAAAATAAATGGTGTAAACTTTTTTTAGGGTTTCACAATTTAACATCTACTCAATCATACTTTTATTCTAGTTAAATAGATTATTTCTTGTTCGGAATTATTAAAGTTTAACTTTAAGTGTATTTAACAAACTTAAAAAAAAGAGAAGGTTCTCAATTATACCCATTTATTTATTTTTATGTAACTTCACACCTAAACATTTCATCAAATTGATTTTTAATGATGAAATACATCAACAGATTTGAAATATTAACAGATTTTAATATTAGAAGATTGCTCTGGTTTTCCAGAGCAATAAAAAAAAATTTGTGTAATGTACACAGGCAATTTGAAAACATTTACATAATTTATTGATATAATATAATGATATTTAGACTGATGTATCATGTCATTCTGATAATCAAAGTTTTTTTTAATATAAAACCTTGGAAAATTTTCTAACCAGAATAAGTAGATTTGAAAATGTGAAAGGCAAATTTTGGCTATATTTTTTATAAATCAATTCACATTTAATTAAGACATAATATGTACTAACATTTGCCCTGGATAGATCAAAGAAAAATGTGATAAACCATCTTCAGAGCATCATCACAATATACACAAGTACATAATAAAAAATAGATATCATTAAATGTGCATTATTAAAAAATTAAAACGTAAATTTATGGAATAATATTTAGATAAATAAATTGAGATACTAAATATAAAAATCCATGTGGTGCTCTCCACATCAAAAAGATCAAATCAAAAAAATATGTTATTGATAAAAAAATAGCAACAACTGTAAAAAAAAAAATCTGACACTACATGACTTCCTTGTATGCCTATTAAATTACACATATACATTTTTTTTTTTTTTTTAATGAAAAAATAAAATTTTATTTTTTAATAACATGTGATATTTTTTTCTTTTTTTTACTGTTGAATTATTTATCGTAAAACTTTTTTATAAAGGTTAATAATTATTAATAAATCAGTATATTTAAATTTTAAAAAAAGTCAAAGGAGATGAATTCAGATTGAACCAATTTGCCTTCTCCTTGTAAGATCCAAATATTTCATTAATTAAAATTTTATTTGGCTGTAACTCTGGAACCAATGAAAGTAAGTACTACTTATGATATATGTTGGCTCTCAATGAGTGCTTATAACTGCAGTTAAGAAAAGTTTTAATTTGGGCTTTTTTAGACACTTTTGGGTCCATTCTAATGCAATCAAAAGGGGAGGTGACAACTAGATGTTACAACATTCATAAATCCAAAATTTCAATATCCTATGGCTAATTGAATTTGAGTTATGTGTGTGTCCATATGTACAGACGTCATGCTGAAACTAATCAAGATGGATATTTTCATTGAAATCTGTAAAACAAAATTTTTCAGTCACAGTATTTCCTTTACTTCATACAATGAAGTAAAAATAACTATAAAATAATTAATCAAACATCATTAATGAAAATTATTTGACAACATATTGAATGAAGATGCAAAAAATTCAGGCCTTTTTTTAATTGTATTTTAAATAAATTTATGAGATTTGTAATTTATTCAAAATTGCAGTGAAAGCGTAAGGCTGTTTCTCGTAAACTGAAGTATTATGTTGAGTTATATGGAAACAGTTTATCTGTTTACATTTGGTAGTGGTTATTTACCACTACCAAATGTAGGACTTTCCTGGAATGCGGCTTTAGCCGTATTCCAGGAAAGTCCTACAACTGTTTTGTCAA
The DNA here is from genome assembly GCF_047948215.1 of Lycorma delicatula. Taxonomy (NCBI): domain Eukaryota; kingdom Metazoa; phylum Arthropoda; class Insecta; order Hemiptera; family Fulgoridae; genus Lycorma; species Lycorma delicatula. The sequence continues at coordinate 63,420,048 of NC_134462.1, forward strand.
CTTTTTTCAAGAATAAATGACTTATTTTAGCAAAGATTGCATATTTATAAATGTAAACACAAGTAAACATTTAGTTTTCTAAATATCTGCCTACGGGTTCAAATGTGGATACCAAATTCTATATTTGACGATTCTTTATATCTTGAAAAGTTATTATCTTTTGAGGGAACCCCAAGAGTTATTATAATTCAAACAGGAATAAATTTAAACATAATAAATATTTAATAAGGAAAAGTTAGCATTTTATTAAAGCACTTTAAAGGACAATTTGATTTTATTGCAAATTTAATCATTTCAAGGAAACTTTTTTGTAATAAAACACAGACTTATGCATTACAAAAACATTAATACAGATTGTATGTGTGACTGACTTTGTTTATCTTAAAATTAAAATAGAACTAAAAAATTACAAATAAAATGTTTTAAATAATACGAAGGGACTTCAAGAGATAAGTTTGTTTACATTTGTGCTATTCAGCTGTTATGCAAACCTAAAAATCAAGTTGTAGGGATTGCAATTTGTTGTTACATGTTAATTTCTGCTAATTAGGAATTAATTATGTCAAGAAAAAATTAGTTCAAGAAAAAATGCTCATGAAAAAATGATAAGATGGAACACCTTTTGGCGGTGTTCTACAGCAAGTCAGCATTTGTGAGTATATAGATATCTTAACTTTTTTAATTGAATTGATATAAAATAAACAACATTTCTAAATAGTATACTATTTGTATTTGTCCCAGACATATACACAATCACAAACTTCAAAAACTTTACGATTTTAATTTTTACACATATTACGATAAAGGTCAAAAATAAATGTTTTCAAAAACCTGTTATACCATAATAAATAAAAAAAAATATATGTTAAAAAATATTTCCAGTTATTACTTTACTTACAGATATTAATTACTTTTTGTAATTTTGAAACATTCTTCAAAATCTATTGACTGCAATCACTCCTCCCTTATGATAAAAAAAAAAATTAATAAAAATTTCAAGTTTGTCTATAAAATATGTTTTATAATCAGTTTTGTAGAAACACAAAAAATAATAGAAAAAAATAGTAAGTGTTGATTGGTGTTAGCATTGTATGCATACATGTCATATTTGCATATAAAGTTAAGGTAATTAAAATATAGTTCACTTGAATAAGCTAATTCAAAACAAAACTGTTAGTAACTGTAGATAAGCTAAGAAGAAAAATTGCCGGTTATGTTCTGCATTCATAATCATTTATATTAGCAATAGCAATACTGTAATTATATAAAGCTAACAGTTATATATGAAATTAAATGCTACAAACTTTCACTTATTATAAAAACCAATGTAATTTTTTGGGAAATAAATGACAACAAAAGATTTTGAAGAAAGGACTGATCACCGTGAGAGTAGCCAAAGAGTTGATAATTAAATTGAATGTAACACTTCAATAGATATCATTTTTATGTAAAGATTTTTTTTACATTAAATGTAAAAAATTATTAAGTAATTTTATAAGACTGTCCATGGATTTTTATTGTAATAATAAAATAGTGATTGTCTGGTGTACTATTGTAAGTAGCATTTATTATAAATAATTTGTGTTTATTTCTATTTCAGTGCATCCCATCATTTGTTGAATTAGTTTTACAAAGGTTGATGCGAGAAGTTAAGACATCAGAATTAAGGACAATGTGCCTACAGGTTGTTATAGCTGCTCTTTATTATAATCCCCAACTTCTTTTTGATACTATGGATAAACTCCAGCTCTCTGTACCTTCGACTGAATCTATAACATCACATTTTATCAAGCAGTGGATTCAAGATACAGACTGTTTCTTAGGGTATGCACCTGTTACTTGATAAGAGTAATACTCATGCATTTAAATGTAAAGTATATCTAAGAATAAATCCGGTAAAGATTGGTAAATCTAAAGTACAAAAAAAATCCAGGTTTAATAAAGTTATAAAATAATGAATGAGTTGTCATAATTATAGAAAAATTTATTACTGTGTTCATTATTTGTTTATCTTTGAAAGGTCATTCATCAGAAACCTTTATTTTCATCTAATTCACAAAAATGAGTTTGTTAAAACTGATTATTCAACTCTTTAATCACTAGTCTATATTTGTTGTAACCTGAGAAGGACTACATGAAAAAATTTTAAACTGTACTATGATTTTAATAAAACTACGAAATATTTACAAAAACATTTCTCCCTTCCCTAAAATGAAGCACTATGGGCATAATAATTAATTGGAAGATAAAGTAGAAGTGATCATCAATGCCAATTTTCATTGCTCCTATATATTTTCCATTTCTATTCTCCATTTTTATCCTGTAAATTTTATTATATATTTTAGACAACTCTGCCCACAAAATGCAGATTAATCAAAAATTGTCAATGAAGTTATTGTTATGTAAATTTACATTACAGTAAACCTGTAACAAAATCTACTATGATAATTGTGTTCAGATCTTTTTTTTTCCATTTTGAAGTCATGAGAATTTTTAAACTTTTCCTTTCGTTACTGTTTACATACAAGCTTACCAATAATGAATTAATTGAAAACCTGGAAAAGGAGAGGATCATCACACTAAGTGTAATGTAGTTTATTTTTTCTATAACAAGTTGTTTTTGAGCTGAAAGTATTGGATGGAACAATCTATATTAAATGTACATAAGAAGCAAATTCCATTGCTTTATATGTTGAACTAGGTACTCGGTTTTTGGTTTTCATCAATTAATATTGTAAATTGTGATCGTGCAGGTGTTATTTGTATTAAAATTAAACAGGCTTTCCTCTTGGAATACTTTTCAGTACTCTCCTGAGTAGCTAGCTGTTGGTATTGCAAGGAAGAATTTTTTTGTAGTAATGTACAAAAGGTTTTGTAGTAATGTAAAAAATTCCCAGAATTAGTTTATTTTTTAAAACTGTTATATGAAAAAATTGTGAGTGCATTTCCTTTACAATAGTTTCTTTCATCTGCTACACACTTTTGCAACTGTTCCAGTTGCAAAACATGTCTGGAACCCATTTTGAGATAATATCCTTCACTTGCTTTGTCGTATTGGTCATAATGTAATATTTACATGTAATTGTTCATCATTCTTCATCTTTTTCCTCTTCAGTGCATTTTGCAAGTGTGGCAATAAGTAAAAATCAGCTGGTGCTAGAATGGTGGATGGTCCAGAGTTGTTACATTGTGTTGTTCCAGGTACTGTGACAAGCATGAATCAATGTCTCCGTGCTTTATTATGTGAAAAATCCAATTCTTTTTCCCATTTTTCAGACACTTTCTTCTTGCTCCACCCGATAAATGACAAAAAATATGTACATTCCTTGTTCACTGTCAGCCCATCAAGAATGAATTCGTTTTCCTTTGCTATTGTCCAAATTAAATTTCTGAGACCACAGAGGTGATGTTGATTTCCACTCTGATGGCTGGGAGTTTTGTCTGTGAATCATACTATTAAAAAAAACCATGTCTCATCTGTTATGATCTTGCTCAGAAAAGTGTTTGATCTTAATCATCCATAGTGATGAGGTCTCCTGCTAACAAACTTGATATGTGTAAAGATCATTATGGAGAATACTGTGCCAACTTCAAACTGATTATTTTTTAAAGCAAAATGCAAAGTTTGTAAGTTGCTGATATTTTTTACTGCAACTTAAACGATATAAAGCACAGTTTTAGTATTATTGGCAAAACAGTAAGCGTGATGTGCCGCCTATATTATGATGTGAGTACTGCCAGTGTAAAAATTGGTACATCTCTTTTTTATAATTGGTAGATTGGTATTTTAAGCGATACGAGACATTTCTAGGAACTTTTTGAATCTCCCTTGTATATGTTGAATAGTTGAATGAACTAAATCTGAATGACAAATTTTTGATCTGCAAATAGTTAAATGCAAAAAATAACTAATATTTATTGTTTTACCATATTTCAATCTCATATAAGACATAAATTCATTATCAGTTTATTCCTTTATTAAAAGTTGATGTGATAGTTTTAAATTGTGTTTTTTGGGGTTTTATAATTATTAACTGATAATTTTTTTTTCAAGGTTACATGATAGAAAGCTTTGTGTTCTTGGTTTATGTACATTACTAACTATGTCACCTCAAAGGCCAGTAGCTGTTAATGAATGTGCCTCTCAAATTGTTCCTTCACTGATTTTACTTTTTGATGGCCTTAAGAGAGCTTATACAGGTAATTATTACATGTTTGAAGTAGTATATAAATTAGCACAGCATCAACAGTGTTGATACTGGTGTCTTACTTAAATTGTTAAGTCGTACTTTAATATGATATTCACAAAATTTGTACATCTTATGTATTCTAAACTATTTATTTTATTATTTCTCTTCAACATTATCTCTCTCTCACATCCATTTCTATAAAAATAATAAAGTTAAACGGTAGAGTATGATATAAATATCCATATCCAAGATGCGAATTGTTATGGAATAACAGCAGTAGCTATGGATTTGTAATATAAATTTCAGATCTACAGATTTTGCAGTTTTTTTAATGGAGTTGCTTGTAGGAAAGACAAAGATAAAAAATCTTCACAGCTTTTTTTATATAAATATTCTGAACCTGGGTAGTTATGGGATAATCTGACCATTTGTCTGAAGGTGATTGGAAAATCCCAGATTGCTCGCTAATGGTTGTGCAAAGTTATCTGGGCCAAAGTTTAAGACAATATAGTCTACCTTCAGATGTAAAGTACTGCATCGTTCCGCATATCCATGTTTTGTAGATGAAGTAGATTTTGGTGGAACTAATTGCCTTTGATTTCAGTTGTAATTTTTATTTTACTGTGTGAACGTAAGGTTTGCAGTTGTACTTTTTAATTTAATGTAACTAGTTGGATGGAAGTGGGTACATTGGAGATGTTAAAAATCTATCTTTTATGTAAAAGATGAAACATTTACTTCACAAAAAAAAAAGATTTTCTGTGTCAAATCAGCAAAATGGATAGCCACCGTTCACAAACCAACTGACTGAGATTTTCATGAAATTTGTTATGAATTAACTGTTGGTAGAGGTAGAGTTACGAGAAAATGCTGGAAAATGGCAAATTTTGATTTATGGCAATTTTGTTAGGTCATCCTGAGCAGAAGACACTCTCCATGTGGCAATTTCAGTTATCATACCAGCCCTTCTTTAGTTAGCCCTTATGGGCTTTACTGGAGGTCATCTACAAAATTTCAGCAAAAGGCATCTTTCAGGATGAAAGGGATCTTGTCAGAATGCTACCAATGCGAGAATGACCAAGTGTGTCATTCCCACCATTCCAATCGATGCACTACTATAATTAAGAACTTCTAAGAAAAGAAAACAAAACGCATCTAAGCTAAGTTTCAAATAAGAATGAATAACAAAAATAAGGAACTGAAATTCAGTACCTACCCAAAAGGTAAAGAGTTGAGTTTAATACGCAGTAACAACATGTTATAGAATACAAGAACAACTAACAAACAAAAAAAACCTTGAATACAAAAAAACGTAATACACCAACAGAAATGGAAAGTGAGAGCCCAACTGGCACCCTAGACCCCCTCAGCAATCCTTTCTTTTGCCAAGTAATTTATGAAATTCTTCACTATGATCCATTGGGCATGGTTTCACAAATTAACACAGAGATCTAACATCGACCCAATAATAACGAACTGACAAATAGTCTCCTCCATGTGCATCAACTCGTACTTGGAGCATATTAATAATACTAGGAGTTGAGCCCTCAACAACATATCCCAGTAGCTTTTGAATTTTAACCTATCTACCCAGATTGGCGCTGCATATAGCATAATTGCCTTGCAGACGCCCTTATACAGGATACTCATGATCTTAAAGGTAAAACCCCAATCAGGATTGACCATAACATCAAATACCAAAGAAGCCACTACAGGCCTTCTCTACAATGTATTGATGGTGCTTCTTGAATTACAGCTTCTCATCTCGAAACGCCTCAAGGTACTTTTGAACGTGAACGTACTATATACACTGGCCTGCCATCGAAACATAGACTTGCCAACTCACTACCAAACAGCCTTTGAGGAGCATCATCGTGGTCTTCTCCAGGCTGAAGTCATCTTATATTGATGACCCCACAGCTCGAGTATCCTCTACTTCCCTCAGCGAGCATCCTTTGACCAGCAGGAGCCCATCGTCAGTATAATTCACAATGCGACACCCACTGGGCAATCTCAGCAGCAGAAGAGAATCAAACTCCACCACCCACATCAAAGGACCTAACATGCTGCCCTGGGGACAACTCATGGACAGTATTTTGCCTACCTCATGGCTGCCCTTGCGGAGCAGTAAATCCAGATCACTGAAGTAACTTTGCATGACCTCCAGTTCAATCACAGTGCAGTTGATAAATGGCCAAGGGCCACCACAGATTATTAAACGCCCCAGAAATGTCCAGAAAGATTCCCATGACATATCCTACTTCATTAGTTGTTACCACACTCTTCACACAGAGTTTGGCATTCTCACTGTCTTCTGGGACAAAACCCATACATCAATTAACAAACCGAATTTAACCTTCCATTTATATAGGTACAGAACCTTTTCAAAAACCTTACTTTACCATTAACTGTTAGTAACATCCAAGGGCCTATATGACAAACTAGCAGCCATGCCAACAAACAAGGAAGCATCTGCCAAACGATTTACTGAAAAGACACATGATAATTCTCATCCTCATTCAAGGATCATCATCATCATCAAGCAAACAAGGATTTCCACCATTATGGCATTGAAGCCCAGGGCCTTGCCAGTAATCTCAAAGGGCAATGCATCCCTGTGAAAATGAGCAACCTCACACTGCACCTGCAGATTGTATATGGTCTCTCCAGCTTTCTCATGATCAGGCAGTAAATCGTCAAGTAATCTGTGAAAAATTTCAATCATATTCAAAATTATACCGTACCAGGTTGAGAGAGCAGATAGAAGATCTTTCCTAGGTTTGTTCCCAAAAACTTATGTATAATTCCCCAGGGATCTGTGTTCCCCCGCTCATGCACAAAGGAATGCCAGGAATCCCTCTTCAACATATGAAAATTCTAAATAAAGATCCGTTTATTCAGGCAGTCTTTGTAGCTGAATATGACTTCCCACCACCCAGGATTACCTTCACACTGAGACAATCTCCTTAACTAACAGACAGCTTGTTTCAAAGCTGACAATTCCCTACACCATCATGGGGCAAGCCTCTCTGGACCTGAACTGCGGGGAATTGAGCACTTAGTGACATCGATAAAAGCTGTCAACAAACTCTCTGCCCACTTCTTCCAAATCCAAAACTCAAAGTCTGGCGAAAAGGAAGTCAGCAATGCCAGTACAGGAAACGACCCTACTGAACTGAACATTACTTCAGTAGCGCTCACTCGAATCACCAACAATCTCATAAATAATCTGTCAATGATCGCTTGAGCAATCCACCACCTTCCAGTCATAAACATTACCAGGAGTAAACCGACCATCAGGAGTTGCCCATCATACCTGCATATGGGCAACTCACCTGGTACATTAAATACCTGTAGATAATATTGGGCTAAAAAGCTCTCTATTAATTCACCACCATCATTGAAGAGATTGCTATGCCACAATAATGAGTTAGCATTCACATCTGCACCAATAAAATGATTGGACTGGTACCAGAGAATCATAAAAGTTTATCCCAGACCTCAAGATGACTATCAGCAGGGTCTCTATCCTGAAAGTGTGAACTTGCAACATAAAGATGCAAGTTCTGAATATCCACACAGACAAAAGCATGATGATTATTTGAGAGCTGTCGATTGAAGACACAATCTACTTCCCTTCTGCACATAATAGAATCTGTTGGAAATTAAACACTGCAACCCTCTAAGTAGAGCAATCTCACAGCGCTCAGTCTGAACTATATAAGCACTGTGCGGGTTTAACTGCTCAAATTTAACCATTTAACGCTAACTTAGTTCAAGTGCATAGTGACAGCCCTCTGATAATAACTGCAATCATTACTATTCACAGAGTGCTTGAAATCCTTCTGAAGACATTTACAGTTGGCACAAGTTGGAAGTCAGACCCTCCAGCTTCGTGGGACACTCATTTTGTTTATGTACTTCATCCTCACAATGAGAATACACTACCCAAGACTGTTTGCAAAACTTCGATCTTGCACAAAGAGAAGTCTGTGAACAATCTGCCTTCTGAAACTAAGCTTTTGAAAAGATCTAGACTAACTTCAAACCTATGGTAGCACTCAGCCTCATGCCTACCCGATTTAAATAATCAACATTCAGCTTTAAAGGCCACTTTAGTCATCTGAGTAATTTTGCTCTCTTATGAGAGTCATTAATTCCTCCTCAAACACCAGTCAGTGTCAAACAATGACTCTAGGACGCCTCTTCCTCTATGGACTGACTTTCACGTCGGTTTTACTGACCTCAAGAGTCTTAAATTACCTTAATAGTCTCTTTGTTACTGGAAATGACAGCTAACTTTTTTTTTTGTCTCGCATGTGTCACAAATTTTAAGGCTTGACTTTTGACGGACAACCTGAAATTGGTCCATCTCTACTGGTTTTCTCAGTTACACCTTCCTTGAGGTTGATGAACACGACCTCAGGCAGTGTTCGGGACAGACTGGCCTCCCTTTTCTCTTTCAACATCTCAGTATAACTTTTCCACTGTGACCACAATGGCAGGGATGGAAACAGTATCCATAACCACAACTTTTCGTATTCACTAGCCAGAGCAAAACAATTGACTTAAAATTCTTAATTATGGATGGAACCTGTCTCCTCATCATTGACATGGTAGTCTTTGGATTTTCAAGGAATTGCATTAATTTTGCTTACTTCTCAAAGACTTTGACTAATACAACCGACCTATGACCTTCCCAGCCGCCACATTAAATTCATTAATAATATTCATGACCCCACCAGCTCTAGAGGTCCCCAAGACCTCTGGTCTAAATTCATCCTCCCCAGAAGAGACAGAGGAGTTGCCAAGCCCAACCTCCGCAATAGTGCGTGCAGGGAATCTACTGCGCCAGGGCCTACCTGCCCTCTTCCCTTCAGTTTCTAACATTTCATCACTAAAATAAAAGAAAATATCCAACTAAGAAAATATAAATGTTTGTTTTACAATCAATGTAAACAAAACAAACATAAATAGTGCCGACCAATGAAAAACAATCAGCCAGTAGCAAAAGATCAATCACCTAAACAATCTGCCACCTAAATAAGATGGTTGCCAATGACAACAAACACTAATTATGATAACTGACCACAAAATAATATAACTAACAACAAAACAACAGAAGAAACCATAATTATACCCCCAGGAGAGTAGTTTTAAAGAAAGTCAAACCACCCAGCAAGCTAATTAGCTAGCCTGTTAGGCTACCTATGCAGTTAATATATGAAAGTAATAATATAATAAAAACTCAGAACAACAACAAAACCACTAAAATCTAACCACAGTAATCACTAATTGAACTAACTATTGTTTGTTATTGTTAAGTAGGTATTGAATAATGTAATTTGAAAAACAAATTATCATCAAAGCTTACTTGAACACAACCTTCCTCACTGATGATGTTGCATGTTGAACTCATAGTGTTAGGTCAGCATAACTTTGTTGTTTTTTAAGGTAGAATGATAAACTTGGACTTATTTTAAAGCTATTTTAATGCTCTTTCATGTGATATACAAGCCTATGTTTATATAAATCTTTATTTCAAGGTCACCACCTTTAACTTTTGACCTGAATTTCAGAAAAAACATCTTTCATTTTATTTTGAAAAGTATATTTTATTCATCATTATATTATAAAATAGCTGTGCAAATTTGAAACTGGGACTGCATTGGAATCAAGAGAGAAAAATAAAATTTGTAAATGTTTTAACAAAAAACATTTTTGTGGGTCTTGAGGTGATAAATACTTAACTTTTTATTGGCTGAACTTGCAAAAAGAAACCAAAAGTAATGAGGTAATATGTTGCTCATTTGTTTTGTCTATTAATAAGAAATAGTTTATCTCAACTCAGTCAAATGACTAACGATGGTGTAATGCGATGATTCAATGTAATTTATACAAATTGAAAGACAAAATGTAATGAAGGTTACTATATCATCAGTTAAGTCATAGTTTGTGTCCATTGTTTTAGTGTAAATAATATTAAATATGGACTTAAACTATTTGATTTATTTGAATAGTTTATTTTTGGAATAATATAAGAAAGCATGAGCACTGTATAAATATGCCTGCCCTGAAGTCAAGATATTTAGTGTTCATTTATTGATTGCTAAGTATTGGTGTCTTCTGAAATATGGCAACATTTCATAATAAATGCTGTAATCCATTTCAAGAAATAGGTCATATAATGTTGCTAAGAATTAAAGAAAAGTATTACCATGTTTGATGGAAAACTATCCAAGTTTAGAAAGTAGTTGGAAGATTTGTGATTAGTGTCAGAAAAAACTTGCCTTAGTAATAACGTTTCAACAGAAGAAGAAGCCCTTTATTATAAAACAGATTATGCATTAAGACGGGCTCAATAAGAGTCAAGTGAGTATTGGGGAATCACCTGTAAAATCTAAAAGTTCCAAGAGAAAACATATCCTGCCAAAAAGATTGCAAAAATTGAGTCGTCATTGAGGGAAAAAATGTTCCTTGTAAAAACTGAGAATTCAGTGAACCTAATAGTGAAATCTTGGTACAATTGAAAGAAAAATCTAATTGTACAATGGATAGAAGTCTTAAAATAACAATTCTTTCTCTTTTTCCATAAAGTTGAAGTGTCAAAAAAGTGCAAGATGGAACTCCTAGGAACTACGAATTACATGATAACAACAGGCAAAACAACTAGTTGAAGAACAAAGAATTCTAGTTGGCATTTTATAAATCAAATGATGTAAGTTGTGTAATGCCAGGCATAAAAGACTGTGTCAATCAAATCACCTTATGGAAACATTCAAGTTTAAAAAAGAGTAATGCTGGCTAATTTGAAAGAGATTCATCAGCATTTATAGAAAATCATACAGGTATTAATATTTGGTCTTTTTCTTTTTTAGATTCAATATTTGTTGAAAATTCTGTGGACAAAATAACTTTTACAATGGATATCAATCAATCATTCAAATTTAGAAACAGTAGAGAACACAGAAGATTTTATTGAGACGTTTATTGAAAAAAATTATCAATTCTCGTTTGCCATTCATTAGTTGCTTTTCTGCAGTCAAACTTCTTAAAAAATGTAAAAACTGTAATTGAACCCTGAAATTTTTATCGCATTGTGACATAGGGCTTCTCATTCCTGTGAAGCCTAAGGGTTTCTCTGGAGAAATGAACAGGCTACAGTTCCCTTTTGCTATTTATTTTAAAAGCCAAAAATTTGCAGACACTTTAAATGATAATTTAGTTATGTCTGACAGCCTTAACCCATTCGCCGTAGTACAGCACATATATATGCCCGTAATAGGGAGTTGCTGTGAGCTTGTCTTCTTTTGTGTAATTCCAGTACAGTGCGAAACAGTAAGTTATTTAACTTGCTCTCGTGCTGTTGCCATATTGTACTTGAAGACTGTGCACAACAACGCATAATACCATATCTAATGAATATTTTATTTTTCTTTATAACAAAATATTTTTTAAAACAATTTTATAGTCTATGATATCTGAAAACGTGAACTAACTCTAGTTGAAATAGTTTTTTATACATATTCTTATTTAGCATCTATTTGTATTAAGTAAAAAAATAATTCAATATCAGCATTTATAAGATTAAGTTATATTATGAATGTTTTATTGAATAACTTGTGATAAAAATATATAAAAAAGAAATAAAATTGTCAGAAAGAGATTAAAAAACAATGTGACATGCGGTACAGCACAAACATATACTGAACGAAAATCAAAGATCAAACTCTATAAGCAAGCATATAGAGTAAATCTATAAACTACAAGCTCAGTACAAAACCTCAGGATGGATCAATATGTGCCATAATGCATAGTGGATTTACAAAATAAAAATTTTGTGAATTTAACTTATAAGAAAGACTCAGGTGCTGAGGCAGAATGGCACTTCTTTGCCACATCATGTGGCAAGAGTGAATGTACGGTTTTGGTTGTACTCGTAAAAGATTAGCATCAAAAGCAAGTTTACAACACCCATACCAAGATCAAATAACAAAAATCACTCAACTTCATGATTGTACTCCGTCAAATATTGAAAATATTAATTTAGTATCAGAAAGAAGAAAAGTATTAGCATTTCTGTATTATCTTGAGTATTTAGAAGAAAAGTATTAAGCAAAAGCAGCGGCAACCCCAGGTACTCAAAAGTTGCATGTATTTTACCAGCCAGGAAAGAATATCTTAAAACAAAAATTATTTTTGAAAATGATGAATATGAACAACGTAAAGTTCTGCATGAAACGGAAGTTGGAAATTCCTGTTATAAAAGGGTTTGTCACGTGCACGTATAATGGTGCTTGGTTGTTGGCTTTTGTATAAGTAAATTTCCTCACCCTCAAGATCCATCTCCTTCTTAATGTTTTCCCAACACAGTGATATTCTAATATTACCTTGACAGGAAGTACTAACAAAAGTTAATCCAAAAACTAATACTGGCCATACATATACCTTATCTGAAAAGGAAGTTACTTAGGCAAATGGAAAAACTGAGCGAAAAGTTAATTTAATACTAATGTTATTGGTATAATTATTAAAAGCCAATGAAAATATCAGATTACATTTATTAAGTTATTATAAAAAATTATTTTTATAAAAATATTACTTTGAAAAATTCATCAGTACATTAGCATTAATCAATACATAAGTGCTGTTGATATATTTTTATTGTTAAAGTTAATACAAATTAAAATATTTATTTTATTTAAAATAACAGCTGCTGGAATGAAAGGTTAATTTAAGAATGTATAAAATTTGAATTTGAAATTTTTATTGATTTGCCTCATTTTTTGTATATCGTTTAAGAAAGGCATGCATTATTACATTTTAATTATTAGTTGTACAATTGTTATTTATATTATTGTAGCTTCTTGTATTAGAAGTGAGTCTTGAGAATTATATTTTATACATAATTATGTTTTACACTTGAGTTGCTTTAGATCACTTAAAAATATATGAGATTTATCGTTTTACTTAAAATTATTTTCATTTCAATTTTGAGCATAAAGTGTAATGTTTTTCAAACTCATTTTGACTTAATATTAATTCCAAACTTGTTATAAAACTAATTAGAAATTTTTAAAACAGTATATTTTGCTAAAACATTGATACAAATTTTATTTTTTATCCCCTGATCCCAAAGCAGACCCAGTTTCAAATTTCTCAATTACATATAAATTAACATATTTTTTTATTAAAAAATATGACCTGGTTTTCTGAAATTCCTATGTCAAAAGATGGTAACTTAAAATTTATATAACATAACCTTCTTGTATATCATGAAAGAGCATCAAATAAGCTTTAAAATGATACAAAGTTTATCATTCTACCTTTATAAATAACAAAGTTATGTTGACCTAACACTACTGCTGCAAGTCAAAATTTGCCATTTCCCAGCAAATTTGAAAGCCTCTAAAAGCGGAAATAGTTTGATAGTTCTGAAATTTAGTATTTTCTCTATCAACTTTATCAACGATTAATTCATATCAAATTTCATGAAAATTCCAGTAGCAAAAATGTTTGAAACTGAAATGACATGGACTAGTCTAAGGAAAATTTGTATAAATTGTGTCAATAAATATGGACTGGTACACCAGAAAATGACCATGTTTTGGTTGCCAAATTTTGTACAACTTAAAAAACCAAATTTTCTTTATTGCACAGTTTACTTCGTAATTGCTAGCAACATTTTGTTTTCAAAATGCATTTAGAAAATAGTAGATTCAGAAATATTTATAAATATATAGTTGAACAGAAACTACTCATTTTATATACAAACTGCGCAGGTAGGTGTCCCCTGTTTCATATTATGATTCCTGATGAATTACTTATCTGTCAGTAATGTATTACTAAATATTGGACTATTGTATAGTTTAACATCTGCATTTTTATTTTGAAGTAGTTTTTGAATACTTCAAATAATTATTCATATTAAAAATGAAAACAAATTCATATATTTAAGTGTTCTTTTCTGAAATCATAACCATTCCCTTGTCTGTTTTGTTATTACCTATATTAGATATGGTACTAGCTATTAAGATTAACTCTTAATTATGAGAATAGTGTAATAATTGCATGATAGTTTCTACTACGGTGCTTTTGAATAATAGCAGTTGTAAAAGCTACCCAACATGTACTTGATTTATCTCTGGAAGCATCTACTATCAATTTTTCCATAGATGCACTGCTGTTCAAAATGCAGCTGTTGAAAAATTCACACTTTTCATTTCTATTTCTAGAATTGGTTTGATTCACATTGGTGGTGGTGTGTAGTATATTTTTCACAATCTTAAGTCTTAATTGAACATACTTTTTATCAACGCATCTTTATGTGATATATGAGTTTTATGATAATTAACTGTAATTCTGTGTATTGAAATTTTTGCATGTATAAATTTATTGATATATTGTAATAATTCAGATTTTCTACCAATTAGTAAAGATAACTGAATTAAGAATTAGTGGATATTACTGATGAGTGCATTTAAGTTTATTTCAGTAACAATCTACATAGTTGTAATAAAATCTTATCCGAAGCACCAGTTATCCCAGATAATAATTTTTTTTTTAATTTACATGCCACCTTCTGCTTGAAGATAAGTCCTACAGGAGAAAACTCTCCCTGTATTATGCATTACAATTTATTGTTTATATACTCAAAGATTGTAAGGTTTAGAGATGAGGAACCACAAAAATGTGCTTTATAAAATATCACCTTTTTCTTTTCTTTTTTATATTTCCTTGCATAAATGTCACTTTTTTAATACTTAATCTTCTCAATTGTAACATCAAATTAAAGTTTCTTAGTTATTTAAACAATAATTTAAGAGTTTGCTATTGTAAGAAATATAATCTTGCAATTAAGTAAATAAATTTAACAGTTATATCCAAAGCTAGTTTTTAAAAAAATTCTTGCAAAACTCAACTAATAGTCTTGCCAGTACAGAACCTTATTCCTGTTGCTTCTAGGATCAATTAATTACATTTGCTCAAAAGTGCATATTTTGTTACATAAAGATGTTTTAAGCTGAGTTCTAAATTGTTTTATTTTGTGTTTAGCAAAAGCACAAGAAGCTGAGGATGATGACGATGATGATGATGAGTCAGATGCAGATGAAGGTAATTATTTTTACTTGAATTATTAATGAATTTCAGAATACAAGGACTAAAACTAGTTTTACTCATAGAGGTTGTTGATTTTTATTTTAAAATGTCTATTTATATATTGTTTTTAACCATATTTCAACAGACCTGGAAAAGTAAGGGAAAAATTGATTTGGCTCAGGGAAAGTTAGTGAAAATTTTGGTAAAACCCTTTTGAAGCGTGGGTGTTATTCACAGAAGCCTGTATGTTGTGATATAATCTGAATTAAAAATTGATGTTTAAATTGTGTTTTAAGATGATTAAAGTTTTAATTATTTTGAAGTAACTTCCCATAAATATTGTACCTTGAATTTTTAAAATTGGTTACAGCTACAGTAAGTGGTGCGATAAAAAGAATACCAGCTTACTACAGACAGAGTCTCTGTCCATCTTGAGCAAACAGTGCTATTTAATACAGTTCATTGTTGAAGGATATTAAACAACATTCTACATTTAGCTTGAGAATGTCACTTATATTGATAGAGCTCTAAAAAAGTGGAAGACTTAAAATTTTATTACAAATCAAAACCTATACATAGTAAATCATATAAGCCATTGCAAAACCATTGTGTAGATAAGTTTCTGAAGTGCAAGTCGTCCTTTAGGGTCATATCTGCTGAACATGACCCTTTTTGTGAAGGTTTCAAAGCTCTTCTCCTCTCTCACCTTAACTTCACTTTAGCTTGTTAGATTTGATGAAAAGTTTAATGGCACACCGTGTGAAACCAGATATGTTGAAAGCAAGGTAATGGTTATGGACCTAGAAAATAGTGAAAATATACTTAAAAATGATAATACTGGTTTCCAAATAATAAAACATCAAAAAAATGTGTAACATGTATCCAAGTTGGGCTTATTAAACCTTAGAAACCAGTGCAAGATTTTTCTAGTAAAAACAATCCAAAAACTCAACAGAGAAGCCCACTGAAGTTCAAAGCTTTTGCTGGATTGTCTTCTCTAAACCCTGAAGTGATTACTTCACAACCTGATCTTGGAAAGAAACAAATGAGTTCTTTATAAAAAAATGTCACAAGATACAGCTGAAAAAACTAAAACTCAGTATGACTATCTGAAATGAGACAAAAAATGGGTCTTGATACTTTTTTAGATGCTCTTCATGATGCAGGCAAAAGAAATAAGACTAGATGATTTTTATGTTCACATGTTGTGTAAGAACAAGAAATATTCTGAGTTGGAGGAAGTTGTAAAAGTAACTAATTTTTTCACATGCTAATGCTAGTGTTGTCAGGATTTTCTGTGAACAAATCTCTACTTTCTGAAAACAAAAAAAAAAGAATTCTGAACCAAAGGATTGTTTATGATGCTCTGAAATTTTATAGAGGTTCCAAGAGAGTTTAAAATAGATTAGAAAACGTTTTTACATATGAACTATTTATTTTGAAGTACATGTACTGAGTTTTAGGTTCTTTATTATATTTTATATGGTATGTATTAATGTTAGGTTCTTTAGTTTTAGTTTGTACATGAAGTTCATCTGAATTTAATTTACTTTATTTTTTATAAGTACCTTTCACTTTAAGTTTATTTTATTTTCTAATTCTTCAGTGCAATTATTTCATTTGACGGTAGTAATTTAGTTCCTCTCATATTAAGTGCAATCAATCAGAAGTTATGTCCTTACTCATTTTTTAATGTGCATGATTTACTTTGATTTAGTTTTTTCTTTGTTTTTTATCTAATTTCTTATTAATAAAAAGAAGGCTATTAGACAGTTATGGGAATGGTGGAAGCTGTATAATGAAAATTTGTTAATTTTCCTTTCTGTGATGCAATAAAATGTACTGCAAGAAAGAGTTATATGTCGAGGATCAGGGATATTTAAAGTGAGATTTCTGTGAGAACCCTATATTCTTATCAAACATCAGATGAGAAAAAAATTTAACATTGAACAGAGTGCTTAAACAAACTATTTCAGTAAGCAAGTTACATAATATTTTCATCCATGATATATTTCTTTTCAGTAGCTGCAATGCAACATACAAATAGAATATGATTATTAATGTGTATAAAGTGGTCTAAGATCAGTTTTAATCTATTGTATTTTTGTTCTGCAAATGAAAGAAAGGTATTATGGAATTAAATTTTATTTAAAAAAAAAAAATTTCAACACTAATAAATCAACTTCCTCTTCTTTCCTTTGGTGAAGAGGCCATAAAGTTTTTATCTCCATCGGAACCTTGCTTGTTGTAGAAGGTAGTCATTATTTATGGCTTTAATTTTATCAAATGCACAAACAATATAGGTTATAGGCAGCTAGTGGCATAAGAATTGTGAATGAGGTAGAAAACAATAGTTTACATCTGTTACAAAAATACCACCGACAATAGATTCATAAACATTTCATATTTTGTAAACTTCAGGTCACTTCTTCAAAGTAAATTTATGAATTATCTATTAGGCATAGTTCAAAAGTAAGACCCAGTGATTTATAAGTAACAATTGCAACACCAATCAGTTCATGCATGCGCAATTGTTTTAAGCAGTCTGTTAGGCATGTAACTGCTATATTACCACCAGTTCATTGTTGTTTATGTGAGTCAGTGTGTTAAAATGAGTGCGGTAATAGCAAATCCTGCCAGTTCAATTAGTGATTAGTTTTCTAAATGCAAGAGGACATAATGCTGCCGAAATTAACAGTCAATTGTGTAAAAATCTGGGCCTACCGCAATGAGTTAAGGAAAAGTGAGGCAATGGCGTCATGAGTTTAAGGAAAGCCATTCGAATGTTCAAGACGAACAGAGAAGTGGCAAGCATAGTGTCCAGACTGTCGTTCTCATTAAACATGTGAATGCAAAAGTGAGAGAAAATCATTGCTTTACGATTAGCAATCTTTCTCTAGAATTTCCAGAAGGTTCACAGACAACATTGTTGAGAATCATAACTGACACTAGTCTATTATGGGACCGAATACACTAGACTGAATACACTATTATGGGATTGATTGTACACTATTATTGGTGCTGAGAATGTTGACAAGTGCTTGCAAAGATCACAGAATGACTTCTGTAAGTGCTTTTCTTAACTGCTTTAACCACGAGGGAGACATTTTTTTCCATATCGTCACTGGTGACAAAATGCGGATTTCATTTGTTAATGCTGAGACAAAACATCAATTCACACAGTAGCATCATTGCAGTTTACCTTAACCAAAAAATTGAAACAAACCCAGTCTGGAAGGAAATCATGACAACTGTATTCTGGGACTAAAAGAGTGTACTTTTCTTTTGATTGATTTCATGGAACCTGGAACATCCATCATATCATAAATCTAATATGAAACACTTTTCTTAACAGTGCCATGCAATTCAAAACTGAGATCAGGAATTGGTCTTCATGATAATGTATATCCACACACGGCTGTATAGACAACATAAACAATTCTGATTTTTTATCTTAAGAGTCATGATCCTTTAGAGCCCAATGTCTACCTCTCTTCCTACACCTCAAAAACTGACTTGTCTCAACAATTCAAGGAAAGTGGCTACAATCCCAGGCAGCAGAATTTTATGCAGTGGGTTTGAAGAAGCTTGTTTCACAATATTAAAAGTGTTACGAACAAAATTGTTCGTACGTAGAAAAATAAAGTAAATATGTAAACATTTGAAACCATTAATTAATTTTTCCATGTTTTCAAGTGTTCTCATTTTATTACTGATCGGCCTTTACTTTTGCACTGAATCTTTTATTTATCATTGTAAACCAAAGCAATGTGAAATATTAAATAAAGATTATGATTGCATGCCATGACATCATCTATCTTATTTGCAAAGGAGTAAAAAAAAATTGTTAAACAAAAGAAAGAAACTAATATAGATTGAATAGTCATTTACTGTTTAAAATATTTTTTTTAGTGAAGTTATTGGAAATATGTAATTCTATAATTAAAAGTTGTTAACTGATGTAATTTCTTTTAATTCATACTAATTTTAATGATATGTGTAACATATTTAATTGAAATTGTCAGTATGTACATGAATTTGTATTTCCAGAAGTATTATCTAGTGATGAGGATGAAGTTGATGAAACAAGTCAAGAATATTTAGAGGTATTGCAAGATAAAATATCTAAAAGCAAAAAATTACAAAATACTCCATTTACAGTCACCACTGCAATCCAGGTGAGAATTAATTTTATTTATATATTATTAATTTAAGATCATGATGAAAATTTTTTACTTTCATGCTGATGTTACTTAATTTTTTTTTTATTGCAAACTAAAGACCAGTAACTGAAAAATGTGTTTTCAAAATTTATTCAGTTAAATAAAGAAGGAAAAAATGTTATCAACAGATTGATATCTTCCTCACTATCAACACATGCTACTTGCTTTATCTTGAACCTGTCAAATCAAAAACAGACGTAGCATGTGTGTATGTTTATTTTTATTCATTAACATTTAGTAAAGTAACATGTTAAATGTACTTTATACGTGTACTTACAAACGTACTTTATAATTAATATTCCATATTTAATTAATGTATAATAATAGTGATTTTATTCATCTTCATGGCAACTATAAATATCTAGAGACAATGTGTTGAGCATGTTGTTAACATGTAACGAAGTGACGTGGCATGATGGAAGGCCATGCTAGAGACGCTGCGCAACACATGCGCAAAGATTCATCCGATTTTTGCGTGGGTTTTTATTTCGCGACTGATCGGACCTTGAAAAAAAAATAGCCCTTGTAGTTTTTACTTTAAAAACCATAAATTTATCTTTTGGTAATTGGTGGACAAATATATAAAACACTGGCATTGATCTCAGCAGAAGAGTCGACAACGATAAGGAATACAGCTAGTTTCTGCTTGAATGACATATATATATATATATATAGTGTTAAAAATACACTATATTAAATGTTGAATATGTTATATTAAATCAGCTGCTTTTAGTAGCAAGAAGAAGACCATCCTAGTCCCTGTAGCAGCACCAACTTGTTCCGGTAATAAACGTACAGATTCTACTATTAAAAACACATGTAGTCACAACCATCCTTCACTTCTCGCATTACTGCATCCGACGACTTTATTAACCGTGTGAAATTCACTCTTCGTGCAAAGTAGCAAGATAACTGGCTACGGTAGATTCCAAACTGTGGCATATTAAAGGTTTCTGTGTTACCATGAGGAAATGTCCTCATGGAAAATTCATCATGAGGAAGTTTCCTCTGCTAATTGTGGACAGGTCATATGAGAGCTACTCACAGGTGTCTGATGTCAGCAGTAAACACACCAGTAAGCATGCGATGTAACGGCCGCTTGACTGTGCTCCATATTCTTGTGAAATGCATACATTATGCGGCCTTGCGTTGTAAATTTAATTTGTCCAGGAATTTTCATCAAATCCTGGGCAATAATAAAAAAGTTTTAGAATGACTGTTTTTATTTCTCCGAGGTGCTAATATTTTACATATATTTTAATACTGTTTTTAAATTTTTTTTGTGGTAGTTGTATGTGTTTGAGTTTTAAGATTTAGTAAGTTTTGTGTTTTGTCTTTATTAAAATATTTTAGTCTTTTGATTTTGTTTTTAAATTTCTACTTTAAGTTTTCATTTTGTTTCAATTTTTTATTCTATTGTTTTTGTATTTATGCTTCATGTTTTGTTTTGTGGGAGTTTTTTTCATTTTTGATTGTGAATTTTCTTGACTTAGTTTTTAAAACTCATATATCGTGTTCAGGCGATAACACTGAAGCGTTTTTCACCCAGAAAAACAAAATAAAAATAACTTGTTATTATTCTACTTTTTACGAGAAGCCTGTTTTTTTATGCATCACCTACGTTAATTATGTTTCAACTACTTTCTTTAATGTATGAAATAACTTCTTAGTATTTATAACATTTAACATTTTTCTGTTTATTATCAAGAAATAAAACATTACAAAATCAATCTGCCATCTACACATTGTCTACATTCTCTTGCATTTCTGAGAATATCATTAATTCTTATTCATTTTTAAATTACTTAGTATTTCATTAAGTTTACAAAAATTATCACAATTGGCAAATAACAAATGCCTTTTGTAGAGTTAATGCAGAATGTCATGATAACACAACACAAAAAAACTGATTTTCAAAATTGACTATAAGAATCAGGTGTAAAACAGCTATTAGGTTATTAGGTTGATATGTGCAGGACTTAAACCAGCTTCTCTTCTCTTGTAATGTAATAAACAATAAACTTTCTAATTCTGATATTAATACAAGTTTAGAAATATTAGAAGTTAATAATGATGACATAAAATATATATATATATATATATACTGTTTGAGGAAACTTGGGCAGGCAGGAGTAGGTTTCATAATGAATAAGAAGATAGGGAAGAGAGTGGAGTATTTCAAAACGCATAGCGATAGAAACATTGTAATAAGGATAAAATCAAAACCTACACCGACAACGATTGTTAACGTCTATATGCCTACAAGCGCCCATGATGATGATGAGGTAGAGTGTGTATACGAAGAGATTGATGAAGCAATTAAACACGTAAAAGGAGATGAAAATTTAATAATAGTCGGAGATTGGAATGCAAGCATTGGAAAAGGCAAGGAAGGAAATATAGTGGGTGAATACGGGCTGGGCAAAAGGAATGAAAGAGGAAACCGGAATTATTGAGTTTTGCACAAAGTATAATTTAGTAATTGCCAACACCCAATTTAAAAATCATAATAGAAGAATATACACTTGGAAAAAGCCAGGCGATACTGGAAGGTATCAGATAGATTATATCATGGTTAAGCAAAGATTTAGAAATCAACTCGTTGACTGCAAAACTTACCCTGGAGCAGACATTGATAGCGACCATAATTTGGTGATAATGAAATGTAGATTGGGGTTTAAAAACCTGAAGAAAAGGTGTCAGATGAGTCGGTGGAATTTAGAGAAGCTTGAGGAAGAGGAGGTAAAGAAGATTTTTGAGGAGGACATCGCAAGAGGCCTGAGTAAAAAAGATAAGGTAGAAAATGTAGAAGAAGAATGGGAGAATGTTAAAAAGGAAATTCTTAAATCAGCAGAAGCAAACTTAGGCGGAATAAAGAGAACTGGTAGAAAATCTTGGGTTTCAGACGATATATTGCAGCTGATGGATGAACGTAGAAAATATAAGAATGCTAATGATGAAGAAAGTAAAAGGAACTATCGGCAATTAAGAAATGCTATAAACAGGAAGTGCAAACTGGCGAAAGAAGAGTGGATTAAAGAAAAGTGTTCAGAAGTGGAAAGAGAAATGAACATTGGTAAAATAGACGGAGCATACAGGAAAGTTAAGGAAAAGTTTGGGGTACATAAATTAAAATCTAATAATGTGTTAAACAAAGATGGTACACCAATATATAATACGAAAGGTAAAGTCGATAGATGGGTGGAATATATTGAAGAGTTATACGGAGGAAATGAATTAGAAAATGGTGTTATAGAGGAAGAAGAGGAAGTTGAGGAGGATGAAATGGGAGAAACAATACTGAGATTTGAATTTAAGAGAGCATTAAAAGATTTAAATGGCAGAAAGGCTCCTGGAATAGACGGAATACCTGTAGAATTACTGCGCAGTGCAGGTGAGGAAACAATTGGTAGATTATACAAACTGGTGTGTAATATTTATGAAAAAGGGGAATTTCCGTCAGACTTCAAAAAAAGTGTTATAGTCATGATACCAAAGAAAGCAGGGGCAGATAAATGTGAAGAATACAGAACAATTAGTTTAACTAGTCATGCATCAAAAATCTTAACTAGAATTCTATACAGAAGAATTGAGAGGAAAGTGGAAGAAGTGTTAGGAGAAGACCAATTTGGTTTCAGGAAAAGTATAGGGACAAGGGAAGCAATCTTAGGCCTCAGATTAATAGTAGAAGGAAGATTAAAGAAAAACAAACCAACATACTTGGCGTTTATAGACCTAGAAAAGGCATTCGATAACGTAGACTGGAATAAAATGTTCAGCATTTTAAAAAAATTAGGGTTCAAATACAGATAGAAGAACAATGCTAACATGTACAGGAACCAAACAGCAACAGTAACAATTGAAAAACATAAGAAAGAAGCCATAATAAGAAAGGGAGTCCGACAAGGATGTCCCCTATCTCTGTTACTTTTTAATCTTTACATGGAACTACCAGTTAATGATGTTAAAGAACAATTTAGATTCGGAGTAACAGTACAAGGTGAAAAGATAAAGATGCTACGATTTGCTGATGATATAATAATTCTTGCCGAGAGTAAAAAGGATTTAGAAGAAACAATGAACGGCATAGATGAAGTCCTGCGCAAGAACTATCGCATGAAAATAAACAAGAACAAAACAAAAGTAATGAAATGTAGTAGAAATAACAAAGATGGACCACTGAATGTGAAAATAGGAGGAGAAAAGATTATGGAAGTAGAAGAATTTTGTTATTTGGGAAGTAGAATTACTAAAGATGGACGAAGCAGGAGCGATATAAAATGCCGAATAGCACAAGCGAAACGAGCCTTCAGTAAGAAATATAATTTGTTTACATCAAAAATTAATTTAAATGTCAGGAAAAGATTTTTGAAAGTGTATGTTTGGAGTGTCGCTTTATATGGAAGTGAAACATGGACAATCCGAGTATCTGAGAAGAAAAGATTAGAAGCTTTTGAAATGTGGTGCTATAGGAGAATGTTAAAAATCAGATGGGTGGATAAAGTGACAAACGAAGAGGTATTGCGGCAAATAGATGAAGAAAGAAGCATTTGGAAAAATATAGTTAAAAGAAGAGACAGACTTATAGGCCACATACTAAGGCATCCTGGAATAGTCGCTTTAATATTGGAAGGACAGGTAGAAGGAAAAAATTGTATAGGCAGGCCACGTTTGAAATATGTAAAACAAATTGTTAGGGATGTAGGATGTAGAGGGTATACTGAAATGAAACGACTAGCACTAGATAGGGACTCTTGGAGAGCTGCATCAAACCAGTCAAATGACTGAAGACAAAAAAAAAATGAGGAAACTGAAAAAATTTCAGGATAAGTTGTACTAGTGAAAATAATGAAAAAAATTCATATAAACATAGGTCTGGAAACTTGTTTTCAAGTTTGCCCAGATTTTTCTTATAATAAAAAGAAGCCCTTCTATTATTTTCCGGACACAAATTAAGAAGTAAAGTTGGTGGTTTCTTATATAATTAGAGCTGCAAATAGGTTAAATCAGGTCCCAGAACTGTAAGATATATCCAACATAAACACAAAATTTTGTGTTGTTAAACCAGTTTTTTTTTTAGGTTTATAGTAAATTAAATTTTTTTTAAACTTGTAAAGAATTTAATTCCAAGAAAATTAATGAATATACAGCCAATTAAAAGTAAATAAAAACTTTTAAAAGTTGGTTTTTCATTGAAGCAAAACTGATGAATAATAGACAGATAATCATTATTATTCTTTCTATACCTAATAAACATTCTTTTTACAAACAAAAATGCTTATTACTGAAAATAATTGTAAGACATACAAAATTTATAAAATAGTATTTTAGTTGTGTATATTCAATAATTTACACAGGTAAAATGAAACTATTATGTAAAAAATTTATTTAAAATGTATGTTACTTTAGAAATACTGTATCTAAAAAAATTGATTGTGTAGTTTGGCGTTAATAGCTGATCAACAGTGAAAGTTGTGTACTTGGTTTGAATCTTGTCAAAATTATCATATAGAAAAAGGAAGTATAATGTAGTGTGTAAATCGTAGTGTAAAAGTGCTATTTAAATTTTTTAACAACGAATTTGCTGATATAATCTTTATTTATGGATTTTGTAACAGAAATTCTGAAGCTCCTTGACAGGAAAGATTTTTCCTGGAAAGTGAATTCCAAATATGAAAACTTTTTCTTTGTTGTATCAGCATTAATAAACGAAAGTGTCATTTCCAACATGTTTTTTGTAGAACGCAAAGTAAATAATTGTGCTAATGATGAATATTATGTAATACAGCATAGCCCAGGCACTAATACTAGGCGAATTTCATGTCGTTACTGGTTTGTCAAAAAACAAAGCGTGGCACATCCTACAGAAAGAAAATCTTTATCCTTTCCATCTGCAGAGATTCAAAATTTATGACAAACAGATTACCCCCAGCAGTTAAACTTGACTCATTGGTTTCTAGACAACACTGATAAGGTAAACTCAATTTTATTTACTGATGAAGCCACTTTACGAGAGACAGTCTTCTATTCTAAAAATAGTCATTTATGGAGTGAAGACAATCTGCATGGTACTGTGGAAACTATTTTTCAACATGGATTCACGTTAACGTTTGGTGTGGCAGTATTTATGACAAAATAGTGGGACCATTTGTTTTCAATGAAAACTTTCATTACTTGAAAAATAATTTACCAGTTCTTTTGAAGGACGTGTACAAAGGTATATATCCTCCAAACTAGATTGCAAATGATTTTTCAGCACGATTGTGCAACGCCACATTTTTCTTTAGTAACTAGAATTCACTTGAATTTCTTACTGGATTTGGACATGGTGGACCAATCGATTGGCCACCATGATCAACTGACTTAATGCCACTAATTACTTCATTTGGGGTTATATGAAAACTCTAATATACAACAAAAAAGTTAATACTAAAAAACAGTTACTCATTAAATCCTGAGATGATACGGAAAGTCATCAGAAATATTTTATATCTGGCAGAGTGCTGTATATGTTGTGAAGAAGGGAATTTTGAACAATTACTGTAAATGAGGTTTATTTTGTTACCATTTATCATTTCATGTATTATTTTTTTGTTTTGCTTTATTAAGAGTAATGTTTCTTAGGTACAGAAAGAATAATCTTATTTTGTTTATTTTTCATTTATTTTGCTTCAACAAAAAACTTATTTTTTTAAAGTTTTTATTGGCTGTATTTACATTAATTTTCTCAGAATTAAATTCTCAACAAGTTTTATTAATAAGTCTTCTGCATTTATTAGTCATTTAACAAAGTTATGTACTATAAACCTAAAAAAACTTTATTTTTGGCACTGAATTTTGTCAGTGCCATGTAGGATAGCTTAAAAACTACTGAAGTTAGAGTTCTGGGACCTGTTTTAACCCATTTCCCAGCTCAAATTTCATAATAAATTACTAACTTTACTCCTAATTTGCACCCCCTAAAATAACAGTAGGGCTTCTTTTTATTAGAAGAGCTGAAATCCAGGCGAAATGTTCGCTAGCTGTAACTCAAAAACAAAGCATTTCCAGACTATGTTTATGTGAATGTTTTTTATTGTTTTCACCAATAGAATATGTCCTGAAATTTTCTGCATTTTTCATCCTGTATAAATGTAAACAAAATTCCAGTTTGATAAACCATCAATGTATGAAGGAAACTGTCTTATAAAAACTGCAACTGATTGCAGCACTTGTATAAATTATTATGCAATTTTCATTATTTTAGTATTTTCATTTTTTTTTTATTTGATATATATAAAATATTGAATGAATTCAAAATGATCAAATGAAAGTTAAAATTAGAGACAAATAAGATTTTTGCTTGATGAAGTCCACTACAGAAGTCGAATATGAAATTTAATTTTTGTAGCATATGAAAAATGCCATGCCTGGATGAGATTCTAACCCTGGACCTCTGGATGAAAAGTCTAGATGCTACCACTTGCACCATGTAGGCCAGGGTGTGAGATTTACCAAAACTCTTGACGAGGGTCTAGACAAGTAACAATACAGCTATTGTTACAGATATAAATTGTTTCTACTATTCTACCAAAAGACAGTTAGCAGTTTATACAATTTTTCTTTACACTATTAAGAATTATCTTCACCAAAAATTTATTGTTGCATAATGCAAGCCAAATCATAAATATTTGTAAAAATATACTCTTATTAATAAGAAAAGGTTACAGTTTTCCTTAAATTTTTATTTGGCAATATTTTAAAAAGTTAGGTACTTAGGGAAAATTTATTATATACCAATGTGTGAATTAATCCTCCCTCTATGAATCATGAGACCTTGCCAATGGTTAGAGGGCTTGAGTGCTCAGTGATACCGAGTAACTGGAACGAAGGTGCAACCATATTGGAGAGGTATCTGTTGACAGCCAGACTAAGGAATGATACCTGAAAGAGGGCAGCAGCTCTTACAGTAGTTGTTAAGGGCATAGGTCAGGATGACTTAAACAGCCATATCAACATCACTCAATCTTCCTGAGTACTGCCCAGCTGAAAACTACGGCTGTTTTTTTTTCCAAGAAAATGTAGCTCTGCATTTTCATTTAAAAAAGATGAAGGCACATTCCTTTGTAAAATATTCCTTAGGTAAACTAGTCCCTTGTTCAGATCTCCAGGTGGGGACTATTAAGGAAGGGGTCACTAAAAAATTTTAAAAAAAATTCATTCTACAAGTCCGAGCTTGGAATGTTAGAAGTTTAAAAAAGGTTAGAAAATTTAAAGTGGGAAATGGATAAGTTAAATGTAGATGTAGTAGGAATTAACGAGGTTTGGTAGGAACAGGAAAACGACTTTTGGTTAGGTGATTTTAGAATAATTAACTCAGTGTCAAATTAAGGGCAGACAGCAGTAGGTTTTGTATTGAACAAGAAGATGGGGAAAGAGAGTAGAATATTTCAAAAAGCTTAGTGATAGAATCATTGTAAAAAGGATAAAATCAAAACCTAAACCGACAACGATTGTTAACGTCTATATGCCTACAAGTGCCCATGATGATGATGAGGTAGAGTGTGTATACGAAGAGATTGATGAAGCAATTAAATACATAAAAGGGGATGAAAATTTAATAATAGTTGGAGATTGGAATGCAAGCATTGGAAAAGGCAAGAAAGGAAATATTGTGGGTGAATATGCCCTGGGCAAAAGGAATGAGAGAGGAAACCGGAATTATTGAGTTTTGCACAAAGTATAATTTAGTAATTGACAACACCCAGTTTAAAAATCATAATAGAAGAATATGCACATGGAAAAAGCCTGGTGATACTGTAAAGTACCAGATAGATTATATGGTTAAACAAAGATATAGAAATCAACAACTCTACTGCAAAGCATATCCTGGAGCAGACATTTATAGCGCCCATAATTTAATGATAATGAAATGTAGACTGGGGTTTAAAAACCTGAAGGAAAGGTGTCAGATGAATCAGTGGAATTTAGAGAAGCTTGAGGAAGACATCACAAGAGGTCTGAATAAAGAGGGATAAGGTAGAAAATATAGAAGAAGAATGGGAGAAGGTTAAAAAGGAAACTTTTAAATTGACAGAAGCAAACTTAGGCAGAACAAAGAAAACCTTGGATATTAGAGGATATGTTGATCAAGTATAAGAATGCTAGTGATGAAGAAGGTAAAAGGAACTAATGACTATTAAGAAATAATATAAACAGGAAGTGCAAATTAGCAAAAGAAGAGTCTGTTAAAGAAGTGTTCTGAAGTGGAAAGAGAGATGATCATTAGTAAAATAGACGGAGCATACAGGAAAGTTAAGAGAATTTTGTGGTACATAAGTTAAAATCTAATAATGTTTTAATTAAACATGGTACACCAATTTATAATACAAAAGTAAAGGTCAATAGATGGATGGAATATATTGAAGAGTTACACAGAGGAAATTAATTGGAAACTGGTATTGGTGAGGAGGCAGAGGAAGTCAAAGAGGATGAAAAGGGAAATACAATTCTGAGATCTGAATTTAAATAAGCATTAAAAGATTTGAATTACAGAAAGATTCCTGGGATAGACAGGATACCTGCAGAATTACTGCACAGTGCAGGTGAAGAATCAGTAGACAGATTATATACAAACTGGTGTGTAATATGAAAATGGGGATGTTCAGTCAGACTTCAAAAAGAGTGTTATTGTCATGTTACCAAAGAAAGCAGGAGCAGATAAATGTAAAGAATACAGAATAATTAGCTTAACTACTCGTGCATCACAAATATTAACTAGAATTCTATACACAATAATTGAGAGGAGAGTGGAAGAAGTGTTAGGAAAACTCCATTTTGGTTTCAGGAAAAGTATAGGGACAAGGAAAGCAATTTTACTGCTCAGATTAATAGTAGAAGGAAGATTAAAGAAAAACAAACCAACATTTATAGACTTAGAAAAGGTATTTGATAACGTAGACGGGAATAAAATGTTCACCATTTTTAAAAAAAGGGTTCAGGTATAGAGATAAAAGAACAACTGCTAACATTTACAGGAACCAAACTGCAACAATAATAAACAGAGAACATAAGAAAGAATCAGTAATAAAAAAAAGGGAGTTTAACAAGGATGTTCCCTATCCCTGTTACTTTTTAATCTTTACATTTAACTAGCAATTAATGATGTTAAAGAACAATTTAGATCCAGAGTAACAGTGCAGAGTGGAAAGATAAAGATGTTATGACTTGCTGATGATATAATAATTCTAATTGAGAGTAAAAAAGAGTAAAAAAGTAGAAGAATTCCGTTATTTGAGAAGTAGAATTACTAAAGATGGACAAGGCAGAACCGATAAAAAATACTGAATAGCACAGGTGAAACAAACTTTCAGTCAGAAATATAATTTGCTTACATCAAAAATTAATTTAAATGTCAGGAAAACATTTTTGGAAGTATATGTTTGGAGTGTCGCTTTATATGGAAGTGAAACTTGGACAATAGGAGTACCTCAGTAAAAGGTTTGCTTTTGAAATGTGGTGCTATAGGAGAATGTTAAAAATCTGATGGGTCGATAGTGACAAATGAAGAGGTATTGCGGCAAATTGATGAAGAGAGAAGCATTTGGAAAAATATAGTAAAAGAATAGACGGACATATAGGCCACATATTAAGGCATCCTGGAATAGTCACTTTGATATTGGAGGGACAGGTAGATAGGAAAAATAGTTAGGAATGTAGGATGTTAGGGGGGATCTACCCAGTCAAATGACTGAAGACAAAAAAATGAATTAATAAAATTTTGCAGTATTTGATTTATCTGTCTGTTTTATTTCTTTACCTTGATTAACAATTTGTTCCCTTTTTAATCTTCAGTTTTATTTTGTCGCATTACAAGTGATAAATTACAGTACATTAAACAAACTAACTCATTGTTGAGTACCCTTATATTCCATCAACCTATATTCACTTTATTTTTGGCATGAATCAGTTTGTGACACTTAATCTTTTTAACAGAACATAGATCCTGATGATGATGATGATGATGACGATGATGATGACTTTGAACCTCCTGAAGAAACCGCCTTGGAAAGTTACACAACACCACTAGATGAAGAAAATTGTACAGTCGATGAATATGTTGCCTTCAAAGAAGTTTTACAGAGTAAGTTTCTTTTTCATAATTTACTTTTAATCCTAATTGTTTAATTGCAGTAATTTTTTCCATAATGTCATCTTTTAGAGCCTTACAAGCAAACATTCTGTGCATATCGCTGGTAAAAATTTTCAATTTATGTATTAAGAAATTTTTTATTTAAATTTCTTTGGGACTACACAGGAAAACCCCAAAATAGCTTTCTTCAAGAGTTATTTTAAATAATATAATTGTGATAAAATATAAAAACAGTTCTATGAAAATATATTAAAAAATAATAATTTTCAGCCAACAAATAAACTAAAAACAGAATATTTATTTTGAGATTACCATATAAAAGGTAAATTTAATACTTACCTAACATATAAATTAAGTAACTGAAAGCACTTAATAGCTTTGATCAAACACATCAAAATCATTAGTGTATGTTTATTAAACATTAACATCATCCTTGCAGTGAAAGACAGAGCTGTAGTGATATATTCTAAATTATATGTGAAATGAAAGATCTGAAGAATCTATTGCACTGTGAAGACAAAGTATGGGCTGACAGTACCATCATTGTATATCTTTGGATACTGAACACCAAAAATATGATTCAAACTGGAAGGTGAATCAAAATGATATAACTTAGAATTGTTAAGTACTCAAACATTCTTTGCAGTGAAAGACAGAGCTGTAGTGATATATTCTACATTATATGTGAAATGAAAGATCTAAAGAATCTATTGTACAGTGAAGACAAAGTATGGGCTGACAGTACCATCATTGTATATCTTTGGATACTGACCAAAAATATGATTCAAACTGGAAGGTGAATCATTGATATAACTTAGATAACTTAGAACTAATGATATAACTTAGAATTGTTAAGTACTCAAACATTCTGTCCATGTCTAGCTCACTAGTTTCAGATCCTAAAGTTCACTACATGCTCAAATGTAGTTTTATAAACAGGCATAATAAAAAAATTCTACCAGGCTATTCAGATTCTACACATCAAAAAAATAAAATAATATGTTCAACAAAAATATAACAATTTCCCCTTTGTTTCCTTCTGCCTGCCAATTTGTTTTCTGATAAATGCTGCTCTTTTGGGTATATTGTTCCAGATTGCGTTTAGTATAAATAAATTTAAGAAATACAGAAGCCTGCAAATTAATTATATTTAGTATGTTTACTGACTATATTGCAAAACCACCTAACAATAATAATAATAATAGAACATACACCTGAATTAAATCATATGTAAATCACTAATTGATAGTTGATAGTTTTTAATGGTGCATAATTTAATATGAATACTTATATACATATCTATGATAGAATCCATAAGACATGCAGTGTTAAATTAAGAAACCTGACTCTTCAAGATACAGATGCAAATAAATGTCAGCCTACAACTCTCAACTTACTGTTGAGATGAGGATTTATCTTGATGAGATGAGCAGATAACCAGTCAGTTCTAGGATTAAAATTCAAATTGTTTTTGTCTGTTCTGTTAGATTATATGGTCCATATAATCTTATTTGGTTTAATTTTGCTTCTATTATTTTGTTTTATTATTGTCAACACTTCTCATTTATATAATTCTTTATATAAGAATGGCATTTTATATGTTGAAGGTCATTTTTTAATTGAATGATTGATGTTTTTAATTTCAGCTTTACAAGCAAATGATCCTGCCTGGTATGCAATTTTAACAGGACATTTGACAACAGAACAGCAAAAAGCATTACAGGAAGTAATTGTATTGGCTGACCAAAGGAAGGCTGCAGCAGAGAGCAAAAGGATAGAACAAAGTGGTGGTAAGTATTTCTTTAAATAAATTATTTGGCATCAAGAAAAATAGAAAATTTTCATTAATAATTGCATTTGTAGTTGTTACAAAGTTTTTTGTTTCAAACCCCTAAACTCTAAAGGAAATTAAGTTATTGCAACACACATGAAAGGCACTTCATTCCTTCTAATAAAGATGCACTGTATGTGGAACTTGCAGCTGCTAATTGTTTAAAACCTTATTGATTTAGTTGAAGAAACTATACACAGTTTGTGAACTGTTAATCATTTTAAACTTTTGAAACAACAAGCCCAACCAAATAAAAAAAAAATACTTTTTTCAGTTTTTCTTGTGGCCACTTATTTTTTAATAATAATAAGATGGCCACTTGTCATCTAGTGAGTTGGGAAGTGTACTGGATTTCATATTTGTTTTCTCATGTACATTTTTTAATATTTCGTAATATTTGAAGTGCATTAAAATGTGATCCATATAATGTAGTTGTTTCTGTCTATTGATAAAAATTTAGTATCATTCGGGTAAAATAATGTTTTTAACTTATTCGTGTTTGGTAGAAATTGTTGTGCAAGTTACAAATCTACATTTAAGTAAAAAGTAAGAAACTTATTCAGAAAGCTGGCAATATGGATTAACGCGATTTTTTTTTTTTTAGGCTGCTCAGTTGACTGCTAGTCTGCAATTTGCTTTACCTAATATGAACTACTCCTGAGCTGAATTTTTTTTTACGTTCCTGTATATCATGTTTATATTCATAGGAGATATTCAATTATGTATAAAAAAATAGTTTGCAGTTTCAAAAAAATCTTCTGCTTCTGCCCACTATGGTCACATTAAAATTGTGAGTTAGTTGAAGTTTGCTTTTTACCCTAACATCATTTAGAGGTAGCCCTAGTTCAGTAAAATATTATCGAGTGTTTACATACACATATATACAGAGCAGCACAAAAGTCACTTGACACTAATTAAAAAATAGTTACGAACAGCAAAAGAATTCAAAAAATTAACAATAGCAAAATTGTGTATAATAATTTTTGTCCATGATGTTGGTATTACAAAATGTTGATAATTCAGCCATGTCAAGTTGGCAATACAATGACAAACACAACTAACTGTCTACATCTGTATCTCAGTGTATTTGAAGTAAGCTGTAGTGTCCAATTTGGTTTTTTATGTTCTAATATTGTTAATGAAAGAAGAAAGGATTTTCACTTAAAACGCTTTTTATAAAAGTGGGTGCTACTGCAATTGAGTGGGATAGACACTTTACATCAAACCCTCCGTTTAGACAAACAGTGTACAACATGCAAGGTAAATTTGAACAACATGGATCTGTTATGGATGCACCAAGATCTGGCCACCCAATAACAGTCGCAACAGAAGAAAAATAAATTCCACGTATGTTTAGCAGTCACGCAAAGTCCATGAAAATCAACATTATTATTAGCCTCTGAGCGGGAGTTATCATGAACGTTTGTACAAATAATATTATACAAATATAAATTTAAACAACATTCCACATTTACTCGAAGATTACCCAGATTGATGTCTTCAGTTTTGTGAATTGATGCTTAACTAACAGAAACAAGATCCGGAGTTATTCATTAAAATTGTGTGGTCTGATAAGGCCAGTTTTAAGTTAATTGGACAAGTTAATGCTGCAGTAACTGGCATACTGAAAACCAACCTCTTTTGTTAGAGCAACAACTCGATCAACCAGGTGTGTGTTTGGGGTGGCATATCATCTTTTGGCATAGTCTGACTGTACTTTTTTTAAGAAAGTGACAGGAGATAAATACTTGGACATGCTTTAAAAATTATGTCGTAAAAAAGATGCATGACGTCTGCTGAAAACATTCAAGAAATTTACTTCCAACGTGATGGCGCCCCACCACATTGCACCACTGCAATCCACAATTATTTGAATGAAATGTTTGGCAGAAGAGTGATTGGGCGACAGGCAGATATTTATATGCCTCCATGTTCACAAGATATTACACCAATTGATTTTTTCATATGGGGTGTCATCAAAGAGTCTTTATTCTAGAAAGCCTCATATTATTGACTGAAAGATTACATTTACGACACATTCAATGATTTGGACAGTGAGAACTTTGCTGTAGTGTGTAACAGTGCACCCAAAAGACTGCAAAAATGTATTAATGAAGATGGAAAACATTTTGAACATAAAATATAATTGTAAGTATTGTCTGTAATAAATAAAATAAATTCTACACGTCTATAAACAAGTATCAAGTGACTTGCTGCGCCATCCTGTATGTGTATACTGGGTGTCCCCCAAGGAAACAAACATGCTTCACAGGTGTATTCCTCTCATCAAAATAATGAAAAAAGTTCATATAAATAAAGATTTGTAAACACTTCGTTAGCAAGTTAGTTAAAGATTTAAAGATTTACAGAGCTAAAGATTTAGCTCTGTATTCATTTCCTCTGGTGAAATGAGGTCGTACTGAAATTTTTAGGATGTTAGAGGGGTGAAATGGTTTCCTATGGTTTTTGATTAAAAAAATTGAATAAAATAGGTCCGAGAACTGTTTCTCCCGTAGTTTTCTGGATATCCAAAGTAAAACTGAAAGATTTGTTGTATGAAAACTGTATTTTTAGGTCTGCAATACAATAACTTAGCTAAATGACTAATAAATGCATAAAATTTATTAACAAAGTTTATAGAGAATTTAATTCTAAAAATTGTGATGTAAATAAATCCAATAAAAATTAAAAACATTTTAAAAAATCAAATTTTACTGAAGAAACAACAAAAAATAAATTAAATGCCTTACATGTTGGAAAAGGCATATTTTTCATTATATTAAAAAAAAATTATTGTATTTAATTTTATTTCTTAAATTTAGTTTTCATACCTTACAGACTTCAAAATTATCTTATTGATAGTTTATGGAAAATCTAGTGCAATGTATAACATCCAAGAGAGCATTTTCTAATACTGTCACGGCCATTCTTATGATGTTCAAAAGCTTTAAAAATTCAGTTCAATAATCCTAATTTGGAAATTATTCTGCTTAAATAACTTCCTTTAAAAGACCTCAGAGGTAATAGTTCAAGGGATTTAAATCAGGAGATCTAAGAGGCCAATTAATTAGGCCCACCTTGACCAATCCATCGATCCAGAAAATTAAGTTTAAATAGTGTAACAACATCTTGTGAATATGAGGTGGTGCACAGCATGTTGGAATAACATTTGCTGCGTTTTCAAGAGGTACATCTAGCAAAACTGGTAATCGATTTTATAAAAACAGATTCGCCAGAAAGGCGAATTTGTAAAATAAATGGTCTAATTAACTGGTCCCAATTACACCACAACATACATTTATAAAAAAATTAGGTTTGAAGGTTTAACACTCTCTAATTGCATTTGGATTTTCAGTTGACTGAATATTCACATTTTGAAGCCTGGCTATTTCAGTTAATAAAAACGTAAACTAAAATAATATCTGCATATTCTTCATTTGAAAATTTGAATGGCAGTTCACTTTTTTTTAAAAAAGCATGAATACTCATTCACTACTCAAATCACAGGTAAGAAACTAGTTATAACAATAATAAGTTAATTGTTGAACAGCTGTACAATAACTTAGATTCAAATTTTGTTTCTGAAAAGAACAGTGTTGCCAACTTCAGGTTTTCAATAAACTTAAAGAATTTCGATTAATACAGTATTCTTGAAATTTTGTTTTTGTAGAATGTTTTAAAACTGTTCTGTAACAATTTAGTCTTTTTTAAACAAAAAAATGAATGGACTGTAAAAATTTCCAGAATAAGTAATTTTATTTATTTTTTGTTCTGTTTCTTCAGTAAAATGTGATTTTTATTGGATTTATTTACATCACTATTTTAGAATTAGATTCTCTAAGAGAAATAAATTTTATCTAATGTTAAATTAATTTTAATATTTGTTAATAAATTTTATCTCTTTATTAATCATTTAACAAAGTTATTATATTGCAAAAAATACGGTTTTCAGACACCAAATACTTTTCAGCTTTACTTCGGACATTGAGAAAACTACTGGAGATACGGTTCTGGGACCTATTATTTTTTTCAATTTTTCAGGTCAAAAAACATAGAAAACCATTAATTTCACCCCTCAATTAACGTCCCAAAAATTTCAGTAAAACTTCATTTCACCAGGGTAGCTGAATTCCAGGCAAAACTTCCACTAGCAATAACTCGCTACCAAAGCATTTCCAGACCTATGTTGATATACGAAATATTTTTCATTATTTTGACAAGAGGAATATACACCTGTGAAGTATGTTGGTTTCCTTGTGGAATATCCTCATATAAGTAATATAACATCATATTACTTGTGCTGCAAAAAGCATCTTGCAAATCCAAAATTTTTCAAAAGTTATTTACGTACAGTAAATAAAGTAATTCATGCTTAATAGTCATTTATCAATTTTTACAATCTTTAGTAGATGTTTATTTTTATTTTTTTTTTAAATGGGTAAAAATAATGTTAGATGACATTGTACTATAAATTGTGCCAGTAAAATGAAACTGTAAATATAATCTCAATTACTAACAAAAAAGGATCTATAAAAAATAGATCTGCAAACAGAAATATTTTGTAAGCTTAATCTCTAAATGTTATTCAAAAGCAACTCATATAAATTTAATCAGTATAATTAAGACAGATTATGTTGAATCACTGCAATCACGGCATCAGACCATAGTCAGTGCCTTAACCATGTCTTGCACAATCATAACATCCAGTCTCTTGAAACACAGAAGTCATATATATGGTTACCCATTTTATCAAAATGTTATTTTATAGTGCTGACTGCTTTGTATTTCCATCAGTACACTTTTATATCAAATTTTTATTTTATAATTTAAAAAAAAAATGATGCTATTGAAGTAATGTAACATGCTTAGATGTTTTAATTGTTGAAAATAATAAATATTTAAAAACCCTTGATAAAATCTCCGAAAACCTTTTCTCCTATTAATACACAAGTATCATGCTAATTATTTACTACTAACTTAAATGCTAATGATAACGCATACACTTTATGAAAACTGCACCTGGTGTTTCAATTTTGGTGTATGTGGGAAATAGTGTCATTGAATTCAGTTATTCCTTCTATTATTTATATTATTTGCCTTCTGTCTATATCTACAGACAGAATTAACCCAGTTTTTCTTAATGATGTTGAATCACCAGGTTTTATAAAAAATGTAATTTTATCATGTTGTCTAATTAAACAAAATGTAAATATATTTTAGCAGGATTAGAATCCTTTACTCAATAGTAGCAGCAACTAGGTTTATTTTGCAGCTACATGACCTGCTGACTAGGAAGGATGGTAGTTTTCCCTATTATGTCATACAAAGGATACCATCAACTCTACAGGCCTCAGCATAAACCTAGCAGAGTCAGACATACACCTCAGAACCTATAATGGGAAAGATGAATTGAGGGAAGTAAGAGAGAGTGTTACCTACCCTTGGAAGAACTGTTGTAGGAACCACATCCTGAAAAAAGCTCAAGACCTTTCTGCTCTGTAAGCAAGATTCTTGTAAACAGCAGGTCCTCATTCCCACTCACAATCTCTTCAGAGATTAATGCAAATTTTTACCGGATAGGAGCAAATTACTGAACGATTATTTTAATACTAATATAATTGATTAATCGATCTGCCCATCCCTGGAATTGTGTGGCATATGGAAATATCACATTGAACAACCATAGTTAACAGTTTAATCAGACACCCGCAAGAAGTGAAATAAGTAACATGTAAATTAAAAATGACTTTTACAGTTTGTAACCTAGTATAGTGAAATTATGAAACTGAAAAACTGCACAAATCTTTCAGCTGCATCAGTCAATACGATAAGCAACATTTCCAGAATAAAGCATTACCAAATGTAAAAGCTTATGGTTTAATGGTTATTCAAGATTATTTTATAGTAATCATCATAAAATTAAATAATATATAACCAACAGGTTAATAGAATCTGTGAACTACAAAGTAGTAAATTAATTTCTATTAGAAAAAAAATGTTATATTTAATCCAGGATTTGTATATAGTTATGGTATTATTATTTTTTGGTATGTTAATATTATAACAAAAATTAAATTGTTTAAAAATAATAAAGTTGTGAAATTGCTGTTAATAAACATAAAATACTTTTAATGTTACATGCAGAATAAAATGCATAAAAGTTATTCTTCATCATAGAATTTATTATTTAAAATAATAAATTCTGATGATGATTTAAACAATTACTAGTTTTGGTAATTTGATTTTGGACAAAACTGGACACTTTAGGAACTAGTAATAGTTTTAAAATTTGTGAGAATGCTTTATTTAGATTAGATTCCTATTTATTAAGTTATTAATATCACTTAATTTTTTTCAGGTTATGCATTTGTCCAACAAACTGTCCCGACTTCATTTAAATTTGGTGGTACACCTTTGGGACGGTAGAAAGTACAGTAATATGCTAATAATTATTTTGTTAGTTTTGTTAAATTATAATTAATTAATTGTACAGAAGCAATGAACTTACTGAATTACACCTGTTTAATTCTCTGTGTCATTCATGTTATATTATTACTACTATTAGATCAATTTTCCGTTGTCATAAATTATTTGTGCTGTGAAAAAACACTGCTGCATCATTTATTTAAAATTTGTAATTGTTGAGCTTTATTTATGATGTGTGAAGGAAAAAAATATTTTTACTTTGTTGTTATTATTGCTAAAAGGGGTTTCATACCAAAATATTGTTATGTAACACATAAATATTTATTTATTTATATATATACATACATATATTTATATATTATATTGTTAGGTTGTTTTTTTTACGTATTTAATCTGATGGCTGAATAGATTTTTAATGCCAAAATATGTTGACTACATGTGAAAAGTATGTTGTTTTTTTATCATCTGAGTTAAGTAATTTGATTCTTACATTGTTTTATTTATTTATTTATTGAACGTAATAATATAATGAATTTTAAAAAGAGGCATGTTTTTTGTAAAAAGATTTGCAATTGATGGAAACAATTGTAAAGCTTTATTATGAATTTATTAAAAATAATTGAAGTATAGATTTTTTGCAGTATTTGTTTTCTGCTGGATATCCTTACCTTTTTTGTTTTATCACTGTCTTGATGAATTAGGTTACAGAAATAACTTTTTGGTCATTGATATGAATGTCTTTGGTATACCCTCAGCAGTTGAAAAAAGTGCTATTTGTCTTAATTTTTACATCACAGTTCTATGAACACATAGACTGAATCCTGCATAACAGCTGTGTAAATAGAATTCGCAAAATAAATGACATTATTACCTGATTGAATTTATTAATTATTGTATTTATATTTAAAAAAAAGTTATATTGTTATTTAATAAATATATATACATATATAAAATTATCAGCGGGAATTAACAAATGAGTTTTTATATAAAATTTT
Source organism: Lycorma delicatula (assembly GCF_047948215.1). Lineage (NCBI taxonomy): Eukaryota > Metazoa > Arthropoda > Insecta > Hemiptera > Fulgoridae > Lycorma > Lycorma delicatula. The sequence continues at coordinate 63,459,944 of NC_134462.1, forward strand.
GTTGAATTTTTAAATACAGATACATTACAACAACAAAATTGAATATTTTTTTTTTTTGGTTTTTATTTAATATTAAGGTGAAGCTGTACTGGATACTGACTGGACTTAAGTGGGCAATGCCACAAAACTTCCAAAGCAGAAATGAGTTCAGTTGTTCTGTAAGACTTCACAAAAGAAATATATCCGTGGCGCTTGTGTACTTAAATTGTCCTCTTTACCTTGAATTTTTGGTGCAACTGCTGCAGTGACAAAAATGAAAAAATGAACAAATGTGTACATAAAGAAACTAAAAAAATTTGCGTTCTACTCATTAATTAATGTTTAATGTGTGAACAACCTAAGAGCTACTACATAAGCTAATTAATGCAGACAGAGAGACAAAAGAAAAACTGGCTGTTTGTCTAAGGTAAGAAAAACTGAATCATGTCATTTTAGTTGATTTTATAAATGGGTTAATGTAACACTTTCAATTTCGTTCTTTTCAATTCTAAAACATTCAAAATGTATTAAAATATTCTCACTATGTGTAAAAACTCACAGCATTTATTATCTTTTGTAAAACTCCATGAGAAAATTTCTTTGGAGACTATAACAGTAGCATTTGAGTTGCTGCAACTTTTCTCTGGTTAAGATATATAAAGGATAGAAAATGAAGATGTTATGCTGCTGAAACTATTTTCTGTTTATCTTGTGCAACAAATCAAAGAAGAATTTAAGTTCTCATAATGGCAATAATTTCTGATTTAATTATTCAGGCTTTTCTTTCTTTTCTAACTTTCATTTGTTCATGTATGATGTAAAGAAGTAATCACTGGATTTGTTTGCAAGCTGATAATCTATTTAGATTGGTGACTAGAAAAATTTGTTGTAGTATGAGAGTGGCTAGAGATAAAGTAAAAAGATCATGATCATATCCTATTGATTTGTTTAGAAAATAAAATAATGTAGATTAATAGGTCTATACACAATGTTGGAAACAATACTTGCACAACGTAAAATGCTGCATATAATATAAAAGACTGCTACCACATCTAGACATACAGAATTTTAGAAACCAAATACTTAATGAATTCTATAATACCATATAGAAAGAAAAAAATCACAAAAAAATTTGTGGTAGTTCTCGCTTGTGAAGAGTAAAAATGTATATATAATTAAGACTTAACACAATGAGTTGTGGGAGTATAGAAGCAGGAGTTCAGTATTATATATTGTTTTAGTGCATTAATAAAATTATATCGCTGGATATTTGAATAGTTTTTATCTTTCGTGTTGAATAGCATGGGATTTTACCATTTTAAATAGATCAACTCTGTAATTTCTTCAATTTATTAATCTGCAATAACAAACTGCACAGACCAGATACTAAGGAAGCAAGACTGTTTTAGCCAGTGTTTTCTCATAACCATTTTGCAATAGCGAGGGAACTTGTCAAGATTCAACCTATCAACTACACTACCCTTCTTGACTTATTCAAGTTCAGTCAGGAAGTGGGTGTAGCTGTCTCATTAAACAGAGCAACTCAATTTCTAATAACCAGAAGTCTAGTCAGGTCAAGTCAAGATCCGGTATAACCTCACTTTTATTTATATTTACATTACTGCAGAATGTGTTATTCAGTGTATAGGAAATAAATGCATGCTGTGCTATACATTTTTAATTATATAAACAGTATATTGTAAAACTCATTTTTATGCTGTATTAATAATATTATTGGAAGATAAAAAGTAAAGATTATGTTTGTAGACTAATACCTATTGCTTTCTTGTATGATTTTGTATTGAAATATTGTAATTTAATTACCTTTTGTGTAGGTTGTTTTTTTACTTTAAATCACGATAAATATATTTTTATTTATATCTTTAAAAATACTCCATTCTTTATTAAACTAATAAATAATAAGAGTCCACACTACAATGTAAAATAAATACTTTTTAAAAGAGAATTTTATTGTCTTTAAGAAAATATACTTTTTTTTAATGATAAACTTGTGTCTCAATTTAGAGATTGCATTTCTTACAATGTCTGCAATGCTTATACATAGATACATTTTTCATAAATAAGTTTTAGCTCCTCAACTACCATGTTTGTGTTCATTATTTAGTTCAGCGATATAAAGGAAAATAACACAGTTAAAGAAAATAGTTCTTTTTTTATATACAGATACTTTATTGCATGATACTTGAAAATGTCTTTCTACAAATGTGTGACAGCTTAATGATAACTGAATTGTATATAAAAATTCCATATGGATCTAAATTTGAATTGGATCACAGGTAATTTTTTTTTATAAGTTGTTAATTTTTTGATGCTAAGAGGAAATCATAAATACATTGTTTTTACTTGAATTATCTGTAAAAATAACATTTAATGTTCAAATTATGAATTTTCATGGATAACATACCAAATTCCATCAGTCTATGAATAATTAAATTTTATCTGGAAATAACAAAAATTGAAATTTCAAAATATTACTTAATATTTATGAAGCTCCTACAGCAGTTTCTATTCTAAAAAAAATCTCAAGAATTCAGAATTTAAATTTTTCAATATATCTAATTGAATGTTTAAACTACAGCAAACATTAAAAATTTCACCACATTTTTAAACAAGCTTGAAAATTTCTTGTTCTTTTGCTAACAATTTTAACTGAATTTAACATTTTTCATACTGCTGTATATCAGAATTAATTTTTGACACTATTCTTCCACCACCACCACATAGACTATGCATGTGTTAGTATTTTTTTTTTTTTTTTTTACTAGATAGAAGTACATAGCAGTCAGAACATTCCTAAATTACCCAGAATGAACAGAGTGGCAAGAAAAAGGCTGTAAGAAATTTGCAGTGAACATATTAAGTCATAAAATTGCTGATTAATTTAATCAGTGTGTGGACTTTGATAATTTTATTCCTTAATGTTCTATTATAGTAGGGAGCATAAAATCCTAAGCTTGTAGCTAAACAGCTAATATGCTGTATATTAATGATTCTATAAAAATTTCTTGTATCAGTGTTTACTTAAAACAGAAAACTAAATCTGTTCATGATTCAATTTCAATCATTTTACAATTTACATTAAAGTAAATCTTATTTAACAAATAAATTGTTATTACAATTAACAATTTAATAAATTGTTAATTATCCTGAATTATTTCACTTGTAATTATTGTTTTAAAATGTTCTAAATCTAAATTATGATCATTTATGACCAAGCGAATAAAAATTACAAATGTTGACAAAATTGAGAAAAGGGTGAAGTCAACACTTCCTTTTAAATGAAACAATTTTCTAAGTGTGAGTTGTAATAAATGAATCATTCTAATTTGCTGACTAACAATCAGTAAAGACACATCGATAGCAAGCATAATAAACAAAATAAAAACAAGTATTATATTAATTATGTTTATAGATTACAAAGTTAAAAGCTTTGCATAATAATAATAATGTTAAGTCATTTTTGTTCATCTGTTGAGCGCGTTTGGCTACTCTCAATTTATAATTGTGTATATGGTACATGTAAATTTTTGATCTGTAGTTACAAGCAGGATGAACAAACTTAAATCCACTGTGACTGAATTGTAAAAAAATTAAGTCGACAAGCTGGGGAGTTAATCAATAATGAGTTCAAATTGAAGAAACAGGTAAGTTTGGAGTCAACACAGAAGCTGCGTGTAAAATATCATGCTCTTAAGTTCAAAAAATAAGAAAACAGAAAAAAGTAGCTTTTAAAAAAATTACAAGAAAACTCATCAGAGGCTTCTACTTCTTTAAGTACACCAAGAAAATATAAAATCTGCAACAAACCGGTAACAGGCCTAGATGATTTTGACATGTGTAGTGAGAAGCTGTAAATGAATTTCATCTAAATTGCTCATACATCTGAAAGATTCAATAGGATTCTCGGGAAGTAATAAAAGAAGCTTTGGAAGAGTATTACAACAATTAGTTTCAAATTGGTAAAAACTGAAAACAATATGATAAAACTTGTTATTGAACGTGACGGCATTAGGATTAAACGAATACAGTATGTAAGTGCGATTAAAAATTCAACCGAAAACAGGTAGGTCAATTGGTATAACTTGATGAAATGTATATTTTGACAAGTCGTACCTCAATGAAATCATGGAGGAATGCTTCAGAGGAAGGACTTCTAACTCCAATTTCTAAAGGCAGTAGATTGATTATTATACCTGCTGGTGGTGAAATGGAATTTACTCTGGGTACATTATTAACCCGGAAAGCATTAATGAAAGATTTTTCATTAATTATCCTTCAGTCAATTTTATATAATTGACTGAAGGATAATTAATAAAAAATTTAATGCTTTGCTGAAACCTCAACTATACAAGACAATTAAAATGAACAAAGAAAAATACAAAGTGTTTATGTTTGATGAGCTTGCCAAGAAAACTGGACGTGAAGTGTTATGACTACCCCATAACACCCAGACTTAAATCCTATTGAAATGGTTTGTTCTAAAGGAAAACAATACATTGGAAGCCACAATGTATTGTTTTCAAGCCACAATGAACTTTTAACAATGTTCAATGGATACCCAGATATATTTTCCAAAATGGACTCATTGGAAATCTTAGTGTGAAAAAGTACAAAAAATTAACAAGAGTACATTAGACAGGAGCACATAATTGCCAACACTACAGAATCTTTTAAAATTTCTTTGGAAGATATAATGGTAATTAAAGTGACAAGACAGGAAATTCAGAATTTGGTGATTTAGATGATGACAGTCAACTGTGCTTTAGTTTCTATTTAGTTTTATTTTTGTAAAATGTGTGTAGAATGTGCAATAGCTTCATGTTTTATTTTTCTGAAGATCTGTAAAATAATTTATATAACTTCAGTTTATTACATTTCCATTTAATTTATCACTGGATCAGCGTAATATTAATTAAAAATCAAGATTTTTTTTTTTTCCATAAGGTATATAAAAATACTTTATCAGTTAAAAATGAATTATATTATTTAATATTAACATGAATGAAATAATAATTATGTTAACAATAAAAATATTACTAATGCTAATTTTGCATAGGTGTAAATATACAGACAGTTCCATAGCAAACCATGTTTTGTTAAATGTCAGTTGGAGCAGTTTCAGTTGACACATTGCTAAGCTCAGTTGGAGCAGTTTCAGTTGAAACATTGCTAAGCTTCAAGATTCATGCCCTTTATTGTAGTAGTAAAGTAAATATTGAATCTACATTATATATAATTATATTTTTTTGGTTAAATATACAACTTACTATTCTAACAATATTTTTTGTAAATTACATCTTAAATTTTGTCTCTAAAAATAGTAATGTTTCTCATCTAAGACAAGGTTCTTTCATTTTTACATAAGAGAAAACTTCAGGGAAATTCTTTATTAACAAGACTTTGCGCTTAGTAATCATTGTCATGTGTCTTTTTACTTGCAGCTGAGGGATTTTAGCAGATAGATGTCTTCAATATTTTTTAAACCATGTATTTTACTACTGGCAGTGGAATTTTTACTTGGTGTGCATTCTCAGGATCACAGGTTGATGAGTATTAATAGTCTTCTTTTGGACTGTGGAGACAAAAAAGCTATTGGAAGTGTTTTTCTCTACTCTATAGTTGAAGACAAGCTCAATAATAAAGTACTGGACAGGAATATTCTTTTAATGGTATATTTTTACCGAGACTAATCTTACATTCTACTATTATGTTCTTTGAAATGATGTCCTATCTAGTACAAAAGAACTAGGAAATTCTCAAATTATTTTGATTCATACTAAAGCTTGATTGCATTATTCAATTGTTTCTTACTTTTTCATCATATTTAGAAGGAAGTTGTTACCATATCACTTCCTTAACAAAGCCCTAACTTAGTCTAGAAATTTCTACCTCTTAATTCACCTTAAGATTTTTATCAGTACTGTAAAATGATGTTATAAAAACAGTTGCTAAAGCCAATTGATTTAGACATTTAGTGAAGGTAAGTTGGAGAATGAATTAGTTGAAAGAGAAAGATCTCTGAAAAGATGGATTAACAAAGTGAAAGAAGACAGGAAAAAGATTGAAGGGTGTTTAGTGAGTATTTAAAGTTTATGCAAGAAGAGGAAAATACCAAAACAACTGCGTGTTATTTTTCAATCCTGGATAGCTATTTTACATGCCTCCACCACATATTTACTTAGAACAAATTTTTCAATTGCAAAAAATTCCAAATATAGGCCGAATATGAGCCTGTTTTTCAAATACAAAGTTTGATGTTGCACTGCATGTAAAGCTATCTGCCAAATAGATTGACAAGGATTGATTATTGAATGTAAGGTAGATATAAAAAATGTTACAATTTCAGTGCAAATGCAACATATACCTTCATTGTTAATCCCGACCTTTACTTCTGCTTATATAAAACCTTTGTATCTACCTTTTCCTCCAACTCGAAATTAAAAATCTGAAGAACCAGAAGGTATTTTCAAGACAGTTTTAAAATAGCCATCACAAAAATCATCATTCATGATTTTTCGGTAAAAGAATTTTGCGTTTTCATTAATAATAATCCCCCCCCCAATAAAACTTGGTACTTCACAGCTTTGTTTTATAAAAACTGAGTGTAAATATCTGTAACTAGTTTTAGAATGTTCACAGACTTCATCAAATGCATTTTTAATGAACTTCAAACTTAAAGATTAATACCAAGAAAGCATGAGGAAATGTGTTTTAGAGAGACTGATAAGGCAGGCAATGGAAATGAAACATTCATTTACATTTAAACATATCAGTATTGACAGTTGCTGCATTCCCAAACACTATGTGCTAGGTAGTGTACATAATACACAATTAATGATTATAAAACTTTTTATACCATTACTGATAGATTTTGCCTACGTAACATGAAAGAGGTAAGACATCATTAGCATAATTCACATTAATTTTTCCCCCCAAAAAAAAGATTTCTTATATTTAGATCTGTTTCATACTGAAATAAGTTATTTAAAAACAAAGTAAAATTAAAGTTCCAATAGTAATCAGCTAATACATATATGTGTCTTTTTAATGGTTTCTAACACTGAAATAATATTTTTGTGAAAATGTTCATAACTTGCTGCCCCTAGGTTTGGGGGGGGAAGAAATCCAAATGTGAATGCAGGAAATGATGGACATTTTGTGACATATCCCATAGCACTAGGAATTTATTTACTTAATTTTTTGCAAGAGTAAATAAGATATCTCCCAAGCAGATAGTTCTAAATCGGTCAACACCGAGAACAATTCTCTTACCAGTTTCCTTATTTGTGGGTCAACAAAAATAAATCCCTTCTTTAATGTTTGCTTCACTTACTTTTGGTAATTTCTGCCCTGTATACAAGAATCCTTGATTATCCTTCATAGCTTTTACAAAATGTTTAATTCCATTTTGATATGAAGGGGCAGTAAAAATATTTTTTTCTAGTTTTAACTAGAAACTTATGAATAATGTTTTTTTTTAATGAGAAGTTAAATTCACACACTTCACTGATTTACTACATAATAATCTTTCAAACTAAACTTTGAGGAATTTATAAAGTGCCTCCCTTCCTCAGGTTCATGAACTTGCCCTAATTGTAATATAAACTCATCAATATTTGTACAAGCCTGAGATTTTTCTATTTTTTTAAAGTAAATTCCAACCTTGCACTGAAGATTGCCTAAAAGGTTCAGATTGGATCTTTTGATAAGTTTAAATCTCTTAACAATCATTTAGCTCACCTTATCATGAAGTTAAGATGTGGCTCACTGATTTGAAATTCAAAGTCTGAATCATGATTGTCTTCTTCTATAAACTTACATGTATAATAATGCTTCATGCAATATCAACAAATTCAGAATTTCAGTTTTGGAATTATTCAAAAAATCAACACGATAATTGCTTCCTATTGAACATTGGACTATATTCACAACCTGTCTTGAATAAACTTTAATTGACTTGTTTATCTAATATCTTTATATTTTACCTATCTCATATTTATTAGATTTTTAAAAAGTCAGAAAAACTTGTGATAGAAGGATTTACAGTTATGAAAAATTGGACTTCAAATTTGTTTTTAGCATTAAAAAACAGATTTGGTTTCATGTATCGCATGTAGAGAAACAAAAATTGTTTATCAGTGGTATTAGAGTTTGTATATTTATGTTTTTAACATATAGGTATTATTTTTTTTATTAACATTTTTCATTATTTAAAAATATTTAACAATTTCATATGTTTAACTGAATATTGAATGGTCAGAGCAAAAAATTATTTTCAATGTACTTAAATTTATGATGAAGCAAAATGAAAAAAATAAATAAATTTAACTGACTGCAATTTTCTTGTTTAAATTGTAAAAATTCAGCTTTATTGCAGCATATTTCTGTTATGAATACAGAAAGAAAAAAATATCAATTGCTGGAAAAACTTAATTTATATCTTTGTTATAAAAAGGAAAAGCATATTTCACAAGATCTGTAAAAAACTACAGTACAGTGGAGAATTGAGATCAGTATTAGCTGGAAAGGAATGAAATGCATGTAACAACAATTTTAATAGGCCTAAATTTAGTGGATGATAAACATCAAAAAACTATTAATTGAAAAAGAAATTGTAAAAATGAAAAGAATTTCATGTAAGGAAATTTTTTCTGAAACTTCCTTATGGTCTTATTGTTTAAATGGATGAATACGTTATCTTGTTACTTCATATGTCTGTTAAATCAGTGGAAAATAAAATGAATGAAGGACTCAAAGCACCTATTTCAAAAAGGAATTGTATAATATTTATAGAAAGCACAGTAGGTTTATTCAGAATATTTCCTTTTTTAATATGGAAATCTACATAAAGAAAAAATATGACTTAGCATAACTTGCATTGATAAGAAAATATCAATTTTTTTAAACAAATAGTGATTGACAGTACATTATTATGTTCTGAAGAAGAAAAACTGGACTTAATGAAGTAATGGTTTAAAAAGTGACTACACTTTTATATTAAATACATTAGTTAATTAATATTATCCTGAATATGAACTGAAATATTCAATTGATTAAGAATGTGGACTCCTTTGGTCATTAGATTATCCTTGTACTACCTATGAACCATAAACTTAATTTGGGTGTATTAAAAACTTTTTGAAATTGATGCACTAAATAAGTAGATGAAATATTGCTACATAATTTATTTAATTTAAGTAGAGTGATTTAATGAGTTTTATTAAAGGAACCATCAATTGGTTATAAATCTGGATGAAGAGAAGAGTTCAAATTTTAAAAATATATGTTGATTCATTTTATACAGTTGTAAAAAATTAACCCAATATTTGAAGATGCAAACTTCTAAAACCAATAAGTATGAGGTATTCAAAATGGAATTATACTAGATAAACAAGGTTGATTATGGTTTATTCAGGACAGGTTGAATATAGTCTCATAGTCAATAGGAGCAGTTGTTTGCACAAGATTGAACTGTAGTCTCAGGGCTGTGCTCTCATTATCATTTAAAAGCTAACATTCAACTCTAAAAAAAACAAATGTTGAGTGCTCACGTAATATATAAATACTTCATGAAAAGGAATGTACTTCAGAGTACATTTTTGTTACAAATACAAGTTACCGACTCTTTTGTGTGTATATTTTTTTCAGTTTTCTAGAGTTTACTGTTATAGTACAGCTGAGGCCATTGACTAGCACATGATTCAACTAATATTACACTATGGATATATATTTTTATGCTACATAATTGCCTGTGACGCATGGTTCTCCATGAAAAGTGGTATTAGAATTAATTACAAAAAAGCCAAAATAGTCTACTGTTGGATAATCAATATTTATTTTTTTTTTTTATGGCCTGGAAAGACCAGTTAGTCATTTATGTTTAGTCTTTCTTATCTTCCAATACTCTTTCATTTTCCTGGAAAAATCCCTTTTCCGTTCCTGAAAAAAACCATCCCCGTTCTCTTTTTAGGCTTTTCTGCAAATTTAAGACCAGGCAAGTTGTTATAATTTCCAGATCCTGTTCTGAGATCTTGCAGTACAATGTACTTGCAGTACTTCTTTGATGTCTTGAAGCACCTCAGTGAGCCGTACTGGTTACGTTTTTAGCTGTAGCAATCTTTCCAAGAGTTGTTTACTTTTCCTTGATTCCTCCAAACGCAAGAGGTAGCCAAAGAATTTTATTCTCAAACAATTTAATAAATAAATTTATTTATTTATTAAATTGTTTTTTAATTTTTTTTTTTTTTGTAGTGATGTTTTTCTTCAGTTGAGTTAGCCATTGTAGGTTTAAAAGTTTCCTTGATTTTCAATTATTAAGCACAGCTCACTTCTTTCTTTGTATTAAGTTATAGAAAATTCTGTTTTTATAATAATTCTTTTGATAAGAAATAATTAAGTTACAGTTATATTAATATAAATTGAAAATGCCAAAAAGTAAACCTGCAACTTTTTTATAAGATATTTATTAAAACTTTTGTATGGATTTGAAAAGTTTACATTTGTTTTTGAAAAAGAATCTTCTGAAGTTGCAAAAGTAAATATATTATAATTAAAAAGTCTTTTATTTTTAGTTATTCTTTTTTTATAGAATATGACACTGTTATGTAATTTTTGAGACGTAACTAACGTAGTTGATCCTTAAATGGTAAGTAGTGATTTAAAATTTTGTATGGTGTAAAAAAGGATGTACTCAGAGGCTTTTTCCAATTGTGATGATGGAATTTTACACAGTGGCAAGAGGTAAATTCTAGTAGATGAAATCAGTTCAGTTGGTGAAATGTATGTCCTCCTGTTGAATTCCAAGAATAGCATGGTAGTCAGTAGAAATGGTAATTCTGATGATCATTATTAGTTGTTACCTTGGCAAGACTGTAGAGGCATAGTGATAACAATCAATTTAAAAACTGGTTTGTTATGTTTTTTTCTGTTTTATTGTAAGAAGTAAACTAATGGAGTCATAGAGATTGACACTTTTGAGATGTGGCTGTACCACTGGAAATTTCTTGAAATCATCTGATGAATTCCCTTAGGTTGTAAAGAAAATTTTTTAAAGCAACCAAGCTTCTTTTCAACATTAAGAAGTAAATTGTGTATTTTGACCATAACAATTCATATTTGTATTGCTGTTCTGAGAAGCAATAGATAAAATTGATTTAATAGATACAGTAACAGATACAGGATTAGGAAGAGGAAGAAGTAATAAGTAATATTGCTATTTGCTGCAAAATGCCAACATGCAGTTAGATGTTCCATATATTATTGTTTATGGTGAAATGCATATTAACAAGTTTTTTTCAGTAGTTAATGAAGTTGCAACAGCTGAGAAAGTGAAATTTAGATGTAGATGTAGATGTATAACTACAGTAAATTCAAGTAGTGTGCATTTAGGAAACCATAAAAAACCCTTGTTTTTGAAAGTATATGCTTATGATATTCATTTGCATCACTGTCAACTGAATACAGGAAAATTGCACTGAGTGATATGGGACTGCTTTGTCATATGCAGATTGACACTTAATCTGGCAATTCAGTGTTATGTTTTGCTGTTACAGTGACAGCATAACTATGGTTATCTTTAACACAGTAGATTTTATCATGGAGTTCACTAATTTATGACAAATTTATTAATGTTGCTGAGCTTATTTCATAATACATAAGTATCTGTAATAATTTACTGAAATTCTGTTTGACAGATCTACTGACTCTTTCTTCTATTTCCCTGGAAAGTTGAAATAAAAAAAAAACTCATTAACATAAATAAAAACCATAGATGGACATTTAACTGTGAATAACGAGTTTTGTTGAGCTGACTAATCTATTTTCATACAAACAATTATAACACATGAGTAACATTCTGTAAATACACTGATATATACTTTATAAAGTATAACTTTACCGATATGATCTACTGACTGATTTCATGCAACCTACCTAATCAACTTTTTCAAAGTTTGTGTTTGTTGAGTACCACCCACACACGAGGGTTGCATTGTAACTTCACTGGATAAAGTACCATTTCCCATAGTACCTTTGGATATCTGAAGTTCATGATTTGTAATGTAAAACTAGCAAAATAATTATTAAATCTATAGCAGGCATTCAAGGCCTTAAAAAGTACCAACAAGAATGTGCTTCTCAAAATCTCCGTGCTCTATTGTAATCAACATAAACCACTTAATGTAAATCAGTGTTATTTCAAACCTCATAATAGTAGCTGGTTGGATCAGTGGCTAGCCTAATTCAGGAGACATCATTGAGGCATTTCACCATTGTTTTGCCATTATAGCTGTTAATTGACAGTAATATTAGATGATATTTTGATACCATTGATTTCTGAAGTAAGAATAATGGTCAGCAGATCTTGCATTTTCCTGAATGAACCTGTTTCTATATAAAGTAAATGCTTACATTAGGGAGTGGTTTGACTAATTTATCAACACATAAATATTAGTAGACTGAAAATTAGTTGTTGCCTATAATTAACATACTGATAATATCAATCATAATTTCATAAAAAATTTGAATTACAAATTTGTTTCAAAAGTATTAATGCTTGGAAACATTTCTTTCAGTCTCACTCATAAAACATATCTTATTTAACTTTAAATACACCAGTTATGAACAATACTGCGAAAGCAAACGCTTAAAAAAAGTGCATGGACTTTTTGTGCGGTAAACTTTTTACTGCACATTTCATATTGGTGCCCCTGTCTGAAATCACTCACAATTTTATTATTATTAGTGATATTTCATTCGTGTAAGACCTCAAATTGCTGGCCTGTATGATTTTCATGCAAATGTTTTGTACATAAAACAGGACATTAAGTTACCTTGTTCTAGTTCAAAAAAATAGTTACTGTACCCATCGGGTTTGTCTAGTGCTTAACACATCTTCCCAAATCAGCTGATTTGGAAGTCGAGAGTTACAGCGTTCAAGTCCTAGCAAAGCCAGTTATTTTTACATGGATTTGAATACTAGATTGTGGATACTGGTGTTCTTTGGTTGTTGGGTTTCAATTAACCACACATCTCAGGAATGGTCGAACTAAGAATGTACAAGACTACACTCATACATATCATCCTCTGAAGATTATCTAAACGGTAGTTACCGGAGGCTAAACAGGAAAAAGGAAGACTAGTTACTATGGTCAGAAATTGCATTTCTTGATTGACAAACATCCGTTGTTATAGTGAAATAAGAAATTTGGCATAATAGAATTCATTAATTTTTTCCTGCTCTGAAAGTTGTAATGCAGTTTTTGTAACAATCTTTAAACCCTTCATCTTCTACAACAGACGGAGGCTGTAAATCTTTGAAAATCATTCTGCCACTAAATTACAAATTTTATTAACTTTCTTTACAGACAAAAATTTGGATTTGCAGAAAATAATACTTTTACTTATATACCGGACCTTAATAGATTACACCGAAACATAATTATAAAATAAGGAATTCAATTTTTTAAATAATTACAGATGATTACTGTCTAGCAAATTTTAAAAACAGCATAAATTATAATTAAACACGTTGCACTAAATAAGGAGACACGACTGTTTATTTAAGCGGATAAAAAGAAAACTATGATGGAATATTAATAATGGGAGGGAATGATTTATTTGTAATTAATTGCACAATGATGAGCAAAGCAGACGTAATCTGAGTTGCGTATGGGTACGCCTTGTTTATTGCTATTTACTGTAAACGACTACGACTAACTATTTAAACTGGTTGTTCCACTCGACTTGGAACATGCTGTCCGACTAATATTAGTCGAAGTAGTCTATTAAAGAAATTAATCAACGGTCCATGCCTAGCTTACACAAACCCGAGACATAAGTACGCTGTGTATTGCCAACAACACAATAAATAAATTATTATTTTAAAGAGGAAATGTTGAAAAAATATAGCATCGTAAAATGTGCAGTATTCACTTGCCGTTATTTACGTGGATATGTTTATTCTATATACATATTTAAATAGATTTTCTTAGATGGATCAGTTAATAATGATAAATTGGTTTATAATTCCATTGAAGAAACTTAAGTACAATATATCTTATTCAGTATGCTGTTGGCATATGTTTGATACAAAATTGTTGAGGCTGTGAAAGAACTTTTATAATACCACTGATCTCTGATTAATGCTCACGTGTCAGCTGATTTCCTAGCCTATATTAAATAACTTATTTTAGTAGTGACTTTTTATTGTGCGCGGTAGAGCGAAATTGTTTTTGTTGAGTGAAACTTTTCCTAATGTTTATTACAATTTTTGAGTAAGTAAAAATGACCAGTATCACTCCTAGTAATAATTGCAACTGTAATGCTTTCTCATCTAAGAAATTGGACGAACAAACTGTTTTGGTTCGGTTCCTAGAAGGATATATGTGTGACACATTAGATAGTTTTAAAAATGAAATATTTGAAAAAATTAATGATCATGAAAAAAAAATGAAAAATTTTATAAGAAACGTAAAACGTGATATAAAAAAAGCGGTATCTTTTAAACAGAATGAATCTCTGCAGTCAAAAAAGAGTATACATTTTTTAAATGATCAGAATTACGGTTTAAAAGTACTTGATAATAATATATGTGATGACATTAGTTATTACTCTGATAACGAAAAAGAAATTGAAGATGAATCTTTGAATAAAAATTATTCGAATGCAAGTCATATTAGCAATGATCAATCCACATCATTGGAAATGATAAATAAGGATACAAACAAGCGTTTATCCAGAGATGCACCTTTAAAAGTGATTGAAGATGATAAACCAAAGGATTTGGAATTGCAGCAATGTTCATTAGAAGGCAATATTACAACTGGGGATAATGTTTTGAAAAAAGAAACAGATTTGAGGGTTAATTTCCAGTTATTACGTCAACTTAATGATAATATAACTAAAATACTAAATTTAAAAATATTTTATCAAGTTCCAGGTTCAAAAACTGATATTGGTTCCTTAGGATCAGTAGAAGTATCTAACAATAATGAAGTTGCAGAAACTAGTTGTAAAGAAGTTATTAATGAAGTAGATACAGAAGTGATGGATGAAAAAAAGACTGGCACTAAGAAAAAAGTGTTAAGTAATGGTTTGAAAAAGAATTCCTTACAAGCCCATGCCAAAGACATTCAAACTGTAGAATCAGAAGAATTAGGAGAAATTTTAAAAGATTTAGCTAGCATTCTTGATGTTAAGTATGAGAAAGCTACTATAAAAGTCCACTGCAAACCAAACAATATTGTTATTTTTTTCCAACATGAGGAAGAATTGGAAAGATGGCTGAAAGCTGCAAAGCAAAAATGGGTAAGCTGCATTTAGATTATACTATTTATTATAACATCTTATTTACAAATGAATTCACTTTTATTTTATCTTTAAATTAATGTAATCTATCTATCCTATTATCTATATATTTTCAGTGGGTTTCCTAATTGTAGGAAGAGATTACATACTTAAATTTGTAAAACATCTTTGTTTTGCTGCTTTGCCTTAAATATTCATATGCTGTCCTGCTCTGTGAAAATTTATATTTTTATTTACTTCATCAGAATTTATTTTTAAAAAATTCTACATAAAAAATGCAGACAAATTTTTTTTATCAATTTTGTATCCAAAAGATTTTCACGACCTGCACCATCTGCTGCCATCGACTTGTTTATGTCTTCACACCTGGGAATTTTATGTCCTAGCTCAAGTAGATGTGCTTCATTTTTCTGATTTGAACTTTTTACAAAATTGAAGGTTGACCACATTTTTAACCAAGATTTTCTTAAACACTACTCAGAGATAGCGTCGCATGATTCAGCTACCCAATTAACAACATCCTTAATGTTCACTTGTTTTTATTTTCCAAAAAAAATCTGAACTTGAATTCTCTTTTGTGAGGTTTCTTTGGAATTTTTTCTATATGCAAGTGCAAGCTTTAATGTTTGCAAAATACCCTGATCCATAGGTTGTAATGAAGGTGTACCGTTAGGAGGTAGGAAGACTGCCTTGATTTCACCACAAATTAGTACTCCGATGTTGTGATAAGATGGAGCATTGTCTATTAACAGAATTGCTCTTGCTGCTAAATCATTTTCTTTATTAAAATGTTTTACTGTAGAAACAAATTGGTTTTGAAACCATTCCTTAAAATAATTTCCATCCATCCAAGCCTTCTTTTGGTTGTTATAAGACACTGGAAGAGTCTTCATATTCATGTTTTTGAATGCTTGAGGCTTTGCAGATTTTCCAGTCATCATTAAAGGTAGCTTGTGATTTCCCACAGCATTACTACAAGCCATTTACATAACACGGTCCTTGCTTATTTTAAAGCACGGGCTTCTTTCTTAGATATCAGACTTTTTGTTGGTAATGCCTTGAATTTCAAGCCAGTTTCATCAGCATTGTAGACTTGTTGGGGAGAATATTTTTTCTGTAATAATAAGTCAGCAAACTGTCTCTCTCTGGTACTCCTGAGCTGCAGTATGATCTGCTGACAGCTGCTTCATTGTGATAGTAACTGGTGAATCCTATGACGTTTCTTCCACTTGTCTAACCAGTTGATACTTGCCATAAATGAATCGTCACCATTTATCAATTTATTGAACTGAATTATCTTCTCTTGAAAAAGGGGTCCACTTAAGTAAGGGCATGCCTTTTTCTCTCTTTTCTGTGTAAACCACAGAAAGGGGGCTTTATAAACCTTTTCGTACTGTGACAGTCTTGATGTATAACATCCTTCAAGAGCTTTTTTATTGAAGAAGATTCACAGAATTGTTCAATTTTTGTACGGTTTTTCTTCCAATCATTAATTGTGGCTTTTCCTATACCAAACTCCCCGGACGATTTTGTTGGAATATCACCTTTATCTAAATAATTAAAAACTTCAAGCTTACCTTTAAGTGTAGTACGCTTCTATTTGCTAGCCATTGTACCAACCACTAAATGTTACAAATGCAGTACGTACAGTAGTCACATAAAGATTAACTTCGATGCTGAAACTAAATCCTACCAACATGTACAAATTTACGTGACTTTAAGGTATATCCTAACTGAAACAACAATAGCAGACTACTGAAGTGATGTATTGGAAAATATCAGTTGAGAGGCCAAACTGTTTTTCTCAGAAAAAAGCAACATTGTTTTACTTCAGTACAAACTGTTTAAATCATTTGATGTACTTTATGTATGTATCATTTCATTTTATACACTGTATTGTAAAAGAGATGCTGTACTGTATTATAAACATGCATGTTATGTACAGTACTGTATTTCTAATTTGTTTTATATTGTGAGGAAAACAAGGTAAAAATAATATAAAAAAAGGTAGTACATAAAAAAAAGTCATAAAACTGTCAAATCTTGTGATAAAATGATCTATGGTACAGTATGATGAATGCAAGCGACTCACCATTCTTGTCACTGACCTTAAGCTGTGTGCATGCACACACTAGTGAACTCGTTTGATTAGAATTGAATGATTTTTGCTTCTTTTCCTTGCTACTGCATTACTGCAATTATTTATATTAATCTGAAAATTTATCAGTTTGAACTGGACTCTGTCTCAATTAGTTTGGATTAGCTGGACTGTACTCATATATATATATATATCGGTAGCATGCAAATTAATCCAAACATGGATTTTTTTGTTGTGGCTATACTGCTTGATCACATCCATTCTTTATGTTGGTTGTATACTTTGAGGTTATTGTTATTTGGTTATTTAGCAGTTTTCAAGTTTTAAATAGTGTTTTTGAAAGTTTATTTCATTTTTTATTACAAAATCATATTTTCATATTTTTTTAATATATAATAATGGACATAACTTCAAGAAAGCATTTGAAAATTGTATTTCTTTCTGAGCATACCAAATACCTTCTGAATGTGTTGTTAGACTAGAAAAAGCAAATGCTATTTTAAAACAATTTAAAGGAACTGGTTCCTTTTCACCTAAAAGTAAAGGTAGATCTGAACATAAAAGAAAAATGCCATAACACAGGATCTGTTATTAGTGAGAATTATTCTCTATTGGGTAGTGTCATCTTTGAAAATGGAGTACTGCAAGGAAGTGTATTAAGTACCACCTTATTTTCTATAGCCATCAATAGTATTACTAATGTGTCCAGCCACCTGTTTCATGTTCTTTATTTGTTGATTTTGCTACATATTGTTGCGTGGGTGCGGTGTGCGTTCCGCATGGCTCGATCAGGATATTAAGAGGTTCTTGATAATTTATAATGTTTATATAATTATAGTTTATTGATTTAAAATGTACAAATTACAATCAACCAAAGTAATAATAATAAGTGACAATAATAAAACAGTCAATGAACACAAATATTAATATAGTAATTACAACCACAATAATAGTGGTAAACGATCAAACAAAGTATACATGACATCAAACAAATCAGAACAATAAAAGATAAACAAAACAAAGATAACAATGAAAGTTATTACATGTAAATAACACATCAGATAGTGATAGTAATAATTATAGATTAAACAAAAAGAGAGTTTAAAATACATAATCATTTGGAATTTATTTTAGGTATATAAACAGAAAACAAGTATTCAGGCCCATTAACAATGAAACTGCAAGTTTTAACCCTTTTTAACCACTAGTCTTATATTAACAAACTGCAAGTTTTAACCCTTTTTAACCACTAGTCTTATATTAACAAACAGTCTTATAAAATTCACTTGCAAATCCCTTTTGTTGTCTACCTAACAGTTTATGAATGAAGTCTATTGCATTATTTCAATTATACACTTATAATTTTACTATAACTCACTGTTAGTACTTTCTTGGTTACTGTATTACTCATGGCGTTACCTTAATCATATTAAACTGGATACCCTCCTCGCTGGACTGACGTCTTGCATACTCATCTTGCTGACTCATACCTGTGATTCCACACTGGACCGTCATTGTACATCTCGCAGACTGGTTCGCAGAACTCTGCCAAACTCACACAACTCACAGCCTATCCTCGCAGAACTGCCCTTGTGGGACTGATATCGTCTTGCAGACTGTTTCATGGATTTCCGCCGAACTGATTTTTAGCTGGTCTTACTGGGCTATTTATACTGTTAGCCTCTTTACCTGTATATAGGATTGGACTCAAGTCCAAGAGTGAGAAGAGTCAACCGAGGCTTTGTTCTCATAAATTCCAAGCTTGGTCTCTTCTCACCATACAACAGGTGTGCATTATGTGTTAGCAGACAGTATAACAAAAGACAATTGTAAAACGGATCTATTTTTTACAAAAAGGGTTCTCCTTTTTGTCCCTATATGGATTCTTACTAGTTAATTACATTTTCTGTTACTTTTATAATTGGCAGGAATCCATTATTCAGGCCCACTATACCGGTCTTGTTAAAATATATATTATGTCCTGTTCAATAGCCACAGCATAGAGACTACTACAGAACACTATATGTCACCTTACAACAGCTTGGTCCAAGGTTTACTGGCTTCACTTTTTCACCTGAGAAAACAAAATTTGTAGCCTTTTCTAGCCTTCAGGACACTTTTATTCCACAAGTCTTTCTCAGTGGAAAATTAAGTGCTATCTCTCCTGATGTCAGATTTTTAGGTTTATTTTTTGATAAACCACCTTATGTGGGTCACATACATCAAAGAATTAAAAACAAAATGATCCAAACTTTTAGATATGCTGCGAGTCCTTGGCAACACCAATTGGGGAGCCAATCGGTCATGTGTTTAATGTGTTTATTATTCCTTAGTTCGTTCCCATTTAGATTACTGTTGCTTACTCTTCAGAGCAAAATACTGGATGCTATACATCATGCTTTCCTTCGGTTTGCTACAGGTATCTTTAGATCAAGTCCTGTTGTAAGCATTCTTGTTGACTGCGTTTGGCCATCACTTTGGGATAGACAGGACCAGGTTTTAGCATCTTATTTTGCCTGTCTTAAAGGACAGCCAAATCACATGGCTTTTTACGCAGTCCTTGGGAATCCTAATTTATGCAGGTATGAGGTATATCCTATTTATGCATGTTATACCGCACCTGTAGGTGTTCGTACTTGATGCTTACTGCACCTAAATGTTGACACACCTATTTGTACAATATATCCCAGTTCATATTCTCCATGAGGAATCAACCTTATCCAGTATAAATTTTATGTTCGACCTTATGATATACAATAAAGAATCAACACCACCTACTGTCTTTCAGCAAATATATCACTATATTCTCTCAAATATAAACCCAGATGCAGTAGTTTACACAGATGAATTGAAACAGATTGATATTGTTGGATGTGCATTTGTTGTTAATGACAAACTTCTGAATATGTTTACTGCTGAATTATACACTACAAATAAGGCTCTGAATATCATGAACCCTAAGTACCATCGTAGCCTTATTTGTAGCAACTCGTGTATTGCTCTCCAAGCCTTAGAAAATTTTTATTCCAGACTCCTATCATCACTGAAATCTACAATGCAATTGCAGAGTTAAACCATCGCAACACCCCAGTGAGTTTCTGCTGGATTCCTAGCCACGTGCTGATTCCGGGTAATGAACGTGCAGATTTTGCTGCTGAGGATGCATGTAATCAACCTTCTTTCACTACTCGTGTTATTGCATCCAACTTTACTAACTATGTAAAACTCACACTTCGCACAAAGTGGCAAGATGACTGGATTGTCACACTAGACAACAAACTTAAACATATCAAAGAAATTGTGTTACCATGGGATTCCTCCCACAGGAGGATGAATTCATTCTTAAACTTATTTCAATTCATTCTTAGTTTTAATCAATATACAGATACACAATTAATATTTAATAGTAAAACTTTATTTATTTATTCAGCATACATAATCATTACATTAAGTTAAGTAATGAATATTAAATTGTATTATAAAACAATGTTAATATTGGTTCTAGACTATGAATAGATAACCTTAGAGTACAATTATAATTAGTATTAGGATTACTCCATTAATTATTAATTTTGTAAAAATGAAAGAAATAAAGTTTGAATTTGAACATAACTTATTTTTATTATGTGAATTGCAGACTGCTTAAGTTAGATACTTTGTGAACTTTGTCAAATTTTAACCAGGGATGTGTGTGTTTTATATTATAATGAATTGCAAATAAATATACACAAATCTATAGATAAAGTGATGAGACTGATTCAATAAAACTTTGCACTTATTTTTTTACTATAAATAATCATCTTGAACTTTGAACTTATTCCTTCAAAGATAATTCCTGTTGGAAGATACACACTGCCGTAAACATCACTCCCATTCTTCAAAGCAGTGCTTGATGTCTCTATCTGGAATCACTTTTAGTTGATCTGCTTCCTCACTTTTCCATCATCACAAAATTGCATCCCTTTAAGTGTATATTTTAGTTTGGGGAAAAGAAAAACTTCACTGATTCATATCAGTTGAATCAACTGAATCAACTGTTGGATCAAGAGAATTTTAATGACTTTTTTTACGTGGGATAAACCAGTCGTTGGTTTTCTCAGTTGGAAGGACGAGAATTCATTAGAGATGTACCCTTTAAAATGCTTTGTGCCACTTTAACACAAAACATACCTGTTTCATTTTTATTAAAAAATTTATCAGCAAGGTTTTACCAAGTTTGGCATAACATTTTATTGCACATCATTGTTCAAAATTACTTTCTACCATTTCTATGACAAAATAAACCAGTTCATGAAAACACACTAATAATAACCTGAGTTTCTTAAAGCTTATGCTGAAGGTCCATGACTAATAACGACACATGAAGGTTGAGCCCTTAGTATTCCATAATATGCACTTTGTGAATGATCTCAGTACATTGTTTACATAAATGTAAATTTCATAAATCATTGTTTCTGTATGATTTATATTCTAAATCTCATTAATAGTTTTTGTTTGTTAATTTTGGTTTATATTTTTTTGTTTATTATACTGTGATATATAAAAAATATGAAGTGTTGCTTATTGATCTAACATGACCCATTGAGATTTCTGTATTTCTCATGTTTTAAATCTCCGACCCCAAAAATATAAAAGTCATGGCTAAAACAAAGTTATTAAATGACTTTTTCAAAATAATGAAACATTTTGCCAAAGAACTCCTTGGAGTTAATTGACAACTTCTTTAGTGAAATTAGCAGTAGCAGTTTTGTTAAGTTGCTTAATTAAAAAATTTAGGAAACCCCTTAAGTATGTAATTGAATATTATATTTAAGCTATGTTGTTTGTTCATATAATATGATGTTTGTGTCAGATTTTACGACTTTGTTTATCATTGTGCTAGTATGTTGAGATTATTGTGTCTTAGTCCAGTAGTTCCACTAAATACTGCGTTAAACAAACTGAATGCACATTCATCCGTAGATGATAAGGAACACATAACAGGCTCTCAGTGCCTATATGTTACAACAGTATTAAACTTTGTAAATCATTTCCATACATAATGCACAGAAAAAAAGACTTTACCATAACAGTTAGTGTATGAAATTCACCAACGTACACAAATTTGACATAAACAGAATATAGTGAAAATATTATTTCATAGGTTATTTATAATTAATACTAACCTTATAATTCTAATTTTATAACTAATTTAACTAACCTTTTAAAGTTAGAAAATTTCTAGTAACAGGAGATATTGACAATTAGCTTCCTAAAGTTTTTTGAAGAAAACTATTTTGATTTAACTTAAGTGTAATCCCTCCTCTATGAATCATGAGACCTTGCCGTTGGTGAGGGGGCTTTAGTGCTCAGGGATACAGAGTAGCTGGACCGAAGGTGCAACCATATCGGAGAGGTTTCTGTTGAGAGCCAGACTAAGGAATGATTCCTGAAAGAGGGCAGCAGCTCTTTCAGTAGTTGTTAGGGGCGTGAGTTACAATGACTTAAACGGCCATATCAACATCACTCAGTCCTCTGAGTACTGCGCAGCTGAAAGCAATGGAAAACTACAGCTTTTTTTTTCCCAAGAAAATGTGGCTCTCTGCATTTTCACGTAGAAATAATGGAGTCGCCTTCCTTGGTAAAATATTCCGGAGGTAAAATAGTCCCCCATTCGGATCTCCGGGTGGGGACTACTAAGGAAGGGGTCACCAGAAAACTAAAAAATAACATTCTACGAGTCGGAGCGTTGAATGTTAGAAGCTTAAATAAGGTTGGTAGGCTAGAAAATTTAAAAAGGGAAATGTATAGCGTGAATGTGGATATAGTAGGAATTAGTGAGGTTCAGTGGGAAGAGGAAGGCGACTTTTGGTCAGGTGATTTTAGAGTAATTAACTCAGCGTCAAATAATGGGCAGGCAGGAGTAGGTTTCGTAATGAACAAGAAGATAGGGAGGAGAGTGGAGTACTTCAAGACGCGTAGTGATAGAATCATTGTAATAAGGATAAAATCAAAACCTAAACCGACAACGATTGTTAACGTCTATATGCCTACAAGTGCCCATGATGATGATGAGGTAGAGTGTGTATACGAAGAGATTGATGAAGCAATTAAACACGTAAAAGGAGATGAAAATTTAATAATAGTTGGAGATTAGAATGCAAGCATTGGAAAAGGCAACGAAGGAAATATAGTGGGTGAATACGGGCTGGGCAAAAGGAATGAAAGAGGGGACCGACTTATAGAGTTTTGCACGAAGTATAATTTAGTAATTGCCAACACCCAATTTAAAAATCATAATAGAAGAATATACACTTGGAAAAAGCCAGGCGATACTGCAAGGTATCAGATAGATTATATCATGGTTAAGCAAAGATTTAGAAATCAACTTGTTGACTGCAAAACTTACCCTGGAGCAGACATTGATAGCGACCATAATTTGGTGATAATGAAATGTAGATTGGGGTTTAAAAACCTGAAGAAAAGGTGTCAGATGAATCGGTGGAATTTAGAGAAGCTTGAGGAAGAGGAGGTAAAGAAGATTTTTGAGGAAGACATCGCAAGAGGTCTGAGTAAAAAAGATAAATGTAGAAGAAGAATGGGAGAATGTTAAAAAGGAAATTCTTAAATCAACAGAAGCAAACTTAGGCGGAATAAAGAGAACTGGTAGAAAACCTTGGGTTTCAGACGATATATTGCAGCTGATGGATGAACGTAGAAAATATAAGGATGCTAGTGATGAAGAAAGTAAAAGGAACTATCGGCAATTAAGAAATGCTATAAACAGGAAGTGCAAACTGGTGAAAGAAGAGTGGATTAAAGAAAAGTGTTCAGAAGTGGAAAGAGAAATGAACATTGGTAAAATAGATGGAGCATACAGGAAAGTTAAGGAAAAGTTTGGGGTACATAAATTAAAATCTAATAATGTGTTAAACAAAGATGGTACACCAATATATAATACGAAAGGTAAAGTCGATAGATGGGTGGAATATATTGAAGAGTTATACGGAGGAAATGAATTAGAAAATGGTGTTATAGAGGAAGAAGAGGAAGTTGAGGAGGATGAAATGGGAGAAACAATACTGAGATCTGAATTTAAGAGAGCATTAAAAGATTTAAATGGCAGAAAGGCTCCTGGAATAGACGGAATACCTGTAGAATTACTGCGTAGTGCAGGTGAGGAAGCGATTGATAGATTATACACACTGGTGTGTAATATTTATGAAAAAGGGGAATTTCCGTCAGACTTCAAAAAAAGTGTTATAGTAATGATACCAAAGAAAGCAGGGGCAGATAAATGTGAAGAATACAGAACAATTAGTTTAACTAGTCATGCATCAAAAATCTTACCTAGAATTCTATACAGAAGAATTGAGAGGAGAGTGGAAGAAGTTTAAGAGAAGACCAATTTGGTTTCAGGAAAAGTATAGGGACAAGGGAAGCAACTTTAGGCCTCAGATTAATAGTAGAAGGAAGATTAAAGAAAAACAAACCAATATACTTGGCGTTTATAGACCTAGAAAAGGCATTCGATAACGTAGACTGGAATAAAATGTTCAGCATTTTAAAAAAATTAGGGTTCAAATACAGAGATAGAAGAACAATGCTAACATGTACAGGAACCAAACAGCAACAGTAATAATTGAAAAACATAAGAAAGAAGCCATAATAAGAAAGGGAGTCCGACAAGGATGTTCCCTATCTCCGTTACTTTTTAATCTTTACATGAAACTAGCAGTTAATGATGTTAAAGAACAATTTAGATTTGGAGTAACAGTACAAGGTGAAAAGATAAAGATGCTACGATTTGCTGATGATATAATAATTGTAGCCGAGAGTAAAAAGGATTTAGAAGAAACAATGAACGGCATAGATGAAGTCCTACGCAAGAACTATCGAATGAAAATAAACAAGAACAAAACAAAAGTAATGAAATGTAGTAGAAATAACAAAGATGGACCACTGAATGTGAAAATAGGAGGAGACAAGATTATGGAGGTAGAAGAATTTTGTTATTTGGGAAGTAGAATTACTAAAGATGGACGAAGTAGGAGCGATATAAAATGCCGAATAGCACAAGCGAAACGAGCCTTCAGTAAGAAATATAATTTGTTTACATCAAAAATTAATTTAAATGTCAGGAAAAGATTTTTGAAAGTGTATGTTTGGAGTGTCGCTTTATATGGAAGTGAAACTTGGACAATCGGAGTATCTGAGAAGAAAAGATTAGAAGCTTTTGAAATGTGGTGCTATAGGAGAATGTTAAAAATCAGATGGGTGGATAAAGTGGCAAACGAAGAGGTATTGCGGCAAATAGATGAAGAAAGAAGCATTTGGAAAAATATAATTAAAAGAAGAGGCAGACTTATAAGCCACATACTAAGGCATCCTGGAATAGTCGCTTTAATATTGGAAGGACAGGTAGAAGGGAAAAATTGTGTAGGCAGGCCACGTTTGGAATATGTAAAACAAATTGTTAGGGATGTAGGATGTAGAGGGTATACTGAAATGAAACAACTAGCACTAGATAGGGAATCTTGGAGAGCTGCATCAAACCAGTCAAATGACTGAAAAAAAAAAAAAAAAAAAAAAAAAATGTGTAATCACATTTCATATCTTGTTTAATATCAAGATACTGTGTTTGTATTAACTTCAGTGTGTACATGCATGCAAACAATTTAGACTGCATTATAAAATTTATTGTGATGTGTGTGTATTGAGGAAGTGATTTAAAAAAAAAATTATACAGGATAAGAGAGTGGCAATATTGAAGGATTTAGAGCAAAATTGAAATTTAGACATTACTGTGCCAATAATTTATCAATCATTACAGGGAATTTGCAGTGATGGTATTGTAGATCACAGCACCATATAGCATTACCATAAAATTTAGGAAGCACAGAAAAATACAGCGTATGAGCCACACTCTGGTCAACTTTCTATTGCTATAAACAGCACAAGTATTGCTGTTGTTGCCATGGTGATCAAACAAAGGTGATGCAAAACAGTGAGAGAAATCAAAAATGAAACCAGATTACCAAAAACTACAGTAATTAAAGGATCAATTGTACAAAAACAGTGTGCATTGTGATTGGTACCACTCAACTGAATGAGCAACAAATAACTGCTTACATGTTATGAAAGGGAAGGCTAGCAGTTCTTGAATCAAATAATTTATCTTGATAAAATGTGAATACATGATTTTGAACTTGAATTGAATTCGCAAAACAGTGCTTGAAAGAGTCTGTACTCTACAAGGCTAAAGAAATGTCATCCGATGCAGTGAAAAGTGAAGCAAATGATGACATTTGTTTAAGATAAAGATGGTGTTATTGCTGCAGAAATAGTATCAAATAATGTTAGTGTTATCTACTTACTATAGGAACTTCATTCAGAAGATTTTGTGATTGAAAGTTTGAAAATGCATCCAGAAAAAGTTGACAATGTACGCCCACTTATTGCAAGTTCTATCATTGATATTTTTATTGATTATATTTGGGAAATGCTTCGCCATCCATCATACAGCTTTGATCTCATACTGGACTTGATCTCTTTCTAAAACTGAAAGTATCACTCTGAGGAATTCATTTTGAAAGAGTTGTTAGCTGCTGTGACCCAGGAAATTTGACACCTCAACAAAGATCGTCTCCTGACATGAATCCAGAAGCTGCCAGACCATTGGCAAGCATGCACTAAGCATGGGGGGGGGGAATTGTATTGAAGGTAAACTTGACTTTGAGTACAAATAAATTTTTGTTTGAGTACTGATAACCGGATTACCATTATTTTTCGGACAGCCTCATATGTGTTTGCTGTGAGGCTGCCCTGATATTAAACATAAAAGTAAAAAAGTTTTTTTTTACTTGTAATGTAGCTCAAGAGCACTGTTTACAGACCTGCAAATGTCAGACTCATAATCCACCTGATTCCACAATTTCACATTCTGGTGACCATGTTTGTAGGAATGACTTTCATAGCTGCTATTTATTCTTTGGTGCAGGTAGTTAAGTGATTAGATTTTTTCTCAGTATACAATGTCTTATACGTAGCCCCCCAAAAGAAGATATCCGTAGGCAACAAATCAAAACTTAGTGGTACAAAGTGAGTTGTCCAGCCTTCTGAGAACCTGTTGTTAATACACAGTCTGCACAACGTTTGCTTTATTCCTACATATTTTCAATCTATGGAAACACACAGTCCTATTACATGCCTTGCAATATTCTTCTTATGGAAAAAAAATAAAACAAAAATTTGAATATGCATGATACCACACCAGAAATTCACTTTCAGACTGTTGAATTCCACCAATTTGTTTGGATTTTCTGAGTCCATACTCAACAATTAGGGCGATTCATGACTCTTATGAACATGAAATGATGCTACATGAGAAAATAAAATGCCAGGTAGTTTTCATCAGCAGAAATGAAGTCTAACAGATCGTTACATATTGAATTTTTTATGGCATGTTGTTATGTTTAATTTCAGTAGCTTCAGTTTACAAGTACAAAGTTTCTGTTGCTTGTGAACAACATCATGGACAGTGCTTTTAGAAATATTTAGTTGACGACTTACACTACAAACTGAATGTTTTGGACTTAATTGGAAAGACAGTAGAATTTTTTGTTTGTATAATTGTTTATAATTTTATTTTAATATTTAGTATTAAAATATAAATATTAAAAATTATTTTTATTATAATTTCTTTTTTCATATTAAATTTTACATCAACTACTCTTTCTCACTGAAATTTAAGTTGTTTTTTCTACCTTAACGTGAACTGTTTTAATACTTTATGACTGATAGTTCTTACACCTGAAAATTTAATCCTAATAAAGCTTAAATTTTAATAATTAATGTGTTGCTCTCTTTAATTAAATAGCTGCAGTTTTCATTAAGAGAGTTATGAAATTAAATAGGCATCATTGCAACTCTTTATTTTAGGTAGTTTTCATAAGAAAGCTACTTATTATAATGTGTACCATGATTCGATTTCCACATTTATCTATCTCTTTATATGTATCACTTTCTTGTGGACATGATAACTGCCATCATTTTGCCCCAGTCACTTTCACATTGTTCCCTAAAAGTATCTTGATCGAGGTAACAGTCAAAATCGAACTATGGGGGTGGAAATGGGGTGGTTTTTTAAAAAAAACAAAATATCACTATAACTTTTATTAAGTAAAATATTGAATTCATTTAAAGTTCCCTACTATTCTTTGGATAAGGGTCTAAAACTTATCTAAGTAAAATTTTTTGATATCACCAACCATTGGCCCAGGGAGTGAAAAAATGTGGTTTTGAAGATACTTACCTAGTAAGGTAAGGTAAGCTACATATTTCGATAAGGTACCTACCTACCTACCTTAATAGGCACAGTATTGAATTGGTTTAAGGTGGTCGTTAGTCCTCTAAACATTACGTAAAACCTTTGTCTGAAACAATTTTTGATATGATCAATCCTTACGGCAAGGGATGACGTAAGAATTCCAAAAACATTTCAAAATGTTGGAATTGTAAGATGGTACTTGTATGCTAAACATTTGAAACTTTTTTCACATGCAACCATTGTTGTATTGAATAAAAACTTAACATTTTTTCTTAACATTTTTATGTCAATTTTTTTATCCCCTACTTAGCACTGGTGAAATACCTCCACCTTCTGGCATGCCAAAAGGGATTTTTTTTTTAGTACAGAAATACTTTGAAAAAGTTTCATTCTCTTAATCAGAAACTTTTCATAATTATATTTTTTCAGTTTAGATTCTGTTATAAGTGTTTTGATTTCAGGAGAAAAGTAAGTTTTCATATAAAGAGTTGTTAGAATTGGAAGATGTAGATGTCATACTTAATACGGAAAAATTTGAGTGTCCTGTCTGTTACACAGAAGTTGGTGTTGGTGAGGGAATAGTTTTAAGGGATTGTCTTCACTTATTCTGCAGGTATTATTTTATTATAATAATTTGATTTAGGCTATATATTCATTATTATAACTTATTATTTCCTGAATTTATGTATAAAAATTATATTTTTATTGTTTATTATAGCTGGTTGCAGCTATAATATGAACACTGTACAACAATGCATCACTCATGTTATGGGTAACAGTGCAATGTGGTTAACTTGTGTTAACAATGTTAACAATGTGGTAACTGTGGCTGATCAACTTTTTGTCTTTTTATTATTTTATGTACAAGTTAACTTAGGTAGTAGTCAGTTAGTGGTGGCAGAGTGTGACACTCTTGTTTATATTTATCTTAAAGTGTGATGAAAATGATGTTTTACTGCTGTAATATTTGTTAACAATGGATTGGTGTTCTGTTTATATTGTAGCTGCAACCTTACTGAATCTTTTTATTTTTAATAGGCAGATATGTTTGACAATATCTTTGATTATATGATCATATGATCAAAACAGGGAAAAGCTATTTTTTATAATAATATTTTGACTTATACACACACACACACACACACACACACACACACACACACACACACATACATAAGGTGAACTGTACATACCATAATATGCATTTACCAGCACACATTAATCTTCAAAAAATATTCTATATTGCTTTGCAGTTTTTAAAATGAGTTTTGCATTAAAAAAAATCACTGAACACATCATTCAAGTTATAATCAAACCATTGTAAATTTTATTTGTTCACCTCCATCTGTATTGTAATATTTATTTTATAAATATAATTTAACCAAACTTAACTTACACTCCCTAACTTTGACTAATTAACACAGTAATGTTTTGAGTATTTAAATGATAAATCCAGTAAATATTTATTATTTAAATAACCAAAACATTACTGTTAAGTAGTCAAAGTTAGCAAGCGTAGGTTAAATTTAGTTAATTTATATCTATAATTATAACCAGTAATGCTTATATCTTTAATATGTAAAATATGTTAATGATCCCATAACTTTGAAGTAGTTTCAAAGTGCAGGATCATTATGGTTATGGTCGATGGGCTAATACGTAAGTACCCATTTTTTTACATTTGTAATTTTTTAGTAAGAACCTGATCACATGATTCTTTTAATATGTTGTACTCTTCTGCTATCACAAAATGATCAAAACCCATTATTTCACAAACGTTAGCAGCATAAATGTTATTTAATGACTGAGGGTCATCCTAAATGTTCATGGTTATCATCTGTTGATTGATCACTGTATTATTACTTAATATTTATTATTTCTTCAATGTTAATTGTTTCCCAAAGCTTTAAGAAGAATTTAATTCTGATTTCTTGCCCATGAATATCAGTCATTTTGAATATGCAAGACATACTACTTGCCTGTGGGCAAATATCACAATGAATAACCACAGTAAGGTGATTCAACCAACAGCAAATTTCTCTTGCATGATGCCACTGCACACTATTATATACTTAGTCTACGGTATCTGTTTTAAGATGGGCATATTTGTGATTTTTCTATTTGATTGCTAATTTTTGCCTTAAAGCCTCCAGAATTCATCAGAAATGATTATGTGCCAGTTGAAAAAGATGTACTTAAATTTTTATTAAACAAAATGTACAAAAAAAATGCAAAATGATCCATTTTTTCCTATTTCCCTAGATAACTCAATAAATGTTCATTTTAGAGAAAAGATTGAGAAAAAAAGGTTTTGTTATTAAATTTTACACACAATATCATAGTTGCAAATAAAAAATACATTATTATTGATACAAAAATAGCAACAACTGTCAAAAAAATCTGATGTGGACACTACCTGTCTTCCTTGTGCACCTATTAAATTACATTACACATTTTTTTTAAATGAGCAAGTACATAAAATTTTATTTCATTAATAACTTACGATATTTTTTCATATATTTTTTATATTGTTATTATTGTAATTTTTTTTTACAATCAGGTTATTAATTTTATTAATAAATCAATATATTTAAATGAAAAAAAAAAGGTTAAAAAAAAGGAAATGAAGTCTGATTTGAACCGATGTGCCTTCCACTTGTAAATATTTCATTAATTAAAATTTTATTTGGCTCTTAACTCTGGAACCAATGAAAATAAGTCCCATGTTATGGTATATCATTGAAAAGCTCTCAGTGAGAACTTATTACTGCAGTTAGTCCAAAATCCAAATTTTTTGGATTTTTTTTCAAAAGGGAAGGTGCACAACTAGATTTTATAACATCCTAAATCCAAAATTTCAACATCCTGCAGCTAATTTTTTTTGAGTTATGCAAGATACATACATACGTACAGATGTCACGCCAAAACTAGCAAAATGGATAGTTCCATTGAAATCTGAAAACCAAAATTTTTCACAATCATAATACTTCCTTTACATCATACAAGGAAGTAAAAAATGAAAAAAAATTGTTTTTGGGAATTTTTTCGAGTGCCTCAAAGAACTTTTTGATATAATAAAGCAACATGCCAAATTTCAACAAAATCGGTCTGACAGTTTTTGCACACTAATTTTGCAATCCAGATTTAAAAAAAATGTGATTTTTCCAAATTGTGTAAAGCCTGAAGTAAAATCTCTGGATACTTGAAAATTTAATCATATATAAAAGAGCACTCAAACTTTCAAATACATTTTGAAAAATTTAAATCTTAATTAGGAGAGCCTAGGGAATTTCTCAAACTTGAATTTTTTTTGCTTTTAAACAAACTGAATATCTTCACAAATTTTTATCTAAATTAATTTTAATAAGCTTAGCTTAAAAGTACTCGGAAAGACGCTTCTTTAAAAAAAAAAGTTTAGATTTATTAATTATCTCCAGAGATACAACCGATCAATGTTGATGCCATTGTACAACTTTTGGAATAAATTAATAGACAGATATCTAGCAATAATTTGTGTTAAATTATGTATGATATTTGAACTTTCTAGCTTACAAGACATTGATTAAAAAAAAAAACACAATAATTTTATTAGTTAAAATTGCTTGTTTGTTTGGAAACATATTTTTGAAAGCATAACGAAATAATAATTTCTGATGATATTCTGGAGGCATTAAAGCAAAAATTAGCATTCATGTATAGAAAAAGTCCAACCCAAAAGAGATACTGCCCTGGACTAACTGCTATAGCAATGGTATCACTTTTGCTTGCAAATTAAAAAAAATTCTGGAGTAGTTCAAACAGACCTTAAAAGTAAAAATCACTTCTAATAATAGATATTGATTTCTTAATTGTCATCTGAGTATGTGAGGCATGATTTTAAAGTAACATCCGTTTTGAATTAGCCAATTATATACACTGTGTAAACAAATGGCACTTGCACAGCTCAGTTATTTCAGTCAATCAGCTACTAACAATAGTTTAGTTATTTTGTTGTTAGTATTTTTATATTCATCCATTTATAATGAGTGGAATCTAATGATTTGAAAAAAATTGACAAATAATTTCTAGAAAACTGGTGCTTCACCATTTGTCTTTTACAATATTTGATATTTTATAATCCTTGATTTATGAAGTTCTGACTGAAAAACTGGGCAAAAAAAAAATTGTGCCGGATGGATGCTGATGATGTTAAACAACACATACAAGAAAAAACATCATGCTGCAGTGCATAAATTTTTATGGCGTTCTGAAAATGAAGATAATGAATTGTTTGATCACATTGTTATTAGAGATAAAACTTGGATTTCTTATTCAAATTTTGAGACAAAACAGTAGTCAGTGCAGTGGTGATATTCATTATCTTCTAGATTGAAAAAGTTCAAACAAGAATGTTTGGTAAAGAGGCTTATGGCTGTGGAGAAAAAGGATGTCTTGTTTGTCAAATCACAGTATTACTGCGAATTAGATATATATTGTGAAACATTAGAAAACACAACTACATGGGTGGTATCCAGGGATTTTATTTTTGCATGATAATGCCTGGCCACTAGATAAATCAGACTGAAGCAAATGGGAGATTTTTATTATAAAATCTTCAATCATCTGCCCTATATCCCTGACTTTTAGGGATTTTTTGATGATCTTGTCTGATTTCTGAAAAAGAGTGGTCCTGATGATGGCAAGGTGAATGGAATGCTACCGTTGACAATGAACTTTGTCCTGTTAAGAACACTATTACCATGGAACTCCTCATGAAGGAATAACTGTTGAGAGGAAGTTATTTGCCATATGCAAGTAGTGCACACTAGGCTCACTCATGGATATCTAGTGACTCAGACTGTTGCACCCATTTGTGTTCACTGCAACTGCCAACTAACTTAACACCACATCCTTTTCAACTGTGTCTTATGTGGCATTCCATGGGAAGTTTAAAGTAGGTGCTAACTTCCGAAATATCTTGGAAAACAATGAGATGATATTATTGAATGTTTTACAATTTCTTAGAGCCATCCGTCTATATTCAAATATTTGATTTTTACTATAGTATGTTTCAGCTATTTATGCAACTTGGCATATGGCAGATGGTGATTTTGTTGTTTTAATTTAAATTATTAATGTAATATTTCATTGTGGTTTTATTACGTTTTGGCATGCGTCATAGACGCTTATCATTTACACCATGTTTCTGTATTACTGGGCTTTAGTTTTTAATTTAATCTTTCATATTTATTTATTTACCGTATAAATATTGTGTTCGTGTGCGACACTTCGTTGTGTGACCAGGAAAAAAGTTTAATAATGATGTAAAGTGAAAAACAGCATGATTTAAGTCATGATGGAATTTCTTGGAGAGGGAGTGAAGAAGTAAATGAAACTGAAAAATGTGTTGAAATGTGTAGAAAAGTAGTATAAACTGATAGTTCTTATGTGTAAGTAATACAATTTTTTATTTTTCAGTTTTGGTTTTAGTTTAAAACAGAACTTTAAAAACATGCTTTGTAGATTTGTAAAGCAAACTTAAATAAATCAAGATTAATAGTGATATCAACCTAACAATTTTTATTATTACAATAATAGTTTTGTTCTTATCAGTATTGCTATGTTTTTTGATAAATGTAATAATAATAATTACATTTATATTTGATTTTAGTAAATATAAATTCAAAAATTAAAAAAAAACCATTAAAAATAATTGTAAAGTTGTAAAATAAAACAAAACTGAAATTAAAAATTTATTTTATTTAACTAATTACATATAGAAAGCAGTGTTATTTTACACTGTATCTGGTGAAATTTAAAAAAGGTATAATTTTTCTAAATTTTACAGTTGCTTAGGAAAACTTCTAGATATTCTCTAAATGTTTAAACAGTTTAGGAGGGAGTGTTGAATGCCTATTAACAAAGATGAAAAAGTATTTTATTTCTATTGTAGGATTAAAGAATTCATTTAAATTCCATGTTAATCCTTTCAAAATGTTGTATTATAGGTCCAGCATATGTGTGAAGTGAAGTTTTATATTAGAATAAATGATATACTTTGTAGGATTTGTTAAAGAAAATAATATTTTTTCTGCAAAAAATATTTTTTTTTTTAACCTTTTCTTGTTACACAGTATTTGGTTTATAAAATATGATTGTATGTGTTTCAATTTTTTTGTTTAAAAATTCTCTTAATCTATTTAAATTTCCAAACAAATTTTATAAAAGATATTCTTTTATTGAAACAGTATCACTCTGCTGAATTTTTAATAACACTAATTAAAAGAGAATTCCACACACTTAATGTTCTCTGAAATAAATAAATAATTTATCAGTTATGATTTTAGTATTTGTATTTTATTTTGTACTGTTTTAAAATGTTATTAATTTTATGTAATAGCTTCATTGTTATTTCATATACAGTATTTCTTTTATTTTTATTTTTTTTTATGGACTATAATACTTATTCAATTTGTATTTAGTAAGTCTGCTGTGATCAAGGTTTTTCATGCTTGATTCATGTAGGCAAATCTTGGAGAACGTCCTATTTGTTATTTATCTTCTATCATTATTTAATACTGCTATTCTATTATATCTTTGTTAACCCTTTGTGTACCACAAACTTTTTTAAAAAACTTGAACTAAATGTGCTAGAGATCACTGTAGATGCATCTCTATGGCTACCTATGTTTCACTAATTTGTCGCATTTTATTTTTAAACTTATTGAGTCATTGATTTTTTTTAATTTGTTCATAGTTAGTTAACAATTTAACATGCAACACTGACATGTTAGGTATGTTTTTGTAGGCTCTGCGAAGTTGGTGTTTTGTTTACGGCTTTAACAATTTACACCATTCATCCTTATTGGATGTTTTTTGCATGGGTTGGATTTGTGTTTTGTGCTAGTAATTTAGGGTGTGGCTCTAGAATTTTTTAAATATTTATGGATTTTTACTGGTGGTTAGTCAGTCTATGGGCTATCCTAGTCAGTAGGTTAGTATACATGGTAGTTTTGTTTAACCATCCTTACTGGAACTGGGCTTGTGCTGTGTTATTGAGGTACTTAAAGGAAAGCGTGAGGCTTAGTTTATTTCATTAGCAACCCGAGGTCTTGTTCGTAAATTTAAAGGAAGGGACTGTGGCAAAGACTAGCAAGCAGATGAAGGATGACTTTCAAGACATCCTGCATGCCAAGAGGTCGAACCTAAGGATTCGGAATATCAGAAAGGGTTGGTTGTTGTCGCAGACAACAAGGATACTGTGAAGGTTATTTCGGACTCTCTAGAGGTTGGTATGTCTGACATGAGAGTTGCCCAAAATGACTAAGGCGCTCTAGAGTTATTATATACGATATCAATCAATGATGGCTATCTTAGGATGAGCTGCTGACTCTTTTGTAAACAAAAATTGTAAACAATTGGCAGTGGTCTGTACACATTGTGGAGATGAAGGGCATCAGCGTGAGGGGGTCCTATTTGCATTAATTGCAAGCATTTTTGCCAGAACCATAAGCACTCTGTGAACTGCAAAGAGTGTCCATGTTATCAGAGATCTGTAAACATGTACTGTAATTCAATAGATTTACAAGGTTAGTTTTGGTCACTTGAATGCACAGGCTGCATATGTTGTTCAGATAGAGCTTGGTGAGGTTGCTCATTGTAGGAATTTGGATGTTGTTTTATTGCAACATCCCTACATTTTTTGATGATTTGCCAGGTTTCTCTCATTTGAAATAAATTTTTCATAGTTCTAATAGTATGTTCGCTGTTCTATGCAGAGGAGTGTTAAATTGTGTTTTTATATGACGGTTCTCTAATGAGCATCATGTTGTCATTTGTTTGGCTATTCTGAACTTGCATCTTTATGCAAGTTCATATTTTTAGTACCATGACCCTGCTGATGATAATCTTGAGGTCTGGGGTAGGATCCTTAGATTCTCTGGTCTGAGTCCAATTCTCATTGGTCAACGCTAAGTCACATTTGTGGCATAGTGGTGAGTTGGTTGAGGGCTTTATAGCCCAACATGGTATGCAGGTTTTACTCAACCTGGTGAGTTGCCCACTTATGCGGTTGTGGTGGATGAGTGTTGTTGTCTGGTGGAATGATTGTTGGGTAAAGTTAACAAAAAACACACAGCTAATATTTGCCAAAAGAAATTGGACTTTATTGAAAGTGAAACAAATGAACTTATGTTATAATCATAACCTTAAAACATAAAAGGAAATTATGAAATTAACATTACTCAATGATATTTAACATAACAGCTGAATCAACATATGAACAATGATGTTAAATGCAAAAATACATGAATAAACATATTTAAATACACAATGTAACAAAGCCTGAAAACAAGAGAACATAAAACACCTTATTGTCAAATTAGATACTTAAAACATAACATTAATAGAAAGTGGAACTGGAAAACAGTTGCACTACTAACATATACTGTACTATGAAAATTAGCAATGAACAGATTTCATTAGCTTAGAAAACATTAATTACAATAATTTCAGTATAGAAGGCGTTAATTACAATATAATCATATTAAAATAAGTAATAATATAAATGGAGTTTATTTTGATAGATAAGCATTCTTGAAAATACAAAAATCACAAAGTCCTAAAACATACCTGCACATCAGGAGTAATTTGCTTTAGGTTAATTTACGAGAAGTATTATGAATACAGTGCATAAGTAGCAAAGAATTAATCTCGGCGATCAAGTTACACAAATAAATTATAGAGTTAATTACAATAACAAATCGTAATAATTAAGCATGTAAAATAGCTAAGCCACCTATCATGATTGCACTTAAGTGAATAAATGGTTTTATTTTAACTAAACTTGAAATCGAAAGGCATAAGGCATGATGAACTGAATGTTCCACAAATTTCAATCATAAAATAACTGTTTGACGTAATAATGAAAATTGAACTTGCCTGTAGCACACAAATAATATCAAGATACGAACTCGTGAATGAAGGTACATGAATACATACAGTAATCCTGGGCGTAGTCCGCACTGGTGTATCAGGAATACAGAGGTGTGATGTGGTTTAGTGGTAGAATAATGCGTAGCGTCTCAGATATGTAGCGGCGAGTTTGGAGATTCTGCATGGATGAGAATATTATCACAAAGTTTGCAAGAGAAAATGGCCATAGGGACTGTACAGAAGGAATGTTGAATCTATTCTGCCGTAAAGATGGCGTGAAAGAAAAGAGGGGGAAACCAGATCCAGGTAGTGGACAGGAGAGAGTGTGTGTAAAAAACAAGAGATGTGTGCATTTATTAGTATGGGAACGAATGAATAACGGGTGTATGAAAAGGTTAGTCAAAATTAATTCGAGACATGAATGCACGCGGTCACTAAGGATGACGGAGGGAGATAGTCTGGCTGGCTCCTGAAGTGTCGAACACCAGAACAAATAATCAAACAGGTACAAATGACAAGCCCAAAAATACGAAACATAGTAAAATTTAACATGCCTGTAACAAACAACAGGACCCAACCCTAGCTTAGAATTCATTGAAAATAACGGAAACTTTACGCTAAATGGCGTAAACAACGATCATTGATGTTACCGTTTGTAGGTATATTCCTGCCAATGTTTGCAACTGGAGAGTGGTTGACAATTGCTCACCACATATACAATTAACCAATGATCAAGATCATTGGTTAATTGTTTATGAGATCGTTGGTGGTTTGCGTGATCGTTAATGATGTAACATTCCGGTTGAGATGGGTCGGCTTCTGCACAGGCGTGCAGATTGGAAGAAGTTTGTTGATCTTTTGTCAGCCAGACTTTGCATTTTAGATCAGGGTTTGGACGTGATTGGAGAGAGGTTAACTACTAACAGTAGCTTTAATGGTGCCACTGAGTACTCTATTCCCCGCAGTTCTGGTCAAGGGAGGTTGGCTCCTTTGTGGATTACAGAGTTATCTAATATGAAGAAAGCTGTCTGTCGTTTATAGAAAGCCTCTTAACGTGAGGGTGATTTTGAGCCGCGGGCAGTTCTTATTGGCGAATACAGAGATCTAACTATTTTCATAAAGTCCAAAGTCCAGACGACCAAGAGGGACTCATGGGATTCCTTTGTGGACGAACTCAGAAACAAGGATCTCTGGGGTTTCGTGTATAGGGTTCTAGGACATAGACATAGAAAGGACGTTCTGTCCGCTCTCTTGACCTGGCAGGACATGGTTTCAGATAACTCCAGAATTTTACACAGACTACTCGATGATATTCTGCCTGGTAATAGTAAAGCTCGAGAGATCGCTTACCATCTTTGGGTATGGCGTGAGGTTGCTCTTTTTCACAGGGATGCATTATCTATGGAGATGGCGCTGAGGCCGAAGTACATCAAGCCATCTGTAGTCTTGGTTGAGGTAAGGTGCTTGGCTTTGATGGACTGACGGTTGGAGTTAATGGGGAATCATCACACACGTGATTAATAAATTATTGTTTGGCGGGTTCTTGCCAGTGTGCTGAAAGAAAGGGATTGTAAAATTATTGTTTAAGGGGGATGACAAAGATCCGACTGTTAGTACATCATATTGACCCCTGACGTAGTTACCAGTTATCGGTAAGGTTTTTGAAGTGTTGTATCTTAATATAAATTAGAGGTTGGCCACATGTGGGTTGCTGGTGGAAAACCAAAGGCACTGAGGATGCCATACTCGTGTGATGTTGGCCAGTGAGGCGGAATATGTCTTTGAGATATTCTTCCTAGACATTTCCACAGCATTTAACAATCTATGGTGGCTCTCTGCCATTTTCCAAATGACAAATGAAAGAACCTTGAAAGATGAAACAACTTTTGTTGTCAATGAAAGAACTTATATGTTTGGTCTACCCGGTATTACGAGTGTGTTACCGCTGAACTACACGCTATAAAGAAGGCTCTAAATATCATTAACCCTAAATATAGAAACATTCTTATTTGCAGTGACTCGTGTAGTGCTCTCCAAGCGTTAGAAAACTTTTATTCCAAACATCCTATTGTCATTGAAATTTACAATGCAATCGCCGAGTTGAATAACTGCAACACAAGTAAGTTTTTGCGGGGTCCCTAGCCATGTAGGGATTCCAGGTAATGAACAAGCAGATTATGCTGCCAAAAAAGCATTATTCAACCTCCTTTCACCACCTGAGTTACTACCTCCGATTTTATTAATCGTGTAAAACAATCACTGGGAGCAAGGTGGCAAGGTGAGTGGACGACTACTGTTGATAATAAACTCCGTTAGATTAAAGATTCTGTGTTGCCATGGGACTCCTGCAGAAAAATTTGACGTGAAGAAGTCAATTGTGGATTGTTTTTCGATTAT
Organism: Lycorma delicatula; assembly: GCF_047948215.1. Taxonomy (NCBI): domain Eukaryota; kingdom Metazoa; phylum Arthropoda; class Insecta; order Hemiptera; family Fulgoridae; genus Lycorma; species Lycorma delicatula. Next base: position 63,499,966 of record NC_134462.1, read on the forward strand.
GGATAGGACATACGAGAGTCACACATGAGTACCTAATGTCAGGAGGACATGCACCACGATGCACATGATGCAACTGCCGCATGACTGTGCACCACATACTAATAGACTGCATATGTTATGTGGCGTTGCGTCGTAAATTTAATCTACCCAGAAACATCCGTGGTATCTTGTACAATGATAATGAAATTTTGAACCGGATGTTTGTAGTACTAGGTTACTGCAAAAAATTTAATATTTTTGAGAAGAAGAGTTTAATCATTTTTTTCCTTACTTTCAATTTTGATTTTTTTGGTGTCTTTCTATGTCTTTAATTTTATTATCCAATTAGGAGGGACCCTTTTGCACTTACTATCGGAATTAGTTAAATTTTATATAGTTTCCTTTTTCTATTTTAGCTTTTATATTTTAAAGACTCCATCTGTGATATTAGTTTTGAGTTTTATTTCACTTTTTTAATTTTTTTTTTAACTTAGTTTTAAATTTTTTATTATAGAATTTATATTAGTTTTAAGCCTTATTTATTTTTATTATTTTAGTGTTATTTTACCTTTTTATAAAAAAAATTCCAGGCGATAATGCACAGGCATTTGTCACCCCCCCCCCAAAAAAAAAACAAATTCCAAATACAAAGATAAGGATGCACTGAAAATGAACTGCAGGTGTTGAAAAGTTATTTCAGTCATCAGGATGTGTTGCTCCATGAAGGCAGTCTTGAAGTAGGAAAGATGTCTAAGGATTGTCCCCAAGGCAGTATGTTGGGTCCTCTCTTTTGGGTGGTGGAGTTTGACTCTCTTCTGCAGCTGAAGTTGTCTTGTTATGTTCTATGTCATATGTAAATTTTAATGTTTCTTGAAAAGAATTAATTTATTTAAAATTATTTTGTGTTCATTATTTATTCTTCATTCATATATAACTAAAAGATTATCTACATATCTGATCCATAATAAAATTTTATAAACATGATTTATACCATAGACAATTTTACTTTCAAATTCTTGTAGATAAATTTCTGACATCGTAGGTAAGGGAAGACCACCCATAGGTAACATTTTCTTGTGTATGACATTTACCATTAAATTCAAAATAATTTTGTTTACAAATATTTCTAATTATAGTTATAATATTGTTAATAAATTTTTGGTCTTCACCTGTATTTATTAATTTGTTTTTTATTAACAAAATTGTATAATCAGTGGGAATACTGAGGTATATGTTAGTTATATCGAAACTTATCATTTTTGTTTTATTTGTATTTAATTTTTTATCTAATTATTTTATCAATAATTTTAGTAATTATAAAACTGGGAATGGTCTTGAAATTAACGGTCTCATAGGGGGATACCTTCTTTACGTAATTTAGGCAGATCAGTAAGTTTTGGGGCATAAAGTTTATATGAGTACAATCTACCATGGTATTTTAATTTATTATTATAATTAAATATTTCTTTGTATTTAACTATGAAATCTTTTGTAATTTTTAGAAATTTATTAGTTGGGTCATTTATTCTATTTATTGAATCATTATATTCATCAATAGAAATAACGGAGTTCCTGTCTTTATCAGATTTACATTTTTTTTTTTTTTTACATTTATTTTTTTTTTAGTTTATATAATTTATTTTCATCCATTATTAATTTTTTTCTTTTTTTTATTAAATTTCTTTTATCAAATTTGTTTTTAAAATTAATTTTATTACTTATATCATTTTTATTTTATCTTTTTCTTCATTAGTTTATATATTATATATATATATATATATATATATATATATATATGTGTGTGTGTGTGTGTGTGTTTTATTAAGAGAATATGATTTTCGTATTTAATTGATTAGTTTATTTTCATTATTCTGCATTCTTTGCAGGAAATTTATATAATTTTTTATTTCCACTTAGTTATTTTCTAAGATTATGATTTTTTTTTTTTTTTAAGTATAATTTTAGTTTATCAGTGGCCTTGGCTAGTGCAGTATTTGATAATTTTCAGATTTTTATTTTGAAGTAATGTTACTTATGATCATAATTAAGTCCTTTTAACATGTTATTTTTTAAAGTTTTTTTAAACATTAAGTGATGTTATCTATATTTTTTTTTAAATACAAGTGCATTTTTTTGTTATAAAAGATAAAAAACAAACAAATCACTATTCCATATTCCTTTATGCATATATTTATGTCTGTTAGATTTGATCTTAATTGATGCTAATAATTATAATAAAACTCAGCTTAAATATTTCACCTGTTTAACCAAAAATTATCCCGTAAACATAACAATTTTACAGGGAACCGCCTAATACTATTTTTCAATGACTCCATGCCATTTAGTATTGATAACTTGTTCACAAAATATTTAATTACTTTAAACAAAAAATTTATTATATTATAAATAATTTGTTTCCGGATAGTGTTCTGAATATGCAACCTGTGATAGCCAAATTTTGTCTTAAGCATAAAAAGGGAGAGAAAGAAATTCTCTTTTAAATTGTATATATTTAAAATAAGATGTTTTTATTTGCTTCTAAGAAGTTTGTAAAGATTAGTTATGAGATCAATTTTTTTATTCTACCCATTATTCAGTTCCATGAAAACAGTAAAAGTACCTTTCCATACCGATAAAAGTTCTCATGCCATTTGTTTTTAAATCTTCTCATGGAGATTTAAAGACTGTTACAGAATTTAATGATGTATCAGTGTTTGGTAAATTATGACCCCTGCCTCATGATGATCCTGGTTGCCACACCACCTAGCCCTGATCCTAGTGCCTAGCTCTTATGGTCGTAGGTCATCTTTTATACCCTCTAACCAATAACACATCATTGCCATCAGTTTGGCCTCTTGTCAGGATGCCACCAATGCAAACTGATTGGCGGAAGTGCCAAATCATTATTTGATTGAATCTTTTAAACACCAAAAATACTATTCTTATACCAACAAAAGAAGTGTTGATTGTAGCAACAACAATTTTGTCTTACAATTCAACCTACTCAAATTCTTCTTGATGAGTAGATAGAAATTTGACTGAGCAGATCGTTAACTTAAAACACTGGCCTATCATTTGCCATGTATTACATTTAAGAACTCAAATTACCAGAAACAATCCAGTTTAGCAACCAGTGTTCTAACTAACTCCTAGAGTTAACCTATTTGCGTGAGTGCACACCACTTATACACTTATAGTGGTGTGTGGACATAGTGACACACACCACTTGCTTCATGTCCCACCGCTCACTTATCATATATTCTAAAATGGGTAGGCGCACCCCATCAACTACTAAAATATATATGACATTCAATAAATTAAATTTATCTTGCCAAGACAGCTGCCATGCCTAGGTCACTGAATGCCAGCAAGTACCTGTCCACCAATATTAAAGCGCTTGGAGCTTTAATTGGCTAGCGGCTAGCCATAGCTCTCAAGTAGCTTCCCTAAAATAAACTACTGATGCCAGTTGAACAAACCAGCGGCATCAAGGAACATCCACACAGTCCAAAAATGCAGCTCACGCCACTTTGACTTGCCACTTATGAGTGGCCGAATTTTCTCCTTGACCTCTAAGTTCAAGGGTGGCCTGAGTTCTGGCCCCCCAAGAGCTGGGTAGTCGAACATCATATGTTCATTTGACTGGACCTCCCCGCAGATGCACAGCTCGTTAGCTGCCAGGCGGAACCAAAATACTGGTTCAAGTTTGCGTGGCTGGAGAGCACCTGGGCACCTGTTGCCCTTAAAAATGGAGGGGCATATCATCCCTTCAAGTCCTGTATAAATCTATACAAGGACCTTCCCTTAGTCGTGGGGTTATTCTTGCTGCTATGCATCCATCGCAAGGCTTTACAGCCTTCCTTGCAATGGATCCAAATAGTCACACACTACGGCCTGTATGGCTACGGGAACATTCCAGCGTTCCAACTCATAGAGGATAGAACACCAACACAAGGAAGGAAATGCTGCCTCTATGTATATAAAAATTGCCAAAACATATTTACAGTCGGCACACTTTTCACCTCGGCAAAAGCATTTAACATGCAATCCTCAGTGCTAACCCCTTTCATGAAGCCATATTGTTCTCGATTTCGAAGAAAGTTCATATCGATGCATTCCCAGAGCCGTTACAAAACCAGCCTCTCTAGCAACTTGCCGATTACCGGCAGGAAGCAGATGGGTCGATAATTGCCGACCTCACTCTGATCCTTTCCTGGTTTTAAGAGCACCCTCACCAAAGCCACCTTCCAAAAAGTAGGAAAGCAACCCCAGCTAAGCGATTATTGAACAAGTTGTTCAGCAACCCCAGCTAAGCGATTATTGAACGACAAGTTGTTCAATATCCGGTGCCTTTCTCAGTGGCATTCGAGAAATCACGCGGTCTATATCCACGGGATCCACAGCCGGCACGACAGGGAGTGGTGTGTCGCCCACCCTGCCACCGACTTCTGCTTCACCCTCCGGAGCATCTGGAAACAGAGTATCCAGGAACGCCTGGTAAGTCGCCACCGATGTTAAGATGTGGTCCTGACACCAAACCCGCACCGAACACTGGACAACACGTGCAATGGTTTTGGCTGGTAAAATGACTTCGCAAGCTGCCAGTTGTTGTGCTGCAATTCGCGCATGGAGTCTTGCCAAAAATTCAGTTTGGCTTCCTTGATGGCACTACGGACGGTAGACACGCAGGTCCTCATTGCGCACGTCATCAACTACATTCCCCGTTAGAGGGTGACCATCATATTTTCTACGCGCAGATCTCATCCTTGCCCGTAGCACACTCAGGTCAGAACCCCCGCCCTTTCCCGGGCCGCCGTCATGACCTCCCGAGAGCGGAGGTCATGATGGCTCCAGACACTCTGATCAGCGGACTGGCCATTACTCAAGGATCCGTCCATTGGCCGTTGCTGCCGTAGGAACCTATCCCAGCCAGTCTTAATGACCCGGCCGAATTGTTCAGCCATCAATTCCACCTCTTCACTGTGCTCCATGCGCCATTCCAACCCCTGTAAGGCAGCCGCGTACTCGTGCCGCAGCCTGTCCCGATCCAGGTTTCATAAGTTATAGCGACCGGGATCTGGAGCTCTGAGACCGCCTCCGTACGCGATCTCATAGGTTATAAGCCCATGATCGCTCACACTGGCCTCGGGACAGATGGTCCAACTACCTGTATACCTAAGCAAATCGGCCGTCACCAAGGTGACGTCGATGTTACTTTTCCCCCAGTTCGGAAGAGAAAGTCGGCGGTTGTTCTGCCTCGTTAAACAAGTAGAGGTTCCTGGCTTCAACGAACTGTTCGAGACCAGCGCCTCTGGGTCACCTCTAAGAAAAGAGACGCCGTTGCCCAGCGGAGACCACGTGGAGGTAGCTCTCAGCAAGTCCAAAAGTTACCCCTACATCCCGATACTTCCTATTCGTTAGATCTCTTACCACCACGTATTAACACAGTCAAATAGTACATGGGCACTAGACTCATCAACTCCGCATTCGTCGCAGAGTGGGCTCTCCTTAAGAAAGAGGTCGAACAATTTCTTATTAAAGTTGCCATAGCCAATCAGGAATTGTATAATGATCCCAATCCTGCCACTTTAACTTCATTCTCTCTGCCACATTAAGGAAAAACCCGTAGGTCACTCGACCAGTAGTCGCGTCATCCCAGCGATCCTGCCAAGTTTGTAGCGTCAGCTCTCGCTGTTCTTTGAGAACCGAGCGCTTAGTCTCACCGTTTTTAACCCTCCTATAAATTTCCGCACGTTCAATAACAAGTAAATCGGCAGGGATCACCCCCAAAGAACTGGGAATGCAGCCGTCAAAGTTGTTTTGTACGACTTGCACATGGTGATGAGAGCGAGGCGCTGAGCTCGCAATAACTTTTCCCGGTAAGGCCTTTTCTTTGCTATGTCACTCCAGCTGTGTGACGCGTACGTCAGTATCGCCTCAAATACTGCACGGTAAATACCCGGCACGCCCAGACTTTCGGGCCCCACTCTCTATTGCACACACTTTTCAATTTAGTAAGGGAACCGATCGCGTTGTCAGAGGTCTACATTGAAGGAGAAACTACATTCTTCCCCAATCCAGACACCTAAGTACTTTACTTTCTCCGCATATGGCAGCGGGACACCATCCATTTTAATATTTCGTCTTCCTTAGGCTGATCAGTTTACTTTTCTCCGGTGGGAACTGGAGCTTAGCCCCGCGGCCCCAGTTCGAGACTACGTATAGGGCTCGTACATGTCCAGGCCTCCATTTCGGCTCTAGTGTCGTCTTCTACAAGCAGCAGTATGTCGGAGCGCCTCTGAGGTCAGTGAGTGGTGAACTCCAGGCGGAAGACTTGGCGTAAGCGTACGGAGCAACCAGCACTCTGATGCCCGAGAGACGGTTCAGAATCCGCCCCAACTTCGCCAACAAGTCATCGATACTCATCCAAGCTGGAAGTATCCCGACACCAGACAACATCGAGCGTACTCCTCGTGACTCGCACGACGGAATTGCTGATTGCTGAATTGCTCATCAAAAAACTGCGGCATCCAGAAGACATCCAACGAGACCGAGCCGACTACGATCGTTCCTCACGAGAATGAATAACATTAACCGTTAAAGCCAACTACCCTATCTACACCGTGTACGGCTGCTGGACCAAGAGGACCTCGAGGTCGTACTCAACAATCCTCATGGCTTCATTGGTGGTCGCCGGGGAACGATGCAGGTTTCCCGGGCGAAAGCGTTCAATATGGTGACGATCGTCCTCGAAAATTTCCCCCAGTTCAGGCGTCGCCATACGCCGTATTATATTCGATCTTGGCCTGGGCTTTATCGTGCGACCTGCATAGTTTGCTTCCGACCTGGTGTCTGGCATCAAAGCTTTTTACCAAGGCACAAGGAGCGCACTTTGCAGGCGCGGTCTTATTAGGGCAGTTAACTGCCCTGTGCCCAGCAAGGACGCAATGACCACACATCTTAGACTGTGCTCTACAGCAGAGAGAGGTGTGACCAAAGACACATTTGAAGCACCGGGGTACTTCTGTATGATCTACGACCTTTCAAGAGGTCCACCCTCTTGAAGGAACAAGGAACCGCCGAGCACCGGCCACCAAGACATGCCGGATCTTAGACAGTCTCAATTACCCAGTGGCTCTTTGAGGCTTCTTTCCGCTCCAACTACCGGACCACCCAGGTTCCCTTGAGGAAGTTCTTGGCACCCATATCCAACGCTGGATTTTGGCTCTGTATCGCCTTGAGCATTTCGGGTTCCTTTGCCCTTGGCAAATCGTACACCAATATTTGTTACCTCTGCTCGGCCAGCAAGTAAGCCTTCAGCCTGTTCTTTTTCAGAACGCCGACCTTCAGCAGCCGCTTCGCCTGCTGCTCGTTCACGACCTCCAGGGCCATTCCATGGTCCTTTGTTTTTGTGACCCGGGAGATCTGGAACATTTCTCTCCGCGGGTCCAGGATCTTTTTCAGGGGCAGCTCCGTCACCGCAGAAGAAGCCTCGGACTAGAGGTTACTGGTGCCACCTTAACGGTGGCCCGCTTAATTTTGTTAGCCGGCGCCTGGACTGGTGGCGGGGGGACTAACCCGCTTAGACCTAGGTGATGCTGTTACCGCAGCGAAGGGGACAGGCTTTTTTACCTTCTCCTCCACCCGTTTCAAAGAAGTGTGAATCTCACCAAGGACCCTCTCCGTTGCCGGTTTGAAGTTCCTGACTCATTCCACCACCTTGCCCGACAACCAATCAACGACTGAATCTAAGACACGGTTAACGCCCTGGAGGCCCTCATATTTTAACGCCTGCTCAGCAACCATCGATCTACATTCAGACAGGTACGATACGACAAGCTGCCGAAATACGCGACTCCTTGGAGGAGATTTTGGACCGTGTGGCCCGCATCTCCTCGATCCATCTAAACTGTTGGGACCCGGCTTCTCCCCGGAGACCTTCCGCTGAAGCCAGACCCCACACCATTGTCATCAGCCATCCTCGACTTCGCAAGAGGACGCACTTCCGACATGGCTCGCCCCTCGCCACCGTGTTCTCCTCTTGCAGTTCTAGCTACCGCCTTCCCTGCAAAACTCGAAGCAGAGGCTAACGCAGGTTTTACGTACTATAATCACGAGAGGCTAGGGGTACCTCCCCCGCGTAGACCAGGGGATTCTAAGCCGGAGCCCGCGGCCTCGGCGGTAACCTGCCGATTGACCTTCGCGATACGAAGGGGTCAACGTCTATCCCAACCCCGTAGGGGAAGAACCTTGTGACGTTACCGGTCGCCATCATACGACCCCTTCGGTTTTAACCCTTGAAGAGCTTTACCGGAGGACGTCTTTAGAACCTCTAACTGATTACATGTCACAGTCATCAGCCAGGCCTTGCCACCGATGTAAATGCCTTGGCAGACATTTACATCAGTAAAATACAAATCAAATTTTGCCTTCACGTAGGCCTCAAACGGACATCTTCACATCCAACCTAACTGACTCGAACTGACTGACTAGGCGCGGATTCGCGGAAGCGCGAACTCCGCGGCTAGTACAGATTTGACAGAACCGTAAGTGACTGAATGCCTCAGAAAACGAACGAGTTGAAAGTTAAATCAGTGCTACGCTCATATCAATCAAAATTATGTTTTACGCAACATAGAAATTCAGACCTACACACAAATAAGTCGATCAATTTAGGTCACGTAACAAGGGGAACGTAATCTCATTCCGGTCTGCGCAGGTGCCAGTGACAAACCCCGCACCCCACCCGGTCCCTTCATGGAGTCTCGTACGGCATTACCAAATCACGATCAGTACCGCCACCGGCGGAACGAAGCCACGCCCCTGATCGCACGGGCTCTACCATACCCCGGCAGCGCAGCCACCCCCACCAGCGAGAGCCCCAAATCGAATCGCAAACAACAACAATATGACCGTGCCACAATGCCAATGCGCCTACCTCCAACCAATCCAATCCCTAGGCTGGAATCCTAGCCACCCAGGATCCTATCATGATAAAATACCTCGATTATACCCCCCCTGCAGACCTAAAAACCGCAAGGATGCGAAGAAAACCAGACACTATAGACCACTCCTCGCGGATCATCCAGTTAATATGGAGATCCAGAGAGGAATGTATCTCTCAAGTTTCCTAACAGCTCGTGAACGTTTGACCTCATATCGGGTACAGATGTAGAGGACGTGATCCACTGTATCATCAGTCCCACAATCATTGGCACTGGCTCGAATCCACCAAACGAAACTTAGTCAAACTCGCCCGAAAGACACCATCCCCGGAGAGAAACTGTGTGATATACCGATTGGAAAGACCCATCCAATCCCACCTAAATCAGACAATATAGGAAATATACCATGCATGTAACGACCTGTGGGGGATTCCTCCCACCTAACCTGCCAAAGAGGCAAGGCCCGGTCTTCAATCTCCTGTTTTTGTTCTGACGTCAATAAGTTATTTACTTTGGAAATGTAGTGTTCGTTATGCTCATTGGCCATGATATCTATTGGTTTGACTCTGGCTATAACACAGACTGTCCCGCAAGACTGTTCTATAATCGCCTATAACAAGAGGAGTCACTGGGCTCGCAGAAAAATGTCCTTGTAATACCTAAAAGCCCAGCGGTGAGCCCATACAGGTGTAGCATATAGCAATAATAGCCTCACTGACACCTTTGTAAAGGATACGCATGATATGGTAATTCAAACTCCAATCGGGATGAATGACTCTATGGATTCATAAAATGCATCAGCGGCCTTTTTTGCCACATGTTCCTTAAACCGAAAATTCTCATCAAGGATAACACCCAGGTATTTTTGATCTGTAACGTACCGAATAGGGAGACCAGCCATCTGAACTCGGATTCATCTGGAAGTAGCCAATTAAGCAAAATCATTGTGGTTTTCTCTGGGTTGAAAATCATCTTATATTGGAGACTCCACAGTTGGGAGTGTCTCACAAGAATGAGCAGCTCAGAACTCTACCTTGTTACGTGTATCCCCTTCATTCAGTAGTATCAGCATAAGCGACAACACGACAACCACATGGCAACCTCAAACGCAGTGTGGAATTGAATTCTATGATCCAATGAATGGGACTCAGAACATTGCCCTGAGGGCATCCTTTAAAGGTCTTATGAACCTCCGAGCTGCCATTATGCAGGGAAATGGTCCAATGGCTGAAATAACTTGAGCACTTTTAATTCATTTTGTGTACACTTACGCTTCTGGTCCCCAACTGAGTTCCCCTTACTGAATTCTGGTCCCCCCAAGAGCTGGGCAGTCGAACATCATGTGTTTGTTTGACTGGACCTCCCCGCAGACGCACAGCTCATTAGATGCCAGGCGGAACCAAAACAAATACTGGTTTAAATTTACATGGTTGGGGAGAGCACTCGGGCTTTTGTTGCCCTTAAAAACGAAAGAGAGGCATACCATCCCCCCAGATCCTGTATAAATCTATACAAGGACACCTTCCCTTACTTGTAGTGTGCCTCATCGCATGGTAGATGTTGCTTTCATAACAAGGTCTACATTTTCTTCAAAATCAGTTTTTTAAATTTAATGGCAAATGTCTCTCCACTTTCACTGTCAGCAGAAAAGTTTTGGTTTCTAATATGTTACCTCTTAACACCCATTTCTTTATTTCTTTTATTTTTCCAATCACCTAATCACCCAAGGTTGAGAGAAATTTCCATTTTCCAACAGTTAATGGTTGAAAATCTTGTCTTGCATAATAATTTTGGGCAAGAAATTGACCAATCCTTTTAATATGTACAGTAGAAAACCATAAATACAATCTCACATTTGTTTTTTCCGATTTAAATTTCCATTTACATCGATGGAATTTGATAGCTTTTTTGAAAATTGTTTCTTTTAACATCATGAGTTTAACTTTTTCAGCTGCATTTTCAGTTACCAACAGTTACTGACATTTTTAGATTTTTCAAAGTAACTTTAAGAGTTTGCCGTAATCTATGGTAGCATCTTATTTTACTCTTAGTACTAATGGAACATAGTTTCTTTAAATTTTAAAATAGGCTAAATACATTTAATTTAAAAAAGAAATACAAAAAAGTGATCGTATAGTGTAAAGTTATATGCATCAGCAGCACTAGATTAAATAAAATCAATTTGAATTTACAATTTTATTTAATATATAAATTTATATGTACTGTATTACATTGAAACTAGAAGCGTTTTTGTTTAATTCATAGGAACAGTATAAACTAAGCAAATGTCAGTATGTATTAGTACTACATATAGCCATAGATGGGTGACTCATTTCCTTTATAGTTAATGATTTCACACTGCGTGATTAAAATTAAGAGATAAGAAAGTATATTTTGTAATTCTGTTATCAGTTAAAAGTAAACATTTATTTAAAAAGGCATTTTTAATAAAAGATGATTTAGATTTCTGATATTATATTGTAATTTTTAATTCAATTTAAATCTTATTTATTGCATTTTAATGTATTTTTTTATTTGAAATTGACAGTCTTTTAAGAAATAAATGTTCTTTTACATTAACAAAAGTAAAAATTCTATATAACAAAAGTAAAATATATATATATATATAAGAAAATGTGATATGACCTAAAGAGTTGTTAATAAACACTTTCAGTTAATCTTATTTAATATGTTATATCTTTAAAGTAAAATTAATTTAGTTTTTGTGGTCAAAATAATTAATTTTTGAAATTCTTATTAGATTATTTTAGAATATGAATGATGCGTGTTTCTTGATCACCCAGGTTTCAAGAGCATGTACAGAAAGAACTAATTAATGATAAGGTAAATAATATTTCAGTATCCAATCACATATAGAGAGAAAGTCATGAACATTAATATATGCACTTAACCTGATTGGTGTAGGTAATCAATTGCCTTATCATTTTATATAGCAGTTATATTATTTTTTATTGTTAACTTTTTATAGTATACTAATAAAATGTTATTTTCAAAACTGTTATTACCTAAGCTTGTTGCTTTGAACTTCTATTAATATTAGTGATACAGAATTAGTGAATTGTAGCTCGTAGTGTTTTGTTATTAAATTATGTTGTTTTAAAATATTAGGTATTTTAAAGTTATAAATATTAACAATAATGAGTTAAGCCAGTATTTTATTTCAGATATTACTTTATTATTCAGTTAGCAGTTGTTTGTTCCCCAGATTAAATCTCTGTCAAAATTGTGAAAACTTTGTTTTAGAAAACTGTAATAAATTACATTCCTTTAATTCTTGCTCCCTTTCCCTCCTATGAAATGATTTACTAAAAACATAAATCAAGTATATCACAAAAACTTGTGATATGCAATTGAGGAATAAATTTCCTGTTTGATATTTCATATAAATTTCTTTGAAAATAATTAACAATTTTATTTTTATTTCATTTTTATCATTTGAAAGTAGAAGTATTACAGAAGTCACGCACTCTGGACTACCATCATCCACACTGGCTTTACTGGACTACCATTGTCATAATTTTTTATTATATTTGTTTTGGTTTGCTTTCCATCATTTTTACAAGGTTGGCACTTGCTTGCAGTCATTCAATAAGATTTCCTTACATATAGACCACTAAAGTTTTACCGTGTCTTTTATACAAACTTTTTGCTGGGGTTTTTTTGTGCATTTTAATTTTAAATGTGCTTTTTTAAGCGTAGTGAAAATTATTCAAGAATATTTTAAGTAATCTAATTTCAAGACACGATGAGGTTTAAATACAAGTTAACTTATCAGGTAAGTAAATTATTATAATTTATTTTTTTGATATGTAGTATTTATTCTTATTATTTTCTGAGATAATTTCTTGTCTTTTTTATTAATTTTACCATAATTTTATATTTAAAAATCAGACTATATTGCTCTTGATTTTTCTTGTACTGTGTTACCTTACTTTTTTCTTTTGATTACCTTATAACTTTTTCAGTTTGTTAACCATTATCATTTTTCAAATAAAACACTGTTTCATTATTTTTAAATTCAATGAATTTGTTGATATAGTATTATTTGCGTATATAAAATTTAGAAAATTGAAATGCAATAAACCTATTAAATCTAAAAAAAAATCAAATTTTTTATATTTGATTCAAACTATTGTATTGTGATACTATTTATTACTTATGCTGTATAATGACATTTATTTACTATATTCAAAAGTGCACAGAAATACAAAAATTTGTCAAGTCTGTTTCATGCTTGCTGAGAATACAAAAACTTATGTTATTGTATAACATGAAAGATAATGCTTTTATTAATAATTATTTTTAGGATGCCTCTTAGACAAGGAGGATTAAAGAGTTTGCATTCCAGAATTCAAAATTCACCACCATTTGAGCCAATAACATCAACATCAGTAGGTACAACTTCAACCTCAATGACTTAAGATTGGATAGAGAGAAATATAATTTGAAGCATCAAAGAACTACAAGCTCTTCTTGAAGAATGTGACGATGGACACTCTCTCTACATGGATAACTACTACAGTAGTGTTGGTCTAGTCCATGAGCTTTTATAAAGGAAACTTAAACTTGGTACAGGCACCTTAAGATCAAACCATAAGGGGAACCCATCCGATGTTTGCAAAAAAATTAAAAAAGGTGACTTAGAAGCCTTGTTTTCAGATGATGCTGTTTGCATGTTGAAGTGGAAAGACAAATGAGATGTCATTATGATCAGTTCTGAATTTGAGAATGAAATGATCAGTGTCCTGAACAAGTGAGGGAGTGAAACCCTTAAACCATAGGCTGTGTTTAAATGTAATGAATTAATGGGAGGCATTGATTGTTTAGATCAGATGACTTCCTGTTATCCAATAGGAAGAAATATCCTAAAATGGTATTAAAAATTGGGAATTCATATTATGCCATCAGATTTTGATGAATAGCTGTTTTTTATTTTTTAAATCACACCCTAATTATTCCTTACAAAAATTCTATGATTCTGTTATTAGATCCCTAACCAACATCCAACACCTGTTCCTTCTCAATGAAAAAGTACTACTATCCTACAACATATCCCAAAAGTTTTCCTTTTTAAATAAAGACAGAAGAGTACCCCAAAAGAAATTTAGGGTATGTGCAGGTAAAAAGATCTACAAATAAAAAGGGTTACCAGCCTTGTGTCTCAGTAAATGTTTTGAAGAACATCACAGATCTATTCTATAAACATTATACCTGTTTTCTGCCTTTTTCTTTCTTTTCAATATGTTGTTTATTGTGTGCTTTATTATAATATCTATATCTTTTCAAGACCCTTTATACCTGACTTGAAATAGACATAAATAGAGCAATAAATTATCTAGATGTTAGTTTTGAAATTAATAAAATTATCACTTCATTATATAGGAAACTCACAGCCAATGAAATTACAATTCATTAAAAATCAAAATCATCCTTGCTCTTAAAAATTAACACTTATGCAAATTGTTAATAGAGCGAACATTTACACAAAAATAATAAAAATAAATTAAACAGAAATAATATAAAACAAATTGCTATTCATAATGGATATAGTAAATTATTAATTGATAATACAAATTTCAAAAATTAATAATATAACTAAAACCAATAAATAATACACAGGAAATTGATAACGTGTATTTAAAATATTCATATACTAATTGCATTATTGAAAATAAAATTAAAGTTTATGATAATAAATTTAAACCTGCATATAAAACAAATAACCAAACAATTAAATATAAAAAATTTATGTGGAATTTATAAAATAAAATGTAATGCCTATGATCACATATATATACATTTTTATATTGGTATTTTTAAACTATTTTTTTAAATATAATTTATATTAGTGTGTGTTTTTTGTATTATGTGAATAAGTAATTCTGTTTTTTTCATTTATTTACAAAGTAAATGAAAATATATATCAAATTTAATTATTACCAAATTATTTTTATTTACATAGCAAATGTAATAAAAAAATCAATAAAATTATCAAAAAAGAATTTGTCAGGAAAAAAAGAAATTTATTGAGCACTTTCAGCCTGAAGACATTTGCAAAATCTATATATATATATATATATAAACTTCAATGTATAATTTACAGTTAAGACATAAAAACATTGATAAATAGTTTTAAAATTACAGGGGAAAAAATTGTTTATTGTTGCATTCACAAAACATTGGGAAGTGTGATGGGTTAGCATGGACCATCAGTCATTGGCTAAAGTTACGAATACCATTGACTACAGATGACCGTCATAGTTCATTATAATAAAATACAAAAAAATTGAAAACAATAATAATAATTGGTTTTATTTAAATTTAAGTATCCCTTTATTGGAAAAAAAAAAAAATAGAAAAAATTAGTAGTCCAGTAAAATTTTTATTTTTTGGCAGTGTAAAAAAAGGGTTAAATTAGATTGCAGTATTCAAGTGTGTACCCGTGAAAAAAATGTATATAATAAGATAAAAGTGAAATAATATGCTTTTGCTTCAGTTGTATAGAACTGATGTCTTTTACGTTTACATGTCTCAGCTGTCTTTCATGTTCACATTACCTTGGTAGTGTGAATGTAAAAGACATTACCTGAAGACAGAATTTACCCATTTATGTGTTATATATACTGTAGTATGTAGATAACAATCTCTATAAAAAATTATCACTACCTATCTATCAAAATTGTAAAGCGATAAAAATTTTATATTAAAGTTTAGATATCTTGAGAATAGTTTATCCAATTTTTGAAGATGAAATACCAAAATAAAGTTCATTTATTTTCTAAATTTCATTTGTCAGGAACCACATAGGTATTTGGTAAATAATGTAATTAAGTTTACGACTCAAAATAATATTACATGAAAAATTACTAAAAATACATTTTTTATAACTTATTGCTAAGCCAATAATGTTGATATGCAGCTAAATTAATGAGTAAAGTTTTGCAAAACCAGTGGTAAAATTCTTAGTGCAAAACCAGTGGTAAAATACTAGATCGTGGATACCGGTGTTCTTTGGTGGTTGGGTTTCAATTAACCACACATCTCAGGAACGGTCGAACTGAGAATGTACAAGACTACACTTCATTTACACTCATTACATATCATCCTCATTCATCCTCTGAAGAATTATCTAAACGGTAGTTACCGGAGGCTAAACAGGAAAAAGAAAGAAAGAAAGTGGTATAATTCTTATTGGCCGATCAGTTCCTGATTTGGAACCAAACTTTGATTCAAATAAAGCATCCATACAGATATTATAATGTACATATTCACATGCACGTATACATTTTGGTATACATATAAGATTATTTATTCATGTATATTGTTAATTAATTTTTCATTTCACCACTTGTGCAAAGTTTTTATTATGAAGGGTTGATAATACTTTTTTTTTTTTTATTTTATCTTGGAGTTATGTATACTTTATATTTCCAGATCGCCAGAAAACAGTGTTTAAAAAAATTTCTATTCATCATTTTCAGTTTTTAGTATGATGCTTCTCTTTGAATTAAGAAAAATTAAAATTTTAATATTTACATCCAGTTTAATTCAAAATCACAATGCCTTCTAATTATCTCATTTCCAAAATTTCTGGGGACTGGTCTGAATGAAGACTGTTAAAAAAGAAACATCTGTGTTAAAGTTACCACTGTAAATACATCACTTTTTCACTAAATAAAGTGATGGGGATATATAAAATTCCTCCAACAAATAATTCTGCACCAATCTAGAAGAATTTTTCAGCCCAGAGTGATAAAACATTAAAGTGGGTATATCCTATATTTAATTAAAAGCGAAAAAAATAACATTTTTCAAAATTCATAAAAACAGTGCAACCATATAGATGTCATGGACATGAGCCACATGTCAAAAGGTTGGTCTAACCAACAATGAGCTACTAACATTTTTCATGAAGATACTTTTTTTTTTTTTTTGAGTTTTAAGATTGAGGATTACTATTAGAATTGGTCATCATAAGAAAGCATCTGAAATTTTTTGTTGGAAACTAAAAAAACATTAGTTCAAGGGTGTTTGTAATGGAAGATTCTCTAACTTGACCAATGGGGGTGTTGGCATGTTGCAGAAATCAAATCTCTTTTTTGAAATTGCATTGGTGGGAAACCAAACTCATCCGCAATACATCCCTAACTTCACCCCACTGATTTCCACTGTGGAAAGTTAAAGAAATAATCAAAATATTCTTACAGGAATTGAATAAAAACTTTTTTGCATTTGATGAACTCGTTTACCACTGGGACAGAAAGTTGGTTAAGTTTACTACTAACAAGTTTTGGTGATCATATAGAAAGTGAAAAAAAGATTTGTATTTTAATTTTTATTTCCTTGTACGAAGTAAAGGAAGTATTCCAATCATGAAAAATTTCAGATTCTAACAGAAATGTCCATTTTGACCATCCCTGAATTCATTTTGACTATTATTCAGCATGGCATCTGCCCTTAGGTATGTATTCTTGCATAACTCAAAAACAATTAGCCGTAGAATGTTGAAATTTTGGAATTAGGACTGTAGTAACTTCCAGTTGTGCACCTCTCCGTTTGAGTGCAATCAACTTAAAAAATGTGTATATGTGATTTAATAGGTGTACAAGAAAGTGATGTGGTGTCCACATTTTTTCATTGATTTTTGTGTATATCAAATAAAAAATGTAAATTAAAAATGAATGATGAAGTAACTTTATTTCTTGCAAAATAATTTAAATCAAGCTTAATTCTAATTTACATGATTTGAAATTAGAAACTTGAAATTATATCCAAAAGGGATACATTTAAATATTTACATTTTAATATTTTTTTGTTAACGCTACTCTTAAGAGTAGTTGATTTATTAAAGCTAAAAGTAGAAGATATAGTGAGAAATTGGGTACTTCTGAAGGTACTTGTATATGGAATACCGGCAGCATGAATTCTGCGTACACCGCACAATACTAAAATTTAATGAATTTGTATTTATATTTCATTGCATATCATAACTGTACTTGTACATTATTCCATTATACCAACAATCATGCACCATAGTGGTTACACTTCGCCTTATAATTAAATTTTGTTCATATTAAGGTGGAGAATAGAACAAAAATGCAGTTTGAGAGTACTAAATCAGATTAAGACAATCATTTGTTCTCAAAGTGGGCGATAACATCCCTTTGTGGGTGCTGGAGGCCTTCAGGGGGGTTGGTATAAGGCCCACAGAAAATTGGGAGTGTTCAGGCGGTCTAGGAAGGCCTGATTAAGAAAAATAAAGCAAAAATTATGTTTACCTGATCATTTCAAACTAAAATTAAATGCATACTACACTAGTACAAAAAATTAAGGGAACCTCTATATATTATGATAAAGAATGACTATTGTATTAAACTACTTTAGCTTAGTTAATGTAAGTGTAATTTTTCAATTGAAAGCTTTGTTTTAATTATTGTATTGAATATGCTATCACTATTGTTATATAACTATGTGGATACAATTGTAATTTTTTTGAAAACAACTTTAATAAAAATACTTCCAAATATGATTGTGTGTTTATCTCTCATTCCTCTCATTTAAAATGTAAGTTTCAATTCAGAAATAGGATAGCCACATTTAAAAACAATAATTACAATTGCCATTTTTAAGAGCGCACCTTATAAACAGAAAGTGAAATTATTATTTTTAACAGATGGTTTAAAAATTTTGAGGTGTTGGAAAATTTTTGATTCTCAATGTGGACGGCCGGTGAAATGCTTGAGAATCGATGCTCTAGACGATAGAAAACAAAATATTTTGATAAATTCTAAATTGGGTATTGGGTGAGACTAGATAATTGTGAGAAAAGTAATTCATTATCATTACTATCCAGAAGCCATTTCTTTAATGCGCTCCTAAAAAATGTATTTGCTTAATGTGTCTTATATTAATTATTTGTGCTACAATTAAGGTCAAATCCCGATTGCAATTTTAATATCATGATTAAGGATGTTGAATTATATTTCTGATAAAAGAGGAGTAAACCAGTTAATTTTTTTTTACTTTACTTTTATTTGTAACGAGTGTTTTATTAATTTTACTATACATATGACTGAACAAAGGATTACTGCACAAAATTCCTGACAGAGAGTCTTATTCTTTAAGACTGGAGGTTGGCTTCCCCATGACCCTAGCCTCTGCAGCTTTTATTCCTATTACACACAGAGTTGTAAAACACTGATTTTAATAGTGTTAAAATGTTTAACTATTTTAACACTATTAAAACACTAATTTTTTATTACACATACATTCTGTGGTGTTGTGACACCTTACAAAACATACCCGTAACCCAAAGTGGAAGCTGTCTTGCCAGTGGTGGATGGCTCTATGTAGTAAGTCTTGAAGATGTCTTCTGGGCACCTGGGCGAACCCAGTTTAGTACAAGGATTCCTTTGATGATTATGACAAGAGCGGTAGCATGATCTACCTACTTGCTAAGTTTACATACCAGATTCTTGATAGCGCGAATGCGCTATCAAGAATATATATGCGCTATCATCACTTTAATATCTGGAAAGCCAAGGTGGCCTGCTGTTCCTTGGTGGGATGAAGACTGCAGGCGGGCACTAAGGGATCAGCATAGGGCTTTACGTAATTTCAGTCGAAGACCTACAACTGAATTGCTCTGCAGCTTTCACAATACAAGGGCTATTTCCCATCGAGTGTTTCGGTGTGCTAAACAAAAAGCATGGCTGAATTATGTTGAATCCATTTTTCGTGCAACACCATCATCTATTCTATGGAGAAAGGTTCAAATCATGTGTGCATCGGTGCAGTTGCCGCCACTAATTGGGACTGCAGAGTGGCGAAAACCTTGTTACTGCACCAGTTGATGTAGCATCCACATTTGGAAGATCGTTTAGAACAATTTTGTTTACATCATCGTACTGCCCTGAATTAGTTAGATATAAGTTGCAGGTAGAACGTATCCTGTTGTTGATTGAAGACTCACAAAATGAATTTTAACATACCATAGCATGAGCTAAGGTATAGCCTTGAATAATTCTCATGACACTTCATCTGGAAATGATAATATCAGGCTCAGTATTTATCACACCTCCCAGATAGCACACTTCAACATCTTTTATGTTTCTATAATAGAATATTCTCTGACCAGGTGTTTCCAGCTTTTTGGTCAGAGGCACTGGTGATCCACATGATGAAACCTGGTAAAGATAAATCATGCCCCATAAGTCATCATCCTATCTCCTTAACCAGTAGCCTGTAAAGGAGATGGAACAAATGGTGAACCATCGTCTAGTGTGGTAGCTTAAGAGAATGCCCTAATAGCCCCAGAACAGTCTGGTTTTTGCCATTGTAGATCATCTATTGATCATGTCGTTGCCCTGGAAGCTGCTATACAAAACATCTTTTTATTCTGCCTTCATTTGGTTGCTGTATTTTTCAATTTGCAAAAGGCATACGACATGGCGTGGAGGACAGGAATCCTAAGTATCCTAAATGAATAGGGTGAACATGGTAATCTCCTCGTTTTCATCAGGAGTTTCCTTAGTATTTGAAAGTTTCACACTAGAAAATGGAGTGCCTCAGAGAAGTGTCCTAACTTTGCAGTAGCCATAAATAGCATAACAAATTGTCTGCGAAAACCAGTTATGTGTTTATTTGTATTTGATTTTTCTATTTATGTAGCATGTAGGTCATCAGCTACTGGTGAGAGGCTGCTTCAAAACACAATAGAATTGTGGTGTAAATTTACTGGATTCATGTTTTCACTGGAAAAAACAAAAGTGCATTTGCTTTTCCTGGTTGAGAGAACATGTTGACCCTCAACTGTATTTACATGGTGAACCACTTGGAGGCATGAACGCAGATTAGATTTCTAAGAATGTGGTTACACCAACAACTAACTTGGCAAATACATTTAAAGGAGCGGATGGTAAAATGTTTAAAAATGTTAGAAATTCTGAGGGTTCTATCTAATACCTGTTGGGAAGCTGATCATATATGCATGTTGAACTTCTACCGACCTCTAGTACGTTCCTGATTAGACTACGACTGCATGGCTTATTCCTCAGTGTGGCTACAGCTCTTAAAGATGCTTGATCCAGTCCATCATTCATATTCATCCATCTTGCCATGGGTGCTCAGATCCCATGGTAAGTCTGCCGGTGGACAGTGGTGAGCTATCTGAAGATGGAAGCAAATGATATATTGCTATGTGGTTCGGATGAAAGCGCAACCTACTCATCCAGCCTTTGATGCGGTATTCTTCAACCAGCGTGTTAATTGCTACCAGCAACAGCTGAGTTCCATTACTGTGCTAGGCATCAGAGCTCAGCGCCTTTTCTCAGCTCTAAATATACATTACCTCCGGTCCTTAGCATTGCTTCATGTTATTACCCCCCTTGGCAGCCTTCTCTTGTTAATTACTCCTTTGAGCTTTGTCAGTATAATAAACAGAACACAAATCCGGTTATTTTGCGAAACAAATTTTATAATATTATAAGTAGCCTTATGCCTGATACTATAGTATAAAACGATTACTCTGTGAGATGTGCTTTTGTGGTTGGCAACAGAACATACATGTTTAGCCTTCCAAGCATTGCCAGTATTTTCATCACAGAGTTCTTTGCAATTAATAAGACCTTAAATATAATTAGCCCAACATTTCAACATGGATTATTTTGCGCTTAATTCCACGAGTGCCTTGCAGGGAATTACTGATGTGTATTCCAGACACCTTTTGTCTGTGAGATTCAGCATGTTATTTTGCGAAAGAACCTCCTTAATACAACTGTGAGCTTCTGTTGGATCCCCAGCCATATTGGGATTTCAGGCATTGATTGTGCTGATAGGCGTCTAAGGAGGCTTGTTACCAGCCTCCTTTCACTGATCACATCGCTTCAAATGATTTCATGAAGAGGGTGTTCATGATTCCTCATGAGAGTGGCAAAGTAATTGGAATACTACCATGAATAACAAACTTCACCCAACATCTCACCATGGGGCTCCTCATGCAGAAATAACCGTTGAGAGGAGGTTATACCTGCCGTTTGCGAATAGGGCACACTAGGCTCAAACAGCCTATCTGGCTCAGATACCATAGGCAAACAGCCTATGGTATCTGATGACTCAAACAGATGCACCAGTTTGTGCTCACTGCAACTGCCGACTGATAATGCACTACAAGTTGTGGATTGCATCTATTATGCAGCGTTGCATCGTGAGTATAAACTAGGGACTAACATGCAAATATTTTAGGAGATAATGAAATGTTTTTATCTTATCTAATTTAATACAAAAAAAAAACAATGGTTCATAATAGATTAAAATAAACTTAAAAAACTATGTTTCATGGTTTCTTAGGTCTGTCTGTTTATACTCAAATATTTAAATTACTGTAGTTTGTTTCAGTTATTCATGCCATTTGCCATATAGCAGTTGGAAATTTTAATTGAGATATAAAATGTGATATATGTTTGTTTATATCAATAAATATATCATGTGTGGGCAATAATAATAGAAGCATTTATCACACAGAATAAAATCATTAAAAAAAAAAACTACGCAAATATTGCATACACTACCATGTATTTACATTTGCAGACTATTCAAGTGGTGACATTACTTTTTTTCATCTGTTTTCAAGAAAGCTTAAGTTCTATTGATATAAAATGTTGTTCATTTTGTAAAATGAAAAAAGAAACGGGTTTCCACTTTCAGGGTTCAAGTTACAAAATGTTTCAATCATAACTTTTCCAATTTTGATATAATTGTTTTGGTTTATTGTAATATAGATCACTTAATTTTGTTCTTATTTTTATGCAGGAAAGAAATTTTTACAAAATTTAAAAAAAATAGCTAAGTTCTATTCTCAAATAAATCAACAAATTACGCACACCCTAACCTATGATTGTACAGTTTGGCTAATCATCACAACACAAACATGTTGTATCTATATCAGCTAACCACAAAGAGAATTAAACAGTAGAATATATAGTACTTTTTATGGCTACACCACACTTAAAAGGAAAACATTACATAAAATTTAGAACGAAAACACAAAAAGTACTTAGTTTTACTTCAAACATCATTTATATAAATTACCTTCACTTTATGGAATGAAAAGAACAGTGTTGATTTCAAAACTACAAATTAAATTCATTAGGTTACACAAAAAATTAGCATAGCACCCAACAACTCACACACATAACAATCCAGGAGCATCTAATTTTAACTGCATGAATCCATTTAACTGGTAGATCAAAGGCACATTCAATTATAGGTATGATCGTATAAGCATTGTAGTGTGTTTTAGAAACAGCACAATATTAGAATTAATCTTTGCAAATCATATATGTACATGTATTAAGATAGTCAGTTATACGAGGTGCTACAATAAAGTAATGAGACTGATTTTTCTTTGCAAGATGTGGCAACCCTGCAGCTTGCGTAGGCACACCATCTTTGACCTTGGTGTATAAGCTACTTCTAGTCCAAGCGGCACATTGATGCAACTGCTCAGTCGTGAATTGTCCTGTAATAAGTGAACACGTGTTTGTGTCTCTCGTCACAGTAATGAAACTGCAAAATATTGCGCAACAGTATGCCATTTCTTTTTGCGTTAAATTGGGTGAAAGTGCAACGACAACTTATGTTAAGCTTCAGAAGGCTTTTGGAGAGGAGGTTATGTCAAGAGCTCAAGTTTTTAGGTGGCATAAAATTTTTAGTGAAGGCAGAACGAATGTTGAAGACCGCAGTGGACGACCATCAACCTCACGGACAGATGTCAACTTGACCAGGGTGCATGAAATCGTACGATCTGATCGAAGATTATCCGTGAAAATGATTGCAGAAGAACTCAACATCAATCGAGAAACGGTTCGTCTAATATTAACTGAAGATCTTGGTATGAGAAAGATTTGTGCAAAAATGGTCCCCAAAAAACTCACACAACAACAGCAAGAAACACTGAAAAAAATGGCAGCCGATCTGTTACAGCAAACGGAAATCAATCCAGATTTCTTGAGCCGTGTTATCACTGGTGATGAAGGTTGGTTTTTTCAATACGATCCAGAGACAAAACATCAAAGTTCGCAATGGTGCTCAAAGGGATCACCCAGGCCAAAAAAAGTTTGCATGTCAGAGTCAAAAGTGAAATGCATGCTTGTGTGCTTCTTCGATTCCAAGGGAATTGTTCATAAAGAGTGGGTGCCTCCTGAACAGTTAACCAATATTTCTACAAAGAAATTTTAGAAAGACTTCGTAAATGAGTTCTTCGTATCCGTGCCAACATTGCTGATAATTGGATTCTGCATCATGATAATGCGCCATCCCATACTGTTCTGTCAGTAGAGCAATTTTTAACCTCAAAACAAATTTCAGTACTACCACAGCCACCTTATTCACCAGATATCTCTCCGTGCGACTTTTTTCTATTTAAAGAGTCAAAATGGTGGTCAAGGGACACCATTTTCAAACCACACAAGATGTCCAAAAAGCTCTGACGAGGTACACAAACACATGTTCACTTATTACAGCACAACTCATGACTGAGCAGTTGCATCAATGTGTCGCTTGGACTAGAAGTAGTTTATAGACAAAGGTCAAAGATGATGTGCCTACACAAGCTGCAGGGTTGCCACATCTTGCAAAGAAAAAAAATCTCATTACTTTATTGTCGCACCTCGTATATAAAATAAATTTTATATATAGCTCAAAAAAGTTGTTAATTCAACTTGCTTGAACTCTTTTTTGTTGAGCCTTTTAACTGATATTTGGTTTTCTGTTTGTTTAATATCTTATACATATATTTTATTTACTTTTGATGACTAACTATGATATATTATCTTACAGGAACTGTATTGAAAATACAGTGAAACATAATACTGAAATGGAAGTTTTGTGTCCTTATGCAGATAACGACTACGTGTGTTCAGGGGTTATTCAACATCGAGAAATCAAACAGGTGTAGATAATTGTTACAGTTAATTTATTGAAACAGTATTATATTTATTTGTATATTATTATTATTTAATGTTTTTTTACTGCTTATTTGACTGGTTTGATACTGTTGTTAATTATTTACTGTAAATTTTTAATATCTATAAGTCTGCATTGCATTCTTAGTCATCTGTCTCATGATTGCAGTCTTTGTCCCCAGTTTTTAATATCTACAATTCCTTTTTCAATAAAAGCAGGTATTGTGTAACTTTTTTTTTTTTAAAGTAATAAATCAATATATTTCAATTAAAAAAAAAAGAAAGACGTTGGATTCAAACCGAAGTGCCTTCCCCTTGTACCATCCAAATATTTCATTAATTAAGATTTTATTTGGCTATAACTCTGGAACCAATGAAAATAAGTATCACTTCTGATATATCGTTGAAAAGCTCTCAATGAGGGCTTGTTATTGCAGTTTAAGAAAAAGTCCAAAATCCAGTTTTTTTTATTTTGGGCTTTTTTTTTATTTTGCATTTTTTTTATTTTTTTTGGGCCCATTTGATTGCAATCAAAAGGGGGGGTGCACAACTAAATGTTACAACAGTCCTAAATCCAAATTTTCAACATCCTATGGTTAATCATTTTTGAGTAAGGCAAGATACATACGTATGTATGGATGTCATTCCAGAACTAGTCAAATTGGATCCAGGGATGGTTAAAATGGATATTTTGATTGAAATCTTAAAACCGAAATTTTTTATGATCACAATACTTCCTTTACTTCATACAAGGAAGTAAACAATTATTGTCCTTTATTTTATTTGCATCAGCGACTACGCTGTGCATGCCAATCAAACACCACAATCAAATGGACCAGCATGAAGATCATGACATTTTTGATTGTATTGTATTTAGTGATGATTAAACATGTCATCTTGGTGAAAAAGATAACACGCATATTGTCCATATCTGGGAGTCAGAAAATAACGATGAACTCTTATATTGCAAATGCAACTCTCCAAAATTAAATGTTTTCTTGCAGTATCCCAACAAAAGATTTACAGATTATGTTTTTTCTCGGAAAATAACCATGAATAACAATGCAAATGGATCTTCCTTAAAAAATATTTTCTGTAATATCCGCACAAAAATTTACAGAATTTTTTTGCTGAAGCTAGCGTAACATGATTCGCTTATTTGGATATGCAGCATAGATGGCTCTTTCCTCAACTGCAAGATGGACCGAAGAATTTTATTTGGCAACAGGATTGGTTGTATGATATTTTCTTCAGTCGCCGAATCGGTTGATATGAACCCAATGATAGAGCTATTGCGGTGACCTTCAAGATCACCCGATCTGACCCCATGTAACTTTTTCTTTGGGTTTTATTAAGGATCTTATGTATGTGATTGTGCTACCTACTGATCTACCCAATTTGAAGCTCAGGATTGAAACAGCTGTCACTTCATTACTTCAGAGATTTGGTTAAAGTTTGGGACGAACTCTCCTACCAGTTGGTTGTGTGCCGCATGACAAAAGATGCTCGCATTGAAAATTTGTAGGGTAAAACTGTAAAAGTTGCTCTTGTTTTATTTATGATTCATTATTATAAGTCAAAGTTTAGAGATTTGAAAATCTCAATATTGTTTTTTGTATACCCCGAATGTCATAAAACGAATATTTGTGTAATAGTTTAAATTAAACAATCCAAATAAGCAATAACATATGGAGCTGGTCATTTAAAATTAAAAAATGAAATGATTATTTTTGTTTATTCTTTCTTCAGTCTGTATCATTAAAGATATTACAATAGCAAAATGTTATTTATTATTTTTCACTTACATTTACTACTGAGGTAATTATTAGGAATATTACACAATTTATTTTATCAAATAAAATGGTGCTTGACTTTTTAACTACATACTAATATTAAATCTATAATTATTAAATGATTAGAGTTACGACTGAAATTTGATCAGATAGTATGACATTTAAAAAAAAATTAAGACTTAATATTTTAATGAAAAAAGAAATGAATATAATATTTTTCTTTTTTTCTCTTATATATTTTATGTTAGGTTTACAAATAAAACAGGTGTAGATTCATAAACATAGTTATTACATTTATTTACATATTTTCCTCATAGCTTTATGAGTTAATTACTTCAAAGAAATAGAATTGATTTACAAAAAAATGCACCAAAAATAAAAAAATTGTTTTTCAATTCTTTAAATTTAAATGTTTTTAAATTGACACTTCAAAATTTGAAATTTAGAAAGTCAAAAAAGCATTACTACCATTACTTAAATTTTCTTTTTTTTTTTTTATCTTCTGTCATTTGACTGGTTTGATGCAGCTCTCCAAGATTCCCTATCTAGTGCTAGTCGTTTCATTTCAGTATACCCTCTACATCCTACATCCCTAACAATTTGTTTTACATATTCCAAACGTTGCCTGTCTACACAATTATTTCCTTCTACCTGTCCTTCCAATATTAAAGCGACTATTCCAGGATGCCTTAGTATGTGGCCTATAAGTCTGTCTCTTCTTTTAACTATATTTTTCAAAATGCTTCTTTCTTCATCTATTTGCCGCAATACCTCTTCATTTGTCACTTTATCCACCCACCTGATTTTTAACATTCTCCTATAGCACCACATTTCAAAAGCTTCTAATCTTTTCTTCTCAGATACTCCGATTGTCCAAGTTTCACTTCCATATAAAGCGACACTCCAAACATACACTTTCAAAAATCTTTTCCTGACATTTAAATTAATTTTTGATGTAAACAAATTATATTTCTTACTGAAGGCTCGTTTAGCTTGTGCTATTCGGCATTTTATATCGCTCCTGCTTCGTCCATCATTAGTAATTCTACTTCCCAAATAACAAGATTCTTCTACCTCCATAATCTTTTCTTCTCCTATTTTCACATTCAATGGTCCATCTTTGTTATTTCTACTACATTTCATTACTTTTGTTTTGTTCTTGTTTATTTTCATGCGATAGTTCTTGCGTAGGACTTCATCTATGCCGTTCATTGTTTCTTCTAAATCCTTTTTACTCTCGGCTAGAATTATTATATCATCAGCAAATCGTAGCATCTTTATCTTTTCACCTTGTACTGTTACTCCGAATCTAAATTGTTCTTTAACATCATTAACTGGTAGTTCCATGTAAAGATTAAAAAGTAACGGAGATAGGGAACATCCTTGTCGGACTCCCTTTCTTATTATGGCTTCTTTCTTATGTTTTTCAATTGTTACTGTTGCTGTTTGGTTCCTGTACATGTTAGCATTGTTCTTCTGTCTCTGTATTTGAACCCTAATTTTTTTAAAATGCTGAACATTTTATTCCAGTCTACGTTATCGAATGCCTTTTCTAGGTCTATACACGCCAAGTATGTTGGTTTGTTTTTCTTTAATCTTCCTTCTACTATTAATCTGAGGCCTAAGATTGCTTCCCTTGTCCCTATACTTTTCCTGAAACCAAATTGGTCTTCTCCTAACACTTCTTCCACTCTCCTCTCAATTCTTCTGTATAGAATTCTAGTTAAGATTTTTGATGCATGACTAGTTAAACTAATTGTTCTGTATTCTTCACATTTATCTGCCCCTGCTTTCTTTGGTATCATGACTAACATTTTTTTTGAAGTCTTGACGGAAATTCCCCTTTTTTGTAAATATTACACACCAGTTTGTATAATCTATCAATCGCTTCCTCACCTGCACTGCGCAGTAATTCTACAGGTATTCCATCTATTCCAGGAGCCTTTCTGCCATTTAAATCTTTTAATGCTCTCTTAAATTCAGATCTCAGTATTGTTTCTCCCATTTCATCCTCCTCAACTTCCTCTTCTTCCTCTATAACACCATTTTCTAATTCATTTCCTCCGCATAACTCTTCAATATATTCCACCCATATATCGACTTTACCTTTCGTATTATATATTGGTGTACCATCTTTGTTTAAGACATTATTAGATTTTAATTTATGTACCCCAAACTTTTCCTTAACTTTCCTGTATGCTCCGTCTATTTTACCAATGTTCATTTCTCTTTCCACTTCTGAACACTTTTCTTTAATCCACTCTTCTTTCGCCAGTTTGCACTTCCTGTTTATAGCATTTCTTAATTGCCGATAGTTCCTTTTACTTTCTTCATCACTATCATTTTTATATTTTCTAGGTTCATCCATCACCTGCAATATATCGTCTGAAACCCAAGGTTTTCTACCAGTTCTCTTTATTCCGCCTAAGTTTGCTTCTGCTGATTTAAGAATTTCCTTTTTAACATTCTCCCATTCTTCTTCTACATTTATCTTTTTTACTCAGACCTCTTGCGATGTCTTCCTCAAAAATCTTCTTTACCTCCTCTTCCTCAAGCTTCTCTAAATTCCACCGATTCATCTGACACCTTTTCTTCAGGTTTTTAAACCCCAATCTACATTTCATTATCACCAAATTATGGTCGCTATCAATGTTTGCTCCAGGGTAAGTTTTGCAGTCAACGAGTTGATTTCTAAATCCTTGCTTAACCACAATATAATCTATCTGATACCTTGCAGTATCGCCTGGCTTTTTCCAAGTGTATATTCTTCTATTATGATTTTTAAATTGGGTGTTGGCAATTACTAAATTATACTTCGTGCAAAACTCTATAAGTCGGTCCCCTCTTTCATTCCTTTTGCCCAGCCCCTATTCACCCACTATATTTCCTTCCTTGCCTTTTCCAATGCTTGCATTCCAATCTCCAACTATTATTAAATTTTCATCTCCTTTTACGTGTTTAATTGCTTCATCAATCTCTTCGTATACACACTCTAGCTCATCATCATCATGGGCGCTTGTAGGCATATAGACGTTCATTACTTAAAAAAAAAAAAAAAATTAGGGCTTATTGCCTTTTTATTATTTTCCAGTAATACCAATGTTCCACTGATAACTGAATCCAAGGCCACGTGGAACCCATATACCACTATCACCAACCTCCCCACAACCCACATAAGCAGCGTTGCCAACTGAAAATGGGTGACATTAATTGCCACATCCTCCTGTACATCAAAAAAAGGAAGGCTTTCAAAAAAAAAGTATACATTATATATTTCGTAAAAGAAAACTTTAGGAATAAAAATTATTCTTTGAAATATTGTGTGTTGTCTAGAAACTATATAGAGAAACATCAGCAGTATTAAATGTTTAAAAATTACATTGATTTTCAATCTGTCAATTTTAAAATTGTTGTATGTTTTTTATATTTCATAACTTCATTATTTATTTTATTTTTACTTTAGATAGTTTCAAAAGAAATCTACGAACACTACTTAGATAGGACTTTTACTATTGTTGGAAATAAGTTGAGTAACACGCTACATTGTAACATACCAGATTGTAAGTATTTTTACATTTGTGAAGAAGAGATTTCAGAGTTCAGCTGTCAGAAATGTGGACAAATTAATTGTGTTCCTTGCCAGGTAAGATTACATTCACTTAAATGTTTTTTTTTTTTTTTTTTAAATTAGTTGTTATTAATTATTGCTTCATATACCTATAAAATAAATAGATTAAATATTATATATGGGAAAAGAGATGTGTATTAGGAGTTGTTTTACAAAGTAACTAGCATAAATAGCACATCGCAGGAATGGTCAAACTGAGACTGTACAAGATTACACTTCATTTACACTCATTCATCTTCTGCAGTATTATCTGAAAGGTAATTACCGGAGGCTAAACAGGAAAAAAACTAGCATAAACAGTATTTTCCTCCTATGATAGAATCAGCTTCTAGAATGAAGCTGATTTTAAAAATAACAGAGTACTCAGCTTGGCCATAAACTGCTATAATCTAAATACACCAATACCTTTACAAAGTATGTATTTTTATAGGAAAGTAAGCTATAAGTCATTGTATACAACATATATATCATCTGTTTGTTTTTATGCATAATTTTTAACAAAATGAAAACAGTTTTCTTTTTCATGAATTGTTTTATCCAGTGTACTTCATAGAAATGCTTGTAAAGGTTAACCTAATAAAGAAGGTAACAGAACTAACTATATATGAGATATGTAACATGTGTATGTGAAGAATAAGTATGTTTAATTTCTACATTCAACGATGGTATAGAAAAGAATGAAGAGATCAGAATAGAAAGAAATGTGAATTATTTATTTTATAATATAGGAAATATATTATGATGTTTTAAGAGATGAAGCAAAGGATATTTAATAGATTGTTTCATTAGAAGACCTTATGAATAGAATATGGCAAGAAAGTGAATGTTATGGAAACAGAAGCAGTGAAGATAGGGATATTGTGTATCTATACAGAAAAAATTAATGGTTAAATTATTAGTAAAACATTGTTTGTACAAGTTAGTTACCCTGTTAAAAAAAAAAAAAAAAATTGAAAATGAAATAAAAACCTCAGTATCAGTACTTGAAAAAAAAACTTTAAATAGAAAAAAATATGTATTTTATAGTAAATTGATGTTAGTTTTGTAAAAAATTGTGTAAGAAAGTACTGAATATACTTCTGTATGGATGCAAACATTGACCCTGAATTAGAGGAAAATAGTAATAATGTGTGTTTGATTTTTCAGAATGCCAATACAATATATATTTTTAACATGCAACATAACATAATTTAATAGAGTACAGAATTCATCACTTTTTGTAAAATCCATCTGTAGGCCTAAGAGAGGCTTAGTAGAGTTCATCTGGTGTATGCTAGTTGAACAGTTATACTACTAAAAAAAAAAAAAATGGCTTATTCTCTGTAATCTTTCTACTCATCTACCAAAAATAAAAGAGTGAAGCTCTTTGTAATATAAATATGAAGAAAATTGGAAAAATGTAGTGGACAGATGGAGTGAAAAATGAAGAAAGTAAATAACAGTAGGAACTTATTCAGTGTAAGAAAGGTAACGGGCTGAGACATGCAAGAGAAGAAAAGTTTATTAAAGAAGTGCTGGAAGGATTAGAAAATAAGGTGCAATAAAAGAGGATAGAAATGAGAAAAAAATACCATCTAAAAGAATGTGAGCTATCAGGAACTTAAAAATTTAGCAAAAAAAAAGAAGAGAATGCAGACAAACATAGTCCAAAAGATGCAAGAGATCTGTATGTGATTATGATATGTAAATATATTTTTCAAACTTGCTGTTTAACAATTACTTTTTATTTTTCATAAGATATAAACTCTTTTTTTAAGTGGAAAAATTATGCTTTTTTTTCTATGAATTTCAAGCAAGAAACTAATATTATTATTTATGTTGCTCAAAGATTTATAAATTTTAAAATAAAGAAAAATATCTGAGTTTTTTATCACATTTCAAAAGAGATTGAAGAAAACTAGTATTAATTGAACCATAACTACGAGGGGCGTCGGAAAAGTTCTCATACTGACACATAGATTGCACAGTTATGACCAAATGACTATGATCCTTTAGATGGCATGCTGAAAATTTTCAGATAATCAGATAAAGCAAATTAGTTTTGACATTTTCTGATAAATGAACTTTGTTTTAAAAGTTTTAACAATAATGGACATACAGAAAGCAATAGATTCCACCTTAAAGTATTCTTCTTTTTGTTTTTCACAATAAATATGTAGGCTGCTGAATGGATGGACATATATCCATTTGATAAAGAACTTTCAAGACCCCAAAATCCACTGTGATTCCAGTGAGTTTCTTTGATGTTTTATAACAGCAAATTAAACATTGATTTACCATTACACACCAAAGATCAATCAGTAAGGGAGCGGTGAAAGTGCACTAAAGAAAAAGAAACGAGATCCTTTTGCAGGAAAAGTCATGGCTGTAGCTTTTTGGGATTTTTGTGGTATGGTGCTCATAAACTACATGGCAATAAGCAGAATAATTACAGATGCTTCACTTCTGGACTGAATGCAGGATGCTAGTCAGGCTGAACATCAACATCTGCCCAGAAAAAAGTACTCCTTCACCAAGATAACGCATCTGCAGACACGTCTAGGTTGTTGCTGCAAAACACCATCACGTATGCTTCGAAGGGCTTTCACATGAACCATATCCAGTTCTTCGTGATTATTTCTTCTTTACAAACCTGAAGAAATAGCTTGCTATATGAAGATACACTTCAAACAGTGAGACCTAAGCTGAGACAATTGCTTATTTTGCAGAGCTGGATAAATCGCATTATAACTGAGTGTTTTTAAAAGTTGGAAAGTCGTTAGTCTAAATTTATAGAATTGGAAGGTGGCTATAGTGAAAAATAAAAATTGAGAAAAATTACATTTTCTGTGTTAGACCAAGAATATCCTGAACAGCTCTTGCATATAACAATTAAAGTGTACTTTTTTTATAAAAAACATTTTATAGTTTTTGAGTAGTAACAAATCTCTTTCACAAATATACAGACTTTAGCACATTTTATGATATTTTTATTGTAATGATTTCACAAGTTTAATAAATATATTAAATACAAATTAATGTTAATTTTATATTTTGTTTATTTTAATACAAATTAATTTTTTGTTTAAATTTAAAATAAAATTAAATATTTATTTAATTTTCATGAGAGATACTTACTTGACTAGGTTTAAATCCTTCAAAAATCACAAAGAACTAGAAAAGATGGTTATTGATTACAAATATTCGTTGCTGCCACTACCAGATATCAAAAGCAGTTGAAAAAATGTATATGCTTCCTTTATATATATAAAACTGCATATATGAAGAAAACTGTACTCTCAGTTGTCAGCATAGACCTCTTTAGCAATCTGTTGAAACGTCTGTGTAAAACAAAACTTATTATTGTAATTTTACTTTTTTTTATTTTATAAAATGCTTTATCCCCTGTATGTTTAAAATGCTGTGAGACTGTTAAATTTTAATGAATTTAGTTTACTGTCTAGCCCATTACTGTAAAACTTCCCAGCTTGTTGCAAAACAAGTTTCATATTCATCACTAAATTATGAATTAATAATATTGATGATGTATTTTTTTCAGGCAGTGCATACAGGAATGAATTGTAAAGAGTACCAAACTGAACTTAAGTACCTCTCAGAAACTGATCATAATGCTAGAGAAACTCTTAAAACATTTGAGGTAATTTCAAAATGTTAATTGTGTGGTTAAGTAAAAAGTGTTATTTTGTTTTTTATTTTATGTGACTATTAGAGTGAATCAGGCTACTGATGTTGATGCTATTTTAGATGAATTGCATAATGAAAAAATGAATAACTAGAATGTAGTAAAATCATATCAAACCTGTATATCATTTTATTAAATCAGTTACACTTATTAGATTTGTCAAAAGTGTATTTTTCATTTCTTATCTAGAAATGTTATATACCACAAGCTAATTTACTGTGCAGTAAATGAATTGGAGTACTATACATCATGCTCCTATCTGCTATTAATAATTGTTAACAAAGCTATTAATTAATAGTCTTTAACACTAGAAACAACCGGCACTCTAAAGCTTAGATTTTAGTATTTTAATATTACACACCAGTTTTTATAATCTATCAATCGCTTCCTCACCTGCAGTGCACTTGTAATTCTACAGATGTTCTGTCTATTCTTGGAGCCTTTCTGCCATTCAAATCTTTTAATGCTCTCTTAAATTCAGATTTCAGTATTTTTTCTCCCCTTTCATCCTCTTCGACTTCCTCTTCTTCCTCTATAACACTATTTTCTAATTCATTTCCTCCGTATAACTCTTCAATATATTCCACCCATCTATCGACTTTACCTTTCGTATTATATATTGGTGTACCATCTTTGTTTAACGTTCGATTTTAATTTATGTACCCCAAACTTTTCCTTAACTTTCCTGTATGCTCCGTCTATTTTACCAATGTTCATTTCTCTTTCCACTTCTGAACACTTTTCTTTAATCCACTCTTCTTTCACTAGTTTGCACTTCCTGTTTATATTATTTCTTAATTGTCTATAGTTCCTTTTACTTTCTTCATCACTAGCATTCTTATATTTTCTACGTTCATCCATCAGCTGCAATATATCGTCTGAAATCCAAGGTTTTCTACTAGTTCTCTTTGTTCCACCTAAGTTTGCTTCTACTGATTTAAGAATTTCCTTTTTAACATTCTCCCATTCTTATTCTACATTTTTTACTTTATCTTTTTTACTGAGACCTCTTGCGATGTCCTCCTCAAAAATCTTCTTTACGTCCTCTTCATCAAACTTCTCTAAATTCCACCAATTTATCTGACACCTTTTCTTCAGGTTTTTAAACCCCAATCTACATTTTATTATCACTAAATTATGGTCACTATCAATATCTGCTCCAGGGTAAGTTTTGCAGTCGACGAGTTGATTTCTAAATCTTTGCTTAACCATGATATAATCTATTTGATACCTTGCAGTATCGCCTTGCTTTTTCCATTAGTATATTTTTCTATTATGATTTTTAAACTGGGTGTTGTCAATTACTAAATTATACTTCATGCAAAACTCTGTAAGTCGGCCCCCTCTTTAATTCCTTTTGCCCAGCCAGTATTCACCCATTATATTTCCTTCCTTGCCTTTTCCAATGCTTGCATTCCAATCTCCAACTATTATTAAATTTTCGTCTCCTTTTTTGTGTAATTGCTTCGTCAATTTCTTTGTATACACACTCTACCTCACCATCATCATGGGCACTTGTAGGCATATAGACGTTAACAATTGTTGTCGGTTTAGGTTTTGATTTTATCCTTATTACAATGATTCTATCATTATGCACTTTGAAATACTCTACTCTCTTCCCTATCTTCTTGTTCATTATGAAACCTACTCCTGCCTGCCCATTTGAGACTGAGTTAATTATTCTAAAATCACCTGACCAAAAGTCGTTTTCTTCTTCCCACCAAACCTCGCTAATTCCTACTACATCTACATTTATCCTAACCATTTAAATTTTCAACTTCTAAAATTCCATGCTCCAACTCTTAGAATGTTATTTTTTAATTTTCTGGTGACCCCTTCCATAGCAGTCCCCACCCAGAGATCCGAATGGGGGACTGGTTTACCTCCAGAATATTTTACCAAGGAAGGCGCCTCCATCATTACTATATGAAAATGCAGAGAGCTACATTTTCTTGGAAAAAAAGCAGCTGTAGTTTTCCATTGCTTTCAGCTGTGCGGTACTCAGTGGACTGAGTGATGTTGTTATGGCCGTTTAAGTCATCCTGACCTATGCCCTTAACAACTACTGAAAGAGCTGCTGCTGCCCTCTTTCAGGAATCATTAGTCTGGTTCTCAACAGATACCTCTCCGATATGGTTGCACCTTCGGTCCAGTTACTCTGTATCACTGAGCACTCAAGCTCCCTCACCAACGGCAAGGTCTCATGATTCATAGAGGAAGAAGAGCTTATTAACAATATTTAAATAATGATAGTTCATTTATATTTGTGTCGCATAATATTAATCAAAAAATTTTACTAAATTTTATATCAAACATTGAAAAAAAGATTATCTTTGATAATTTCCTCTAATAAGTATATAGGAAGAAAACTAAAGCTGAAGACCTCACAGTTGATTGATTGAGATCTTAGAATGAAGTCATATATGAATCTGGGAAGGGGGAAGAATATTTCTGGAGGTAGTGGATTTAAACATGAGAGAGAACAAGTGTGTGTGTGTGTGCACGCACGCTTGCTTGTGAGATTACAGTTAAGTTGTCTACTACCTGAATGAAATGACATATCTGTTTATTTTCATGAATGAAAATGTCTGATAATCCTCCTTGTCTGTAATAAAGCACTAGAAGAATAAAATTCCCAATAATGCCTAGCACTAATAAAAACAGTAATGTTTATTTATTTATTATCAATTTGAGTAAATTTAAACAGATTACAGAACAACTGTAAAATTAAAAGCTGAAAATTTTTCTTAGTTTAGAATCTTGGAACGGAAACGATTTCATTTAAAATACATTATGTGGTAGGGAATGAGTGGGGGGGGAAAGGTTATTAATGAAATTGTCTCTTTGCTGTATTAAAGCATTCCTGTGTAGATTGTTATTCTAAAAAGATTTGTATTTCTACAGAATTATTAAGTTTCTGTAGATTGTCAATTTTATTGATTTTATTTTGTTTTATTTTTCCACTTTATTGAAAACACTCAGAGATGTTTTCCAGGCGTATGAAAATGTTGCCAATCTTTTTACATCACTTCACATTCAGTCTGTAATTCTTCAAATTCCATCTAACATTCACGATCGCTGGCAGATTCCAAGAACTTAAGTTTACTTCATTATTAAATTCACTTAACTTAAAACATATTTCGTTGTAGAAACAGGGTAAACAATACCTGCCACATAATAAGTTGATCCAGTAATAGTAATGATTGTTACTATAATTAGTTGTAGTTGACAAAATGCAGATTCTTGTGGTACAGGATTTAATTATAGTTGACTTTTTTTATAGAATAATCCAAGAGATATGATTATTTTATAAATTGTAATAAACAGTGTGCCATAATCAGATAACTGACGTGAATATTTTTACGTAACAAAGAAGAGTAAATATTACCAGAAAAATAATTTTCTAAAATGTTCCCATGATAAGACAATGTAAAAATTTAACAATTGGTTGTATAAAAAAATTTGTACCATTTCTTTTGAATATATATATGTATATTATATATATATATATATATAAATATATATATGTATTTTATATATATATATATATATAATATGTATATTTAATAAAGTACCTCCCTTACCTGAAGAGTTGTCATGTACCAGATGTTGTTTGGATATGGGAAGTATTATATTTAAAGAAATTGCCACTCAAAATGCAACCTAAAAGCAAATATATGGTTGGGAGTATTTTAATTTTAAAATCTGGTTTTCAGGTGCATTACTAATGCTCATTGTGATAAAGACATAGTCTAATCGTTTGCTCTAGATACAGTAAAATCAGTTGTATTGCTCATTGTATTTGATTACCTAACCCTAACCAAATGTAAACAGAACCTGTACTGCTCTCTTATCCGGATAAATGATGTGCTATGTTATGCAGTAAGTATAGGCAATGTTTTTCATACAAATGTATAAATTTATATATAATTTACGTTGATAATCATTATTATTATTATCATAAATAGTTAAGAACTGTACTATAAAGAAATTAGACAATACAGATATTATAATATTATTATCACATTATATTTATTAATTTTTGTTTGTGGTTTCAGGCAATGATTGCCAGTAAAGAAGCTATGAATTGCCCAGGTTGTTCAGTAGTAATTATGAAATTGGAAGGCTGTGATTGGATGCAGTGCTTAATGTGCAAGACTGAAATATGTTGGGCTACACTTGGTCCTCGTTGGGGACCTGAGGTATGACTTATTATTGGAATATTTACTCTGCTAAAATATATAGTTTGTAATATTTATAGATTGTAATAACAGATGCCGATATTTATGATAATACAGATATTTACAAGGTGTGGCTTAAAAAAAAAAGGATTAGTGCTACAAAAAACATTATCCCCTTCAATATACTCCCCTCCAAGATCCCTAAACTGCTTCATGCGAATTTTCCATTGGTCAAAACAGTGTTGGTCATTTTCAAAAAGCATGTTCATGGTCTCCATTGCTTTGTTTTTCACAGCATCAACTGTCTCAAATTTTTTGCTTTCACTGCTGATTTCACCTTGGAGAATAGAAAAAAGTAAAATGGGGCAAGATCTGGTGAGAAGGGTAGATTTTCCTACACAAGGATCCCATGCTTAGCTAAAAATGTCTTGACAAACAATACAGTATGAGCCGGGGCTTTTCCTGATGAAGAATCCATGACTTGTTTTTCCACAGCTCAGGTCACTTTCTTCTTACTTGTTTATGGAGAGTAGGTTGGACCTCTTGGTAGTAGTGTTGTTGATTCACAGTTTGACCTTCAGGTATCCAATTTATGTACACAACCCTATGAATGTCGAAAAACATGGTTGTCCTGGGTCATATTCTTTCTCTTCTCATCCCTCTTTGAACTGTTTAAACTATTCAAAAACCTGAGTGCATGATAAACATTCATGGAGAGAGGGGATATCACGTGACGGCCATGTGCCATTTGAGTTTCATGAGTGCAGTGTTTGTCTACAGATTGATCAGTCTGGTTTTTTTTGGCCACACCTTGTATATAGGAATGTAGCCATTTAGAAGTTAAAATTGACCCCATGTTGAGCAATTAATGAATAAAATGCTAGTCTCCTTGGCTGAGTAGTAGCTTTTCAGCCTTACATCCAGAAGGTCGTTCAAGGTATTTCATATGCAACAAAATCTCATTAGTGTGGTCACAAAAAAAGAAATTATTGTAAGGAACAAGTTGGAATTCATTTTTTTATATACCTCATATTATCAATTGCGGTCACAGATTTTGTATTGATATGGTTGTATGCAGGATGTGAATTGAATAAACAGCATAATTTCATGATGTGATTTTATTCTATTATAAGTAAAAAGGTTTTAATAAATGTTTGTATTAAAAAGGTTTGTTTTCTATCAGTTTTTTTTTTTTTTTTTTGTAAACAGAAAATTACATTTTAATTTGTTCAAAAAAACAAATTAAAATACCCTACTATAATTCAGTGTACATGTTATGTCTGGAATTTTTTACAAAATCAATATCTCATATTTTTAAATGTTCAATATCATGGCCATTTTTGATTTTTTAATTGTTAATGACGACTTTATATCTATCATTCTACTCAAATTATGTTCTGTTAGTTAGAATCTGAATCACTTTATTTTGAAGAAAACAGCAAATCACTTTATAATTTCAGAAATTTGTTTTAGTGTGTCAGTGCTCCAATTCCAAAACAGTTATAAAGTGAGATTGAATGTTGAAGCAGATGTCATCTATCATAAAAAAGCTACTTAATAAATGAGCTGTGTAAACAATTTTTTCTTCTCAGGAATCACAATTGCTTCAGAGGATGAGATGAAATGGCAATTTTGCTATTTCATCATTATTATGAAAAATGCCATGCCTGACAGGATTCAAACACGTGGCCTTTGGTTGAAAGGGCAAGACAGTAACACTTGTGCCATAAAGGCTGGCTGTAAATGCTTTGAACTTTTTTAAAAAAGCCATTTTTATTAATCCCTAAATGTAAAAGTTCATTTCTCTGTTAGTATATCATCCTATTTGACTATCCATGTTTTTTCTTAAATTTTGAAACTAATAAATATTTTTCTCCCAGGCTCCCTTGCAGAAAACTCAAACAAGTAAGCCACTTTTTATCCCGTTTCCTTTCTTAAAACCAAACTGATAATTTACTAGATATAATCATTTATATTGTTTTCTTTGCCAAAGAAAAAGGAAAGATCTGTAATTAATAATTTAATTTAATTAAAAATTTCTCTTGCTACTATACCATTTTGCATTTCTTGGAAGTTCCCAGACTACCACAGTTTACTCTGTTCAGTACTTCTTACTCTCATTACTGTACATCCTAAGTCTTTTCTTATCATAGTGTTCTTGCCTTATCTCTTTTCCTAATGCCGTGCTTCGTGTATTTTCTCCATTGATGAACATTATTATTTATCTGTTTTCATTATTCTCTTTTTATTTTTACATTTGTTACTTATTATTTATTTTTATTTGTTATTTATTATTTATTTTTTATTTGTTACTTATTTTTACATGTTTTTTATTAGTTTATATATTGGTAATGGATTTTACACTCATCTTAGTTTAATTTTTTCTTCTGCTTGTGGATCCTTTTACAACCACTTGATTCTGTTACCTTGTATGCCATTACTTCCAAAATTGTTTTTATGCCTCTTGATTGTTTGAATTCTTTTTGCAATTGTTTTTCAATTTACTTCAACAGTTTTGTTGTGTTTTTTGGCTGATTATTAATCTCTCTTGTCTGTCTGTAACCAGTACCCTTTTTCTTAACTTCTATTTCTGAATTTTATTATCTTATCTATCAATGACTTTTTTGTTGTATTCTTGCTTTTTTTTTACTTAGTTTCTTAGTTACTTATTTCTTAGTTTTTCCTATATGTATGATTTTTCTACTATTCTACATTTTCTATTTCTTCACGTAGTTCTTTCATCTATTCTTCCTGAATCTTATATGCTCTTTCTTAGTACATTATTTTCTTTTCTGTATTGTTCTCATTGAAGTTACTCAAAATTTTTAAAACAAATTTCATTTATTTCTTCTGATTTTTGTCCTCCATCTCCAGCTCTTTTTAATTGCTTCTTCAGTACTTTATAGATTTCTTTCTTTGCTCACTCAATTGATCTAAGAAAAATTTGCAGTTTTTCTTTTCAGTTCTAGTAAAAGATGCTAATATTCATTTTACTCATATTCTATTTCCTGATTTGTCCTTTTTCTTTGATACAAAGCTTAATTTTCTTTTATGTCTGCTATCTGCAAGTTGTGATCAGTTAATTAGCATCTGCTCGAGGTAAGGTTGTAAAAATGTAAATGTAAAAAAATAATTAAGAAAGGGTAGGCAAGAAAATTGAACACTACAACCTTAAGCTTGTTTCTGTCACTCTTTGAATCAGTATTCCAGAATGTTTTGTTATTACAATCTAATAATAGAATGTAGCTGGGAACAGTATTGAAGAGCCAATAATGTTTAACTATATTGGTTTAGCTGAGTTCAAACTGTCAATCCCCAACATGGGAAGTTTGAAAACCTCTGCACTATCTGAATGTGCTGTTATGTCTATAATCATTAATGTCAAGAAATAATTTCTGAAACTAATGTTTTAGATTTCAGTTAATTTTTTTTTTTCATCTTTTATGACCACACATGATCACTTTTACTCTGTCCATTATCCATATCTCTTTGTAGGGACTGTGGGCCTTACAGTCAGTCCTCCCAGTATTTTTTCATATGTTCCGATCTCCATGTCTTTTCTGATGTTAAAAATGTTTATGTTGTGAGTTTCTTTCTTGTGGTTGTGAAGTGAGTGTTTTTACCTTGTTTTTTCGTTTTTTTTATCATTGTGGTGACTGATCCATCTGCATCCTGTCTTGGTGTTTTTAGGTAGATTTCATAAGAAAGCTACCTATTGTAACGGGTACCATGATTCAACTTCTGGAAAATTTTGACATATCTTTGCGTTTCACATCCCCCAGACCCCAAAATCACTGTCAGTTCAAAAGTTTATATATACATATATTTCACTTTCTTGTGAACACGATAACTGCCATAATTTTGCACCAATCAATTTCAAATTGATACAGAAAATATAACGACCCAAAATGTCAGTCAAATCCATTAATGAGCAAAATCGGACCATGGGGTGGAAATCAAGAAGGCTTTTTTGAAAAAAAAAACAAAATACACCTGTAACTTTCTTATTAAGTAAAATATTGAATTTGTTATAATTCTTTGGATAAGGACCTAAAGCTGATCTAAATAAAGTTTTTTGATATCACCAACCATTGGCTCAGGGGTTGGATTAATTAAGGTTTTGAAGACAAAAAATAAATTATACCTCCCTTAATAGGCACAGTATCAAATCAGTTTAAAGTGTTTGTTAATCCTCTAAACATTACCTAAAACTTTTTTCTGAAACAATTTTTGATATGACCAACCCTTGTGGCAAGGGATGACCAAAATGTTGCTGGAATTGTAAGAAGATGGTGCTTGTCATATGCTAAACATGTGAAACTTTTTTCACATGCAATCATTGTCATATTGAGTAAATTTGAAGTTTTTCTTAACTTTAAGGTGGAAATATTTTTCATCTCCTACTTAATACTGGTGAAATCTACCTCTGCCTTCCAGCGTACTAAAAGGGATTTTTTGAGTTGAGATTGTACTGTACAAACTGTTTCAGAAGTCTCAAATCATATGTCCAAAAAATCCTACTCTCTTGTTTTGCATGGTATCAGTGATGAGTTCTAACTCTTTGTATATGACTTGGTTGGGCACAATCCACCACTCCCTGTCTTTCTGGTACTTTTTGTTGATGTAGGTTCATCCAAATCTTTCGATTTTCTGAAATTTGTTGGTCTTAGATTATTTGTTCAGGTAAAAGAGTGTTTCTGCTGCATATGTGGCTTTTGATTTTATAACTGTGTTGCAGCATCTTATTTTTGCATGTATGGATAGACATTTTTTGTTAATATTATAAATATATATTTATGTATTTAAAAATACAAAATATTTGAACAATATTTTGTAATATTATAAATGACATTCAGTTAATATTATAAATGGATCAGAAGTTTTCCACTCAATAAGAGAGCTTTAAAATTATTTTTTTCAGGGTCGTGGTGATACTACTGGTGGGTGCAGATGCAGAGCTAATGGTGGTCCACCATGTCATATAAATTGTAGAAATTGCCATTAAAAGAAAGCTCCATTATTGTTTAAGTAACATGTAGGGATATAATTTATATTGCATGTCAACAGGTTTAAATTTGTGGGCAAAAAGTTTTTTTTGGAACAAGTTGTTTCTTTCCCAAAAGTTTTATAACTAAAAGTGGTTATCCCTTCTTTTAAAATCTTAATTTTAAAGATTTTTTTTTAATTTTTATCTCTTATTTTGTAATAGTGTAAACTTACTTTTCTTTTTAATTTGCATTACATAAGATATATCATAGAGCTTACCTTTTTTTAAATAACAAAATGTAAAATATGTTAGAGGCCTAAATTAAAAATATTTGATTCATTAAATGAAATCTTGTTTTAATGTTATTATTAAAGAAATTAGTACCTAAGGCTATAATTATGATAGAAACAGCATAAACAGTATACACCTACACAATGCCTTTCAAGAATATTTGTATTATTTTTTATGGGAAATAATTTTGTGTTACTGTGATATAAGCAGGGTTTTCAAAACCGTTACTCACAACTGGTGTAGTCGTGCAATATTTTTTTCCTAAAAATATAAAACAAACCTGTCCCTTATATATACAGCCAAACTAAGTAATTATTAAACTTTGCTAATTTAATTGCATATCTATATTATTGGTTTTCTTCAATGAAACAAATAGCATATATTTAATATGGTTTTATATATCTGTTTTAATCATTTTTAATGATCAAATTATATGAACAAATTTATTAAGCTATTTTTAACATCTTTTTTTTCCCTATTGTGAATTAATAATTTAAAATGATTAAACATTATAAATAGTTGGTTTATCCATTATCCTCTTTCCTACCCTTTGTAGTAAAAAATCAAATCAATTTTTTTGTAAAAATTAAAATGAGATCTGGATGACAATGAATATATAGATTGAGACATATATTGATAAAATTTAGTAGAGCAGGAAGAGCATTTCCTGCTCTTAATTTTGAAGTTATGAACCATTATGTAGTCAGTTTATCAATAACTTGTCTTTATATTTATTATTTTTTTTTTTAGATGAAATTACAGATTAAGTTAGGGCTCCAAAAAAATTGATTTAACTGCTAATTATTTTTCTCTTTAAAGAGCCTTCAGTGAAATTAGAAGAGACCTTCTTCAGTGAAATTATGGTGGTACTGTTGTTAACATTCCACATTAACTTCACTGAAGAAGGAACTAAACAATTAACAACAAAAGATCCTTTATGATAACATTTTCCATGTAATTTGACAGTAAATTAATCAACATTTTTAACATTTTATCATACCTTATCTGTCTACCCTCAGCCAGAATTTATCCTTGCAAGCTCTTTATCTTTTTTGGTGAATTCAGCTTCGTACCTGGGTCAGACAGAGCGCATATAATCAGTGACTCTACACTCTGGACACAAGCCTGAATTAATCAAACCAACTATGGCTACATATCTCAAAAAGCACAATGTCTAGAAACAAACTGTGTAATATGCTGATTGGGGAAGATCGGGATAATCTACCTACCTGCATACTTCTCACATCAGGAAAAATGCCATGCGTGTAATGGCCATCGGACAATTCAGTCCACCTGATCTGCCATAAATGAAAACCTTGGTCACCTATTTATTTATGTGCCCAAAGGTAAGTCAAGATAGGCCAGCTTGACATTATCCATCTAGCCTCAGCCAATTCTTTTTTTTTTCACTCAAGTAATAGTCTCATTTCAATTTTTCATTTCTATCCTATGTTACTTTATCAAGGCTATAATTATGATAGAAA
This sequence comes from Lycorma delicatula, assembly GCF_047948215.1. Taxonomy (NCBI): domain Eukaryota; kingdom Metazoa; phylum Arthropoda; class Insecta; order Hemiptera; family Fulgoridae; genus Lycorma; species Lycorma delicatula. Next base: position 63,544,919 of record NC_134462.1, read on the forward strand.
CAGCATAAACAGTGTACACCTACACAATGCCTTTCAAGAATATTTGTATTATTTTTTATGGGAAATAATTTTGTGTTACTGTGATATAAGCAGGGTTTTCAAAACCGTTACTCACAACTGGTGTAGTCGTGCAATATTTTTTTCCTAAAAATATAAAACAAACCATCTTGATGTTACATCCATTACCTGTCCCTTATATATACAGCCAAACTAAGTAATTATTAAACTTTGCTAATTTAATTGCATGTCTATAATATTGTTGTGTAATGTTTCTTTTCCCTTAAAACTTTATTGTATGCTGGAAATTCCTTAAGTACAGCTCTTTTATATTGAATAGTTTTTATTTTTATTTTTTCAATCCATTAACTACTGCTGACAAATTAAGAATGATTTATTATGTATATTTATTGATTTATAGTTTTATATATATTATTTCAGGCCAGCTCAAAAAAAAAATGGAAGAAAAAATTTAGTTTTAATTGATTTTACTGTTAACAAAAATTCAACATAAAAATGTTAGATACAAATGGCAAAATGTCTAAAATTGGACCTGTAATGAATTTTAAAATGTGTATAGGTACAGTAACTTCATTGTCCCTTACTGGTTGTACTACAGTTAATGCATGTTATTTTATCCATTTAAGGGTTAATTTAACTTTTTCTTTATATAATGTTATGTTTTAGATCAGGGAATCATCTGTGTCCTTCACTTGTCGCCTTTGCAGCTTATTTATTAAGCTGTAAGATTATGTTAATAATTGAATTTATGTAAGCGATATTGGTTTTCTTCAATGAAACAAATAGCATATATTTAATATGGTTTTATATATCTGTTTTAATCATTTTTAATGATCAAATTATATGAACAAATTTATTAAGCTATTTTTAACATCTTTTTTTCCCTATTGTGAATTAATAATTTAAAATGATTAAACATTATAAATAGTTGGTTTATCCATTATCCTCTTTCCTACCCTTTGTAGTAAAAAATCAAATCAATTTTTTTGTAAAAATTAAAATGAGATCTGGATGACACATATTGAAATGAATATATAGATTGAGACATATATTGATAAAATTTAGTAGAGCAGGAAGAGCATTTCCTGCTCTTAATTTTGAAGTTATGAACCATTATGTAGTCAGTTTATCAATAACTTGTCTTTATATTTATTATTTTTTTTTTTAGATGAAATTACAGATTAAGTTAGGGCTCCAAAAAAATTGATTTAACTGCTAATTATTTTTCTCTTTAAAGAGCCTTCAGTGAAATTAGAAGAGACCTTCTTCAGTGAAATTATGGTGGTACTGTTGTTAACATTCCACATTAACTTCACTGAAGAAGGAACTAAACAATTAACAACAAAAGATCCTTTATGATAACATTTTCCATGTAATTTGACAGTAAATTAATCAACATTTTTAACATTTTATCATACCTTATCTGTCTACCCTCAGCCAGAATTTATCCTTGCAAGCTCTTTATCTTTTTTGGTGAATTCAGCTTCGTACCTGGGTCAGACAGAGCGCATATAATCAGTGACTCTACACTCTGGACACAAGCCTGAATTAATCAAACCAACTATGGCTACATATCTCAAAAAGCACAATGTCTAGAAACAAACTGTGTAATATGCTGATTGGGGAAGATCGGGATAATCTACCTACCTGCATACTTCTCACATCAGGAAAAATGCCATGCGTGTAATGGCCATCGGACAATTCAGTCCACCTGATCTGCCATAAATGAAAACCTTGGTCACCTATTTATTTATGTGCCCAAAGGTAAGTCAAGATAGGCCAGCTTGACATTATCCATCTAGCCTCAGCCAATTCTTTTTTTTTTCACTCAAGTAATAGTCTCATTTCAATTTTTCATTTCTATCCTATGTTACTTTATCAAAATAATTACAGCTTCCTCCTGTTCTTTTCCTGTTACTTCTATATCTTGTTTTTTTTCATCATAATTAATTTTAAACATCTCTAAAAAATCCAATCATTAAAAATCTTTATCGGTTATTTATTGCTTAAGTTTCATTTATTTCTAGTGTTTAGTGAGAATAATTATTTTTGTTAATGCTTTTAAATAATCTTTTATCATAATTAATTAGTGCATGTGCCATAACACTTATTTTTTGATGATTATTTTCTTACATAATTTAATTGGATTAGATTAATTAAGAAAATTGATTCATGTAAACTGTGTGTATAAAACAATGAAACTATTATCCCAAATTTATATAATACTTAATCAATTTAGCTTTCATGGTAAATGGTTTTGAAAGGTGCACTTCTATGAACTGTCTTTCTAGTGATGGCTCAGTAAATAATGACCAATAGTTTGTACTTCATCTCTGCTCACCTTCCCTTCACATTTACTGAAGGTACAAAATTGAAGTTCATTCAGTATTATAAGGCAAAGTAATCTGTAAGAAATAAATGCATCTTTAAAAACCAGATTCTTTAGTGCAAATGATGAATGTATGTAGAAATGCATAAAGATCTACTGATCATACATTAGCTGCTGTAAGCTTTTTTATATGTATTATAATCTTTAAAAAAAAAATAAGAAATTGGCAAACGGTATGAATCATTGGGCATTTGTGAGTTTGTATGTCTTATGTGCATGCATGTATGTGTGTGAAGAGAGAGAGAATGAGTGTATGTAATGTATTAATATATTTGTGAAGAATATTTTATAGTCTTGTGTAAAGTTAACATGGTAACTTTTTTTAAGCTTCCAAATAAAATATGTATGATATTTGTATTTGTGATAATAAAAATATAAAAATTTTGATATTTTTTTTTTTTATAAATTGTTAGTTTATATTAATATGTTAAAATTTCTTTATTCAATCACTATCAATTAGACTTATTGTTATACATTCATTCAATTTTTAAAGAAAAATAAAGTTTTTTAAAAATATACTAGTGCTGATATTGGACTTAAGTTTTTAACCTTTCACTAGCCATACATCTCCAACTTTTCTTAGGTCATTTCATTTCCCAAAAGAGGGAACGCATATTTTTTTGTTTTTTCATCAGTTGTGTGATCATCTTTTTCTGTTTTATGCTAATTTTTTAATTAAATAAATAAATAAATCTTTTGTTTATAGAACATTATATAGCTCATATCAAGAATGGTTAGATATGCTATCCCATGGATAAAAAAATGAACTTCCCTAACATTTGCCTGGATGGATTAAGGGAACCATGATCGTAAAATCTTATTCAGAGTGCCATCATAAAATACACAATTATAAAACTAAAAATAGATATGATTAAAGTGGATATTAATTATTTAAAATATAAACAAATGAAATAATATCAAGGTAAATACATGAAGATACTAAATATAAATAACTATAAAATGAATCGCAATATTCAAAAAAGTGTTAACAAAAGCTATTTTAACATATATTTGTGTACATGTTGAACAGAGATGCAGAGTAATATTAATGGTCTTTTTAAAATAGTATTAAAAAGGATTAATATTGATTCTGTGAAAGAAATACCTTAAATTTTATTTTAAATAATTGCTGGGAAGTGATTCTTAAGTTTAAAAATAGCAGTAGTTGCATAAATTCATAGGTAAGTTAACAAGTTCATAATTTTCTAAGTGGCAAATTAATCTTCAGCCTATTGTTTTCATTAATAGGAATTGTACCCATACGATTAGCAATTTTACACCTATCTGAGATGTTAAATGCAACAATTTTTTTCCATATTTGAAGTTAGATAATTACAATTCATTTAGTGAATAATTTTGAACTATTAACATAGTATTTTCAAGTGTATTTAAATAATTATTTTCAAATGTATTTAAATAATTATTTTCAAATAAAGATATAGATACAGTTACATCATGTGAGATTTACAATGAATGGTTAAAAATTTTGAGGCAAGTCATTAATAAACAATAATCTCAATATAGTTATTACGTGCTACACACTCAATTATATAAAAAAACAATGTTTGTCTTAGTTTACAGTTTTTACCATCTACACATCCCTCTGTCACTAAATTAACTTAACTAGATGCCTAGTTTCCCTGTATAAGATCACGTTGCAAATTTATTTCTTCTCCTACTCATACCAATGTTTCTTCATTTCATATTTTATACCTAATTTTCCTGTAAGTGCATATATTCTCTTTCTTGTGCTATTATTGTCCATATTTTGCTTCCATGAAAGCTACACTACATAAATACATTAAAAAATCTACAATTTTTAGAAACAATTTTAGTCTACAATTTTTAGTTTTTTAGAAACCAGCAGCCTTCTTTTCTGTATAAAAACTATTCTAGAAAAACTTTTTTTCTTCCTTATTCATCCATTCTTTGTAATCGTATTGTCCAGATTATAAAAATCTATATTTTATGAAATACTATGTTTACCTGTTTTTAATGTTTAATAACTCATTTTCTTCCTTTCATTGCCTTTGTATTGCTCTTATGTATCCTTACTGTGAGAATGTGTTTTAACTTATTTCTTGTAAAACAAACCATTGAAACCTCATTCAGAGAATTAAAAAAAAAAATTGATAGTCCATACCCCTGAAATAAATATACAAATAACTGAATGATATAAATGTAAATATTCGTACATTAAGCCTATAAATGTTCATTTGGCATCACCAGATCAGAAGTCCGGATCAGAAAATTAACCTATCTTCATCAGCATTGCTTGACTTGCATAAATAATTAACAATGCAAATAGTCGTGAATTTATCAACAGCAGAAAGATTAAAGTATTCAGTCAAAATTAACCTAAAATAAAAATTAAGTAAACATTATTACCTAGTAACTACCCTACAGAGATGGAGATTTGACAAATCTGCTACAGCAAGGACTAGACTGATGCTTCAACTACCCCATTACTAGGTGTTAGTTGTTGCAGTTCAAAACTATTTTAATGTTCATTCATTTCTAATTACAGTTTAATAAAAATTGCCTTTGGTGATATTCTTGTTTATTTATGATTTTAACTCTTGCCTTCTTCATTATACTAATCAGTTTACAGTTATTTGTATTTATTATCACTGCAATTTGTATCAACACATTTGAGAAAAAAATTTTTTAATTTACATTTGTTAAAAATAAATAATACTAATGCCAAATCTATTCACAATCCAGTCTAGTGATTGTATTTGCAGTTTGCTATGATAAAATCTCTTTTTTTATTTTATTGTTGTATTATTTCAAAAAAATTTTTATAGTGAATTGCAGATATATTTTACTAATAATGAATCTGATTTTGGTGAAGCAGTTTTTTGTCAGAAGATATATGGGCGGGTGGTAAAGGTTATGGTGATATTGAGGTTGTTATATTATGGTGATATTCTAATTACCAAATCTGAGACATTTTGAGAATGATTGCTTTGCTTCTGAAACTACCTATTAACAAGTTGCATGAATAACCTAGTGTACAGTATGGGAACTATTAATGAATAAACATAAAAGTAAAGTTAAATTATCAGTTTAATTTATCTTTACACAGACACGTACACAATATAGAAGTACAAGTAGATAAATAGTACAACAAAATTAATTTACTGAATGAATAAACTTGCACTGCTTAACCTAGGTAGGTGAATTTTGGAGGATACATCTTTTTATAACGTAGCCATGCACTAAGGAAGGAATGTAAAAAACTCCATTTATAAGGGAACGACAAATTTTTTAATGAGATGTCTATATAATTTGAATATTTAAAGTGTTACAGTTGTGAAACTAGTATTTAAACATTTTTAATAAAATTATACGATTTAACAATTTCCAAAAATCCAATTTGGGGGTGGCAAAATATTTCATGAAATTACCAAAAGTAATCACTTTTTTTTAATTTCCACATGTTTCACAGTTTTTCAAAAATTTAATTTATTGGTTAAAGGTAAGGACCAAAATTTTGTATGAAAAATCTAAATCTCAAAAATATGTGAATGAATAATGATTGCATTCTAGGAGTTTAATCTGGTCCACTTATTTTTTTGTGAAAGTTTCAGTTATACTTGCTCAGTGTTTTCTCTTTGGTAATGTTTTCAATGTGTGTATAATTCCATGGTATGATTCAAAGTCATAAATGTTTGCAGATACGTACAAAAACAAATTATATTTGATGTGTCTATTTATATATTTAAAACCTACAGAATTGTAGAATAAAAAATAATAGTAAATTTAAGTATGCTTGATTAAAATGTTTTTGTTTTAGTTTATAAAATTTGATAATATCACATGATTTGATATATTTATGACATTATATATATTATATATATGACATTATATATATTATATATATGACATTATATATATATGATATATTATGATAGTCAATTTAATTTGTCTATATAAAGAAATAATAAAAATAATTATTTGTTTAATTTAATAAAGAAATTCAGGCACCAGATTGTAAGTAAAAACCCTCCAGAGATATGATTGAGGCTACAGTGCTAACTGGTGTTACAGTCAAAGGCAGTCTGCATTATTCCACAAATACTTCTTTGTTCTGAGAGGATCTGATGGTCTGGATTGGGTAGTGATTATAAAAGGGAGAAAAAGAAATAAGCACATCATTATTTAAAGTTTGTTAATTTTATAATTATACCAGAAACGCAAGAAGAGTCTATGCATAAACTATAATAAAGGAAAACAATATGGTAAACAACATTTATGCTACAACTGAAATAACATTACATTCATTAACATTACATTATAACTGAACAAACATTACATTCACAAAATTAAAAAAAGAACAGGAATTCAAACACATAATTAACTTACAACACAAAAAAACATAGCATGACCAGTCTTACCAAGCACAACATTTTACTTAAAAAATAATCAAATTTTAGTATTTACATATTATATCTGACAATACAGAAACAGCCACGAGCAGTAAGTAAAAATTAAATAAAGTCTTTAGATAATTTAAATCTTGTAAAGAGCTTGATCCGATGATTTAATAACAAAAAAACAACGTACACAGTCAGAATTGTAATAATAAACAACCTTGGGTTATGTTGTTTAAACCCACCAGGTTGGTCTAGTGGTTAACGCGTCTTCCCAAATCAGCTGATTTGGAAGTCGAGAGTTACAGCGTTCAAGTCCTAGTAAAGCCAGTTATTTTTACACGGATTTGAATACTAGATGGTGGATACCGGTGTTCTTTGGTGGTTGGGTTTCAGTTAACCACACACATCTCAGGAACGATCGAACTGAGAATGTACAAGACTACAACACTTCATTTACACTCATACATATCATCCTCATTCATCCTCTGAAGAATTATCTAAACAGTAGTTACCGGAGGCTAAACAAGAAAAAGAGTGGGTTATGTTGTTTATAACATTCACTGGTTTGTTGACAGATCCTAGCCCGTTATTATGAAATCGGCAAAACTGTAGTTTCTCAAACAACGTTGTGTCTGCGACCTTGACAAAAAACTGAACACTTCTTATACCATGAGAATGTCTTTTTGAGTTCAAAACACTAATTTCCCCTAAAGCTGTGTTTTTCCATAAAAATACAGCTTTAGGGGGCAGACTCTGAAGGTGACAGGAAGATTGCTTCTCTCATGAACAGTTATACTTGGCCTCTTCAAGAGAGAGATCACCTGTTAGGTCATTCTTGCACCTAAAGGTAAAACCACTAATGTTTACAAAGTGAAGTTTTTTTTAAGTCTTTTTTCTACTTTCCCAAAAGAACACATGAATGCTAAAAACATTGCTAGTCAACAAAGTGTCCACCATACAAACATTCCCAGGATAAAGCCAACCACTAGAAACAATTTGAAGAAACCAAAATCTTTTCAAAAGTAAATATTTAGACATTTGTCTACTTACAAACATGATTTTTGTTTTTAGACAGCTAGTAAACAGATAAGCCTGTTAGGTTTAACTACAGCACTATAGTTTGATACATGTCTTTTAATTATGATGTACTGATAGTACAGATTTAATCATCCTAATTTTTAAGTTGTATTTTCCTAAGCTTAATAATCAATAAGAAATAATTCAATCTTTCTTTCATCCAGATTTATTTTTTTTTAACATTATTCAATATATAGGATATGTTGTCTGCTTATAAACTGTTTATAAAGAATAATTTATTATTAAACATCATAGCAGTAGAATTATTATAAACAATCATTTATAATAAACATTTGTTTTACTTGTTTTTTTTTTTTAAATAAGCTCCAGATGTCAAACTTGGCTCGCTAAAAGATTTATGAAAAAAAATTAAATTATTTGGGTTTCAGATCAGGTGCATTACAGTGTTGTGTAGCTGTAAAGTTGCATTCAAAACAATTTTAGTTGTTTACAGGTTTTAACTCTTATGAACATCAAATTTAGTGTTTATTACATTTAAAATTGGCTGGATAAGGGAACATACTATTGTGCCAATCATAGAAACTTTAATATAATTACAATACTTGTTAAATGAGTAGTTTATTACTTATTTGGTGATTAGTAATTAGTTGACTTAATTTCTTTTAATTTTTGGTCCTTGATTGAGAGAGCATCAGTCAGCCTAACAAATGTAATGGAATTGTAGTAATCTACTATGAAGCTATGTTTTCACAATTTTAGAAATCAGCCATTCACTAACAGCATGAGATTTAAAGAAGCTTGTTACTACACCCAGTGTAAAATATCCCATCCATATTAAATTACATTTCTCTTCCCTCCTCAGGTTTAAAAGCCAGTGTAGGTGTTTGTGTATTAATTAGACTAGTTTGTTCTTTGCAATAAGACAACATTTGTAATATCAATACTCTAATCCTTATTCATTATGAAAAATTAAACAGCATTAAAACCTGTGCCAACTTGTACAAGTGTTTTACAATCATGCAAATGAAACCTACTATTCTAACTACTGTATATGTAAAAGTAATTAAAAACATTTGCCAAAATAAAGAAACATATAAGATAAATTTATGTTAAAAGTCTGAAAGAAAATGTGTGCACAGGACACATGTTCTGTTCCCTGTGCATAGAACAATTGTATTTGTTCTGTGCACACAGAACAATGCTCATTTATATGATACAATTAGTCCACTTTTTAGAATGTTTGTATAATTAGATAACATTGATTCACTTTTTTAAAGCTTTTTTCTAAAGCATCAAAAATATAATACGCAGTTCATGAGGAAAGTGACTTCAGTTATAATTTAAGGGCAGAAATTATGTTTCATACACACATTTCTTTCTTTGTAAGTAGCTTCAAAAAAAGGTTCTTAAGCATGAATAACCAAGCAGTAAATACAGAATAAATATGTTAAGCATAATAAAATTACAATCTATTTAGTTTACGTTGAATGAAATTTATATTGTGAAATCAAGAAAAATATAAATAATTCAGGCAAGTGAACAAAAAAAACATAAGTTAATATTAACAAGCAGATACATTATAATTATTCAGTTGGGAGTATAATCACCAAAATTAAAGTCTCATCTTAAGTAACCAGTTTTTCAGTACTAAACCCAATTTTGCATTAGACTAAAAAGTACATTAATAACCGTAACGGACATTAAGATATAGATTAATAAAAACGTAAATTCCACCATTTCACGCCATCGCGTGGAATACTACTAACGTTATTTGCGGGTAGCCTTTTATTCGGAAGAATGTGGGTTCGTATCCCGGCCAGGTCTGACTTTTTGAGAGTCAAAAAGTCATTTCTCGTCGTAACAGCCTTTTCCTGCCAATACAAATACATGATGCCAGTTACAACGCTGCAAACGTGAACTAGTTTTTGTTACCTGATGTTTATTGTTTAAAATAATATTTGTAAATATGCAATAATAATGTGTTACTAAATAGTACTAGCAAATATTGTAAATAAAAATACATATACGTCTTAAATTTAATCACTTTGGTCTGTTTATGAGTTTAAGCATATTTCTCATATTCATCTAAATATTATGTAATAAAATGATAAACCTGCTTAAATAACTAATTATAGGTATAATCACGGTAGCAGTTGGTAAGACGTGCTGACGTCTACACATCAGCTGTGCTGTGATGATTATGTTATAGATTTTTGTAGTCAAATTTTATTTTAGAAATGTTTTTTAATTTATTTAGGTAACTTATCATAAATTTATTTTACTAATTATCTGTCCTAAATTTAAAGCATTCCATCATAATGGCGAGCCCAAGGACTAGATGTGTTTTGCAGGACTTGATGCCCAAAGATGAAAATTCTGTAAGTAATTTATCGAAGCCTTGCTATGATATTGTAATGAAAATGTGATTACGGTGTTAATTTATCTATGTTTTCGAAAAACTATGAGACATAATTTAATTTCTACATTTACGGTTTGTTTGAATTAGATGGAATTTTCGTTCTTGTTTCACGTTGATCGTATTCTATTGAGTAGAAACTGTTCTTCAGTCTACTCTTTTGATACCGATTATGTTTTTAAAGTAAATAATCTATATGATATTATTATATTAGTGTCTTTTTAACCCTGAAGTAGATGAAGCAAAATTTTGTTTTAGGCAACAATACAGTAATTTTGATCAGTATTTTTCACCTTCAATTTTTTCATATTTTAATATACCATAGTAGCTTAGAATCAGGAAAACAAGATCTAAATGTCAGAAAGCAGGTTTGAACTGCTGGTGATACGTGCAAAATCTGCATCCCATTTTCAGTAATATAGTTAATTATCAATCTAATTTTGATAGTTACGGCGACAGATGCTAATCTAATGTGTGGGAGAGGTTTGGATTGGTAAAATTTAAGGTTAGAGTTTTAATGGAGTGAGGAATAAACCGTAAATTAACCTTAATAGTCTTTCAGGTCAGACACTAAGTCAACCATTGAAGATGATTGATTGTGCTTTTTGGAAGGTGATTGATTATTTGACTTAACACATGAGTAACAACACGGAACATTGGCTGTACTCTACCTCTGTAGTGACTACATTTCTGTTTAAACATAAATTCTCTCAAGTGTTGTATGATTTGCTCTTGAGTGCTACCTACCTTTGTAATTTATCCCAAAGTATGATGAACACCTCTCACTAAAGCCTAACCTTAACCAGAACTCTAACCTTAACCTTTCTCTACAGAATGGATTAGTATCTGAACAGATCTTGATAACTCAACAGAACAGAGAGCTAATTGACTGAGTATTGATAATGTGGCGTTGACTTTAACCTTGTACAGGTCAGCAAATGTCAAAACCTGTTTTCTGACATTTAGATCTTGTATTCTCGTGATCGTAAGCATATCTACCATGGTATAGTAGAAATAAAATTGATTAAATAATTCAGAATTGCCGACATTAATGTTTTGAGATGTGACTATTAAGTTTAAGTTGTGGATTACTACTAGACCTATTCCCTAGTATTCAGTAATATATTAAAGTAATGTAAAAGTGCTTACATAGTAATAATCATTTAGTTTTTGGAAAGTGAAAATGGTAGTGTTACAAATTCAACAAAGTTCTGAGTGTGTGTTTAAACTCGCATGGCATGGTAGTAGATGATTTAGTTTATATTTAAGCAGCCTTGCAGCCTATCTATAATTTGAAAATCCTAATCATTTGATATCAGAAATCTTGTTGTATTTATTTTTTCAACAGAGAGATTAGTCATTAAAAATAACTAACTGTAGAGATTTTAAGTGTTTATGATATTATGAGTAGTGAATGAATTGTATTAAAATTAAAATAAAAGAGAAGATTGGGTAGTGAAATAGAGCCCCTGTTATTATTATTATTATTATTATTAAAAGTCTCTGATTTTTACTGTTTGTCCTTTACTGTTTGTGTTATACTCCATTATTCATTTCTGTTTAGTCTATACATTTGCATACTTTCTGTTACTGTATCTTTTTTCTGTTCTATATCTTCTTTCTCTTCCATTTTTTCAATTATCTTTGGTACTTCTTCAGAAATATATTCTTCTCATTCTGGAAAAAATTCTTTGTTTTGCTTTTATTTTTATAGTATATTACTAATTCAGCCAAAATTCATTTGCATTGCTGCAGTTGTATTTTTTGTATTTCTGCCCTTCTGTGCATGAACTACTTTACCACCTGTTTTTCAATAGTTATATTCTTCTAGATTATGTTTATTTATTTTCTTCCTTTTTTTATTCCAGTGCTAGTTATATTTCTACAGCTAAAAAGTACCTGACCAGTATCTACTCGTATGTTAGCTCCTAATAATTTGTATGCCTTTTTAATCACATTTTTAAAGCTTTTTTCTGTGATTATATTATCAATTAGATATCTGCTTTCGTATCTTTGTGTTTTCCACTTGTAGAGTCTTTTTTTTATGGTTTTTAACCAAGTTTTTGTTCTATAAATTTTATGTAACTTACAAAACTCAATAAACCTTTCTCCTCTTTCATTCTGTGTCCCCTGTCTGTACTTTCCCAATTCTTTTATTTTCCTTCTATGTCCTTACTACAGCATCACAGTTTCCTTTATCGTACTACAATTATTACTATCCTCTTTCATAAGTTGCTTCCTTTGGGTGTTATATACCCAGGTATGACAAGGAATCATATTGCTTCGCTCATTAGGACAAATAAAGTTTTTTGGTGACTGCTTACCTTTTATGCAGTATAAAGAAATTGTATAATTCAAAATTCCCTGAAACTGTAGCATATATTTTAACACATAATGCACATTTTTGCAAAATAAGTGATTAAGCAATACTACAATCATAAAGTATTTTCATATAAATTGAAAATGTGGCCAGAAATTAAATATATATATATATATATATATTTAACTTACATAAATACACACACATTAGGCATGTTCAAAAAGTAATGAGAATTTTTGTTTTTTTGAAAGAATTTTATATATTCATTTACAGTAATGTTATCCCCTTCCAAATAGTCCCCATTAGATATTATACACTTATTTCAGCACTTTTTCCAATCCCCGAAACACTTCTGGAACTCACTATTCCAAATAGTTTTAGCTCTTTCAGCTATTTGCTCTTAATCTCATCTATGCTTGTAAAACGACAGCCCTTTAAGGTTTCTTTATTTTTGGAAATAGACATGGGGCCATGTCTGGCGAATATGATGGTTGGGGTATTATTAGTGTTGTTTTTGGCTAAAAATTGATGGAACAAGCATTAAAGAGTCAGCAGGCACATTATCGTGGTGCAAAAGCCATGAATTGTTTCACCACAAATCTGGGCATTTTTAGATTGCTTCACACAAACGACGTTGAACTCGTAGGTAATACTCCTTATTGATCGTTTAACCTTGTGGCAAGAAATCATGATGCACTGTGTCATTAAAATTGAAAAACATGGTGAGCATAAACTTCACATTTGATTACTAGTCAAGCTTTTTACAGTCTTGTTGATCCAGAATGCCTCCACTGGGACGATTGAGCCTTAGTTTTGACATCATATCCGTAAACCCATGTTTCATCACCTGTTATGACATGTTTCAGTAGTTCTGTATCATTGTTGACTTCATTTAGCAACTTCATTTGCCGCTGTTTTCGTTTGAAATTCAACAATTTTGGAACAAATTATTTGTCACACGTTTCATACCAAACATCCAAAAAAAATTTCATGGTGTGAGCCAGTTGATATCCCAACTTCTCTGATTGTGATTCGGTGATCATTCATAATCATATCTTTCACTTTTTCCATGTTTTCATAGGTTGATGTGCTGGAGTATCCGGGGCACTCGCCATCTTCAACATCTTTATGACTTTCTTGGAAACACTTATACTATTCGTAAACCCTTTCCTTACTCATAGCAGACTCACCAAAAGCAATATTTAACATTTTTAAAACATTGTTACACTTTATTCCATTATTATAGCAAAATTTAATACAAATTCTCTGATCCATTATTTATACAAATAAAAATTGTAGATTGTACTAAAACACGTGTCATCCTTTTGACAGCTGTCAACAGACTAAACATCCAATATGGCTAAAAATGTACAAATACTTTTCAGATATGTTTACCAATACAACAATGACAAAAATCCTGAGAATCGGACTAATATGACCAGCAAAATTTCAAAATTCTCGTTACTTTTTGAACACATCTCATATATGTCAGTCAATCAGAAGGCTCCACCTCCTGGACTTCTGATGTGTTATCCTCATGGTTCTGAGAAACTTTTGCATTTATGTGCTTGTTCAACCTCCAGAAGCTGATGTCTTTCCTCTTTGATTTCTTGTTCTTATGAAACCTCGTAACGCTTAGTGGCACTTGATGATGGTCCTAGATTTAGTCTTTTCTTAGAGGGTATAAGAGAAAGATTGAAAAACTACATAGAAGGAAGAAGAAGGAAATGAATGGGGATGTTATGTAGAAAAAAAGAACAAGAGAAGAGGAAACTATAAAAAAGGAAATACTACAGATGTTACAAATATGTATAAAAAAACACAAAATTACAAAACAAAAAATAGTAGTAACTGTAATAGTATAGTATTAAATATTTTACAGATATTCATTTAAGACAACTAAATTAGTCATTGTACTTCATTATATTTCTGTTGCCATAGTGACAGAAATGTAAGGTTATCCTCATGGAAGGGAGTAAAGGAATAATTCTTACTTCTTTAATGAATATCTTTAATTCACAAATTCACCCTTAAGGAGGTGAAATTGTGAATTAAAGCAATCGGTTGGTTGGTTCTTGCATAATGCTGTTGTAAACAAACAGACAGATCTGCAACCTTACGCATTTGTATATAAAATATGAATATAGGATTTATGGTCAAAAAAAAATGGACAATACTTTTTTCTATTTTACAATCAAAAGTAAGCTAACCACTAAATTCACAATAATGCTGTATATCTGATTTAGGGTGAAAATTATCAAACTCCAAATATTTTAGTTGAGCACAGTTTTACAAAAGCAATTGCAAGTATTGTTTTGAAACGTGTATTCATTTTTTTTGTTAAACTTTTCATTAATCTTCTGTTAATTGGATTGTGTAAAGTTCTTTTTCTTTGTTTTATGTATATCAGTCCATAGAAGTTTTTTAATGAAATTTCAATCTTTTTTGCTCATTGTATGACAGTGATATATTAAGTTTTGTATACCAATTTTTAGGAAAATACATACTTTCATATACTTACATCAGTGAAAATGAGGTTTCCATTACTGCTTGGCTTGGTGGTGGAAATTGTACATTAGGTTACAAATTTTAACTGATTTTAATAAAATTCAAACCAGAATATGTTTGATCAGAAATCCAATGCTGTGTATCACCGAGTTATTGCCCTGAAGATATTAAGCAGTTTAATTACTGTAATTGTTATTGTGTAAATCAAGTTGAAAATTAATACCTTTATTATGTATAGGATACTGTGATATAGTAATTGTGTGCATGTGTAAGTATATTTAGCAAATAGTCTGAGATAATTTTTTATGAATGGAGTTATAACTGATAATAGGACTTGGCATCTAGCTTTTAATGATATAAAATTACATAGTTCTGTTGGTAATTTTTGGCTGACAGTTATGAGGAGTGAATAGTTGTGGCAAAACCCAGAAAAGGAATGAGCTGTTCATGTTTACAGAATTTACTTAGGAACCAAATACATAAACTACGGTGGTTTTCATTAAGTGTTGGTGTAATAATGCAAGTGAGAGTTAGTGTATTTTGCAATAATATCAAAGTTTATGGTAGCTCTTTGAATTTATTGTTTTTCAGACACGGATTTAAATTGATTGGATGGAGTTTTAATTTGAATCACTAGAATTGGATTGAACATGCCATAAGAGTTTTTTTTAAATTATTGTATTTTATGATTTCTATGGTGTATAACTTTTCAAATCATGTTGTTAATTTTTTTTAATTTTTACAGAAATGTTTTGAATGTGGAACTCACAATCCGCAATGGGCTTCTGTAACTTACGGAATATGGATTTGTTTGGAATGTTCTGGAAAGCACAGAGGGTTAGGTGTCCATTTATCATTTGTTCGTTCTATCAGTATGGATAAATGGAAGGACAATGAATTAGAAAGGATGAAGGTATATTTTTTCATTTGATTTTAGTACCTCATCAAACCAATTTTTTTTTTATAAATTAGTAATTCTCATCTTTCAATTTCAACATTTATTTTAATTTTTTTTTTACCATTTAAAGATATTTTTACACTAATTTTTGTTTTGATACACTAATGAACAGATAATTCCCTGATAAATTACAGATGACCAGACATTCCCTGAAAAAAGTGCACTGCAGGAAGGATTGAAACGTGCTACCTAAGATGTCATATATATTATCTTGATCGTTCGTGGATATTAATGAATCAGGTTCTTGTAACTTCTTGTTATATCAGTATTACCAAAAATAGTTCTTTTGAATTTTGAAACAAAGAATTATCTAACGTTTAATAAAAAACCATTTCAGTAAGAAACAAGTACATAAGTAAATTTAATTTTATTGTAGAATGTGGGAAAGGTCACATATGGGGTGACATGTCTATTATCTTAATAATAGATATGTTACCTTTGAGAGATCGTATCTATTATCTTGACCACTTCCCACGAAAGTCATTTACGTTCATAGATTATGGTTTAGATTCATAGATTATAGATGACGTTCATAGAACACAATTAGTTTTCCTTTTGTTATCTCCTATGATGTAAATTCTGATATCGTAATAACTTACTATAAACCACTTAACTGCTTTGTTCATTGATGTATTACTTTATGTTATGTACCATTATTGAACCTGCACGTTACTCTGTCAGTATACTTTCTCTTTCTATCAGTTTTTTTTGTCAGGCTGTGGAATATTCTTACTAAAGAACAGGCTGTTGTTTCTTTTGCAAGAGTACAGAATTCTTCCCTGTATTGATATGGAAAAATTGTCATGAAATGAAACTGTACTTCATTGAATTACAGTTTTGGAAGTGTGATGTCAAATTGTTTAAGCGAAAAACTGGGATTCATGTGAAGAATTGGTTGGAAGGTTCTCAGGGTTTGTGTGTCCATGTCGTACATTTTATTTACTGTCAGTGGAAGAGCTTACCTTATTTTTCTGATCGTCAGCTGAATATGTGCAAAGGAATTGTTGTCAATTGGAATAAGTATTTACACAAAGAATGTTCGTACGCCATTGCAAAAAAAGGTAATGTGAAAATTGGTCCTGGATGAGTTGTCAAAATTGATGAAAGTCTATTCACTTTCTGAAAGTCAAATGCAAGCAGAGAAATATGTAGAGAAAAAACAAATTGCTTATTATTGAGATCACCAACCAGTTGGCTAATAACTTACTTTTTATATTGTCAAAGAGAGAATAAAAGAGGGTTCTACAATCTACTCTGACTGTTGAAGGTTTATAAATATGACAAATTTGAGGCAACAGGTTTCATGCTTGAAACAGTTAACCATAAATCTAATTTTATTGATCTGGACAGTGAATCCTATAGCAGTGATTCTCAACAGTTTTAGCTTCCCAACTTCCATAAATTAAAAAAATATATATATATAATGAATATTTCACAACCCAATAAAACTTAGTTAAAACTATTTAGCTCAGTTAGCAGTAGATTGGATTTTAACATTTACGTATGTAGTGCACAAACAACATAAACAGTTCACAGGTTCCAACTTGATGTATATGTTCCTTGTAATTTGGTCTGCTTGCATAATATTTGCAGTGACAGCATCATTTGAACATGCATATGGTATGTTTGCACATGACTGCTCTCAGCACTATAAAAGAGGTGTAACGAATTGCAGAATGTCAGTTTACTTTCGAATGCTAAGCATGCGTGTGGTGCCTTAAGTTTTCAGAAGCGTAGTTTCATTGAGGTTTCAGTTTTCTAATGTGCAATCAAATCAAATGGTGTAACTGTTTTTATTTTTTTTCAATTATTTGATTCTTATCCAGAATGGATAAATTTGTGAAAAAATGAAGTAAACCATCCATATTCAATATCCAATTTATGAATTCATAAATTGGATTTATCCATATCCAATTTATGAATTGGTAAAAAGACAAAATTGTGATATGACAGTTGTTTAAATTATGGTTTTACTTCATTAGAGAAAGCCACACTGCCTTGTTTAATTTCAAGTTCTTTTCGATGAAAGGATGAAGCCATCAAAATTAATTCAACACTTAAACTAAAAATCCAGATAGTAAAAGCAAACCTTGAACTTTTCAAAAGAAAATTAAATACTTCGAGAAATCAACAAGCTTCTAATTGTAAATCAAACCGTACTGATAAAAGTACACTTGAAGCATCTCATCTAATATCATTAAGAGTATGGTAGCTAAGATGTCCAGACTCCATACAATCGCAGAAAACCTCATTGCCTGCTGCAATTGATGAGGTCAATGTTTTAATAGTTGTGGAAGAAGCCAAAAAATTCTGCTTTCTAATGACACAGTATCAAGGCGAGTTGATGACATGGTTGCCAATGTTTGCGATCACATAATTCAGCAAGCGAGTATAAGTGAATTTTTTTGTACTCAGTTTGATGAATCAACAGATATGGCAAATATTTCTCAGTTCTTGTGTTTTGTGAGATATGAAGGCAATAGGGACAGATCATTCAAATAAAATATGTTGTTTTGTAAATCAGTACCTGGTCATGCAACAAGACAATGTGTCTTATTAATGTTTTTTGTGGAGCTACTAAAACTATAACATAGACTGAACAAAAAATGTTGCAGTATGTATGTAGTGATGGTCCAAAGACATAACAGAAAAGAAAAATTGATTTCTGAAAAAATTAAAAGATTGTCTTATACCAAGGGCAGCATGGACACACTGCTTTCTTCACTGAGATTCTCTTGCTACAAAAAATGCGCTAAAAAATCTCAAATAATACAAAGCTGTAAAAATGGTTAATTTTACTATAAGTTGACCGTTACAGAATAGGCTGTTTGCTAAATTATGACTAATTTACTTACAGAAACATTGAAAATATTAATTCTTTTCACCATGTTTTACCTTTGTGAAAAGGGTTTTCTTCTGTGGTTGTGCAAAAGATGAATGTAGGAATTGTCTTATCAGTTGAAAACAATTTGCTTTTCTGTATGTTTCTAATATAGATCCAAGAATGGATAAACTTTAAATTGAAAAAAAATGCAATCATTTAATTAATTTATTTTCTTTATAAATGTAAGTAAAATGTTTATAATACATTTTTTTTCTCATAAAATGATTTCATTCTTGTTTATGTGTAAAGTTGAAGGCTAATTTTGGAAACCCCGGGTTGAGAAACTGGCCTATAGAATGTATCTGATGCTCAGTTAAATAGTATTATAAAAAACACTGTGACCTGACACAGCACCATATTGAATTTGTATCTTGCCAAGTTCAATTTCATCCTAAACATTCCAGCAGTAATATGTTCAAAAGGATCTTACAGTTCATCGCCAAATTTTTTCACCTCCCATTACTGAAATTCATGCTAAGAGAGTTGACTTACTTATTCCTGATGTAGTAGTGATGTTAATGCTTTAATAGTGGGTTGGTCAAGATATAACTTGTTGCCTAGGCACACATGTCTGTTTATCTTGAACCTTGGTTACGTTGCTGAATAAAAAGCAGTTATTATTATTGTTAAGGTACGAAAACCGCTTTCAGTAATTACTTTTCAATTTAAAAAATATCCAAGTTTCTGTTAATGTGAAGTGTTGATAATGTTTATTTTATGAGAAAAGAGGCTGAGGATTTAGCTAATTGAAAAGTCCTACTTTTTGAGATGTTTATCGTATAGAAATAATTTTATTTAACATTTTAAAGATTCATTAGGGTTAAGAGTAAGAAAACTGATGAACATGAAAGAATTAATGATGCAGGAAGTAGTGGCATCTCTTGAAT
Source organism: Lycorma delicatula (assembly GCF_047948215.1). Classification (NCBI taxonomy): domain Eukaryota; kingdom Metazoa; phylum Arthropoda; class Insecta; order Hemiptera; family Fulgoridae; genus Lycorma; species Lycorma delicatula. The sequence goes on from NC_134462.1 coordinate 63,564,716, forward strand.
GATTTGTTGTAATTAACAACTACAATTAACAGTTACATTTACAATTTGTAGACCCATATGAACTAAATGTTATTTCTTTTACAGGACTTTACTAGCTCTGCTGGGATACTTTTAAATTTGTAAAGTTTTGTTTATTTTTAAAGACTGAACCAGTAAAAGGTTTCTCATAATTATTTTCATTCCAGTTGTTAAGAATTTTGGGTCTGTTAGTTTTTAGAATTCTCATCCAGTTAGTTTTCAAGATTCTGATTCTGACCGACATTTAACGTATTATATTTTTTTTAGGTAATTCAAGCAAGCACTTTTAATATTGTTCATTACAACTGTTATGTTTAATTAGTAAATCAATCTGTGTTGTTTTTATAAACATAAACATATAATATGTTAACATTAACATTTTATACTAATCTGAAATACAACACGATTGTTTTTATTTCAGTTTTGTAATTGGCTTTTTATTGATTATTATTTTCAATTTTTCAATTCTGTTAGTTGGAAAAAAAGTAACATTACATTTTTTTTTGTAATTAAATTTAATATTTTATTGAATTTTATATACAATTTATATTCTTCATGACTTTACCACATGTATTCTTTGGGAATTGCGCTTGCTGGAGGGCTATTAGGACTACTTAGGGTTATAAGGGTACTTCCTTTTATAGTTTTGACATATTTACTGTTGCAGTCAGTATCATATTCATATGGCTATTGTAAAGAAATTTGTGTTGAAATGTAGTAGACGTATATTAGATTGCCCTTGCCATAGTAATATTTATTTTTGTATACTCTAATCATGCAAAATTAAGAAAAATAAAATATGTCTAGGTTAAATTGAGAATCCCTTCCTATTATTGAAGTCTGTTAAAAAAAATAAGAAAAAATGTGTCAAATAAAGTTATCAACACCATTTATACTTTTCTTTAAAAATACACTTTTTGTTTAAAATTTGCAAGTAGTTATATAAAATGTGTTTTTATTATTATCTGGTTCAAAATGGTTGAGGTACAGCATGTGAGGTAGGTGTAATTGATAAATTTTGTTGTTTTAATGTTATTGTTGATCACACATAATTTGTTAAGTTTACTTGTTTAATTTTTTAATAATACATATATCAGTTATAAATGATTTTGTTCTTATACATAGAGTGTACAAAAAATAATATAAGGATTTTAAAAATGTTTAATATCAATTTTGACTTAGAGTGATGAATCACAAATAAAATGATAGAGTAACTCTTGCAGTTTTTCCTTATAAGTATTCAATATGAGCATATTTTATTACCTTGCACACCTCCAACCAATAGGAGAGTTTGTCCCTTACTTTAACCAATATTTTGGAATAATGTAAGTAACTGTTTCAGTCCTGCATCTCAAATTGTGTAGATTAGTAAGTAGTGGAGGCACATACACAAAATCTTTTATAATATTCCAAGGGGAAAAAAAAAATCACATCGGGAAATCAGGTGATCTTGGATGCTACTACACCAGAAACATTTAATTTTGGAGAGTCTCTTTCACTTGTAAAGAGTTTATGATACTTTTCTGATCCCCAGATACAGATTTTATGTGTGTTAACTTTGCCACTAAGATGAAATGTTGACTCATCACTAAACACTATGATCAAGAAAGTCCTCGTCTGTATGCTACAGCATTTTGATTGCATATTTGGCATTCACAGCATAGTCAGTAGGCATTAAAGTGTGTAACAGCTGTAAACAGTACAGATACATTTGTAAGCATTTCCTTAAAATATTGTCATTACCAGTGTTGGTAGATCCTGACTGGCCTTCCAAACAGATTTTTTAGAACTACATAGGAAAGTCTCTGATGTCCAACATTTTCTTCAGACACCCTCAGTTGTCCTGTATGCATCCTTTACACATACATCCGATTGTTTCAAACTGATTATGCCATCTGCAAATGTTAGTTTCATTTTGAGGATCATAATTAAACGAGCAATGTTGAGCTGTAACTACAGGTTCATATTTAACAAACTGCAAAACACAGAAGGGTTTCTGTTCAGGAGTCACTATCTTTGCTGGTGGTGCTGTAGAGCAGAAAGATAGAGATTCTATCTGTAGTCATGAATGGAACTAAAACTGCCTTTTTTGGTCTTTGATTTTAGCCTTAATAAATCAACACTACATTTCATCCATCAGATATTACAATAAATTTAAACCAGAATATTTTTTTTTTTATGTACACCTGTTCTTTACCAAATTAAAAAAAAAAAAAATGTTGAACTTTCATTTACATAAATTAATTTTTATGATTTTATTTGTATTTTTTTATAGGTGGGAGGTAATCGAAGGGCTCGTGAATTTTTTGAATCTCAACCTGATTGGGATGATAGTATGTCAGTACAGAAAAAATATAATACTAAAGCAGCCGCTTTATATAGAGACAAAGTATGTTAAAAGTATTTATTTTGAGAACTTTTGTAGGGTAGTTAATAATGGTACCTAACTGTTGCCTTTATTATCTTGGTGATTTAAAAATTGCATAATGTAAAACTATTAAGTTTTACATCATTCTGAGCTCAAGGTGGCTTTTTACTAAACAGTAAAGTACAAAGTATTTTGACTTATCTGGAGTTTAAAGACCATGAGATAGATTAAAAATTGCATTTCTGAATGTACTACTAAAAATAACATCTTAATAGGCTAACATATACAATATGGTTTCTTGCCTACATCATTTTTGGTATTGTTGTAGATTACTAGAATAGGCTATTTGACTGGTATCTAGAAACCATCACAGATTATTTAGTGATGTTTATCGAGCCCACAAAAAGGGGTTACTTTTAATTCTTATATGTATTTCTTCAAAAAATAGCAAATAAAAATGCACTATTTAAATAAGCCACCGAAACACTATCTTGAGCAGTATGGCGACGCACTGGCTTCAGTGACATCACATGTCGGTAAATAAACATCAAAAGTCACAAGTTGAGTAAGCATTTTGCTGTTTGTTTTATTTTTTACTGTGATTTACCCAAGAAAATGAGTTACAAATGGTGTGTCATGCCAGCGTGCACAAATATGTCAATGAAGACACCGAAAAAACTATTTGTGTGTGTCAAAAATGTCAAAATTTAAAAGTAGTTACAACTTGCTTGCAGAAATCCTGATGAAATGACTGTTTTCTTCTGTGAAGTCCACTTCAATGTAAGTAAACATATTGTCATTAAGGAGTATTTCATTGTAAAGGCATAATATTTAGATTATGAATGGTCTATTTTACCAATCTGTTTGAGGTTAGAATTCAGTGTAGTCTTATTATTATAAACACGAAATTGCCGCATAACTAACTTATTATAACCTATGATATTTTACATCATCATAACAACCCAAATTTATGCTGTAGATACTTACTATTTCAGCTTAACAGGTTTATGGCAGGTTACTAAGTAAGTTGGTAAGGTACTTACATTGCTATTTTTGCATTTCTAAGCTTAGCAGCATAAAAATAAGGGTTATTTTTAAAGAAAACTCCGACCATAATGGCATCAACTTTAGGCAGGTTTCCGCTGTTTACTTTCATAAGGTTGCTTCCATGATCGGATAGAATACAAAAATGTGATATGGAAATCGTAAAATATCACTCAATATTATAATTAATAGTTTCAAAATTGCAAGACACCAAGGAACCGGCAATCAGTGATAGTCGTATTTACTGATGTGTGATGTCATCATAGATTCAGCCAATCCAGACTGCTTTCGATCACATGGCGCCAGCTAAAAACATTAAGTTTTTCAGGGTTTTTTTGGATAAATAAGCCATTATTTTTTAGCCAGATTATTGCAACTCGCTTTTAAAACCCTAATCTATGTGAATATCAATAATTATGACACTATTTTTCATACTGTCAAATAGCCTACTGCATTTTAACAGATAATTAACCAAATCTGGGGAATGATCACTGGTAAATCTGGTTAATGATGATTAGAACATCTATTTTACATTTATAAATAAATTTTATAGTAATGAATATGTATTCTATAGAGCCATGGAATGTTTATTTTTAATCTTATAGATTGTAATCCACATATACAAATTAATGCCTTTTATATGAAATATGCTGGTATTGCATATCTAACTACTAGTAAAGGGTTTTTCTTATATTTGTCTTTAAGTCTTCTAAGTGTTTATTTTCTTAAATTTTAAGTCTTTTATGTGTTATAAAATTACATTTTTTATTTCATTATAATTCTTTTTATTGCTAAAACCAAAGTGTTTTGTTCAATAATTTATTAGTATTGAAATATTTCATTCAATTGAGATCTGTATTTTCATTGATGATGCATTGTTATTCTGTACAAGTGTTTAATATCCGGATATGTAAACAGATGATAAAATTATGTATGTATAGTTTTATAGGTAACTTAACTATGATGTAATTTATCTGTGGTTGCTATTATTTTTGATTACATCACATGGAAAGTTTTAGAAAGATTACACATTACATTTGTTTTACACAGTACACTACCTCAAATTTTTCAGAAATATTTTTTTTTTAATCTTTTAAGCTGCTTTGATTTTTTTAAATTATTTTGACTAACAAAATAAATTTCAAAAGGAAATAAGTCATAATCATTTCAGTAAGAGTTTAGATTCAGCTTCTAAATTCAGATTAAAGCACTAAATTCACTAATTCATTGATTTTGTAGGATTTCAGGTTTATAAATTAGCCCTAGAAGTACAGCAGTAGTAAAGTACTATACTGATAGGCATATTTATTGGATATTGCAAATTTTTTTTTATATATAAATTATAAATATAATTTACTTCAGTTATTTAGTATATTACACATCATTTAAAAGTTATTTTCTTCAATTGGTATTTAACAATAACTATATGAACATGAATCTCTAGCTTGTTAAAAAGTAAAATACATATTGACTTAAGTTGAAGAGTTTACACTTCTCTATATAGTTTTTAAAAAAAATATATATTCACATAAATTGAAGAGATTACTCTTCAATCTCTTTATATACTCAGAAACTATACTCTTCGAGATTTCATTTTATTGAACTTGTTTTTTATGTTAACCTAAAGTTTCAGAATAAATGAGAATATAAAAAATAAACTATACACAAAATAATACTTTTCGGGTAACATGTTTATAAAATTATCATCTTTGTGTTAAAATCTGATCTTATATAACTTTTGGTGGGATTATCTTGTTTCAAGTATAACTTGTTACAGCAAATTTACTACTATTATCTCATAGATTCTTGGTCTTGTCTGGTAAAACATCTCAAATTTGTACAGAAGTAGTATGGAATACTTAACCTTAGCTCTTTTCATCTTTGCTAAAGTGCAGAAAATCTGAATTTTTCTTCATTATTACTAAGTCAGTGTAAGGTATAGTTAAGTGTCCTTTTTTTCTGATTGCTTTTTTCTTACTCTTTTCAGTGTAATCCTCCTGCTTTTATTAATATTTTCTCTTAGTTTTTCAGTGTACACGAGGTCTGTTCAAAATAACCAAACTTTATTTTTTAATCTTTATAATTAATTTTACAGATTATTGGTTCTTGTTCCCTTTAAAGTACTCCCCTCCCCTATTTGCACACTTTTCCCAGTGGTGTTCCCGGATTACAGATGTGGTTATGTGGAACACAACGCAGCCCCGCATGTTGCTAAATATCTCCATTGGCGCGTAATTAAAAATCTTCTATTATTTTTCTGAACATACTTTGTATGTTAAAAAAATGTTAATTACAAACAATATCCTTATCTCACTCCTCTTCTTATGTCCATCATCTGTTTCACAGTCTCCTATTTTAACTGCCACTTTCTGTTTATATACAGTTTCTTTATTAATTATTTACAGTAAATTATTATTTTAATATTTTCATAATTTATTGTATGTTGAACCTATTTTTTCTTTTTTTTGTGGAGAAATACCATTTTCGTACCCCCCACAAGTGGGGGAGTGTCAGACTTGCACGGGTTTGGCTAGATGTTATTATTAATAAGCCTGCACCCTGCTGATTAAATCTCCTAGTTCACTGTTCCTCCCCACCTGAGGTTTGATTAGCAATTGAGCATAGCACGACCCCAGGGGTGTCTTTGAGTTCGGGGGGTCAGGAGTCCCCGTGCCTCATCACACCACCCGTCTGCACAAGTGCAGATGAACAGCAGCTCCACAGGGAGCTGTCCATCACCCCTTTGCCCTCCAGTCAAGCTCTTCACCTTGTTTGCAGGTCTTTTATCTGTATCATGGTCTCTGTGTATCCTTTTGCTTGTCCCAAACCCCTGGAGGGGAACCATACCTGACTAAGTCAATCCCAGACGCCCCCACCCCAGCAGCTAAAACCATCCTCCACCCCAGGAGGGGAACCGGGCCCAACTATGTCGTTCCCAGAAACCACCCCGAATTTATCTGCTCCGGTCAACATAACAGTTATCACGTTATCGAGATCTATTATTCCTGTTATGGTGGTACATTCTTGCCTTTCCTTCTCCCAATGGACGCATGAAAAGAATACATGTTCCGCCATCTCTCTACCGCTACAGTAAAGGCAATCTGAACTCTCTGACCTTTGCCTCAAAAACAGGTATGCCTTAAGAAACCATGGCCAGTCAGGAATTGAATGAGCCAAAAATGCAGCTAGCCAAACCCCTTCCAGCCCTCTCTCTTTAATCAGTGTCGGTATCCATTCACCCATTCTTGCTGTCATCCATCTATTTTGCCATGCTACCAGTAGCTTTCTGCGGGCATTTTCCTTGCTCAAGCCTTTAGCTATTTTTATTCTTTCTTCTGCTAATTGTTGTAATGGCGGCACACTTGTGATAACAAATAAAACCTCAGACACTGAGGAACAGGCACATGCTATCCTCAGTGCCACTTTCCTCTGAATCCCTTCTAAATATCGCCTGTTTCGGAATGCAGAAAATGTGCATACAGTCTACGTATTGATGTTCGAGGGCCAATGGTTGTTCTCAGAAGCTTATTTAGGTTCTTGACTATTTCCTCAGCTTTAGTTACAGTCTTCTGCACGTGAAAGGTGAAGTGAAGGATCATCTGTGGTCAAGCTACATCCCTAGGTATTTTAAACTTTTAGCTGACTGGACCGGTCCTTCTGCCATTCTAATCTGGATCAGGTCAATTTTTCTTCTGCCAGTCATTGCAATCATTGTGGTTTTTTGGTATGATATCTGTAGCCCTCTGATTTTCATCCAGTCACCGACCACAGTTATTGCCTCATTCGCCGCTACAGTCATTTCTTCACTCTTACCACCAGTGCCAAGTTGGAAGCCAATAATAACACATTGTGCACATTAATTAGCACCACTACAGGAATGCAATGCATCTGTCATGTATCCTCAGCTGCTGCATCTACTAGTCTCATAACTTCCTTCATCGTGTCAGTTGTCAATCTGCTCGACCAAAACTCATACGAGATTGAGAAAATCCTCCTCTTTCTTCAATAAATATTCTTAACCTGGCCTCAATCATTCTTTCTAATAACTTGCATAAATTATTAGTTATGCAAATGGGCCTATAGTCAACAGAACCTTCTGGACCATTCAGCTTCTTAATTGACACTAATTGAGAAGATTTTCAAGAAGCAAGGATATAATCCCCCTCTCAACGATCTGGTTCATAATCTCAAGTATGGTTGTTGGGAACTCCTCGACCAGTATCTGGATGACCTCAACTTGTATGCCGTCTGGTCCTGGACTCTTGTGAAGTTTCATTTCCTTCCCTGCCATCTTCAATTCTTCCATAGTAAAAAGAGGGATATTGTCTGCCACTAATTCTTTTCTGACCGGCTCAGGTTGCACTGGGAAAAGTGCCTCTATATATTCCCTTACCTTTTCCTTATATATAACCGGAAGTCTGTGACCAAGTCTTCCAGTCACCAATTGATATCCCCTTCTCCATGTCCTTATCAATGTTCTGACACAGTTCGGTGCAGCACCTCAACTTGGCTTTGATTGCCGTCGTATATGTTGTTCTAGCCTTAACGTATTTTCTCTTAGCATTTTCTTTTCTAAGCTGGCCAGACTTTTTTCCATAGTATTGTTAAATCTGGTCCCCACCAATATGTATTTTTGTGGTACTTGCACTGTTATCCTCGCTTTTTCACATTCTTCAATGACTACTTCTGGTAATTCCTCCAGATCCATTACGTTGGCAAGTCTTCCACTGATAACCTTGAAAAATTGGATACAACCCCTTTTAGAGATTACAACCTTTCCAGGTGTAGCTAACTTAGGTTCAGATGTCAAGTCTGAGGAAATCATTAGATGGTCAGAGAGGTTTTCCTCCTCTAATACCTCCAATTATGGACTGTTTGTGCATATTCTTCGGTAACAAAAGCTAGGTCTATCGCAAACTGGATTCCCTGTGGCAAAAAGTCAGCTCGTCCTTTAACACACGCAAGTCCCGATGCGTAAGTATTTGCAAACTTTGGTGATTTAGCATTAGTCTCCCAGTAATATCACTTTTTCCTCCTACATTTCAGGATATCTTCCCCCAGCTCTCAATATCTGTATTAAGAGAGTGATATATGGCAAAATTAACTGTATCACCAAAGTCTGTCCATACAAAGCCATCTCTGCTGCTACTAGTCCCTACTGGGGTCCCCACAGAGGGAAATCCGATCGCCGCTGCAACCGTTTTGTCTTTGATCCATTCAAGTTCATTTACTACAGATAAATTTGGTTTGGCCATTACAGCAATGTCGGTTTTCATTTGTAACACTACCTCCCAGCACATGTCATGTGACCATCTACTACAGTTAGTATTTATCTGTGAAATTTTCATTTGGAGGGTACACATTTCCTAGTCAAGCGGCCTCCGAAACATATTGTGCGTCATGGGATCCTTACACTGTGCACTCCTATAGCCCGCCTTACTACAATTGAAACATAAGTGGGTCTTATCTTCACCCAAGTCGCAGTGACATGGCCTGTGCCTCAATATCTAAAGCACCTATCCTCAGGCACTCTGATGTATGCACAACAGTGCACCCACCTGTATGTATATGTGCCTCTGTAAGTTTTAATGCCAGTCGATACATAGTAATCTTTGTTGTGTTTTTTGTTTCTCCATATGCTTGTCTAATTGAAGAAACTGTAAAATCATATGTCTCAACAATAACCTGGGCAACTGCATCTGTAATTTCCTGTTGTGAAATACTTAAAACACTGTTATTATTTTTTTTCTAAGAGAAACAAAAAATAAATGAAATATAAATATTTTGTTCATTTTGTTACTAATTGGATCTCTTCTTACAGCTACAGTGCAAATGTTCTAATGTGCTATCTGTAATAGCAGTCTTGCTTATTTCTCCGATTTACTCTGTGAAACTGCAAGATACTATTTTAAAATTATCATAATTGAGTAAAAAAACCTGTATAAGTTTTTTTACTCAAAAAAAAAATTGTAAGAAGTTTATACTAATTATTTATTGCAAAATGTAGTAAGCCCTGATAAATACATCTATTTAGGTTGGTGGACCAAGCATCCAAATAATGGAATATATAAAACAGACAGTTCAGGATGTAGAATGTAACAGACATATATAAAATATTAACCCAGAACAGTAATACAAAGAGTAATATTAAACCAGTCAAATTGTTGACTCAAAAACCATCAAAATAACAGCTGAAAATTATTTCTAGTTTCTAATAAGTTATTTCAGTACAAAGTAGTAAATCTTTTTTTAGTTAATATACATACATTATTGTATTTTTTTTACTTATTTTATTTTATTTATTCAGTGAATAATTTTTAATAATTATATTAATTGAAGATGTCTTTAATTAATTGTACAGATATCAACTTTAGCTAAGGGTAATGAATGGAGTATATCTAAATCACCAGCACAAAATTACTGTTCAAGTCAAATGTAAGTACTATATACATGTTGCTGATCATGAGTATATTAATGTAAGAAGTATTATTTTTAACTAACTTTGTTTTAGTAATAATCATCTATTTAAAAATCAAGAATATACACACATAAAAGACATTTGCTAAATCATTATCCATATGCAGGAGACTTTTACTCTTGGTTTCCAGTTATAAGCTTGTTTACTTGTAAAAAATCAGAAATACACAAATTACAGTGTTGTTAATTCTACACATATGTAAAAAAATAGCCACATCCTAACGTACTTGAATGGTCTGAAATAATCAAGTGCATAAAAATCCAGAACATTAATATAATTTCAACTGAACAGATAAAGGTTTTTTTTGAATCTATTGAATTTTTTACCATTCATTTTTGAATGTGTTTCTTTCTACCCTCAAAACCACCAAAAATAAGTATCAGAAAAAAATTACTACCACTAAGAAAATCAGTTCCATGATATTAACAAAAGGTTCATTGAAAGTTTTCTGACAAATAAAAATATACTGTTAAAAATTAATTAGATTTTTTTTTAAATTAAAATTACTGATTGTTTCATATAATCTTTACTGCTAAACTTCATGAATAACAATATTTTACAACATATATTCATACTATTGTGCATTTTACAGCTGGTGATTCTGTTTTTTTATAGAACCCTTATTTAAAATAGTTTAGTCATTTATGTGTTCGATAAACTTTTGCTCCGTCATGTTTATGATAAACATAGTACAGATTTTTCAGTTGTTTTTTATATTATTTATTAATGCTGTTAAAAAATGTAAAATTGATTTTGCTTCTCCAGATGAAATTTTTTTGAATGTATTTTTTTCATTTGGCTACAAGGTTGTAAAAAGATCAACCTCAATAAAAGTACAAAAATGAATGATCTGGATTTATTCTGTAAAATCTTGAGTAAGATAGAGGTCTTATATGACTGATCTTATGGTAGAACTACAAATGGTAGGAGGCTAAAAATTACCCTCTTTAAAGTCAAGAAATTAAAATGTGTTTTGGAGGTAAAATGGTAATAAAAATTTAAAAATACGCTGATACAATTTTAACGTAAGAAAAGTGGAATAACTAGAAATCATCTTTCTTTCTTATAATTTTGCTTATTTATTTTTTTTATAGATTACTGTTCCATAAACCTAATCTAATTTGAACTGGAAAATTGGTAGGTTTTAATTTTGTAAATAAATAAATAAACAAAATTATAAACAGTAGTAATTAATAATAATAAAAAAAAAAACACAAATATGTATATGAACAATAAGTGATCTATTAGTTTAATGTTGCATTTTAGTAAGTTTTTGTAAATGCAATAATAATAATGATTATTTCATACAATATTGACAAAATACATCTTCATAAAAAGATAAAGTTTATGTAAAATCATATTACAAAAACTGATATATGTATAAATTATCAGTGTAAACATTATATTATTTGCAACAACTGCTACCTTAGAAATCAATTTATCTAATTGATAATGTATTACATATAGGTGAACATTGTTCACGAAAATAAAAATAAACAAGAAAATTTCAAATATATTTGTTTGGTGAAATTAGTTATCCTCTGAACTAAAATTGCTGTTTATTAATTACCATCACTGAAATTAATAATTTTAATAAAAATAAGCAAAAAATATTTCTTATATATGTTGCAGTGATTTTTAAATTACCAAAATTCGTAGTTGAACATCCTAATTAAGGTATATAAATCACAAATAAAAGTCAGATAGTTTGTCCTGTGTAGTTTAAATATAATTAAAGTAAATCCTCTCCTTAATTGAAATTATTCATTTTGAAAGTTGGAGCTAATCTTTCATAAGTGTTTGCTTATTGTTTGATCTTACAATCAGTAGAGTAATATATCAGTAGGTGAGGTATGGCATGCTTCTGATTTTAATTTAGTGTGAATTCTGTTGCACTCTTAAGTAATTTATTTAAGTTTTCCAGTGTAGTGTTGACTTTTTGTTCATGGATTGCCGAATTGTGAGGTGTAATTGAATAAAAACTGGGAATCTAAAAATGATTATCCACCGACAAATGTATCAGTCTAATATTTATAAACAGTTATGCAAAATAACACACAATTGCTTAGAACAGTAAATGATCTTTTTTTCTTCCCTGGTAAAAAAGCAAGTCATTGTATTGACTGTATGGTGATTTGAGGTATTATGTAATCCAGACTGGGGTGAGTCACAGTCCTAAGTCAGTGGCATGAATTGAAACTTAGTGACCAAATTATCATTATCATTCAGATGTAAATTAAAATAACTGCTTGTTCTGCTGGATTTAAACATTGTTCCTGCAACACCAGATGAACATTTTGCTAACTCCTGATACAATTGCTGAATAATAATATTTATATCTGTAAACAGATTGAAGTAATTACTTTCATATTCAATTAAATTATTTTCTGTCGTAGAATTTATAAATAATCTGTATGTATTTATCATTTTCCTGGATTCCATGAATGTTTACAAACTTTTTTAATAACATAAATATGCCCTTCTTTGCCTGCCTGTCACTAAAAGTTTGATAATACAGACTTAAAGTTTACATATTAAGGTCATTTTATTTTAAAGAAGATTTTGTGTAAAGATTTTGACACATCCTTGAGATCTTTCATAGTAATTTTACCTGTGTATTTTTCTGTTGTTTTTATTAAAGGCCTTATAGCAGCAGTACTTGCTATGCGGCCTGTGGACGTTTGGAGTCATCTGTCAAGTTTCATGACAACCTTTGGAATTATAAAGGAAAAAGAGTATACAAATATTAGTTATCCTATATAAAAATGAAAAAAGTTACGATGTTAAATAGTGTTTCACTTTGCCAATGAAACCAACCATAGTGAATTGGTTAGTGTGATGTCTTGAAATAAATAATTTTTAAAAGTTAATCACCTTATTTTTATTAATATTTTTGATTGAAACTGATGAGTATAAACTTCCCAAATTACATTCATAATCTCTTTTTTGACCATTTAATTTTAGGGCTCTTTACTAATACGACTAACAGATATTAAATAATTAGTTATCGGTTTCCTGATGATTATTGCTGATTAAGTCTATAGAAATTTTGTTTTGGCTGTTACTTTTGTGTTTAGTTCATGAATTGTCTGCTTTCTCTATTATCTGCATATATATTTTTCACATTCTAATAAGTTACTTTTAATAAATTATAATTTTAAGTAATCAGTAAAAATACTTTTGTGTTAATAATCTTAACCCAGAAGTCTCACTCACATTGCATTATAATTTACTTTATACTTGACAGAGAAAACACTTGTTATGTGTTTTATCAATTTCTTTTCGTTATCATACTTCAAAAAACAGCATTCTAAATTTGGTTTATTTGTAATCTTTTTTTCATGCATTCAGTTAACTAAACTTCTTGGAAAAAGATTAGTAATTCATTAATTTTTATTTCATATGTATTTCCTGATAGATCTAGAAGTTGGGAGATGATGGAAATTCTTACATTTGTGAGTTTCCATCATCTCTCAACTATTTTTTGATATTTTTTTGAATAGTTGAAAATTGTATATCACATTTATTAATTAAAAACAAGACATTATCTATAAAGACTGAAATAAAAAGTGAGTATTCCTTCCACGTTCAGTTGTTGCATTTCTGAAATCTGCACAAACCATATATTATTTATTTATTGTGTATCTGGAAGAGTGATGAAATACTTAATTTATTTCACTGTATAATGTTTAAAGTCAGTTTTATTATATTATCATTTTTTAAGAAAAATATTTATTTCATTTTTATTTAATTATAATGCTCCTTACAGACAGTCACCACAGCAGAGCTCTGGAAATGGATACGTAGATTCTTCAAGGTATTCTTTCGCAGACAATAGTGGATCGTATGGAGATACGGGAAGTTATCAGAATATGGATTCGCAAAACTTTAAAGATGAAAAAGAACAGTTCTTCACTAGAAAACAGAATGAAAATGCATCTAGACCTGAGTGAGTAGTTTATTAAATATTTATAAATCTGTATGTTTTTTTTTTATAGTCTTCAAAATATGTAAGAAGCTTATTAGAGTTGCTTTGTTTTATGGTAGTGTGCATGAAATATGTGATAAATGTTTATTTAATAGTGTTGCAATGGATAATAATTAAATAGAAACAGTGAAGCAGCAATGTTGGTATGAGACTTAACAGCAAACTTAATAACCTGAAGCAAGAACTAGATTTATATTTACTTTTTTTTATTAATTTAGTACTTATTCAGTATGAAAGAATAAATTAGAAAAACATGTATGAACTATGTAATCAAAATGATATAATAACAGTTGCATCAGCGGCTTTGCTATAATTGTTGGGTTTTTTTTTTATTGTTTCTTTTGCAAAAAAAAAATATTCATTGAGATATATGTATATATATACATATTAAACAAAATACATAAATAAATTGTCCTATTTTTAATTTTACAACTAGCAGAATTCCTGAACCAAGTAGGTCTCCAAATACCTTTCAACCTCCTATTGGAGTTTGACTGTCCAACTATAAAGACAATTTTATTGATAATCATTTCATATCAGGCTATGTATTTCAGTATTTTACGTTGTCACTAGTAGAGTGTAGTAACTATTCGCAATGCTTATTTTTCTTTATTAATTTTTAGTAGAATATTAAAATTATACAAATGTATAAGTTTTTTTTTGTTACTTTTTATTTTCTTGATTTTTTCTTTTAAATTATTTAATGAATTTTATTTATAGAATACTTACTACTATGTACTATGTAATCTACTAATACTTCTACATATATTCAAGATTGTGTTACAGATTAAAATTATTTTACCTTTACAGTGATGTACCACCTAGCCAAGGTGGCAAATATTCTGGATTTGGTTATACAATGGATCCTCCACCTAAAAGTTCATCTCAAGAATTTGTTGATAATGCTTTGTCATCTTTAGCAAGTGTAAGTAATTTTATATATTTATAATTCTTATCAATCATTCACTTCAATACCTGTACTAAAATAAATAACCCGTTGTTATTTCCTTCATCCATTTTCTTAGGTCAGGTGATAAATCATCAATCAGTGATTAACTTGTTCATATCTTCTTTAGCTTTTCATTAAGTATTTCTAGGATTCTCTCTTGGTATCCAATTAAAAATTTTTCGATACAGATGTTGTTTTATCTATTGGCTATTTATATGAACAAATCATTCCAGACTGCTCTTTTCAGTGCTCAACCTGGAGCAATGGAAACTTCCTTGCACACACACCATTGTAATCTGCTTTGTGCCCTAGGTTTTCTAAAGACTTGATTGTTGTGTATAACATTTTCATAGTATATTGAATCTATATTTTCCGAATAGTATATTTATAAAAATAAAAACTGCACAGTAGCCCCTTGTATTGTGGCTGATAAATTTCAAAATGTGTAATATACATAAAACATACTAGTAATTAAAAATCCCATCTTATCAAATAAAAATTGTAATAAAGAAACTATAGATGCTTTCAATTGTTCATGCCACTGTCTGAAGTATAACAGATACTTAAAATTAGTTTAAATACTCATATTAAACATTTGTATTTGTTTTTTTTAATTATTTAAAAAATATAAATGCTGTCAATAAAAACTATTGATAAATCTAATTTTTACAAAAATGTATTGTTGATAATTGACAGAAGTTTAATCCAAATAATTTATTGAAGTATATTTTTCAAATTGTAATTTTAACACTAGAATTTAGAAAAAAACATATTTATCTTAACAGTAATATATTAATGAGCAAAATTGGTATTTGAAAATTACATTTTATGTGGACAAGTTTTAAATAAAAATAAACATTAAATAATCGATAGATTGGATATTAAAATTAAACATTCATATACTTTATTTCTTAACGAGATAAGTTTTATTATTGAAATATTTATTAAATTTATGTGGTAACATTGTTCATTTCATTTAAAATTTATCTCATCATTTGTTTGTTGTTTTCATCATTTGTTGTCAAGTTGTTTGAGTAATTTCAAATATTTTATTCTCCAGATGATGAATGAAGATTCAAAATCGTTCAACCAAGAGTTGAGTTTATAGGTTTCTAAGAGATTATTTTTGATTATTAACATATTAATTATACTGATTATGACCACGTTTGATAAAGTATGAATAGTGGATACCTAAAATAACAAATCTATATATTGGTATATTATTTCCATTTTCTGTAAACAGAGTGAATTATGAAGTTGTCCTGGGACTTTAATAACCTATTCTATTTGTGAAAATAATTGAAAAGATTCATATAAACATATGTCCTAAAATGCTTCATTTACTAGTTACAGCTAGTGAAAGATTTCACTTGGATTTCAACACCCATTGAAATGAGGTCATACTGAAATTTTTAGGACATTAATTAAGTGGCAGAATTAGTAATGTCTTTTGGTTTTAAAAGAGAAAATTACTTTACAGAATATCGGGACTATGCTACAGACCGAACAATCATGGCACATAGTGTCCACAAGCTGGTTAAGCTCATCTGAACCAGGTTAGCAAAAGATAGTGTCGAGTGGGAGATCTCATAGTGTGCTACATGTATGCTTTTCCCTCTGTGATTTTTGATAGGTTTTTGGCTTTTATTTTTTGATTTGTGTTAAGGAACTGTCGGTGGAAGTTTGTTGGATACGTATATAAAATTCGGTGATTGTTGGATATAACGGGTTATTGTGCTATTTTAATTTTTGTGTTTTTCCTATATAAAACTATAGTGAATTGGACATATTTAACCTTAAATACATGAAGAATATTTCCAAGTAAATTAGCTTGATCACACAGGTGAGTGGCGTCACTATCAATAACGTAAACAAGGACTTATATTTTCATAGTTTACTCTTGAACGAATATATTTTTTAAGTCCAACGAGCTTTATAAGGAGGATTCATTTTTTTTCCCCCCAACCACCATCAATCTGGTATACCCAATTTTGTTTTTGGATCCCCCAAGAAAGGGGTGTTGTTGGATGCGTTTTTGGGTGCTGACTTCAAAGCAAGTGCTGAAACTAAATTTGGACGTTCCTGGAAGGAGTTAGGGGGTTATTAAATTACTAGATTTTGGGCCCTGAACTTTATTCCATTCCTGATTTGGAATACCTCTTTGTTGGAAAGAGATATACACAAAAAAGGAATAGATCAACGATCTGATCCTTTCAAGCCTAGTAAGGTGTTAGGAAGATCACCAACAAGAGGAGAACAAGAAATAATGAGACCAGAGGAAGAATCTCAGGGATTGATGACACTATCTACCAGCATGGAGTCTGTGAACATTGCTGAAAGAAGAGAAGAACGAAGAGGTGTGAAGTCAGAAAGCGACGAAGACCCCCCCCAAGTACATAAGACAGAGAACCTGAAGGAGAAATAGTTAGGTTAATTACCAAACTAGAAGAACTTGCTACTATGCTACATGGTAATATACATAAAAATACTAAGGAGGTGAAACAGGTTGAGAAACGATTGTGCAGCTTGGTGTGGCAGATTGCGGATTTTAAGTTATTGTTGAAGAAAAGGTATGTTGAGAAAAACACAACTGAGATAACTAAATAGACTGATTTTCAGGAAGACCGTGAAGGTGTGCAACAAATGTTAGATCGAGATCTTGATGAGGAAGAGTTGACTGAATTGTTGCTCAGGAGGTGACCGGCTGAGGCCTGCAAGTATGTGGTAAATTGTAAAGATCCATGTTTGGAAGTCAATGCTGTATATTCGGTGGTGGTTATTGATCTTGCATCACTGGAGATGCCATTTGTGAACTGTGTGTATAGAAAGATACCTAATTTGTGGTTACACACCGGCAACAAAAAACTTAAGGCAGGGCAGTTGGTGGCTTTCACGCCTGCCACTAAGGTGCTCATTGGTGAGGATTTGATGGAAGCTGAGAAGATGATATACGTAATAGTTGTGGACTCGGCATTAGAGGTACGTAGAGTTATAGCTGACATGAAGAAGTATATTGGTAGGATTTTTCAAATGGGAGATAAGTTTGTGTTTGGATCAACTGGTGATAAGGCAGCAGGATTATTAAAGAAAAATTTGAGAGCGAGGTCTATGAAGAGGCCTCGTGGTCCTCCCCCAAGACTGTTGCAATCAAAGCGCAAGGTAGGAGCTACGCTGATTTCTTGAAACATGTCAAAAAGGGTGTAGTGGGTGAACTGCCAGAGATCCTGTTTGTAAGAAGTGGGCAGACAGGTGAAGTCCTAGTCGGGATAAAGGATGAGGGAAAGAAGGTTGAGGACTTACAAAAGAGAGTCACTGGATGAGGCGGTGGGGGTTAAGGTTTCCCGTTTGGGCTGAGGAAGATGCAAGAGGATTGTAATAAAAGACATTGATGTGTTACAATTGATGAAATAATTGAATCTCCCTTGTCACAGCTAGGGCTGGGGGCTGAGCAGTTTTAGGGACATATGTCAAGACAAAATCCGCTACGTTGTTGGTACCCGCTGATATGGCTGAAACCATGTGTAAGAAGGAATGCATCAAAATTTGATGGGTATCATATAGAGTGATGTTGGGTACAGAAGTTGAGAGATGCTTCAGGTGCTGGACTATGGGGCGTAAGGCGTCTAGATGTGATGGTCTGGACCGGAGTAGGTCCTGTTTTGCTTGTGGTAAGGAGAGACATTTTAAGGTCGACTGCCCTGAAAAGTCTAGAAAGATAACTGATAGCACTGGAGTTATGGAGTGCTCTAAAATGCAATTTGCTTAAGATACTACTGACTAATGCTAGTAGAAGTGATCTCTCACATGATCTTGTTGACATCATTGCAAGAGAGAATAAGGTGGACTTTATAGTGACCTCTGAGCCTAACAAATATACTGTGGCCAGTAATGTGTGGTGTGCTGATGCAGCAGGTGATGTGGTTGTCAAGGACGTCAGTGGTAGTTATGGATGGAGTCTATTCTATAGGGATAATGGCCTGGTTGCAATTGATCTTGCTGAAACTATAATTGTTGGTGCATATATTACGCCTAATTGTGAGATCTCAAGGTATGCAGAGTTTATTGACAGGTTGCATCAGCTGGTTAATAAATCTGTAAAGAGAGGCATAATAGTTGGTGACTTTAACTGTAGGGGTGTGGCTGCCGGAAGTAATGTCACCAATAGAAGAGAAGAGATCCTAACAGAATTTCTGCAGCTGACGGGTTATTACTGTCTGAATGATCAGTCTCAAACATACCGAGTGAGGGGAGATAGTTTTATATTGGATCTTGGCATAATGGAAGATGGAGACACAATAATTGTAAGTGGAGGGTGCTTCAAAACGAAACAGCTAGTGACCATCTTGTGTTGTTATTAGAGATTGCAGATTTACACATCAGAATCAGAACAAGAGAAATTCCTAGGTGGCATACACAGGACTAAGTGGAAACTGTTGTACAGAAAGTCGCCAACACAATCAGAGTCACTGCTAATGCCAGAGATATTCAGAGACATTGTCAGGGAGGAAATAGCCAGGATAATGATAGGTAGTATGGGCCATAAACCTGTCTATTGCTGGTCTCTTAGAATCGGACAACTGCGACATGAAATTCAGCACCGAAGAAGGATTGCTCAATGGCTGGTCAGAAATATGAAGCCTGAATTTGAGGAAGCGTTGCATGAATATAGGGCTGCTAGAAATCTCCTTAACTTTGAGATAAAAAAGTTAAAATGGAGAGCACTATGTGAAGAATTAGGTAGTGATCCATGGGGGCAAGCCTACTGAATCGTGATGAAACGATTTGGTAGGCATCTGCCGGTGTTTCCTTAGGTTTTAGTGAAAAGAAAACTGGTGAGACTATTCCCATGTGAGGAGGTGGTGGTTGAGTGTCCACTGGAATTTGAGAGGAGAAGACTCAGTCTAGAAGAAATTGTGGCAGCTGTGAATGCACTTGGGAATAATAGAATTCCAGGGCGAGATTGTTTCGCAGCTCCAGTGATAAAAGAATTGATGAGGTGTTTGCCTGGTGAGATGCTAGAGATTATTAACAGACAAATTGAGAAAGGGGCACCTGGAGGACAAGGGACATTCCAGCTCTAGTGTTAGTGGATGTCAGAAATGCCTTCAGTTCAGTTCCTTGGAACGTTGTCATGACTGCGCTGAAAGACAGAGGGATAAGCGATTACTTGTTAGGCAGATAAGTCAGAATTTGAAGGATCGCTGGGCAGTAGTGGAGACGTTAGAAGGTAAATTAAACCATCAGGTATTTGGAGGAGTACTGCAGGGGTCTGTTTGGGACCCCTGTTATGGATTGTAATGTTTGATGGAGTGCTGAGACTACAACTTCCTCGGCAGGTCGACGATGATGACCAACCTCGACAGGTCGGTAATGATTATCGGCAAGATAGAGGATGTAATGACACCTGTGAAATGACACCTTGTCGTGTATTTCAGAGTGGATGAGAGTGCACGGGTTAGAATTGTTGCCTGATAAGTGTCAATTTATCACATTGACCGGCAGACATAGGATCAAACCTATTAGACTAAAAATTGAAGATTGCCAAATAAAAGAAGTTTAACAAAGCTAAATATCTGGGGATCACAGTGGGCAAAAGCTCCCGATTCTGGAAACTTGTGTTAATTGTATGTAGTAGAGTTGAAAAATTTTTAACTGTGCTGAGTAGGCTAATGGGTTCACATGTGACACTGGATTATTCTCTCTCAGAGATTAGAGGCAGGCAGAAGACCGTGGGAGCTGACCTGCCATGCCAGACTTTCAGTCGGTATATGGGGAGGCCCCCTTAAAGTAACAGGACACTCTCCTCGACTGAGCTTTACTTAATTGAATGTCCGGCCCAGGGGGAAAAAAAGTTAGCAGAAGATGTCCAGGGGTGAATGCCTCTGAGTCTCCCTGGTCCATAGAAGCGAACGCAGAATACTAATAAGAAGGCGTGGTGGAGCAAGCAGTAGAGGCAGAGTTGGATATAAGACACGGAATGCTGTGATAATACTGCAAGGTGGCCCAGAATCCCATGTTGCAGAGGGGGAGGAATTTTAGTGTCCACAAGAAAGAGTCCCACTCTATTATGGAGTATAAGACCACATGATGCCTATAAAATATTACCCCTCCTCCAGGGGGGAAAAAAAAAATCAACAACATTCATAAAATTATCATTCTTCGAAGTACACATCTTACTCTGTTTTTTTACATAGTTCCCATTACTATTGAGGCACTCACTTATTTGTAGTATTGAATCCCTTTGTCATAGGTAGATGGCTTACAATGCAAGCCACATATTGACTTTTCACCTCATTGACATCTTGGACTTGTCAGCCAGCAAGGAAGGTTTTAAGACACAGAAACAGGTAGTCATTTTCTGTAAGGTGTGGGTTGTACAGAGGCTGATCCAACTACCCATCCAAAGGTCATGAGGAGACATTGTGTTATAGCAATGTTTAGGCGAGCATTGTCATGAATCATCACAATGCTGGGGTAAGGATCACAATACAATTTTTCAGTTTCACAATAAGACGTGAGTATTGATTGTGCAGCCTCAAGGCAAGAAGTCTACAAACAAAACCTTTTGTTATAAAACCCAGTGGATCTGACCTTCCAGTTAGAAAACATTGTTTTGTATTTTGTCTTTCAGGATATCAAAGTGTGTCGCCATTCCATAGAAAGTCATATTATTTCAGGCATTAATGAAACCCCCCCCCCCAGGGTTATCCCTAGTGACTCTATAGCTAAAGAAGTCATTGTCATGTTCTTTATACAGTCAAAAATTCTAACACACTATTAAATCATTTCATTTTGTGGTTTTCCGTAAGATCTTAAGCTCCCAACATGCACACATTTTCCAATAATCAGTTTCTCAGACAGTTTCATGTCTGTATATATGAAATTTTTTTTTGTTTAGCCTCTAAAACCACTGTAGGGTATTACTTCAGAGGATGATATGATGATATATGTATGAGTGTAAATGAAGTGTAGTCTTGTACAATCTCAGGTCAACCATTTCTGAGATGTGTGGTTAATTGAAACCCAACTACCAAAGAACACTGGTATCCATGATCTAGTATTCAAATCTATATAAAAGTAAACTGCCTTTACTAGGGTTTGAACCTTAGAACTATTGACTTCAAAATCAGCTGATTTGCGATGATGCCTTTACCACTAGACCAACACAGTGGAGTGATAGTGTGTCATCTGTTCTCGTTAATCTTTTCATCAATTGAAAACCATAAAATTTTCAGTAATCAAAAAGTTGACTTCTGCCTCTGTTCATCAATGTGTACATTATTGTGTCCATTAAACAATTCCACCCATCTCTGTACTATCAGATTATTCATTTAATTTTCTCCATTAATGTCCCAAATCCTGACATTTATTTCAGCGGTTTAATATTTCTTGCATTACGAAACGGATCACCACAGTCTGAATTTCCCATGCAGCAGGTGTCTCAATTTTCTTAAGCATTCATTATAAACACGTACACTAAGACGCGTACAGACTAGGTAGCTGAATAAAATTACATCAGTCCATTCCTAACATACTAGATAACTCAGCACACATTCAAACAGTCAGAATCAGTGTTTCAGCGGCAACATTTAAAAATGGAACTTAACTTTCTGGATATACCTTGTAAATATAAAGTCTAATTCATAAATTATTAACAAGATATTATTTTAAAGATATAGTAAAATTAAACGTTAATATCAATAATTTGATACTGCTTATGTAACATAATGTGAAACTGCTCATAATTGCTGCTTTCATAGTTTTGTCTGCAAAAGTAATTTTTAAAATATATTAAAATGCAGTTGGACTTTTTTTGTAAGTTAATGAATAAA
This sequence comes from Lycorma delicatula, assembly GCF_047948215.1. Lineage (NCBI taxonomy): Eukaryota > Metazoa > Arthropoda > Insecta > Hemiptera > Fulgoridae > Lycorma > Lycorma delicatula. The sequence continues at coordinate 63,587,393 of NC_134462.1, forward strand.
ATATAATTGCAAACAAATTATGTTGATGTAATAGTTTTATATTAAAGACTAGCAAAAATATTCTATAAAAAAAAAAGAATTCATTGTGGGTGAATAATTTTTTTTCAGGTTTTGAAAAAAATTCAGACTTCAAAAGTAAAAGTAATTTCCTCTTATTTTTACTGACTGTAAATTTTGTAGATGTATTTTTCTGAGCAATTAACTTATAATCCCTTCTTTGATAACCTTTCTTTATAATTTCCATTTATTTATATGTTGCATTAGTTTTTATTTTAAAAAAATTATTTTTTATTTTATTACAAATGTTAGTTTTTTAGCTTTGTTTCAATTAAATGGCAAATCAGTGTTGAGGTAGGTATACAACTTGAACTACAATAATAGTTGTTAACTTATGAAAAAAGAATAAATTTTCTAAATAAAACATTGTATGTTCATCAGATAAAACATGATCAAAACATGTTAACAGCAACATCAATTTTGCCATTTTTTTCTTTTTTAACAAATTGCTTTCCCTGTTGCCTTTCATATAATAACTTGGGTCTGTAATGGATTTTTTTTTTGTATTATGGATCAAGATCATCTGAAAATTTATAACAAACTAAATAATTTCAAGAGTTACATTGTAGGATAATTGTATTTGAAAACTTACAAAAATTTTAAACCATTTTCCAAAACAGTTTTCTTTGTTATTCTCATTTTTAATCCTGCTCTAGCTATTTTTTCCTTGTTATACTTCGTGGGTGTACACCTACCTTATTTCAAAGCAATGTTATTTATTTGTACAACTATTTCAGATTGCCAGTTATACTTTTGAGCTTAATACTTATATGAAATTCTAACATTTACATAACATTTTTCACAATTGATTTGAAATCTGTGTTCATGACAAAAAAGATTTAGTTTTTCTCCTATGATATATAAATATGATGATATATATATGTTCATTTTGGAACAGTATCTGGACTGATTTGAGTCAGTTGGGGTACAGATGCTAAATAAAAGGTACTCCTGAGTTTTCCCCAGAAATGTGAGTATTCATGACAAGAAACTTCATTTTGCAAATACTTGATTGTTTAGAGTTCATTAAATTTAGTTTTTTCTTATTTTTCTCCACTTATGGTTATACTTTATATATATATATATATATATGAATTTTTTTTTTTTGTAAAAAAAATTTAATATGTTTAATTTTGTTTAAGGGTTGGACTTTATTTTCTTCATCAGCCGCTAAAATAGCAAGTAAAGCAACTGAAAGTGCCATTAAAGTTGGTGGAATTGCATCACAAAAGGTAGCTGAAATTAGTGTATCTGTAGGTGATAAGGTATGTTTTTTTTGTTTTTTGGGGGTTATTTTTTAAATTTTTACTTCATTTAATTTTTATTTGTTTTGGTGTATTATATTTTGTGTTCGCATATAAAAAATCATTTATTATTTAAATAGTTTAATTATTTTTGTTAAAGAAATGATGGCTATTAAGAGCTTGAGGACTACTATTTTTTTCAGTTTTATGTTTGCATATTGTAATTCACTATTCATGATAATATGACATTAGTGCGTGAAATTTATAATTATGCCATATTTTTGTTATTTTTTGGGGTTATGGAAGAATGAAATTTATTACAAAAAAGAACACGCACAAAGATACAATTTATACTGATGTTTAATGTTAATTCTGAATACCTAGAATTTGGAATTTCTGCATTAAAATTTATTTAACTATTAATCGGCTGGAAGAATTTTTTTAAGTATTTGAAATATAAAATGCCAACAGTTAAAGCTACAGTCATTGAACTTGTTCTTATATATCATCCATCCTGACCCCATAGGGGAAGGACCCGCCTTGTGATGATCCCGGTTATCACAACACCCCCTCCATTTCTAGCCTTGATGGGCTTTACTGGAGGTCATCTTCTAGAACATCAATAACTGATTACGTATTTCAGTCATCAGTTCAGCCTCTATCAGGATGGCACCAAGGCAAATGCCTGAAAAGACATTTCCATCAGTGTTAAAACCCATCAACTAACAAAAGATATTTTTCAAACCACCCAAACCGAATCAAAAAACTGATAACCAATAAAAATTTACAAATTGAGCTATAACGAAATATTAATCTCATACACTCAAAAATTATTTGCAACATCACAGTTTTGACCTACCATACCAAAGCAACCAAAATTACCTGTATCAACCTACAAACATACCATACAACAACCGGGCACAATTACCAAATGTGCCAACTTGGCAGAAAAGCACCCAAACAGATCCTTAGCCACCCAGGCTACTATTCTACACTAAACACCCTCTGCAGTACTTTCAAGTGCTAAAAACTTCAAATTTTTTCAACAATGCGGCACTCATCTCTAACTTTCTAGTTAGCCAGCAGATCCATACTCGAACCAATACCCTCAAGCTCACTAATTACCTCTGCATGCCTAAATTCATATTTTGAACAGTTGTACAGCACATGGTGTGTATCATCTGATAGTAAGCATTGAGGATATTAACTCAAACAGACAAGCCAAATCAAGCCTGTCCTGAAAGCACCATGCCTCAATAGGAACTGAATCACATGCCAGTTTTAGAAAATCCATGAGGCGACTGCCTCGAAAGGAACTGAGTCACATGTCGGTTTGAGGAGATCCATGAGGTGACTTTCCAACGCCTTTATGTCTCGAAAGAGAGTGTGAATATACTGCCAATCTGCCAATTCATCCTACCTGTCCTGTCAAATACCAAAACCTCCTCCTGTATTTCTTGATTACACTGCATTGTCAGTTACCCGACTTCTTCACAGCGTAATGTACTGACGTTCTGAGGCAAGGATGTCAGTTGGTTTAACACCCGCAATAACAGAACTTCAAAATAGTCCTATAGCCCTCCATCAGAGTAACAGGAGATTTATTTAGCCTCATTTTATTTAGCCAAGCAGGTGCTTCATAAAGCATAATTGCCTCACATACAACTTTATACAAAATGTTCATTGTTTTAAAATTTAACCCTAATTGGGATGGACCATCCTACAAATACTGAAGAAGCGACATTCTGAAAGTGCTCCTTGAATCTGAAATTCTCATCAAGAAGTACATCTAAATACCATTGCAACAAGACATAACAAATAGAATGGCCGGTCATTGAAACATGGAGCCCATATTAGCAGCCAGATGGCCCTTCAGCAGCATCACGGTGGTCTTCTCAGGGCAAAATATCATTTTGTGTTGATTGGTCAACACAACTACTACTCTACAAGCTTGAGATGGTCAGAATTTGACCTCGTTCTGTGAGTCTCCTTTGGCCAGCAGAAGCCCATCATCAGCATAAGCGATGACACAACATCCACTGGGCAACCTCAATTGCATGAGAGAGTCAAACTTCACTACCCAAAGCAGAGAGCCCAGCACACTTTCTGTATACACCCCTTGGACAGCTTTCTTACCTTGGTGCCACCATCACAAAGCACTACATATCTGTTACAAAAGTAACTTTGTTGCACCCAATGTCATCATGCACACATACTTGCCATTGTAATTGATAAAACGCAGAGAGCCATCACAAGTTGTTAAATGCTCCAGATATATTAAAAAATAAGGACATACGCAGAGTTGGAGTTAGTAACAATGCCATTCACTTTTAAAATTGCATCCACTGTACTTTTCTCCGGTCGAAAACCATAACTGATCCTCCATCAAGAGATTTTGTCAGGCTGACCATCCATTAATCCGCAAATACAGTACCTTCTCAAACATCTTGCCAAGCACTGGCAGAAGCATCAGAGGCCTGTATGATGAACTCACAGTAGGATCCTTGTCACCATCTTTAAAAAGAAGCTTAATCACACCTCTTTTCCAACAAAGCAAAAAATAGCCAGCAAAAAGCATTCTATTCAAAATCTATGCTTACAGATCACTAAATTGTGCACCTATGCTTACACCCAACAAGCAAACAAGGAGTTCCACAGTGATTCCATCATACCCAGGAGCCTTATGGCTTGCAAAACTGCAAATAACCAGCCACACCTCAGCCTCAGTAATTTCCAAAGCTATATCTGAACAAAAAGAAGTGACCTCATGCTTAACATGCAGATGATACTGACACTCACCCTCCACATCTTCATCTAGAAATAAATTATTCAACAATGTGCAATATTTCTGACCTGTCAATCAGTACACCTTGCTGGGTTGTAGACTCTCGTCCACCACTGAGCAATTCTCTCCCTACCAGAACTACACGAGATAGTGTTCTTCAGCATCCACATAAGCAAGAGAAAGCTTCTCCGCCAACTCCTCCAAATCCATAACTTCCAAACTCTGGTCCAAGACACAAAGTCTGGGCGATAATATATCAATAGATTTTTGCCAGACCGCCCTCCTGTATAGAGAACCACCGTGCTGAATAGGAACATTACATTGGTACACTTCACCATGGACATATGTGATGTGAAACACAGTCAAATGGTGATCTTTGGAACAGTCTTCCACTACTTTCCATTGACAGACAGTCCCAGAAATATTTCTTCTAACCGCCATTGTGCCAGCAAACAACCTTCTACCATCCACCATTCCTGCAAAGGTTGGCAACTTACCCAAAACATTATAAACCTCAAGATTGTGTTGTACAACAAAACTCCACAAACTCCCCTTTGCAACATATAGTTGCAAGTCCCTGATTACCAGCTTCACAATAATATGGTGAAAATCAGAGAGCTGCTGAACAAAGACCCAATCCAGACAGATATCTCCAGATAGAATAGCGGACATACTAGCAGGACCACACAGAAACTTCTGCCAGCTACTAAAACCTAACAGATCACCTGCCATAACATAAGGATGCTGCAAAAGAACGACATCCAGATTCCTTGGATATACAACCTCAACTAATTCAATCTGAGCAATGTAAGCAACTGAGCATTCAACTGCTTGAAATTAACCATTCAATGAATTGAGTGGTTAGGCTCTTTGCGCAGCTTATTAGAATTGACACAAATCAATCCCTCATTCTTCTTGGAATAAATCCTCTCATTTTCCCTAATAAAAGCAACCTGAAAATCATTTCTTATTTCCTTGGCCTTTTGCCAAACCCTTAGGTTTGGCAAAAGATAACTTACAGCTGCTTTCTTGACAGGCTGGCCTCATACTTATCCTTCAAAACCTCCACGTAGCGCTTCCATCAAGGTTCCACAGGCCCAGAAGCTACAGTAGGAACTGCCACTGTTTCATTCACAATCCTCCTTTACTTGAATTGGCTTAGAAGCCAGTGCCTCTAAACCATGAGCATTGAATTTAAGGCAGAATTTAAATTCCTTATTTAAGGCAATGTTTCTGCCTTAAATTCCTTTATATTGGGAATCCTACTCTTACCCAAAGCCGAAGTGCTTCTATAAAGTGCTCTATAAAGATCATTAATTGATCATACTGATTCTCAAAGTACTTAACCATGGGGACAGAGTTACCTGCCCTCCACTTAGCCCTCAAAACTCATCAAGCAGATTATCTCGTGAAACTCTGGTGAAAACACCTGCCACTGCGTTATCTTCCTCACCTGAGGAGGCATAGGAATCACTGATTCATACCTCCGTCACTTGACCAGACCTACTCCTTTTGGGCTTGGGCTGTTTCCTCAAATCATTGGCTTCTGACATTTCCACCAGATCACCCTACAAAGTCAAACTAACAAAGACTATGTAAATCTCTCTTTTTTATTACTGCTAAAAATGGGCAAGCCCACAAATGTGACAGTTGCTCGCACCGAGCTATGGACAGCCAGAGCTATAAATCCTCCTGTCACTTAGCACCTCTTAGCTGCTACTGGATCGATCTTGTAAATACCTGTTACAGTAAGCAGTCATGAGACCTTGGATTATGGCCCGCACCCAAAGCGTATAAGCAGGACACTAGGGTTTGGACTAGAGTTAACTAGGCCCAATCCTTGCTTATAACAGGTACTAACAACCAGCAGTCATTGCTATTTCTTTGCCAAGTACTTTTCAAAACCAGAACAAATAAGCATTGAAGGGCCCTTGATGAGGCAGATGCACGTCAAATCTAACCTGAGTGCCACACTTAACGAAGAAAGGCAAACTATGATTTTGTGTTCTATTAGGATGCAGATGTTGCAGAAATTTTAATCAACAAACAACCCAACACTAGTGGTGATACACACTCAACCATTAGCTCAAATTATAGCCAAAAACAAGCTCAGTGCAACAACTCTGGACACATCAGGAGGACCAAATCTATAAGAACTTTGGTGTTCTTATCACCAAAGTTGTTAGATGTAGTTTCATTACATACTGTTGGCATTTATTGGTGTATATTAATCATAGAAAATTTTATGTTTTTAAGCATTGGTTAAAAATTAAAGTTCAGCATATTTGTTATTCAAAAGTATACCATGCTGAAATTTAATGGTCCATCAGAGTTTAGAAAAGAGTTTAACCATAAGCCTATTCTTAAAAGCAAACTACCCTTTCATCACAGGATCTCCTGAACCCATGGCCATAAAAATGAAATGTTTTCAGGAGGTTTTAGAGGTCCTTATTATCTACTGCGAAAATTTAACAGTTAGCTGTACTGTTCAGGTAGCAGAACTTTTAATCAATATGCATATGATGTTGTTAAAGGTATTCAGCTACAAAATAAATTTCACTTCTAAATTTGTTTAGCCAGTTTATTGCTTAAATTTGGTAGTTATTACTCTCCCTTTAAAACTAGAACCCAGTATGAGGTTTAGCAACACCTGGAAGTCTCAGGGACTGTGATTTTGAGAAAAACATTCATTTCTTATGAAATGTAAACTGAAAATACATAATCAGTCATTCCAGTTGCATCTTCTTAAAGATGAAAAATTCCTTAATATGTTGTTATGTAATTTTGTAGTTAATTAGCATCTCAACTAAAATTTTATTTTTTGTTTAGCGAGTTAAAAATATTCCATGTAAATTAAAGACTCTTCTTTAGAATTGTTCTATAAATAGTCTCATAAAGCCTAATTCCAGATTCATTTGCCTATCCTCACCAATCGTGTTTCATCGTTCTACCTGACATTTATTCTTTGTGATTGTTTTTTTTGGAGTAGACTCAGAATTAACTTCATTTAAGTACAATTGTAAAATAGAGTATAAAATCCAAATAGTGCAATTTATGCCCGTTACTTTCCATTACATTACTTTTTTTGTTTGTAGATGTGATGTAAAGTTTGAAGAAAAAATCAAAAATGCCATGTTTCAAGTTTCTACTCCTTCCTGTCTCAGTATCCCATGTAAACCCATATTTTATTTATCTACTTTGTTGTTTTTAAAGTAACTATTGCTTGCACTCCCTCAGACCCCCTTTGAAATAACTGTCAGATTTCAGTTCAGTAGCCATTCAGAAAAACTACGGTTTATTTGTGAGTGATTCACTGATGATATCATTCCCACTTAAAATATATAAATATATTTTCTACCTTATTGTTGATTGGGAAAAGTTCATGGTGATAGCTACTCCATAAGATAAATAATATAACTGTCATCAGGTTTTAAGTTGTCAGCTCTTCCAGTCTTGAAACCTTTTTCAACTTAATTTATTTATCCCTATAACCCTATAATAGTTGCTAATCAAAATAGTTTTTTCTTACTTTTTTAGATAACTTGTAGCAAATAACTATACCAAATTTCAACTTTCTGTCTTTTCAGGAAGTAGGGTATAAACAGTGTTAAGTTAGCAAGGGTTATTCTGTAAACAAAACAACCCCTAATTTTGCCGGATTAGGAATGAATAAAAAAAATTTATGTAGTTTACTCTGTAATGTAAACTTACCCTCAAAGTTTGAAATTTCTATTTTTTGGTTTCCATCCCATACTTAATTAGTACTTTAGAATTATTTTAATCAGTAATTTTCCCTTAGATTTCCTAGACACCTCTGAGGAAAAATTATGCAAAATTTCAGCCTTCTCTCTTCTCTTTCAGGAAAATGGGAGAAATGGTGATTAATGAATCTGTGAGGGCTTTCAAATTTATGCATTTGTGTAGATGTAACATTTCATAATAAAAATCAAAAATAAGACTTTATTAATTATTCATTCATAAAATTAAGAATAGAGTTCTTATTCATAATTCAAGTAAAACAGCTTAGTCAAGCATTTTAAAAATTTCATTCTTTACAGTGCTTGTTCTTAAAATTCTTTGTTTGTGTTTTTTTTCCTTCTTGTTTGTCATTAAAGTGAGTTGATGTGAAATAGTAGTTCCTCTTAAACATTGTATAGCCATGCTCAAGAACCCATGTCTTTTGCAAACTAGGAAAACCGAGAAGTGAAATGATTATTTTTTTATCTTTTCATTCTGTGTAGTTTATTCTTGTTAGATATTTTGTTAAAATATGATTGGCATTATAAAATGCATAAACCTTGTCAAGTTATCTTTACAAAATGATTGTAGTATTACAGAAGCTCTTATAACATAGTGGAATTTGCTAGCAACCAAATAATTATTACCTTAAAGGCTCATAACTTGCACTTCATCTTCACTAATCACTTGTGAAGATTACTGCTCTACTCTAAGTATTCACATGATTAAAAATAATTATTCTTCACTCTTTTCATTTTTTCTCATTTATTTATTCTTTTGTTATTAATTTTTATTTGTATTTTTTTTAAGTTTTTATTTTTTATTTGCCTTGTTAGGTAAAAGAAGGGAATTTATTAGAAGATGTAAGCTCTCAAGTTTCTAATATGGCATATAAGGTACAATAATTCACTGCATATTATTTACAGTTTATTTAATCTTTTACTGTTTTAAATAGCACTTGCTTAATCCTTAATTAATGCAAGTGAGTTGTTTTCATTCTTGTGTAAATGGAGATGAGATTTTTTGAATTGTGTTTGGTTAAGTTGAAAGTAAATGTTTTTAATCGCCAACACACTGTTAAAGGAAATTGTAGAATTACACATTATTTATGCTGAGTGTTATGACATTTAAAAAAAAATTAAATTATAGTTTAGGTTTCAGATTATATGTACTTGTTTTGTGTTTCTTAATGATCAGTATTACTAAACATATTTGTTATAAAATAGAAACTATTTTCAAGATTTGTTCCTCATATTATTTCAATTAACTTATTCACTTTTTTACCTTTTTTTGACTTATTCAAAAAAGGAGGAAGGGGAGACTTTCAATTCTACTTTTTTCTGTAGAGAAGTATAACTCTTCATTGTGGAGGTGGAATCCTGTTGTAAGATTTCCCTATCACTGAAGCAAGACAATGTGTAATGAAAACTTGTGGTGTTTAGTGCAAACAATAATTCTAATTTTATAGCATTATAATTTATTATGCTATTAAAAAATGTCATGTGGTTCGGAAAGTAAAACCTCCATTTGGCTATAAATAAAAAACTTGCATAGATAAAAAATATTTTATTATATACAACTTAAAACTACAGCTTTTAACTATTTTTCAACAGTTGCCATTTAAATTAAAGCATTTTTTATAGCATTTCACTAATTTATAGGTAAAAAATTTTTTACTGTTGTTTTTACTTAGTATTGTATTGTAACTTTATTTGAGCAGAAAAATTACTAAAATTTAACAAGACTACTTGTATTTTTTACACAAAAAGGCCTTCAGTCTTTGGAAAAAGCAAAGAAAATTTTGTAAAAACCCTTTTCATAAATTACACATCTGATTAAACTTTGAAATGTGTACAATATTTCACAGTTTGTAAAGTGTATATTTGAGATTGAGCTTTGTGTATGAATTTGGATTTTTCAGTAATTTTTGAACATCAAAATCAATTTTTCAATTTATAACCTTTTTATACACCTGGTGATTTAAGTTTGGAAACAGCTTTATACTGCATAGTTGAGAGGTATTTGGAGACAGAAAATAATGTGTTGTACATTTTTAAAAGATTTTTTTTTTAAATCCATATTAGGGTAGAGGTTTTCATTTTTATCCACCATATTGAATCAAACTTTTTTTTTTTTTTAAATAAGAATGTGAACATTTAATATATGATTTTGATTTAACATTTTACATGAAAAACTGATGAAACCTGTTTTTCTGTTAATGCCTTCAATATAAAGTTATAAGCATTAAAGTTGCAATGACAGAATCATGTTTACAATAAAACGAGGTAAATCACGCCACAAGAACAATTTTTTTGCAGTTTACATTCATAATTCATACAATAATGAAGTTCAAAAGTGCTATAATATTGATAATAATAAACAATAACTAATAATTAACAACACAACAAATTAAACAGTTACATCAACTGATATTATTTACTGTAAATGTTGCAATATTTATTTTAAAATTTTAAATAAATTTTTTGGACTCCCTTTTGAAAGCATGTCATTCTACAATAAATGTTCAAAATGCTTCCTCTCTACTGCTTGCCAGTGTGCTAACCACAATTACTGTTTAAAACATTAATGTTTTTTAATGTTACACTTATAACTTATTGAATCATGTCTGGTGGTACATGAGCAGATTTATTATTCCTCTTTTCAATTCGTCAATTTTAGGATATTTTTCCTTCATAGAAACTGATAAATGAATTTTTCTACTTTTATGAATTAGCTGTACATGTTTTTCAAATCATTTTATTTACCAGTTTTATTGCATTTGTTTGTATGGTTATGTATAATTTAGCATTTCTTTATAATTCAGTTAGTGCTTCAAATGAATTATAAATGTTTCACAAGAGTGAATAGTATTATTTAATAAATATACAATAATGTTTATGTGTTTATTTTATTAAATATTAAGCATTTAATTTAATTAATGGATTATTGTTTAAAATTATGCTTCATAGTAAGTTGACTTATCAGCTAGCCTTGAGTTGGATAGCTCATGAATGTCTAATGTTATTTTTCTTCATTCATATGTCTTAATCACAAAGAAACTCATCAAAGTAACAGCATTGCTTATTGTAATAGATGTTTGTTTAACAATATAAAAGTCTAATGTAATTTTTTATTTTAAAAATTATATTCATAAATGGCAAGTGAAGGGTAGGATATATATCGTAGACTGAAAATTTTAAGAATATATGCAAGTATTGATTTGTATTTATATTTTTATACATATTTAAAGGTAAATTGTTGATGAAGAAAAGTGATCCAAAAAATATTTATGGTTACATAACAAATCTTGTCTGGTCTTTAAAAAGTTGATTTAATTTTGATGAATAGCTTTGTCCAAGTGTTTTGATATGTAATGCTTGTATAGACAAAGATTAAGTTGTAAAAAAAATTTAATTAAAAAAATTAGAGTGGTACAGAAGGGTCAACTATGGTGTGTTGGAAGTGAAGAAGATTTGTTTACCCAGTTGTAATTACTTAAGAATGAAGTTGTTATAAGATAATACAATAAAAATAAATAATGACATGAACTAATTTAATACTTGACATAGTTCTTAAGCACATCATTTAAAATGCTTTTAGGTCGGAGATTTCAGCAGACGAGGCTGGCAAGATTTATCTGGAAGCAATATTCCTACTCCTCGCTCACAGCCTACTACTCCAGATTTTTCAACTTCTGAAAAATCCTCATTGTTGGTAGAAGGAAATGCAGCACAAAAGTAATATTTGCTTTAATATTTTATATTAGTGTTATAATTTATTTTACACTTTGAACAGACCATGTCTTCCATGCTTGTTTAAAACATTAAACCTCATTAAAGTAAACTAAACCCTTATAAATTACACTCATGTTTGAATTACAACATGAATTACAAATGTTGTGAACTACAAACAGTGAACTTAAAATGTTAAAGCTATACATAGTACATATAACATTAAGATATATTGTACTATGTTTTGCAGATGGTTTATTCATACTCCTTTACATTATTCTTCTCAAAAAGTAATGGCAACTGTTAATTTTATCAAGTCAAGTAAAATAAAGCCGTTTTTACAAAAATTGTACAGCTGTATTTTTATGGTCCAATTAGTTAAATGCAGTCAGATAATTAAATTTAACCCACCGGGTTGGTCTAGTGGTGAACGCATCTTTGCACATCAATTGATTTCGAAGTCGAGAGTTCCAATGTTCATATCCTAGTAAAGGCAGTTACTTTTGTACGGATTTGAATACTAGATTGTGAATACCGGTGTTCTTTGGTGGTTGGATTCAATTAATCACACATCTCAGAAATGGTCGAACTGAAACTACAAGACTACACTTCATTTAAACTCATATATATCATCCTATTCATCCTCTGAAATAATACCTGATGGTTATTTCTGGAGGCCAAACAGGAAAAAAAGATAATAAAATTTAACTTATCAACTTACCATTAAATGTAATACATTTATAAAAAATATAAATATATAATGTACTCAGTAGTATAAAAATAGAATTAAAATAATAAATATAACTTTACATGGATTATTACCATAAGGAAGAATCGGTTGTGACTAATAAACTTATGGTGAAAATGCTTTTGTTGTTTCTTGTATTAGATATTTATTCAGCTAATGTCTAAATTTTGTAAAGCTTGTTATTAAATTTTAATTTCTGGGCAAAAGTGCTTATAGAAACTGATTCTAGCATAGTAAGTTGAATTTTTATAAGCAGACACATTTAATGCTACATCTGGGGTAGTTTGTATTTAGGTTATTTCTTGTATTATGATCATAATAGGTAGCAGATATTTGAATCTAGAATGATTTCTGTGGGGAGAAATAAGTTAATGGTCAAAGGAGGACATAACCTCGTTATTTAAAAATTGGACAATTTTTAAATAACTAATTAGAATTGTAAGAAAGGCTTACCATAGCTTAAAAATGTTTTTTCATGCTTAGAAAAATAAACATCATATAAAGAAACTATATATTTTTTTTATTTTAATTTGCAAAATTAAACTCTTATTTGTAAAATGTTTATTGATCAAAAGCTTTCTTAGCTGTATTAAAAAATTGTTTATATATTAAATTAAATTTAAACCACAGAAAATAGATAAGTTAAATTTACCATATTAATTCCAAGAATCGATTCTTGCAGCTCCAGTTTAAATTCCACACTGTCATTATATACATACATACAAGGAACATTTAAAAAGTTTTTGGCTTGAAAAAGATTTTTCTGAAACTTTTTTTTATTTTTTAACACAATCACTTTGCAATTCTATACATTTAGACCAATAAATTGAATATCACCTGAATTTCAGTAGTTTTGGTACATTAATATACAGCAGTCTAACCACCTCAGTGAAGAAGACAATAAAGAATCACATCACTTCTAATTATTCCTAAATAGCTAGAGCAGTTTGCTTCTTATTTTTAAAAATGGGTGTATATTTCTAGAGTAGTCTATCACCCCCACTGAAACAGGTTAGGCGAACAGTAGATAGCTGTTCCCAGAACTTCCTTCCAGAAGTAGATTTTTAATAGAAGTAATTTTTTTTTTCTAGAAAAATTTATAAAAAAATTAAGAAAATAAATGAATAACGGATATTAAGCATTATCCTTAATAAACGATTCAATAATAAATCTTTTTTTTTTAGTAAATTAATAGTTAATCTTTTATATGTGATTTAATTTACAGTGGTTTTTTTTTAATTTACTCACACAAAAATACTTTACCATATACGAGGTCTGTTCAAAAAATGCGTAGCCTAACATAAAACAAAATTTACTTTATTTAGAAGTTACTTGTCTGCTTCCCCTTCAAAGTACTTTCCTCCCTGACGCACACACTTATCCCACCAGTGTTTCCACTTTTGGAAACAGTCCTGGAACGCTTCTTTTGTGATGTTCTTTAGTTCCTTCGTCGCATTTGCCTCAGGCTTGGGAATCGTCTCAAATCTTCTTCCTTTCAAAGGTGTTTTGAGTTTGGGGAACAAGAAGAAGTCACAAGGAGCGAGGTCAGGTGAGTAGGGTGGGCGGGGAAGAACAGTGATTGAGTATTTGGCCAAAAACTCATGAGTTCTGAGGGCTGAATGAGTTTGTCGTGATGAAAAAACCAGTCACCACTCTTACACATTTCTGGCCTTTTCCGCTGGATAGCATCCCGCAGACATTTGAGAACTTAAGTGAACTCGATGGTCAGACATCGATTTGCCTGAACCAGGGTGTTGATTTTGTCTACGGTGTGAGTCATCAGTTGAAGTGCAATGATGTCCAGGACACTCATCGTATTCAATCGACTGACAACCATCTTTAAAACGTCCATGCCACTTAAAACTTGTCACATGCTTCATAGCAATGTCGCCGTAAGCCGTCTTGAGCATATCAAAAGATTCACTCGCAGATTTTCTGAATTTAACACAAAATTTCACAGCAACTCTTTGCGCGTTCAAGTCACCCATTCTAAAATTCGCCAAATGAAAAAAAAACACAATTCACCAACAGCCGTGTAGATAAGCAACCAATAATGATATTAGCAATCAAAAAACTGGGTTGTTATCAACTGATCTGTATGAACTTGGCGACGCGAAGCAGATTTGACTGGAACCAACTGGACCCGTGCAATTCAAACAGTCTACATATTTTTTGAACATACCTCGTATCTTTGTTTGCTTTTTATTGTATAACATTCATACTAGCTTTATTGCCTTATTGTTGCTTTAAATTCCTACATGTGTTGTTAAAAATCTTCTTTTTTTCACTTTATAGATTCAGAATAGAAATTTAAACTGGAAAACATAAATGGATTTAAATTAAAAAATTAATTAAATTGGGTTGTTTAGATTAATTACAGCTTAGATGATAACTTTTATACATCTTTTTTTTCATTTATTATTTTTTATTTCTTTGAAGGAGCTCATCAAAACAAGAATGGGAACAGGATACTTGGAATGATACATCAAACACGACTAAGAAACGGCCATCTGCTGGAACAGATTATAGTAAAGACTGGAATAATAAATTAGAAGATGAGGCTTGGGAAATGCTTAACAATTGAGGTTATTTAATTGTAAAAATCTGTTGATTTCCTTTTTTATTTTTGTCTGTAAGTAAGGAGGTATTAAGTTATTTCAGGGAGTGAATATCAGTTGAGGTAGTAATGGTAGAAAAAAATCTTACCTATTTTCACACCTTGAAACAGTTTGAAGTATTAAAAAAAAGAACACTGTTTTTTTTGTTTTTTTTTTTTTTTTTATATAGTCACCGCAGACAACTAAAAAGAAGATAGTTTACCATATTTATTATAGAAAAATGAAATAACTTCAGCACAATTTTATGAATAGTGTTATTTATTTTTGTTTATGATATTAAATTTGTAAATAGAAGTTGAAATTTCTGATTCTTAAAATAAAGAGAATAAAGTATTTTTGATAGAAAATAGAATATGTATACAAATTGAAATACATAAATTAGTTTTTAAGAACTCGTAAATTTACTGGACAATAATATTTAAGATAATGAATTTTTTTAAGTGGAATTGAATATTGCAAAAAACACGACAGGAAAATAAGTAGTTTACAGAATTTAAAAATATACATTTTTTTACTCTATTCTTATTTGTAATTAGTTATAAGTAGTATTATATTAAGTTAGAAAAAAATGTGATCTTTATTTTAGTTGGACTATTATTTTTATTTATATAGAAAAGGCTTGAATATCGTTTATTATTATAACAAAATTGATAAACTGTGTTTTGCTAAACTTTCTTGAGCCGGTTATTATAATATTAGAATTTGAAATAAATATATATATTTTATTATTTAAGAATATTGAATGAAGTGAGAGCCTCAATTATATTATCTATTATGCTATTATGTTTAATGAAAGTAATTTGTTTAATGAAGTGTATAACATACTTTGTAATTAGATAATCATTCCATCAACCAATTTTATTTTAGTGTTTTATCAATAAATCTTTGAAGACAAGTTGTTGGGTAATAAGTGTAATAATTTGTTTTTTGATGTACTTACAGTAAAATGTGAATACACTTTATTCATGTATCATATGTAAAACTAAGAAAGAAAAAAACAGTGTTATGCATTTATATTTCTTTATTATTAATCTTTGGAAAAAAATTAATTCATTATGAATTAAAATGTTTATTTATGTCAGTTTGTATACAATTAATGTTTTAACTCAAAAAATTTTAACTTATGTTATTATCAATAGTATAACATTTACAGAATATTTTATTATTATGTAGACAATTAATGTAATTAATTGTTATATAAATACAACATATGAATGAAGGAAATAATGATTAAAACTAATTAATTAAACTTGATTCCTGCGCTTCAGAAATCTTTCTACTTCTAGGACGTTCCACCTGTATTCTTTCCAACTATTAAATGTTATAGTATTTGTTTTGAAATCCTGCTTTCCTCGATCCTATTAGTGTTGCTAATATCATTTTTTACTATACTCAAAAATCATTTATTGGGTTGCGTAGATTTGTAATAACTTTCTAAAGATTGTCAAAGTTTCTTATACAATCCTCTTATATCCATGGGTCCAACTCAAGAATTTAATTTCTGCTGCTTGTACTTTACTACAATTCTTTTAGATCTGGTCCATGTCTTCACTCTGAAATAAGAGACTGTGTAGAAGTAAGAGACTTTTTCAACGAAAATGTTGGTATATTCAGTAATTGCATGGCATTCTTAAGTAATCTTCAAGAATAACAAACATCCTTTATCAGCCTTACTAGAAAAAGTGGGAAGTAAGTCTTGTCTTCTTCACTGAGCTTCACAAATATTTTCACACGTGGACCTGCTAAGCCCCTGAATTGCAGGGGCACATCTTATTTTGTTCAACATAGGAACTGGGTAAGAAGTGAATACTTTTAAAGAAAGCAATTCTCTCTAGAGAATTGGAAATGCCCCTCAGATACTTTCCATGTCATAGCCACTATAAAAGTGACTGGGTACTAACTTAATTTATTATTTCTCAGAATGAATGAACACCACAGGCGTGTAGGGTTCACAATGTAGTGAAAAAAGTAAGTTTCATTTATTAGATTAATTGGCTCCTACCCTCCCATTATGTTATATACTAATTGGAAATGCTATATTATGCTTAATGAAGAAGACAACAGGAAACCATTTTGCTCTTAACATGTGGTGTCTGTTGGAACTTAAGCATGTTTATGCTTTTTTAGGTACATGTTGTGTTTGTCTTGTCAAATTATCTTCAGTCATTATAGTTATAGCAACAACAGATATTAAGGATTTTAGATGATATTTTTTTTATGAACTTTTTTTGTGTCAGCATGTTGATACTTTGATCACTAAAACTTGTTTTTGAAAATTGCACATTTTGTGAAATATAGTTTGTTAGATGTTGAGTAATTGATATTTAGTATGAAATTGGGATAAAATTGTGGTTATGAACTAGAAGAAACTTTTTATACATTAAAGGGAAAGCTGGAAGGAATTGTTCTAGACAATGAAACTGAGATGGAATTATAAAATATAATGTGCAAAAAAATCAGAATATATAATGTAGTGTTAGTTGAAATTCTTGTAACATGAATGAAATTTTAATTATAATAGAATTTACTGTTTTGACACTTTTATTTCAGTTGAGTAACTTTAGTTACACTGTTATAACACCTATAAGTGTTTCAAAAAGGACACTACACAAAAAATTTGCATAAGTAAATTTTATGTTATTCAGTACATCAGATGGTAAGACAATATTCAAGATTAGTTATACAAAATAGTTTAAAAAAACCTTGCTATGCACTAATATTTATTCCTATATGTTTTTGACAGCTATGTCATTCATCTGCAATGAGAATGTTTATTGTAAACTTAAGTTTGCATATAAATCTGTCAGATGTGTGAGGTAAGCTTCAATTAAAATCACCTGTCTACAGTTTCCAACAAATCAATATTTTGTTTGTTAGATAAATTATATGACATTAAGAAGAATATACAGCATCAAAAGGGTCTTGTAAACCATGACAATTAAGTGTTATCTATGGAACTTCCATAGAACTTAACAGAATGTTTTAACTTTCACTCAGGAAACTTAAAACTTATCCTCATAGGCAGGTTTGTCAGCAGTTATAAAAAAAGCTAGTATAAGCGTCATTCTTTTGTTGAAAAATGAGATTAAGTTACTGAATCATGTTTATTCTAGTGATTCTTATTTTAATAGTTATATGAAGAATTGACAATTGCTGAGTATGGAGTAGTGAAAATCTTTTAGCAACTGACTGCATGCTCTGGTGTACAATTTTTTTCTGTCGCTGTTACAGGTATTTAATTTTTTACAATTTAATATTGTATGTATCACAATCTAACAGTTCCACTGTTAAAACAAACAAGCATGCTGAAATCGGCAAAATGAAAGAAAAAATTTCAGACAATCTACTGTCATTTTGCTAATGAAAAGATATAAATTTTTTGGCCATGATTTTGACTTTTGACAATCAAGATCTGGAGAATATTTTTCCTTAAAATATTAATATCCTTTAAGAAGATATAAAGAAGAAGATATTTTTCTGTAAGAAGATATTTTAGATAACTTTTCCTTTGAGAATATTTAGAGTAGTTCTTTTTTTAGAATATCCTCATACACTTTACAGCCTAAAAATGAATACTAAGAGTGAGAGTTCAAACTAAATATTAGTAAAGTTTCTAATGTACTAAAGAAAAAACTTTAAAAGGCCTACAGCCAGGTTAGACAAAAGTTTTTCAACATATATTGTGAAATCAAAAGATGTATGATTTGATGTCGTGTACTGCTGCTAACAAAGACATTTAAAATGAATTCACAATTCATCTGAAACGCATGAAAGTATATCCCACTCAATACTAGCAACAGTATTTGTGATGTTATTTTAAGGCATCTAATTCAACAAGAAGGAACGGAACAAATTCTTTGTCTTTTATAAAATCCTCCAGAAAGTACTTCAGGGCATTAAGTCTGTACTTCTTGGTGGCCAAAGTATAAACATATCCAGTTTTCGTTGGTTCACGGCCAGTCCAACATCTATGAACCTCAATGTGTATGTAAGGTGGAGCTCCTCCATCCTGTACGAAATGAAGTTCACAGTGGCTTCTTCGAGTCAAGTCATCAGCTATTCATGTAAGTGTTAAGAAAAATTCCTTCTGTTACTGTGTGTTTGGGAAAAAAATTTTTCATATACCTTTTCACAGGAAATAACAAAATCACGTTCACTTTTGGCAAAATATATGTGTTACATAAGTTGGCTAAGATTTTCTATTTGTTATATTAATACATAGTGTTTATTATTGACCTTTCTACTAATTGTTTATGCATACTTGTCACTAAAACTTAGGCTTTGATAAAACTATCTTCTTTGTCAACAAATTCATGTATGTTCACACAGAAATTTTTATGTAAGACTTTGTATAAACTATAATTTATAAGGTTTCATTTTCAACCATTTTTGCAAAATTTTAAATATGGTTGGTTGCAGAATTTGTAATTCTAAACAAGCTGATCCACTCAATTTAGATTGAGCGCAAACATGACCAACTTGTTCTGACAGGAGGTCTTCCAGAACTTTACTTTGTACGCAGACATTGTGTTTTCTAATTGTTTTTACCGGTTGTAAATGGATTACCTTGTTAGTGATCATTTATAATACTCTCTTCTGAAACATCATTACATGATAGTAACAGTTTGTTTTGGCTAATTTGAGCATGCAAAAATTTTTCTCCATAGAAGTAACAGCCATATTTTCTTACTGGATATGCGACACAATATTCAGTATTGACATCAACAGCAGTTGTGTAATTTAAAAACATTCCCTGTAAAACCATCTTAGTTGCATTCTTTATATAAAAAATTAACTTTTTTATAAACCATAAGAAGTATCTTATTTAATATGTCGTATCAGTATGTCATCTTATTTAAAGTTTGTATATGTTTATTTGATATGGTTCTTGGTGTGGAAAAATGGTACAAATATATATTGCCCAAAACTCGGTTTTGTCGTTTTTTAAACATTCTTAATGTATCAACAATTGGAGAATTTTACTGCATAAACATAGCAATTATGTATTTGTGCTTACTTGAGAAACATAATATTATATATAGGAGACTGTTCACTTCTTGTATTTTTATGTAAAAAAAATATTAAAAGCTGTAGTGAGAGTATTATAAAATTTTGGGGATGCATAGTAATTATTTAACATATCTTCAACTGTTGTAATTTTATCCACCTTATCCCCCTTTTAATTTCAGAATTACACTTCATCAGATGTGAAACAGGATGAAAGGATACTGTTTGCCACCTTGCTCAGCTCTCTTAGATACATAATGATTTATACCTCTGAACATTAACATGACACATAGTATGTTTGTTAGTAACATAGTATGTTTGTTAGTCAAGCATTTTTATGTATAATAAAATTGTTCTGTTTCTAAAAGGGGAATACATAAACTTAATCGTATTGCTGAAATTTGAAAAAGGCCTGTCAATAAAGGTGTGAGTACCATCCCCTACCACTTCATTAACAAAAATATAATATTCAAACTGTTCTTTTACAGAATTAATTTAACTTCAATAACATATCAAAATCATAGTGATCCCTTCAGTTAACAAGAATTTACTATTGTACTGTTCTTCCTACATTAAAAAAGAATTATGCTCTTTGAGTTAAAAAAAACACAAAAAAGACTTGTAAATAGTATGCACTACAGATGCTCCCTTCAGTAAATGAAAATGTGTAATTTTTATGCAATATTTCAATCATTTGGCTGCAGTACATTTCCTGAATGCATTCCTAAATAATATACACTATTCAAATATTATTGTATTAAATATTAATCATGAAAGAATTAATATTTGTAAAATCTATGCACACTTTCCTATGAAATATGGTTTTAACAAAATACCTTTCTTATCCTTTTCATGTTTGTTCCTGCACAAACACTGTTCAAATCAGCATATTATCTTGACAGCTGATTTTAATAACATAAAATGAGAGATTAATGTTAACCATATATATATGTACATACATACATACATACACACATGCACAAATATATATATATACAAAATTACAGATGAAGAAATACTGGGCAGCTCGGAAGAGTAAAATAACACGCTTTTCTCAGAAAAGATCCAACTAAAATTGACTTAAGTGGTCCCATGTTGGCCGTAAAAGCATAATAATAATAAATACAAAAAATAAATTTTGTTTTTTATTTTTTTAAATACAGTGAGAATTATCTGAACTATTTTAGTATTGAGTAAATAATTTATGTATCAAGATACAAGAACAGATTTTATGAATTTAGAAACATTAAAACTGTAAGTTTTTTTTACCTATAATCAGACTTTCAGTTGTGCACCATTAGTAATTTGTAAAATATCAATTTCATGCCATGTTTGTTGTAATATATCCACACATACACATTCAAATGCATTAATCCTCTCCTTAAGGTCATCAGTATTCACAACATGAGTTTTGTATACATTATTCCTGATCACATGTTGTTATATCCAATGATTGGGGTGGCCAGTTACGGTCTACTACGTCCAATCCAGCAATTTGGGAATGTATTGTTGAGAGATTCACACATTAATAAACCCCAATGCGGTGGAATATGATTTTTAGTTTTAATTCTTCAAGCCAAAGGTAAACAAATCCTTATAGCAAGTCTAGATAGATATTTGCATTAACTGCGTTTCTGCAAAGAAAAGAGTCCAATCACACGATCTTGAAGCAGTCTTCGCCAAATGTTGACTTTTGAGCTATCTTTAATAGTACAATCAAGTGTAACATGTGGGTTCTCTGATCCCCATGTTCGAACGTTCTGAGCGTTCACATTTCCAGAAATGTAGCTTCATCTGAGAACATAACTTTTCAATCATTTTCACAGCAAATTCCTTTCTAGCAGTGTGATATTATGGTATAAGGTGCTGCAATATTTGTAATTTATTAGGTTGCAATTTTCTTTCTTCAAATCGTCATGAATGGTAAATTGCAGAAGATTTAATACGTGCACTGCACTCTTGAGTCAACTTCCCTGGGCTGCAAACAATCTAACTTTTTTCATTTGATGTTCTAGGTCTGCCTGCTTATGTTCAACACTGCCGGATTGTTGAAATTTATCATACCATGAGTGAATACTTGTTCTAGAGTGGCTCTAGAACAATAGTTGTACAGACTCCTAAAATTGTGCATCTGATTTTGTTTCAATAAACCTCTCTATGCATCATGCTTTCATCTGTGGATTCATGGTGACTGATGTATGTAATCACAGCACAGTTATAGTATTTGCCTAAGGAAACTTTGAGTTGCCTGTTAAAAGATTAACCATTCATTAATAAATAGACTAGTACTCTTTTCTAATAAGACATCAAAGTTCAGATAATTATCGAACACCCGGTACTTAGGTAGTTTAATTTTTTAATCATAACCAGTGTACATTTAAACAAATAGTTACAAAACATTTTTTTGTTAATTGCCTATGCAAAGCCAGCAATTAAATAAGGCAAAGAAAACAAAAAAATAAATTATTGAAGAATGCAATTCAGGATGTAGGCAATACTGTGATTATTTCTACGTTACTGCATTTGTTAGAAGTACAAAAACCAGTTGAATATCTGCAGAATAATCAATTATGTGAATTTTCTTGATCATTACAATTTTTTAAATTATTTTCAAATAGTAATGTGAACTAGATAAGTGCAATTAAAAAAGTGTAACTAAAGATTCTGTTCCTTTCAATGGTCTTGTTTGATTATCAGCTTACTTGTTATAAGTTTGTAAACTCATGTTTGAGGTTGTAATAGTAAAAACAATTTCTGATGTATTATGAGAAATTAAAAAAAAAACCTTTTAATTACCAGGAAAAATAGAGAATGTATCGTGAAGTTCTCTCAAGACTTTGATAACATATTCTACTCATAAAAATAATAAGTCATTTATAAATATATGTTCTAAAATGATTTGTGAGTTACGGTTAGTGAATTCTTTTGGCGATTTCAAATTAGTGATTTCTTTTTTACTTGAAAAATTGAGTAAAATAGGTTCCACAACCGTAGATTTTGAGAAATCTGGAGAGAAAAAGCAATAAATTGTGGCAAAAATCCTTTTTTTATGTGTGATGTACAACTTTGTTAAATAAAATAAACCTATGAAACTTGTAGAAAATTTAATTCTGAACAAAATTGTGTAAAATACATTGAATAAAACAACAAAAAGTTAGAATTTTATTTAGAAAAGGTACATTACTACATTCTTCAGAAAAGTACTTATTTACTGTAAACAAAAACCAAATTCTTTATTGGTGATGTGAAAAATTTGAAAAAAAATAACTGTTAAAGAATAAAAACTGGAAATTACACAATAATTGTATTTTTTATTAATGACAAATAGAACTTATTTGAAAATTTATTTCTAAGTGTAGTAAAATAACAGCTGATCAACAATGCACAATATTATATTAGAGTTTAAGTCATTCTGTAAGATACATTAAGTATAATGGTGGTGTGGACTGTGCTGACGTTAGCGAAGGTTTTCTGTGAATTTTAGTTGAACATGATCGGTTTGCCATTGACGTAACGCCGTAGTTATTTACAACAGAGGAATACGCTGATATGGTATTCATTTTGGGTGTGTGTAATAGTAATACTGCAGTAGAATATGAATAAGTTTTCAGGATTCCAGATCCCGAAACGATTAGCTGGACTTTTCGCATTCTTCGGGAAACAGGTTCACTTCCTAGTATACGTACAGTAAGTAACTTGAAGGTTTGCCCGTCATTTTGTCGGCGAGCGGGTTCATAGTAACATTTAACTAGATATAATCTGATTACTAATGACGTGACATAGAATATAAAATGCAAACACAACAGACTATAGTGTATGTAATGTCTGATGGCGGCTCAGTAGTGCGCTGTGGTATCCCCTCCACTGCTATTAGTATTTCTCGGTGACTTCTTTACCAGCAGTCGAAGTATTGTATTCGATAAATCACATTCATTAATATCCAATGACTTGCACCGTATCCAATTATGACGTTACTGTTGGTAACGAAATATGTTCTGGTAGTTAGTTATTACAAATGAAATCATTTAAGTCTAATATTTTATTAATGTATATGAAGTAATTTTTTCTTCAAAGTACATGTTTTTTCAAGTATATTAAACTACGGGTTTTCCATAAATAAACAGAAACAATGACGTGTATACAAAATTATATGAAATTAAAGGCTATAAGGTTATGATTTTTTTTCACGTGGTGTAGTTATTTACGAAAATAATTTTTAAATTGTACGTACACATTACTTTTGTAGGAACCAGTAGCAAGAGTTCGCATGCCGGGTTGTAGGAGTGGTGTAGAGGCAGCTTGCAGGGAGGACCCTCCTTTAGATTTTTACATACACTATAATGCAATACAATGACTCGGTACCCTAGACGAAACAGTTGGCGAGGGACAAATTTTCAGCTCATGTATTGTACCAGCTACGAACGATCTATCCAACACGACGCTGTTATTGATGAACATCAGTACACGACGTCTTTCTAAGCGAATCGGTGTTTCACATTCGATGGTTTGAAGACACCTAAATAAAACAAGTTTTATCCTTATCATTAATAGCCGGTTCAACATCTACATCCAGGAGACGGTCCGCTTCGCTTGGAGTTCTGCATTTGGTGAAATACAAATTGACAATTAGAAGTTTAATGCTCACTGACGAGATAAATTTCACTCGACATGGCATCATCAACTTACGCAGTGAGCATATATGGGCAGAAGTAATTCTTCATTAAACTGTGGAAGTCGCCAATTTTCAACCCCAATTGAAAATTGCCGATGATTGTTAGCGTCAATATACGGTGTGGCTTTCTTCACAATCAGCCGTTTGGACCGTTTGTATTACGTGGCCGCTTAAATTCTGAAGTCTTCTTGCACTTTCTTTAAAAATTTCGCAGATGCTTGAAGATGTTCTTCTAGTGCTGAGAAGCAAAGTATATTTCCAGCACGATGGCACGCCTCCCCACTTCTCTTGCAACGTTTCCACCCACTCAAATCATCATTTCCCTGATCCTGTGGAATTCCCATTCCTGGCCACCAAAATCGCTTGATCTAACATTTTTAGATTTTTTCATTCGGGGATGGATGAAAATATTGTATAAAAAACAAAAAATACATTCTCGTGAGGAATTAATTGTCCGCATTATGGATGCGGCTGAGAAACTAAAGGACAGCCCTGGAAAACTAAAAAGAGCAACAGAAGCGCGCCAAGAAATGTTGAAATTGGCGGTCTCATTTTTGAACATTTATTATAAACTGGTACGTATAAATGCACTTTGGTCTAGTATACTGTTTCTATATAAAATTTGATTTTTTCAAATGTTTCGTTTTATTCAATTTACCTTACACTATTTCATTCAGAATTAAATTTTCTAGGAGTTTTGTTTATACATTTTATGTGTTTATTATCCATTTAACAAAATTGTATTTCAAACATAAAAAACAGGAATTTTTGTCCCCAATTATTGGTTTTTTCTCCCCAGAATTCTCAAACCTACTGCAGATACAGATCTGGGACCTATTTTATTCGATTTTCCAAGTAATAACACCATAAGAAATCACTAATTTTGTCCCTAATTAACTTCTTAAAAATTTCAATACGACCTCATTTCACTGGGGCAGCTGAAATCTTTTACTAATTCGGAAACGAATCATTTTAGGACATGTGTTTATAAATTAGCATTATCTTCACGAGTAAAATAGGTTATGAAATGTCCGGGAGGACTTCGTGGTGCACTCTGTATAAGCAGTTGACAACATACTGCAATACACTGCAAACTTGATTAGTAGAACTTAGATATGAACCGATGAATTTCAGTGACAATTTAAAATAGCTGTTTTTTATATATAAATAAAAACCTTTTCTAATTTATGAAAATAAAAAACATTGTTCACAATACATAAAACGTATATAATTACAAATAAGGAGTTAAATATCGATTCAACTGCGCAAAGTTAAACAAAATGGTAGGTCATGTAATTGATCAAGTTAGTTACAAAACAGAAAATCGCGTGGGCGATATCTAATGTGCTGTCAAATTCATAAACGTCTATAATGTCTGACAACAAAAAGATAGAAGAAGGATTAGAATATATCAAAGCAGCTGAAAAAAGGTAAGACTTAATACGTGTGAAACAGTTTTGTTTATCCGTTTCCTTGTTTTTGTAATCAATTTTGCATTTCGAATTCTTATCTCGTTTTACAACGCTCGGTAAAGTGACGGACACAGTAGTTTATTTTTTGAAATGAAATATAACTTTTAATCGTTTATATACAAATAAGTATTATGGTTGTGGCATACAAAAGTGTTGTGTTGTAATTGCTGAATGATATTGCCTACTAAAAATTGTAAAGATCAGTTTAAATAAAATTAAAATATTGGTTTTTCATCAGTGTATTGAATCTTTAATTGCATTATCCAGTTTGAGATACTTTGTAAACCAGTAAATAAAATTATAAATAAGCAAAATTTTATATTATACCTTTAAAACCATACCATAATTTAATGTTTGTTAATTGTCAATTTAAAAAAAAACAATATACCAAAATTAATCAAAAGTAAAAAATGTTTGCATATATTTCTCAATGTATTAGTAGATTCAGGAGAAAGCTCTACATGGTTCTATGGCAATTATATAGTAGAAAAACGTTTCTTTTGATCCTAAAACCAATTTAATAACATTTAAATGCTATTAAAATCTTAACAGTTAATATTGACTATTCAGTAGATTCATTTTATGCTGTTAAAATGTTATTGTAAACATTTTAATAAATTTTAAAATGTTAATTTGCCATAGTACAGCTCTAAATTATTAATTTAACTTCCTTGATAATCAGTAAAATATACTTTATTTTATTCAGTTTTTAATTAATTTTTTCTTTTAGCCTCAAGACTTCATTTTTGAAATGGAGACCTGATTATGAGGTAGCTGCAGAAGAATATTCAAAAGCAGGTAAATAATTCTGAACTAGATTTACATTAATTGATTATTACTGTTAATTTTTTATATGTGGGTAATATTTTGGGTTTGATATTCAGATATATAGAATTATTTATACCACAGAATATAAAAATAAACTTACAGGACAGTAGAAATAGTATTCATGTGATCTATATAATGTATTTTTATGTACCAATCAAAATAAACATTTATTTAATTTATATAATAGGGAGTTTAGCTCTTTATGAAGATTTTGCTTACTGGAATCTTGAATTTTCAGGGCAAAAAGGGGAAAATAAATTATGAGCTTTAATATTACCACTACTGAACTAGTCAGGCATTTTTATATTTACAGGTTGCACAAATATGATGGCAGATAAAAATTGATTCAGAATACTGTACTTATAAAACTGGTTGAACAAAACATATATGAGTTTATCTTTGGTAGTACAGTAGTACAAATTCCGTTTAGCAAGAGCACTAGTAGTGTCCTTTCCAAAAAGGTTACTAATTGTGTTATGGGTAATCATTTGACAAAATTTCATGAAATGAAATTGTGGTTACAGTTAATTATAATTTTTGGACTAAGTATGAAAGGGTCTCTTCCAGCAGACCTTCAATCTATGTTTGGGACCAGAATTTTTTTGAGATAATAGTTTGTTAATCTGAAATATTAAAGGTCACTTGTGTGTTTCTGGATGTTAGTGTGGTATTGGTTAGGGTAGGTAGACATTTGTTTATAGTTGTCATAAATCCACATGATACGCTTCTCATGAAACAGGTATTCCATTAAAAGTGACTAATGCAGATATTTGTTTTAGTGGTAAGGTGAACCCCTACAATAGCAGGATCAAAGACAATATAGAATTCATGAAAATTTATAGAGCATGTAGATGAAGTTCAAAGATAAATGTCTTTTGAACCAAGATAAGGTATATAGCTATTTTTCATTGAAAGTAATATAAATTGTTTCATGCCAAAAAATGCTGAAAATTCTAAAAAAAATCTTCTCATTCTGCAGTTAGGTAAAGATGACCAAGTTGGAAAATTTCATCTTTATTCAGGCACTGTACCATCATATTATCTTACAAAAGTGCAGGATTTCCTCAATAAAGATTTCCCAGGTTGTTGGATTAGCCAAACTAATTAAATTACATGAGCCTCTTCTTTAACTACTTTTTGTTTAAGATTCAATAAAGATTTAGAATATTGTTTACGCCCTTACTTCCAGTCTTGCCGAACTCAAAAATCAAATCACCACTACAATTACAGAAGTGGCTTCAGTTTGGATGTGTATCATCACCAAAATGAATATTTTATGAAAATCTTGATGTTCTTTGCTATAAATGATGTCCCAACCAATTCTGTATTTTGAATAAACTTCAACATTTGTAACCTTCTTTTTTGAATCACTTTGTATTTATGTTCATTTTTTTATAAGAAAAAAATAACTTGAAAAAAAATGTAAGGAAAATATAGATCAACAGTAGTTAGATTAAATTAAATATCATTTTTTCTAAATTATTTAAATTTTTGTTGATAGGGGATGAAATTTTGTGAATTGCATCATTATTTAGAATATGGTTTGTTAGTTGTTGACAGAGTCATTTATTCAGTTTTTTTTTTGTATTATATATAGATCAGTTTCATCTGTAATATTATACATATGATATACCATATACAGCACAACAGTTATACAAAAAAGGATTCAAAAAGTTCCTGGAATTGTCTCATACAGTTTAAAATAGTAATCATAATAGATAAATTTTTTATCTTTACACTGGTAGTACTCGTGATGTCACAGTAAGCTGAATCATGTTCATGTTTATATACAACAAGAATTTCCGAGTTTTTTCCTTGCTTTCACAAGGAATTTCATCACAACTTACTACTCTTCAAAATCACAATTGATCTTCTCCATCTTCACAGTAGCAAAACATATGTGTACAAAAACAGAGCTACATTCAACATAATTTTGTCGAGAGAACTGAAAAAAAATTGCATGAATTGTTAATAATCACTATGCCACTGCTCCCAACCTTAAGTGTTGTCATTGCACTCACAATAAAATTAGTATGCAAACTTTATTGTTATATCTAGTATGATAAAAGAATTTAATGTTATTTAGGTTATTTATTTGGTTTTCCTCTAAGTTTGTCATTACTTTTGCCGGAGAGGAAAGCAAGGAAAAAACTTTACTGAAAGCCTAAAATTTCAGTAAAGTTTACTTTCTTCTCCTTTGAAGAAAAACACAAAAGAATAATGAGTCACAAAAATAGAAGAAAATTACTATTCATTATAAATCATTAATAAATAAACTTTATTTAATATAATGTGACAACCAACAAAATACAACCTCCTACGATAATTTTTATTTTGTATAATGTTTATTCAAAATTGATCACTTACTTTTTTGGAATAATAATTTTAATTGAAATTAATAAATAAATGAGAGTTGTTTTTTAATGTCTCTTATAAACAATATCTCTTAAAAAAATTATTATTTTTATTTTAGAAAGAAAACAATCAAATTATGTACTTTGTAGGATTTATCTTAAGCGAGTGTTCAGATAAGACTCCAAATAAGTGTGCGTCTATTTTAATTGTAATAGAGAAACAAAAGTTAATACAATAGAGAGGAATGAGTTAAGACATTAATGTAAGAAAAGAAGAAAAATTAACAAGTTATGGTGGGGGGATCGTGTAGTCACATAATATAAACTATGCAAACATCAAAAGTCGACAGTGGTAATATAAATTTACACAGAAAGGCAGTTAATAAGTTGAAATTATAGTTGAATATTAAGTAAGTATTCATGTAGAGTAAAGATTATGATGGATTCTGGTCTAACATACAGAGATAATCTTGAATTAACTGAAGGAAAACTTATATATACAGCCATGTTTCAGGTAAATTAGTGGGGAAAAAACAGTGCTCAAACAGAAGATTACACTTTTTTTGTACTGCAAGTTTAATAGAAAAATTTCATTATAAGTTTTCATTAAGAAGATACATGTTCTGCATTTCCTGTTAGCTTACTCAGCCATTGTTAACCAGTTAACTAAATCTTAAAACTTAAATCAATTTAATAGAAAATTATCACTAAACTGAGAAAAATAATGTGTATGATAGTTATAGTGAAATTTTACTGGTTTTCTGTTAAAGAAAACTTAAGATGGTGCACCCCCCCAAAGTCGGCACAAACTAGATACAGATTCTGAAATGTCAGAGTGAAATGAAGATAAAATCTGTGTTTTTCCATGCTTAATATTTGAATCATTTATTTCAGAAGTTGTTCCACAACAAGGTTTTGAAATAAATAATTAATTTGTGTTTAAAATAAAAATTTGTAATATTTTTTTAGTCTTCTGTTTAAAAAAGAAAGTTTGGTGGAAAAATGTGGTTTAAAATAAGTAATTGTTGAAGCTGATTTTTCTGATACTTATTTTTGCATTGAACCTGTATTAAAATATATTCGGGTCAATCCATTTGAAGTGATCCAAGGGTGGTTGCTTGACCAATTCAAAAAAATTAAAACTTATCCACTTGTTTCCTACATGTCTCGACCTTAAAACTATTTTTTTTAAATTTTTATTTAAGCAGTTAACCTGAGGCAATCGTTTTTGTTATGGTGTGCACACCTATTTTTGTGTTTGTAAGGGTTTACAGTAAAATTCATAACTAAAAAATTATTAGTCTCGGAAGGATGAAACAAAAAGCAATTTTATCATATTTTCTCAAGTTAAAAGATGATCCTGTGATTTATTTACCTGTCTCTCTTCTTTCTATGAGAAAATTACCAATAAGGTTGAATAAGAAAAACTCTGAAAGTTCACTTTTGGTAATTTTTTCAAGAGGCAGGGATGGCATAGACAGTTACAATTATTTTTTTTATATGTTAGGTGTGTTAGTAGTTTTACCATAAATAATATTAATGGTGATATACTTACCCCTAAAATTTTATGAATTGCTGAAAACAAATTAATTTTTAAAATACAAATTTTGGCTCCAAATAATTCTGATGGGGCTGGTGATAAAAGTTTCAAATTTTGCACAACTTGCAGTATTTTTGTAGATGTTTATGGCAAATAAAAATATTTCTGTTTGTTGTTCTAATAAAAAATTTATAACCTCTAAAATATCATGAAAAACCTGTTAAAAGCGATACCATTTTGACTCACTAAATAAGTGCTCCAAGGGGGTTTCTTGTCTTCTTGGCAGTTTAATATTTTTATACTTATTACTATACTTGAAATGGACTTGTTTGAACCATTCAATTGCAGTGTTCATGTTATAACAGGCACTTGAATTCATTTCCAGTTGTCAGAAAAATTTATGGTGCAAGATGCTCGTGCATGCTTTGCAGTTACAGACTGGTCAATCTGACATTAGTCAGTGACATGTTCACATCTTTACAGAGTGTCTGAAATTTTATCCCGTATTTTGAAGTGTTATTAAATAAATAAGTTTTACTTAGTAATATTATATTTGCAAATTTTAAAACCAGTTAAATTTTTTACATTATTTTTAAGTAATTTCACATAAAACAATGGAAGAACAATGTTCCATAGGAATTTATGTTAATGAAGAGTGTCATAAAACAGTGTATGGTATAATGTCAAAAGAACTCATAAAAATTTGTGAATTTATTGATGAAAACAAACACTTATTTTTTTACATATTAATTCAGATGTCACTTGTTGAAGTTTACTGAACAAATGTTTTTGTCAAAATTCAGTCACCTGCCTATGGACAGTTCTGTTGCAACCCTTTGAGAACTCGTAAAAAAACAGTTAAGAAAAACTTAAGACAAATAACATTAGTGCAAGCTCTTAAGAACAAATTTAAATTTAGTTCCTGGAAAGTCTCTTCCTGTTAACTGTTTTAAAAGTATTTTTCTCATCAGAACAAAGAACATATGAATACGAAGACCAAAAGCAATACATTGCCCCACATCACAATATTGAACAATTGGATGTGCTTGTAGCACTTTATCAAAATTGAAAAAAATTAAGCGTGGATCAAAGGCCATTAGCATTAAAATTTAAAATAAATAAAGTATCTGAAAAGTAATTAACTTTCATTGTTACAAAAACAGGCTATTTCATTGAAGAATAATTAAAATTTTGCTACAATTTATTTTTTCTTTGATAGTGTTTACAAAAATAAACCAATATAAAAATAAAAATGAATTCTTGAAAAAAGATATTGGCTACTCATTGAAATCTCAATTTGGGTAAGTTTTACAAGTACTTTTGAATCAAAATTGTATTAGGTTACTGGTATTGGTTAAGTTATTAAATTACGACCTAATTTTAATAATCTAAAAAAAAAAACTTTTACAAATATTGAAAATGTCAACTTCAACAACAAAGGAGACAACTTCAAGTGCAAAGAAGACAAGAAGGCTTTGCAATCGTCGTGAAGGATTGGTTAGGAAGTTGCAGTGGAATATAGTAGTAGACTAGCAGGTGGTTTGATTAAAACAATGATTATACGTAATGGGCAGAACTTATAAGTACCCTAAATTTTGTAGTTTATAAACAATTAATAAAATTAAACCTCCGAATAACTTACAGTAACATGGCTAGAAAGTGGGTGCTGCTTGTAGATATATAGTTTATGAAGATATGTTAAGGGTGTCTCAATAAGAACGTATTTAATTAGGAAAAAAACTCACTTTTTTGTCTAATATTTTTATTGTAGTGTAAAGTAGAATGTAGGTGGTTAAATGTGGAATAATATGTCAGTCAAATGACCACCATGGGTTCATTGCAGGTGTCCACTCTTTTAATAAATTTTTCAAGTACATATTCACATGTCTGTAAGTGTCAATTTCTTCAGTACTGATGTTAACATTTTATCATTGCATTATTGAAAATAAATGATATGATGAATTAGCTAATTCACAAGACAAACTCTACCCCATAAAGTTGGTGTACAATGTATTATATAACTTGTGAAGTTTAGCAGAATCGTTCAGTTAACACTACTTCATGTAATAGCTTTACTCGTGTTACTTTATGGTGATAATGGAATAGGGTACATAAACATTCATGCACACTGAATTTTTATTATCAAACTGTCAGTTAGTTTACATACAGTGTAAATCAAAACATTAGCATAAAAGTTTTATTTTGGATTAAAGGAACTGCAAATTTAAAAATTAGGGTTAATAAAAAAAATATTTTTATTTTTAAAAATAAAGTCAATACATTATTTTAGCTAAAATAAATAATTTTTTTCTCTAATAGACAAGATTTTTTTACTAAATAACTGATTGTGCTGTTTCAAAATAGGGTTTGCCTTTTTTGATTCAAGTAATTATTTTAAAGCTGTGATATATAAGATCACTTCAGAAAATTATGTAATAATTAGGGGACTTACATAATCCTCTAACTTGTAATCAAAATTCTCATCACTTTGTTGTGAAGTTCTGGATATAAAGTCTGAAGCATTTTTACTTTTGAATGCATAATTGGAATCAGTGCTAATAGATTTGTTTGGTTCTATTTTATAATTTATCAATTAAATGTATAAAATCATTAGTTAATGTAATGGACTCACAAATGTTGATGTTCTGTATTGCTTTATATCAAAGGTAAGAAACATGCTCTGCAAAAATATTTTAATTTTAAATTGATGCACACTTTTGATTTATGCTCTACTGGGTACATATGTTTTTGAATAACTAACATTAACTCTGTTATGTATAGCTCATTCATAGTATCTTTTTTGTTCTATAGAAAAAGGATGGAAAGTGATACCATGTAAATAAAAAACTAGGAATAAGAACATAATACATAAACAAGAAAGATCAGCTTAATGAAGAACATTTTGTTTTTGTAACCTGTACAAAAATTATTTTTACAACATATTTTATTATCTGTTGTTTAGAGAAGTATTTTATTGAGAAACAATATTTCAAGTCACTCTAGGTGACTGTTAGTAGATATTTCATTGTTTTTGCAGTATGAGGTTTGTTGTTAATAACTCTTAAGAATGAGAAGATATTTTTAAAAGCAGTTGGATTGCAGGTTGTGTGCAATCTTTTGTAGTATTTTAATTATATTAAAAATTATTTTAACTTAAATTAAATAACAATTAGATACAATTAATTGATACAGAAACTAATATGAATTAATTTAAATTAAGTGTAATTTAATAATAGTACGTTTTTTTGTTGTTTCAGCAACGTGTTTCAGGAATGCAAAATCATATGAGCAATGTAAAGAGTGCCTATTGAAAGCAGCAGAATGTCATAAGCAGAATAGATCGTATCCTTTTGTATAATATATGTGTTTGTTTTCATTGTGAGTGATATTACAGTTTCCAGTGATATAAATTATTTTACTATATGCATTTTTGTTTTTTTTCCTTGCAATTTGCCTTATTATTTTCTGTGTTAGATGTTGTTTTCGTAGTATTTATTTTTAGCAAAAATTTTAATGTTTGTTTTTTAGTGTTTGTTTGTGAGAAACAAAACAAACTTGCCAGATTCATGCACAAGTCTGCAGAAAACAAGCATAAATATTAAAGTACATAAACAGCTCAGACCTCACAAACAAAATAAAAAACAACACTCTATAACTCAACATTAGCATCGTTTGACATAACAAATCTGTAAACTAACAACCCAGTAACAGAAACATTTTCAGTTTTTTAAAATAGACTAACATAACAAGGTACCACAAGAAAATATCCCACAAATCATAAACACTCTAAAAAATTATTGCAAATAAAACATCACATACTACCTGACGGCCATCCTATGGATTCCCCTATTTCCATCATCCTAGCTGAAACAACATTTCTGCTAGGTTATGTTTTTTTTTATATTACAGCACATAGCACAAACATTATTAAAAACAATAAATATGACTACAAAATGTTTTATTTCTTCTATTTCTTTTTTAGTTTATTATGTATAACATAGTATAATGAATTTTTTATTATGTATTTATTATTATTGTTTATTATGTATAATTTAGTTTTTATGTATAATGTATAGCTCTAAAAATCAAGTTTTTATATACACAAATGTTTTGTATATGTGGGTGATTAGAATTTACATGTTTTGTAATACTATTCATTGTGGGTTTTCTGTAAACTGATGTTTCTATAATATTGTTTATTTTAATTTCAATATTTAAAAGAAGTATTTTTTTTGTTCTTTCCCAGTTCAAATTAAATTTTTAATTTTAATCATAATTAATAATTATCAAGTTTATTTAAAATGATCAATTGCTCATTATGTATAGTTATACATAATGAGCAAATGCATTATACATATAATATTATATATGACAAAAATCATCTACATATCTTATTTATAATAGTACTCTGTGTACCCAGTATACCATGAACTATATAATACATTCAAAATATTATATAAAAATCTCAGACGTAATTGTAGATATAGCTGAACCCATAGATAGTCCTTATGTTTGTGAATAACATTCATTCTTGTATTGAAAATAATTTTGAAGACAAATATTCCTTACAATGGTGATCAATACATTAGTATATTTTGGGGTTTCCTTTAAATGATTTATTATTATTATTATTATTATTATTTCTATTGTTTTATCAACTGGTATATTAAGGTGCATGTTTGTGATTTAACTTACCATTTTAATGTTAAGTGGTAACTTTAATAAAATTTAACGTACCACTTTGTAACCATTTTTAACACAGTGTTTATATTCAAGATTCATTTTTTTTCTAAGAATTTTAGCCGTTTTAAAATTTTTATTTTAGCTGTTTTAGGTGCCGTTTTAAAATTTATTAATGGTCTTACAGGATTATTTATTTTATATAACTTCAGTAACGCAGTAAGTTTTGGGTATGATGGTACATATGGATACAATATTGAGTGTAATATTCATTTATATTTTAATATTAAGTCCATTATAATTTTTAAATATTTGTTTGTCAGGTCTTTTATCACTTTAAAATCATTTTCTTCAATGTAATTAATTATCTATAAGTTTTTTGAACTTATTTTTATACATAATTAGTTTATATTAGTCTTGTCCGATTTTTATAATATTAGATCATCATCATTAAACTCTTTTTCCGTTTGATAACCTCAAATTTTATTTGTTTATTAATTACATTGTTTTTTTATATTATGGCCAATTACATTTTTTATTTGATTCTTATTCAAAATATCCAATATTTCAATATTATGTTCAGTATCAATTGTAATATTTTAAATTATATTATGTATGTTACAATCATTTAAATTGGATTTGAAAGAATTTGAAATTATAGATGTTTCTTTATTATCAAAAAAACACTTCAAGTAAAGTTTTAAAATTGTTATTTAATCACGATTTTTGTTTTTGATATCAAAATTACTGTTATGAGAATTAGGTTTATTATAATTTCTTAATAGTTGTAACACTTTACAAGGTAAAATAAGGTTGTTTTTATATGGGGTATAAACAGGTAGTACTTGCATATGTCACTTATTTTTTGTATTACATTGGGATTCTTATTGTTATAATTCCTTAATTGACTTATTTTTTTATCAAAAGTTTTATTTAATTTCTCTTTATGGTTGTCTTTTTCAAAATCAATTAAATCTTCTTTTGTACTTTTGTACTATCTTTTGTATATAATATATATACATATATAAGGTTAAATACTGTAAATTAGAAAAAAAAATTGACTAGCCTTTTTTCCTGTGTGTCTATTACTTCAAAATATTATCCTAACAGTTAAGAATCTATTAATAAACTTTATTACTTTTAACTGATTTAGTAGTAACTTGTACATTTTTTTCATGCATTCAAATGTTAATAATAAGTTTGCAATTAAATCTACTTATTAAAAGTAGTTTATTTTGTAATTTATTCTTTTTTATTCTTTATAGTACAATACATATAAAGTGCAAATACAATAAATATTGAGAATAAAAATGTTCATTAAGAACACTAATATTGTGTCAGTACTCTAAGAATAAATTCTGAACACTGAACAGCCTTGTTAAGGTATGATCTTTATTAAATAAAAAAAAGACTTGTCTCTGAAGAGTTTTATTGAGGTTAATATAAAGCATTTTATTTTATATTGTATGCATTCACCACTCACTAAACCTGTTAAAGTATGAATTTCCTGATAATAATTTATTTGTAATTTTCTGTATATAATCTACCAACTGACAAATATTATATTGTGCATCTAATCTGATAAGAGACAAAAGGGTACCAATATTATATTATATTTATCTTTAATTGACTGTACAGATTGTTCCATGCTGCTAAGTAAGTATTTTTTATTTATTTTTGTTTTATTATATAATTTAATTTTAAGGTAGTTAATGTAATGAATTTTTTATGTTCCTTTATAAGCATATTTTATGTTGTAACTATATGATAAAAGTGGAAATTTAAATCTACTTAAGTTACTCTACTCTATTTAAATCTACTTAAGTTATTTCAATCAGTAGTCATTGTTAGCAACAATAGTTTAGTAATTTTGGTGTTATTTTTATATTCATCCATTTATAACGAATGCTACAATTTATGATCCCATTGAGTGTGAAGTACAAGTAATAATCTAATTTTTTACAGCGAAATTAAATTTCACACCTGAAATTCACAGGCATATTCATGACATTTATGGGTCGAATAGTATTAGTGACATTAAAGCAACAGTGGTGCTGTTCATTATTTCATAAAAGTACATGATAAAAATTGTAGACAAAAAGGGTGTCTTGCTTGTCGTATTTAATGTGAATGCCGATTTGTATTGTGAACCATTAAAAAAAATCTTAGAAAAGTTATAAAAAACTGCGTGGCATGCTATTTTGCAGGATTTTGTTTTTACTTGACAAGCCAGACTACATGGCTAATCATACAATGAGACAGTTTAAAAAATTTCATTGGAAAATCTTTGGTCATCCATTCTGTAGCCCTGACTTAGCTTCCACTAATTATTTTCTTTTTTTCATCTTAAACATTGACTTTCATCACAAAGATTTGACAATAACGATGAACTGAAAAATGGCATTGCTGCATGTTTTAAATAACTGGCAAAATTTCTTGAAGAGGGAATGAAGACGTTATCGAAAGCTAAAGAAATGTGTGTTGAAGTTGACAGCTACATAGAAAAATAATAAATAAATGTAGTTTTTATGGGTAAGAAAACTGAAAAATATGAATAAACTTTGTTCATATTTTTCATTTTTGTTTTTATCTCAACCGACCTTACTTTAAAAATACATTTTGTGTATAGTCAGCATAACTTTAATTTTTATTTTTTAACAGTTTGCTAAATAATTTTAGATTGAATTGAGAAGTATAAAATATTTAAACTAAATATTTAAATAGTTTAAATCTAAACTAAACCCCTCCACCATCTAACTTCAATCCTGACATTGAGAATCTTGCTAAAACAAATTAAAATTGTAGAACAGAGTGAATTACATGAACTTATTGAACCATTTGGAAACTCAAACATTGTACCCAAACATTGACAACGTGCTCAACACAGAGGACGTATCGACTGACATCCATGATCTTATTGCAGCCTAAGACTTGACTACTTCTAAAATGAACTACAATGATTCTGATGATGAACTCAGATTTACTATCACAAGCCAGAGAATAGGTTAGAAAATTAAAGCAATATTTCTTACAGAAAGGGATTACCAGGTGTTATTTTAATAAGTGCAGTCGCTTATTGAAAAAGATATGTACCAGGACTTGGTTTAAAATAGTTTAGTTTAAACTATCTACATATAAATAAACTGTACTTATTTGTATTTGGTTTTTATTTTGATTTTTACATTATTTTTTGTAAATGCGTTTTGATTACTATTCTTGTAAACTGTAACTTCTTTGATTAATATTTTTGTAGTTTACATTGTTTTTATTCCATTTTAGTATACATAATACAGTAATTTTATTCTTTTATTTTATTGGTCGATACAGTAGTACAGTATTATTTTTTTTTATTCAATTATGAACATGAGGGGATCTAGTTTTATTTTCAGAGAAATGATAAAAAAAAACTTCAAATTTACAAAGTGGTTTAATTGGCAACTAATTTAAAAAAAATTTAATCTACAAAAAATAAAAACAATACTGTTTTTCTATTTTCTAAGAATTTTTTCTGTGTACAATAACTGAACATAATACTGTATTCACATTTTTCTGAATAGCAGTCGCCTCTAAATAACAGATTGTTGTTCCCGAGCTGTGCCTGTTATTGAGAAGTTTTATTGTATATTAATTCTCACTATCTAAGTTTAAAGAAATTAGAAATATTTTAGGAATTATTTATAATTGTTCTAATGCCATTTCAAAATATTTTAAAATACTGTAAAATGTTGTGTTCATTATGTCTGTTGGTCTCTATTTGAACAGTTTCTGTTAGAATTTATCAATATAAGAGTTTTATTTAATATTCCCTGTATCTGGTTGAGTTGGTAGAAAATATAATTGGTCTAAGAATGTTTCTATTGTATGTGCATAGCACAAGTCTGGCATTCTATCTTATGAAATTGTTTTTGACATCAGCTGCTTTTTTTTAATGCAGGATACTTTTATTTATTTGTGTTTCTATTTCAGTAATTGTTCATTCTTTTTTAAGGTTTTAGTTCATTTTCAGTATTGTGAACTAACAATTAAATTTTTAATTATTATTTTTAAAAAATGCCTGCTCTCCCTATATTTGTGTTTTTTTTTTTTTAATTTTATACTATTAATCAAATTTTTGCACAAAAACTCTTGTTTTGCCATTCCACAACAAAGTTAAATAGTTTGAGATTTGAAAGTGTTATTTGTATTATAAAATTACTGCTGAAAAACTTTGTAATTTTAATGTGGCTGAAGTTAAAATCTTCATCTGATGTTTAATTTTCTTGTTTTTTTTTTTTTTTATAGGGCCATTGAACAAGCTGTATTGGTCTGTAAA
The DNA here is from genome assembly GCF_047948215.1 of Lycorma delicatula. Lineage (NCBI taxonomy): Eukaryota > Metazoa > Arthropoda > Insecta > Hemiptera > Fulgoridae > Lycorma > Lycorma delicatula. The sequence continues at coordinate 63,627,179 of NC_134462.1, forward strand.
GAATTGGGTGATTTAAGGGAAGTTGCACAGTTGGCCGAACGATCATGTTGGCTGTACCAGCAGCAGGGTTCTCCCGATTCAGGATCTGCAGCTCTTGATAAAGCTGCTAAAATACTTGAACAGACTCATCCTGAAGAAGCTCTTAGACTTTATCAACGTGCTGCCGAAGTTTCTGTTGTAAGTTAATTGAATAAAAATCTATATATAAATTCTGAACTGAAGTTGAGAGAATGCACAAAAATTGCATACTCAAGACCCATAAAACAACCCTAATGACAGTTAAAAAAAAAAATATTTTAAATTTACATGTAAACAATAAATGATTACTTTACTGCATAAAAGATGCCATAAACATATTACCTACATTTCCATATATCTTGAAAAAAATTTTGTCAAAATTTTAACCAGATGTTGATCAGCCACCACTGAAATAAAACATATTTTTGATTAAAAATTGATAATTATGTTAATACAGATTTTTTTTTTTTACTCTAGCATTCGCACACCAATTTTTCAACTTATGTTTGTACATCTTAACAAGCAGTGTCAAAAAAAATTATTGTACAGCAGTGCTGGATATTTTTGGTTATAATTTTTTTTAATTAGGGAATTTTGATTTAAAATTTTCTTCTTTTGTATTATATTAATAATTATTTTACATAAACTCTAAAATAAAGATATTTAATAATTTTTATGATGTTATATTACAGTATTAATGAAACCTGAAGAACATATTTATGACAGAATTTAAGTATGTTTAACTTAAAGATAGTTCCCATTTTAAATAAATAATTTACACCATATCCTGATAGTTGGTAAGTGCAGCTTGTGCTCCCAATTTTTAATAGCATAAAGAATTTGTCCCAACTGTCTTAATCATTCTGCTTTGTTCATATTTATAAAAAAAAAATCAAGAATAACATTTTAATTGTAGATTATTTAAGATTTTGGAGGTCATATTGAGTATGTGTATACACATATGTAAAAATAATGTAATATAATTATTTAAAAGTTACATGATTTTTCACAAAAAAAAAAAAAAAAACCCATAAAAGATATATGAATGTATACATTTTTGAAAACAGATATTTGTGAATATTGTTTTGTTTTAAAATTAAATTTAAACATTTTCTGTAAGGCGAAAATATATTTCATATAGCCAAAAAAAAAATTGTTTTCTTTAGTAAATTAGTACTGGTATCATACCTTTAAAGTACTTTTTTAAAAAAAGAACAATTTTAATAACATTTTACAAGTTCTGTATTATAGCTTGCTGGTTAAGAGTATTTTGGCCGCCAGTTGTAAACTAGCTTGTGTTCAGAGTAAAAATAAAATAACTGTTAGTTGAGTACCCATTATTTTTTGCTATTTGTATTCTTTTCACAATTTGGATGTCTTTTTTTTACAATTGATAAATTATTAGCTGTACTAATTTATGTTTAAATATAGTTATTTATGGTGGTTATAGTCAGGTAAATTTTTTGTAAAATGTCCCTTGTATTTTCAGATTGAAGATAGTGCTCGTCAAGCTGCTGAATATATTAGCAAAACTGCACGTATTCTAGTTAGACTACAAATGTGAGTTATAATAAAAAATTTGTTGTTTTCTTGATAATTCTCAATTAAGTTTTTAGGACAACCTTTTTGTTTTTTTTTTTACCCATAGAAAGTAGAATGTTATATTTTTGTTATTTTATAATTTAGCTGATTTCTTGAAAGAAATTAAATTTTAAGGAAAAAAGTATTAATCTGCAAATTTATATCTTCATAAAAAAATTCTAATAGATAAATAATAAAAGATAAAAAAATTTAATATCTTATTTTATCAATGTGTACAGGTGTCCTACAAAGAAATGGAGAAACTTTCAGGACATGTTTACTGGTGAAAGTAATGAAAAAAGTTCATATAAACATAGATCTGGAAACACTTTGTTTACAAGTTATGACTAGCGAAAGATTTTGCCTGGATTTCAGCTTTTTTAATAAAAAAAAAACTACTGTAATTTTTTGGATCCAAATTAAGGAGTAAAGCTGGTGGTTCCTTAAATAATTTGAGCTGGGAATTAGGAAAAGCAGGTCCCAGAACTGTAACTTCAGTAGTTTTTAAGACATCTGATGTAAAACACAAAATTCAGTGACAAAAAATAAGTTTCTTTCGGTTTGTGGTGCAATAGCTTTGTTAAATAACTAATAAGAGAGTTTAATTGTAAGAAAATTAATGTAAATACAGGGCCAATAAAAAGCAAATAAAAACTTATTAAATTTATTTTTTATTTAAGCAAAACAGATGAAAAATAGACAGAAAATCGTATTATTATTTCTGTATCTAATAAACAAAATCCATAATATCGCAAAACAAAAAAATAAAATACATGAAATGATACAGGTAGCAGAATAACAAACCTCAGTTTCCATGATTGTTCAAAATTCTCTCCTCACAATGTGCACATCTCAGGATCATTTTGTATAAATTCATAAATAAAATTTAATATCTTAATGAGTAACTCTTTTTTAGTAATAACTTTTTGTTGGTCTAACATTGTTTTCATATGACCCCAGAAGAAGTAATCTATTGGCGTTTTCAGGTGATTCTAGTGACCAATTGATTGGTTCATCATGTCCAATCCAGTAAGAAATTAGCATTCAAGTGATTTCTAGCCACTAAAGAAAAATGTGGTGTTGCACCATCATGCTGGAAAATCATTTGCAATCTAGTTTGTAAAGGTACATCCTCTAAAAAACCGGCAAATTATTTTTCAAAAAATGAACATATGCATCTCCCGTAAGGTTTTCATTGAAAACAAATAGTCCTAGAATTTTGCCATAAATAGTGTTACACCAAACAATTATGTGAAATCTGTGTTAGCAAATAGTTTCCACTATACCATGTGGATTGTCTTCACTCCATAAATGATTATTTTTAGAATTGAAGACTACATTTCTCATAAAAGTGACTTTATCAATAAATAAAATTGAATTTTTCTTATCAGTATTTTCTAGAAGGCAATGATAGAAGTTTAATCGCTGAAGGTAATCTGCTGGCTGCAAATTTTGAACCTTCTGTAGATGGAAAGGATAAAAATTTTCTTTCTGTAGGATGCACCACACTTTATTTTTCAAACCAGTGTGACGTGAAATTCAGCTTGTACTAGTGCCTGGGCTACGCTGAATATGCTGAATCACATTCATCATTAACACAATGATTTACTTGGCTGTTCAACAGGAAACGAACTTGTTGGAAATTATGCTTTTGTTCACAAATACTGATACATTGAAGAGCGTTTAAAAACGGATGTTTATTAGGAACAAAAAGAATGATGACTTTCTGTCTATTTTTCGTCTGTTTTGTTTTAGTGAAAAACAGATTTTATTTACCTTTTATTGGGTGTATTTACATTAATTTTCTTAGAATTAAATTCTCTATAAGTTTTGTTGCTAAATCTTTTGCATTTATTAGCAATTTTAAATGATCTGATGTAATTGTAGAATTGAATACTGACTGATGATGCAGTATCCCGCAAAAATCTTTTATTAGTTTTAATTATATAAATTTATTTATTTGTTTACTGTATTTTGGTGGTTAAGTTTTCAGTTTACATTTATATATAATTTTAAGTAACATTTATTTTGTTTGAAAAATTAAACCTATAATTTTATGTGAAGTATCAGAGTAAAAAAATAACCTATTTTAATTATAGCACATATTTTCAGAAGAAATTCTTTTCATATTAAGACATCATGATCAATATCTTTCCCTAATTAAAAGCTAAATAGATCCCAGAAATTACAAGACTGGATCTATTTCATATTACCCCTTTTACTGTTTAAAGCAAAAAAAGAAGTTAATTCACTAAGATGTATTATTTGTCCATGAAAACAGTTCATTGAACAAACATTTAAACAAACATGATGTAGTTAATTTTAACTTCACTGTTGCATGCTGTGAATTGCCAAACATTTTGTTTTCTGTATAAAAAAAAATAAAACAATAAAATTTGATTTGAAAAAAAAAAAGGTTATTATTCAAATACATGAATTAAGTAATAATGAAAAGTGCCTGATAGCCAAGGGACAGGTAACTCAAAAGAATATTCAATTACTGTAAATCTGAATGAATATACTTTATCATAGACCAATTTATACTGTAAATAAGTAATGGAAATAATTATTTTTTAGTGAATTCTGTGCCAAGCCTTGATATGATTAAGAACTACAAACCGAAATACATGCTTATTATGTAAAAATAAGCAATAAGTAATTCTTATATATAGAAAAGTGAGTCCTTTATAAATACATAGTCTAGAATATTTATAAAAAAACTGTGATATACAAGTAATCATGTAATATAGGTCATGATATTTCTGGCTGGAAGTATGCTTTTTAATTATTTGAGTCTGTGGCTTGAAAAAGGCCATTCTTTTTAATCGCATTTAATCCAATAAATAATTAATAAAAAAATAAAAATAGAGGGCTGTCGCCTTGTAAACATAAGTAACTTAAATTTAAAAAAGAAATTTATTATTTACATTTGAAAGGGACAATCTTAAAACTATTTTTTTACATAATCGTCATTTAAATTGAGACACTTATAAATACGGTGCACAAGCTTTTCAATTCCTTCTCTGTAGAAATCTGCCACCTTAGATTTTTTACACCCATCTTGCACAAAACTTGTGATAACCAAGCTTACTATTCTAGCCCATCGGGTTGGTCTAGTGGTTAACGCGTCTTCCCAAATCAGCTGATTTGGAAAGTCGAGAGTTACAGCGTTCAAGTCCTAGTAAAGCCAGTTATTTTTACACGGATTTGAATACTAGATTGTGGATACCGGTGTTCTTTGGTGGTTGGGTTTCAATTAACCACACATCTCAGGAATGGTCGAACTGAGAATGTACAAGACTACACTCATACATATCATCCTCATTCATCCTCTGAAGAATTATCTAAACGGTAGTTACTGGAGGCTAAACAGGAAAAAGAAAAGGGGAAGTGAAGTGAGAGTTCCGTAATTGTAATGTGGCGATTTTCACTAATTTTATTGTGATGTTTTATCACAATTTATTATCACTGATTTTCATCATCAGTTCATTAGTCACAAGGCTTGGCCAACCACTGTGGTCCTCATCATGAACATTGGTGCGACCATTTTTAAACTGAATGTATCACTGCCTTACTCCATCTTCACTCATTATTCTATTTCCATACATCTTAGAAAGTTGCTGATGAATTTCAATTAGTTAGAAGTTTTTTGCCAGTAAAAACCTAATCACTGAATGCACCTCACAACTCGCAGGATTTTCTATTGAAGCACACATTTCAATAATTCACAATGAACAAAGTAAAAAAATCAGTCCATACGCTATGACAGCTTGATGCGTACTGAGTGTAGAAACGTTTTGACGCCAAGATGACAGCTCTATCCCCTTCCAGCTCCGTGGTAGGCACAAAAGTAAGTTACTTTCTGGACCTCCCTTGTATTTATATAACAATGTAATTGTTGTACCCATAATCACTAAACTGTTTGGGGAGGCTAGCTTTTGGAGACTTTTTTTTACAATCACTCGTTTACAATATATTTTTTTTTAAAAGTTAAAAAAAAGTAGATGAAGTCTGATTCAAACCTTTCCCTTTTAAGATTAAAATATGTCATTAATTAAAATTTTATTTGGCTATAACTCTGGAACCATTAAAAATAACTACCACTTATGATATATCGTTGATAAGCTCTAAATGAGGGCTTATTACTCAGTTACGAAAAAGTCTAAAATTAAAATTTTGGACACTTTTGGTTCAGTCGATTGCAATGAAAAGGAGAGGTGCATGACTAGATGTTACAACAGTACTAAATCCAAAATTTAACATCCTATAGCTAATCATTTTTGAGTTATGCATGATACATATGTACAGACATCACGCCAAAACTAGTCAAAATAAATTTGGGGATGGTCAAAATGGATATTTGTGTTGAAATCTGAAAACCAAAATTTTTCACAATTACAATACTTCAATGTAAAAATTCAATTGAAGATCAGAACCATTCTTTTTAAGACAACTACAACTAAAATCGACTTGAATAGTTACATTCCGATTATTCAGCTGGCAAGCACATTGTATGCCTGCAATATTTATAATATTAAATTTTGAATAACATAGCCGCAATACCTTACCATCATAATCATAACTTTTATCATGATCATAAATGTGCCTGTCATAAATACCGTAAGAGAACAAAAACACCAAATAAAAAAAAGATTCTTATGCTCATTTTATTAAGCATCAGTTAAGTAAAATGTTAATTAGTGTTTTTATAATGTACTTACCAAAGTTAATGAACAGCATAGATATTTATTACAGTATCTGTGTTGCGGATAAAATATTTATACCATTTTTACTCTTGTAATTCACGCATATGAATTTTTAAACACTGTATTTAAAAAATAAAATTTTAACTACAAAGGATTCTTGGAATTGGGGAATGTAAGGGCAAGAATGGGTTAATCCCAAGAATATCATTAAAAATACTCCCAGTCTTCTCATTTTCTTACTGAGTGGATGTAAACCTAATATTAGCTCAGTTATATTGTTATTTTCTTAGCGTATACCACACTGTTTTGCCAGTGGCAGTTCCAGCAAAAAGTGATCTCAATAAAATGTCTAAGATTGGTATCAAGAAGTTTGTTAGAACTTTGCCGGTAGGAGTCTGGAGAACTGGAAATCACGGCGAAGTCAACGAGCTTTACAGTTGTTTACAGTTCTAAACATGACCTAACCTAAAAGTGAAATGAAGATGGGAAAAAATTAAATAATAAGCATGAAAACATTATATTTCAGTTCAGATAAATTTGTAATAAAGAATACTTTCAAAAAATACCTATAATTTTATTTATTAGACAAAGTTTTTTTCTTCCATTTGATGAATTGTGGGTATATCACTTTTTCCTCAAAAAGGTGGGTTAAAAAATTGCGCTGCTAGGTAGCAGTACTTGATAGTACTGGGTAGCATACAAAAACTTGAAAATGTACTTGAAATAATAAAATTTAAAAGAAAATATACTACAGTTTTTTTTTAATAGTAAATGCTATTATGTAAATGAAAATACTGAAGATGAAACAATGTTTTTTTAATCCCCATCACTTCATTAAAAAAAATAAAAGTATTAGTTTTCAAGAGATTATAGAGATAATAAAACACAAACAGTAGGAAAGTGTTGCAAATGTGGTAACAAAGATTTGTTACATAAAACAGAAGTAAATTCAGTTAGTTAACAAAGTAATAAATGCAATATTACATCAGACATCTTCGATTTGTGAAGATAATTATACTAGTTTTATTAAAAAAAGAATAATATGATATGAAGTGAATGATATAACTATCAACAAAAAAAATTGATCAAGAAATTCAAAAAATGTACATTTGTTTTTTCTAGAAACACAATAAAATTTTAATAATAAATCCATAAGGTAACAATCAGTGATTCATAAAAAGATAATTTAACAAAAAATAGTGATATCCAAAAAAATTACAATGAGATTATAAACCGTTCGGTAAAAAATACAAAAATTACATGTTAAATATATGTAATAGACAATAGGTAATAAACAATGTTTAAACATTCCATATAATAAGCAAAAAATAGAAAAATTTGTTACAAAACTCTTACTCGCCCAGTTTCATTTATTAAACACCGAATAATCATAAGAATTATATTATTTCTGTAAATGTGATATGTATTACATATAAATGAAATACATCAATGATGTATAATGGACCACTGTAAGTATCAGTCAAATATCATTTTCTCACCGATTAGTACATTTTAGTTTCATTATATACCTGTGTAAAATCATTTCCTAACGTAAATTCATAAATTACATACCTACTTTTACATAAAAAATGTTTGTCAAAAAAGTGCATGAATTGCACAAAAGTAAACAGTATTAACTAATCAAAGTAAAAAATATAAGCAGTTAAACATAAGTACAACTGAGGAAGCAACTGTCAGACTTTCTTAAATTATGTACTGTATAAATAAAAATTCACAACTATATACTACATAATTTAAAAACCATTATTACTCTCTTTCCTTACTTTGAGCCTAAAAAGAAAATAAAGAAAGAAGATAAATTTGAAGTATCACAGCCATTATCATGTAACATTAATATTGTCAATTCATAAACTTAGCAAATAAGAAAAACCACAATATATATATATATATATATATATATATATATATATAGTTATAATTATTACATGGTTATAAATTTTAATAAATTATCACTTATTAAAATATGCTATTTTAATAAATATGTATATGCTAAATTCACTACCACAACGATGGTCAGAATTAGCTACCAGAGGATTTATAAATATGAACTACATTTTATAAATTTAAGGTTTACTTCCTTATTCAATTAGCATTATATTATTATTTCTGGTAAGAATGTTGGTATTGAATTATAAATATAGGCAGATTATAAACTATTTTTATCTATCATAGTATAAAGTAAGATATTATGTTGGCATGTTTTCTGAAAATATATTTTCAATTTTAATAGGTATGATAAAGCTGCTGATGCCATCAAAAGAGAAATTGGTTTTCATCAGCAATCTGAACACTTGCCTGCCATTGGACGATTAGCTGTAGCTTTAGTTCTTGTGCAACTCGCTCGTGGTGATACAGTCGCTGCAGAGAAAGCATTTAAAGAATGGGGAAATTGTTGTGATGCTCCTGAAGTAAGGATTATTATTGCTTGTTTTAACAGTTTGTTTCAGTAAAATATTGTTTCACATTGTTATGGTGACTAAATTATTCATTTTAAGTCTATCAAAATTTTGGAATATTGGCAAAGGTTTATTCAAAACAAAAATTTGATTAATTGTTGGCAATTGTTTCTTGATTATCCCACTCTGTGTTTACTGACTGCTATAATTGTAAGAGTACTTCAAAATGATCATTAAATTTAGTACAATAGATAAAAGTGGTATGTTGGGGTAATATTGACCACTTTTCTGTTTTCATGGTTCAAAAAGATCCCAAACTGTATTGATCTTACGAAACTATATGTGTTAAAAAGTTTTATATTTTTTTTAAGCGTTTTCTTTTAACATTTAAACTTTCACCAATATTCATAAATTTTTTGGAAGTATTCCTGAGTCTGTTACAGCTGCTGTAAATGATTTAAAGCCATAAATCCCCTATAGTAGTTGGTTAATTGACTCATCAACACTGATGTCATCTGTATCCATATGTATCACTTTGTTTCCAGAGTTGATCTTAATTAAAAAAACTAGTAAAAATCAACTGATACAAAGTTGGGCGAGTTTATGAGATGTCCCAAAGACATTAATTGTGCCATGCACAATACTGTTTGACCATCATGGATTGTTGTACTGGGTATTATTTTTGTTAATAAACATGTAATTTTATGTCGCTGTGGAGAAGAAATTTCCTTGTAATATTTCAACTTCTGGCACTGTTTCTTTCAATCATAAATATAATTTTGTGTTTTTATCGAAGTTTAATATTTTACCATATACTTTTTTCAAGTAATAAATGTGACAATGGTTTTTATTTATTTCATTGTCAAAACAATGTTTTTTTCATCTTTGTTTCCAATCAGAATACTTACCTAATCTTCAGCTTTACAAATACTTAATTTATTGCTGCTTAATTAAAATAAGCAAAATAAAAAAGTTAAAAAAGATTAAGTGAAAGAAATTGAGGTTTGGTTTCAGGTTAAGTTAAAGTTGTGGGATTTACATAATAACAGTAGAGAATTAGGTCAATGAAAAAGTTTTGCAACTGCAACCATTGCCATTGCTTATAGTTAACATGCTCCTAAAATTACATCTGCACTAAATAAAGGGTTATCATAAAAGAATGGTGCGGTTTTGAACATGGTTTAAATTAAAACAGAATTACTTACAGTTTGTTTTTTATTTTTCAAATTTCTCAAACATTTTTTTATATAATTAATAAATTTCAATATGTGCGCCCTTAGTCGCTCGACAAATGTCCAAATGATACTCAACTTCTCTCCAAACATTAGTTAACATTTCTTCGTTAAGTGGTTAAGGTCGCGAATTTTTTGTGTATAAACAACGCTTTTGATTTACCCCCACAAGAAAAAATCGCAAGGTGTCAGGTCTGGACTCCTTGGAGGCCAAAGTATGGGTCCTTGCCGACCTATCCATCGTTCTCCAAATTTTTCGTTCAAAGCGTCCGTGACCGATGCATTGAAGTGCGGGGGAGCACCATCTTGTTGGAAATGAAGTTGATGAATGCTTTCGAGTTCATCCAGCTGAGGAAAGCAATAATTGGTTAACATGTCTAGATACGCAACTCCATTAATTGTTTTTTCAGCAAAGAAGAAAGGCCCTAATTATACGATTTTTCATCACACCACACCAAACATTAACTTTAGGCAAATCGCGTTGTTTCTCAATAATTTCGTGTGGGTTTTCAGAGCCCCATATTCGTGAATTGTGTCCGTTAACACATCCATTCACATGGAATGTACCTTCGTCTGTAAAAATTATATCTAAAAATGATTCATTTTTACTTATTTTGTTCGACATTTCAACAGCGAAATTGTAACGTGTTACACCATCATCGGGCTTCAATTCCTGCAGTCTGTGGATTTTATAAGCATGTAATTTCAGTTTTTTATGTAAAACTTTGTGAACTGTTGATTTTGGAATACCTCATTCGATGCTTCGACAGGGGATGGACTTCCCAGGACTTCTAATTGCTGATTGTCTAATTAGTTCAACCGTTTCGTCTAGTACACTTGGTCTGCCGGTTGATTTCTGTTTCTTAACCGATCCGGTTTCTTCTAATCATTTGAACCAATGTGTTATGTTATTTTTGTGTGGTGGATCTCTTCTGAATTCACGTCGAAACGTACGTTGAACTAAAATTACGGATTTTAATTCAGCCATCAATAAAACACAGTTTGCTTTGTCTTTATCCGAGAACATAGTAATTCACTAAACTCACCACAACAACAATACAAGAACTGACCTTATGGTTACAACTGCTGATAAACAAACTTTTGGGTTGGAGGCTTTCAGGGATACCAATATAACATCTAGAAATTTCCCATGAAACTTCCTATGAATTACTGAAACCACACCATTCTTTTATGATAACCCTGTATATTAATGGTGTGGTTTACTGTTTACTTATCTTAAAAGTTCTTAAAATCTCATGTGAATAATGTTAATAAATTTAATTTTTTGTTAAATCTTTGCTCACAATTATGGATTTTTTTTGGTTGTAAATAAATTGTATTTTGTTGTAATGTGTTTTAGAATTTATTATAATTCCAAAATAATATGTACTTTCCAAAACTATTGATATAATATCATTTTTTTACAAATTATAATCTGTAGTTATTTAAAAATTTATTTTTTACATGTGATTTTCAGGTACAGACTTTGGAAATGCTTTTGTCAGCGTATGATGAAGAAGACCCAGAAGCAGCAAGACAGGCCCTTAATAGTCCATTTATTAAACATATGGATGTAGAATATTCTCGTTTAGCTAGAGATCTTCCTTTGCCACAGGGCAGTGCTGTATCTGCCCCAAAAGCATCAGTTAGAGAAAATGCTGCTCCATCTTATGTCTCACGAAATGCTGCTTCATCTTCACAAGTATGTATTTTATGTTTGAATTTTTTTTTTTGTTCTTAATTTTAATTCTGTAATTTCACTAACCTTAAACCTTCATTCTGAATAATCTGAATTTTTAAAAATTCATTTTTCATTTAAAAAATCAATCGGTTAACAGAGAAAGGTTTAATAGACCTATAAAATTATTACAGTTACTATAAAAATAAATTTACCATTCATTGTAGAAGAATGATTTAAAATTAAATTAATGTAAATATGTTATAATATAAAAATATATTATTGAACAGTACCAAGTGTAAAATGACTTGCATAAAGATGAAATATTATGAAGTACAGGGTGTCCGGCCTAAAGTTATTCAACAGTAATGCCCTATGTTTAAAAAACAGTTGTTATAATCTCTTAAATGTAGGCAGTCGACAGGAAATAGCTTCTGTATACTTTCAAGATCAGCGGAATAAGCATTCGCAGACTAAGTCGACTCACAATACAATTGTAGTCAGTTGATATGTGGACTCCACAACAGAAGGTTCAGTGTCTGCTTTAATTAGCGGAGTTCCAATCAGTTAGGCATGTTCAGCAGCATGTACGAACTGGATGGAACCCCAATCCTCCTACATCCAAGTCTATTTGTCAGTGGGATATAACTTAAGAGAGACTGGGAGCTTTGTTTCACAAACCAGAACTCATACAAAAATTTTAATTAAAGACAAGACTGTGGATCATATACAAAATGTATTCACTGCCACTCCTGGAAAGTCAATTAGATGGATTAGTAAGAACTGCAATTTCCTCATTCCACTGTTTACGACATTGTTGAAAAATGGCTGTATGTGTGGGTGTATAAGTTACAACTCCTTCATTACATTAAACCAAATAATTGCTGTCTACAATATCAGTTTGCTATAGAGGTAATGAGTAGGGTAAGAGAAGAGAGGGCGATTATTGAAATAATAAAAAGAAGAAATGCAGTTGGTTGGGACACTGGCTGAGACGTGACTGCCTGTTGGTGATGGCATTGGAAGGATTTGTAATTTAGAGGAATGCAAGAGGTCGGAGACGAATGAAAATGATAGACAATATAAAAAGGGAAGGAAGTCACTGTAAGATGAAATGGATAGCACAGAATGGAGGGCGGCCATGTGAAAACCTGACTTTGAGCAGAACACTTATTATTATTATTATTATTATTACAGAGGTACTGCACCGTGTCTAAAACAGTCTTAATTATCTTGTTACATGTCATTTAGTGATGAGGCAACCTTTCATAAGTGTGGAAAAGTTAACAGACACAATTAATGAATTTGGTGTACTAAAATCCCTCATACAGTAATCGAAAATGAAAGGCACCCACTGAAAGTCAATGTAGGACTGCACAAAAATGGCATTATCATCAGTTTTTTGTTTTTTTCATGGAGCCCACTGTGACAGGACACATGCATCTCAACATGCTTGAGAACATTGCCGTTCCAGGTGTTATATGTTCTTGAACAATACTCCCCAGATGTTGGATCGGACAAGGATGTCCAACTGCATGCATGGCCAACTAGATATTCAGATATCACTCCGTTGGACTTTTTTGCTTGGGAATTTATTAAAACTTATGTGTGTACCAATGAAAAGTCTTAGAATTGGATGATTAAAATAGAATTGTTGAAACTCTTTATCTAATAATGCCACAGATGCTCCTAAATACCTGTCAAGAGTTAGTTTATCGTCTAGATATCTGTCAAGCTACAAAAGGTGCACATATTGAACTTGAATAACCTACATTAAAAAAAAAGTTATTCAGGTTTAAAGAAAAGCTGTTAGAGGAGGAGAAAAAATGTGGGACTTGAGTGGTCTCAAACTAAAAGGGATGCTTCCTGAAACTTTGTTTAGATCGAGTCTTTAAGGAATGACTGTTTTTTTTTTTTTTTTAATGTAACCTCACAGAGGAGATAATATTTCATATGAGTTATTTGTTAAAACTGTTCATTCTGGCTGATTGTCAAAAAGGCAATCAGTGGAGATTACAGAAAGTAACATTTCATCAGTATTGTTTGTTTTATTGGCTTAGGTACCTTAGAGTTGTAAAATGTGTTAAATGAATTGATTCAAAGTAAGGTACTTTTATACATATAATCATTCTATTTCAGTTCTACCAGTTTTGTGTAATTTCTAGGCTTCTTCATCTTTTATGCTCCTACTATTTCTGTTACCCTTTTTTCCTATCGCCCTTGTTTCAGCATGTCTTGAAAGTGATTTGGATCTTCTTTCATCTACCTCTAGTTCTTGCATCTATTTTTTTAACTTTATGTTTAATGTCTAATTTCCTCAACTCTCTCCCTTACATTCATATGCGTAGAATATCCTCTATTTCTGTGTTTCTCACCCAGTTCGTTCACGTTTTCTGCTTTATCATTTAGAAATTTAATTTTTTTTAGCCTAAATCCTGTTCCAATACTTTTAAGTTCTCTTCTGTCTTTGGTTCACTTCTTATTTCAGGTACATAATTAAAATTTTGATTTTTTTCCTTCCACTTGTGGGGTCTCTGTACATCTTTTAAATAGTTTCCTTTCATTATTATGTTACTTGTAAAATTCCTTTTTTGTAATTTTGTAGCCATTACTTTTTAGATTTTTTCAGAATTAGATAATCATTTTTAATTTACTTATAATGTGGTATTATTGCTTTATTATGATCTTTTTGGGTTCTTTTTATTATAATAATCTCTGTTGTTTCCCTCTTCAAAAAAATTATTATAATACTGTACAATCGGTATTATTAAATTTTGATCTCAAAAAATTACTTTTTCACTTTGGTGAGGTTTGCATTATTTTTTTCATTAATTTTTTTTAAAAGGCTAGATCTTTGCATTTCACGAATGATTCCTAATTAAAAACTTACTTTTACTTATTATATTCTTTAATTTTTATTTTTTAACTTCAGTTTCAGGACAGTTCTGGTGCGACAAAGAAAGATGATGATGAAGATGAATTTGAAGGAGGTTTATGTTAAGTCGTATGTATATTTTATCCTTTATTATCCTTAAACTCATTGTACAGCTGTTAGTAACGGTAAATGATATAATAATAAAAAAAGTTAATATATCTTAAATTATAAAAGTAATCTGTTTTAAGAGTCATTCATTTTTATTTTCATCTATTTTTTTTTTTTTTTTTTTTTTTTTTTGTAAATATATATACTGAAAGTAAATGCTGATGGATTGTAAATCCCTTGTATATTTACTGCATCTCAGTTTTTGGATTATAATGTATATATGAATTGTAACTTGACTTAACAGGTTTCATTGCCTGACAGTATTCAATACTGCATTGAAATATGCCTGGTTGCTTTTTAATTGTATCCTTCAACACTTAATCAAAAATCATATACTATGGTGAAAATAAAAATATATGATACTTTATTTTAACTGAAATTAATAAATTTTATTAAAGTAAATTATGTTCTTCGTTTTGTGTCTGTTATATTAGACCATCTTCTTTTTATGTCTCTCTTTTTAGTCATAGCTTAAAAAACATAAGTAGTCTTGATTTTTAATTATTATTATTAATGAAGAAACATTTAAAAAGATAAGTATGAAAAAAATAATTTTTTTAGTGTCTGTGAACAAACCCTCTTCATTCATAATCTATTTTAGTGTTTTCTAAAACAACATTGCCTATCAAAATGAATACCAGCAATTACCTGTGCTTGACATAACAATTTCTTTACTTATTGGAGTGATTGCAGTGTATTCTGTTGAAGGTAAATTTAAAAAGATCCTATTTTGAAAACTTATCTATGTGTTTAGCTTATTTATTATTTAAAAAATACTAGCTAACATCAAATTATAGTCAGTTATAAAAGATGATATATGTGTCACACACAAAACCCCAGTCTGACCAGGAGTTAAAGTCAAAACCTTCTGGATGAAAATCAGAAATACTATCATTTACAAGGAGCAGCTACCACTTTGCCATAGTATACCAGTAAATGTATGAATAGTTATTGTACAGGTAAATTTACATGCAATTGTAAATAAATTCAGGATTGTAAAGCATCCTTTTTTACGGGTACATTAAGTTTGTTTTGGCTATTATGCAGCTAAAAGATTTATGTTGTTAGTGGTGTTATATATATATATATATATATATATATATATACATACATGTATCAGTACTTCTATCTCACTTGAATGTTTCTCTGATCAGGTTTACATAAAATAATATTCCTTTTTTTTTTTAATTGTACAAAACTTTTAATGCCTTAAGATTTTATTTATTTTCTTGCGTCAAATATTTTTATTTTCTGTTGTACATAAGATGGAGAAATACTGAAGTAGAATTAAATCTGTTAATACAGAAAAGGATAATATGGGGTTTCTGTAGAATTACTTTTGACAGTTAATGTTTACATTGTATAGTTATTCTTGATGCTGGAATCATTTATTTTTATGCCATATTTTTTTTCTTCCTATCAAAAATGTTGCTTATGTTTGAGGTTGAACAATGAAAAATTTTAAATTAATAAGATTGAGTCTGAATAAATTAAAAAGCAATTTATCTTAACTTAATATAGGCAAGCATGCATTTCACTTTGAAATTCATGTATTTAAAAAAAAAAAATAACCTAATTATTTCTATTTTAACATTCAGTTTATCTGTGATGAAAATTTATATACGATTTATTATTAAGTTATGTCATGGGATAACATTCCAATAGATTTTTTTTTTACTTTTTTGTTGATTTTTGTACAATTAAAAAAAAATGACTTTTTTAAAGTTAATTTTAGTTCTTTGTACTTAAGGTGTATATTTATAGTTGTTTAATGAATAAAAAGTACATTTTTAAATTAATATTATTATATTTTTTATGTTATTCTGATCTCTTATAATAAAATTCTTAATTATTGTGAATAATAAATAATATATGTTGATGTTGGTTTTTTGTTTAATATTGTGTTCCCTCTTGTTCAGTGTCTGTACTTTAAATATTGAAGTAAAAAATATGTAATGTATATTATTGGTGTAATTGCAATTTTTCCAATAAAATTGCAGTTTTATTACTTTATTTTGAGTTAAATTTTAGGAAATAAATTTGCATTTTAATATATGACTAACTTACAAGGTTGCCATTTATGTTCATATATATGTTAGTGATTTGTTAACTACATTTCATTAGAGTGGGAATGAAGTGATTAAACAATGCACTTTTTAAAATATATATTTCTTATTGTAAAGGTCTTGGCTGATTTGCTTATTTTTCTTAATGATTTTGACACAATTATTTTATTTTCATTTTAGCTTTTTAACAAATGTAGTATTATTTGATTGCAGATTCTTTATTAATCTTCATTAAATGTAAAAATTAACTAGTACTTTTTGAAAGCTAAATAAATGATTTTCCTGAGGTTTGATGAAGTGCTAAATAAATGTTTAATGTTATTTTACTTTTTCCCTAATAGTTTAGACTGTAATTTTAGGATAATTTGATTTTAGCGCTGAATATTTGATGAATGTTACCTGTTTGATTACCACACAGCAGTCTATTTAAAAAGAAATTAATTATATTACAAGTCAAGTAGATACTGTTCTCTTACCTGAAGGAAAATGGGCAATTCCCAAAAAATCTCACTTGTGTTTAAGGGATGAGGTGTGTTCTTATATTTTAGAAAGTGTATAAATATTTTTGTATATTATTTAAATATCATTTGGGACTTAAAACATTACGAGGAAATTAAGTGATTAGGGGTTTGGTTTAGAATCTTAATGTATTTTTTTTTTAAATCTTTACTACCATTTCTTATAAATGTTTTGTAAGATTTCCTGATCTGAGGGGGAGCCATTTGTAATTTTAAAAAAAGAAAAGTAAATTGTGTATAATGTTATCTTATCTAGTACTAATGGATTGATTAGATTTAGGTTTTAATTTATTACTGATGAAAGATAGTTAATTTTTACAATATCTTTATTTTTGTGTAATTATAAATGAATTATTTATATATAAAAGTGTGTGCTTCCAGTTATATATTCATGACAAGAGTTGCCTAGAATTTCCCGAGACTAAGAGGGAATATGAACTACATGTAGTTTATGATTGTTACTATAGGTATTGCTGGATAACACCTTTCAGTAACAAAATTGATATATTGTATCTTTAACGCCTGTTTAGTTTTTGTATCATGTAATTTGTATTAATATTTTATGTTATGGGTTTTTTATTTGTAAACAGATTTTTTTTTTATAATGGTGTGACCATTTCACTATTTGGTAAGTCTCAGGTGATTAATAGGAATACTAGAAAAAATTCTATTAGGACTGTCTAACAATAATTGTATATTTTAAAATGAAATATGATTAAAGATTATTTATATTATTGTTACCTAAACTTAAAGCCAAATTGATTAATAATTTATAATAGTTTCTGAAGGTCATTGGTAAATTTTTGAACCCTTTTTAAAAACCATTGGTTATTTTATGGACATGTACTCCAGTGGGCAAGAGAGTGTGTATAAGTGAAAAAAATTTGGTAAAATGGTTACATGACTGTTTTTCTTGTAGTTTTTGGTGAAAAATGACAGCACTCTCGCTAACCTATGAGATGTGTTTGACTTCTTGTTTTCAGGAATGAAGTAGAGTATTGTCATTATTTGCCAAAATGTATCCAACAATGTAATTAAAGATCATATTATGTAGAGTTCTATGGAATTAAAGGCGAAAACATGAATGTCGCTAAGTTCTGAAAAAAAAAATAAGGAAACGTTAAAGAATATGTATGAAAAAAATTTGAGTAGTCTCAATTTGTGGGTTTGTGCACTGTAACAAGGTAAATTATACTTCAAGAATAGTTCTTTGAAGGGGAGTAATTTTTAAAGTATTGTACTTAACTTATTCCAAATCCTTACTTTGTATACTAGTATAATTTATTGTTTCTTATTCACCTAAATTTACATTCTATGAGTAATAATTAATGTAATGTGTTTGTTACTATTTTCTTAACTGATTACCCACAATTTTTTTTCTTTCATTTACTTGATTAATTTGTTGACATTATAATAGTTAATACACATTAATCTTTCCATGTATAGAATTTTTCAGATTGAAAATTAAAATATAGAGTGCAAGTGCAAAAGAGTTATCAACTGGCTGATTACATAAATTTAAAAAAGTTATTAAAAGTAAACAGTAAAGGTAAATTTATGTTCACAATAATAAAATTAGTTTCCACAACAAAAGAGAGAATTTTACTGAAAACGCATTATATGATTTGATGGAAAATATAAAAGAATCTTCATGGCATCCTGCATCTTCAGTTGGTATTGAATTCTATAATTGCATTATAATTCTTTTAAAAATTTGTTATTTTAATTTTATTTTAGATGGTTTGTTTGAAATTTTAAAGTATTATTAATATGCATATAAAAATTTTACTGTCCAGTACTGAAATTGATTTTAATATATATATATATATATATATAAGATAAAACAAAAACTGTAGTATGTATGTAATTAATGAATGTTTTCATTAGACAATATGAAATAAAATTGTGAGCTAAAGAGGATTCATAGTTTTATTTTTCTCTCTGCAGTCACTATAAGTAGGTAGTTTGCCACCATTAATGACTGAATGAAAATAACTTTTGTTTACAGTATTATGCCTTTTGGATGTGCTAACAAACAAATTCTATACATGGGTAAACTAGAATTTTCTAATTATTTTGTAATTCTTTGCCTATTTCATAAGTTTATTTTAATTTGTGGGTTTCAGAAGTGATTTTAATTTGTTGATGTAATTAATGATTTAATAATGTAACTTCCTTCCATTGTATTTCAGTTACTTCAGTTATTTATCTGCATAATTATTATTGATGTCTAATGAACATGCTGTTTATTTGGTATTTTGTTGATAGAAAATTTATTTTTTTAAGTTCTGTATAACTTGAATATAAAATTTTATGTATCATTCCGTGTGATCCACCCAAGAACAGAAAATAAAATAAAATGACACTTACCTTATTTTTTCATGATTCCTACAAAAGTAGTACTTTCATGGTAATCTGCATCTTCAGTTACAGATTTTTTTCTGTAAAATGTTGTATGAAATTACATATTAAACATAAAAGCTAAAATGAAAAGTTAAAATTATTAAAATTACACATAAAATATATGATGTCAGTTAAAAATAAAGTAAATTAAAATCGTACTACATGTATATGGCCAGCCTATACTAAAGTACTCTCACAGTATTGGCTGGCCGTTTACATATAGTATATTTTTAATTGACGTCATATATTTTATATGTAATTTTAATCCAAAAAAAAAATTACAATAAAATTATAAACCGTACAGTAAGTCTTGCATATATCATTTCTTCTGCTCAAAAAACAAAAATTTCAGTAATATGAATAAAACTGTTTTTAACAAAATTATAATGATACCAAAAAAGAAAGATAAGACCCTACTACATTTCTATTATCAAAATCTGTTATTAATTTAAAATTTTCTTTAAAAAAATACATGTTAAATATATGCAATAGACAATAGATATACAATAATAGGTAATAAATAATATCCATATAATAAGCAAAAAATAGAAACATTTGTTACAAAACTCTTATTGGCCCTATTTTATTTATATGTAATACATATTACATTTACAGAAATAGTACAATTATTATGGTTATTCATTGTTTAATAAATGAAATCGAGCTAGTAAGAGTTTTGTAACAAATGTTTCTATTTTTTGCTTATTATATGGAATATTATTTATTACCTAATATTGTATATCTATTGTCTATTACATATATTTAACAGATTTTGATAATAGAAATGTAATGTGTCTTACCTTTTTGTTAAAATTATCATTTTGTTAAAAACAGTTTTATTTACATTACAGAAATTTTTGTTTTTGAGCGGAAGAAATGATATCTGCAGCTCTTACTGCACGATTTACAATTTTTTTGGGTATCACTGCATTTTGTTAGATTCTTTTATTTTTTTTATGAATTACTGATTGTTATGAATTTATTATTAAAATTTATTGCCTCTCTAGAACTAACAAATATACATTTTTTGAATTTCTCAGCCAATTTTTTTTTGTTGATAGTCAGTCATATTCAATGCATACCATATTTTTCCTTTTTTAATAAAACTGGTATAACCTTCACAAATCGAAGATCCGTGATGTAATATTGCACTTACTACTTTGTAAGTGTAAGCCTTGATTTTTATTGTGTCCGCTGACACACTTTTTATATTATTATTATTATTATTAAATTAACTTTTTTTTATTTCAACATCAATTAGTTCTAATTGTAGAATAAAAATTTTACCAATCGAATTTATTTCTGTTTTATGTAACAAATCTTTGTTGCCACATTTCGTGTTTGCTACTGTTCATGTTTTTTTATGTTATATTAGCAGCTATAATATCTTGTAAACTAATATTTTTATTTTTTTTTTAATGAAGTGATGGGAGTTAAAATAATTGTTTATCTTCACTACTTTCATTTACATAAGAGCATTTACTATTAAAACAAACTAGTATATTTTCTTTAAAATGTTATTATTTCAAGTACATTATGAAGTTTCTGTACGAGATCATTTGTAAATTTAAAGGTGTTGTTGTTAAGTACTGCTAACCTGGCGGCGCAATTCGTAAACCCACCTTTTTGAAGAATAAGTGCTGCCACCTAGCGGTGCAATTCATAAGCCCATCTGTTTGAGGAAAATATGACATTCAAGTCCCATAGTTCATCAAATGGAAGAAAAAGACTTGTAGCAAAATTTGAGGTATTTTTTGAAAGTATTCTTTATTACAAATCTAATTGACTGAAATATATTTTCATTCTTACCATTTGCATTTCACTTTTAGGTTAGATCATGTTTAGAACTGTAAACATAGTTCGTTGACTTGGTCGTGCCATCCAGTTCTGCAGACTCTTACCGGTGAAGTTCTAATGAACTTCTTGATTTTAATAATTTTAACTTTTCATTTTAATTTTAATTCTTACATTTAATATGTAAGAACTGAAGATGCGAGTTATCGCAAAAGTACTTTTGTAGCAATCATATCAAAAAATAAGGTGAGTGTCATTTTATTTTATTTTATTTTCTGTACTTAGGTGTGGATCACGTTGAATCATACATACTTAAATTATTGGTACTGAGGTGGGGTATGGGTCTTAAAAAGGATCGATTTTAGAAAAATAAAATTTTATATATATTTTGGCCTGTAAATGTTTAGTAGAGTATAATATAAAGCAATACAATATCATTTTGCTTAGTTAAGAAGCAATCTATTTTTATTTTTTGAACCAGTTTTGTGTTTTTGTTTTTTTTAATATACCTGCAACAAATTACATATATCCTGCCTAGTAACAATTAAATGAGAAGATGGAAGCTACCAATCATCACAAGAGAATGGAGGAGCCGAAGGGAACAGAGACAACCCAATATATCAGGTCATTTATTCTTGTCTGTCACAAATTTACAGGCATCAAACAATAAACAAACTCAGAAGTTTATTTATGTATGATTCCACCTCTCATCTCAAATGGGCTGGAGTCTTACATTGCTATCCTCCAAAACTTAGAATGGCATAAACGGTCAATTTTATTTTATTTTATTTATTAATAGTATCATTGTAAAAAGAAATGTTAATTTATTTAAAATCAATTAAGAGATCTAATATTTAGATTTTTTTTTTCTCTCTGACAGACCCATTTTGTCATTGATTGCTATGACTGTTAGCTGCTAAGTATCAACAGCAGATAGTAATGGGTAAAGGAAGAATGCATCTATTGTTTCTTATTTTAAATTAGATTTTCCTTCTTCAAATTTAATGTAAAAAGGCTCAATGGTTATGATTGGCACAATCTTAAATAATCTTTTTTTATATGTTTGAGTACAAGAAGTTAGATTGTACCTATTTATATCTTTTGAGAAATCAATATTATTTTTTTATTTTCAGTTTTTGGAAATTAATAATAATTACATTAATAATATAAAAAATTTCAAGAAATTTTAATTCTGATTATTACTGAGTAAAAAATATTTTCAAAACAATTTTTTTACTTGAATACTATGTTTTATGATTGTAAGAAATTTCAAATTATTTAAAGAAATTGTAATTATATAATTTAATTTTGATTTCGAATTTTTCAGTAAATTGGATTTTTAATTTACTGGTATAAAAATTATTTGTTTACGCTAAATTTAATTGGTTTTTACAGTTAATTATACTTGCTATATAACGTAAGAATTTGTTTGTTAAAAACTTTTGTCTTGTCTGGTATTGAATGGTAGAGAAAACTTTCAGTGCAGTGTACCATTGATCTCTTACCACCCCATTATCTATATAACCTGATTATCTGTAAAATGGGCAAAACTTTATATTAATAGAATATAAACTTTGATTTTATGATAGTGCATTATCCAAAATTATTACACCAGTTACTTATAAATGCATCTTGAAGTCTGCAGTTGTGTAGTAGTTTGGTTTTTAGAGTGTATTTCCTGTAAATTTCTTGTAAATTGTGAATCATCCCTTCTTAAGTTATTAAAAAAAATAATAAAAGCTTCCAGTAGAAGGATGATAAAAATATTTATGTTGATTTTGCTCTGAATGTATAAAAATCTAAAGGTTATTAAGTAAATATATATCAGGTTTGTTTTTCTGTTATGAGGTTGGCGGTCACAGTCATCAAAGCAATATAAACTTTTCACTTAGCTACTCTTAATATTTAGCATCAGGTAAAATTGAACCAGTCCGTCATTTTTCCTTGGGGTTTGTCTTACATTATTATCTGTAGTGATTCGTTCACATTTCTCTTCAACTTATTCCAGATACTGTTTTTTATTTTCCGATTTTGATGTACATATCACGTCTTTATTGTTTGTTATTATTATTTTCATGTTAATTACTTTGTCTTAGTCATAATATTTTTAAAATCTTTTGTTTTTATATTTTTATTAAGGATCTACATTTACATTCTGTAAAATAGCAAGATTTTACAAAGTATATTTGAGATTTGGACCTAATTCATAACTGTAAATTCTCACTTGTTCTGTCCTCATTCTGGCATTATAATTGTTATTAAATAGATTTCTAAGATAGATGTACTGTCTGACTCTCTCTACCTGTTAATCTTAAGCGGATGGTTGATCTGGAATAATATTTGTAATTAGAATTAATCACGTCCTATTCCGTTGTTTCTGCAAGAAACATGGTGTTATATTTATCTTAGATTATTTAATAGAACTCCCTTCATTTGAACACATTTCTTAATATCTTACTACATATCACCTTAGAATAACTGTTACTGTAGAGTTGTGCAGCTGTATGCAGTTCTGTCTTGTTCTTTTTCTTCATTTTTATGTTCTCCGTTCTATGCTGTACATGTACCCCAATGTCTTTTGATTATTATGTAAGTTGGAAGTTATTTATATATCTTGAAAATCCAAGCTTTTCTAATTTTTTATCGATTGGTTTTGTCATTGTGAAAAGCTTTACTTAATCTACAAAGTGACATATCTTATTGTTTCATCCAAAATAGTTTCAATAAAATATTTAAGATTTTATTAACCGATTTATATTTAGTTTAGCATTGAAATGGTATATTGAAAAACTGAGAAGTATAGAATACAATTTTCACATATAAACTTATGACAAAGAATCCTATTATATTGAAATATTAATGCCTAATTTTTAATATTTTTTATTGCCAGAATTGAAGGTAATTAGTTTTTTCTTGGCAATATGTGCAGAGTTTTATATTAATTATACAGTACAATTAATCAGACTTTTTTTAAATATTATTATTTTATGCATTGAATTCACATCAAGAGACTCCTAATTTAGTTAGAAAATACATTAAAAAAAACCTATAGTATAAGTGTTAAGATTTTTTAAAATTATTGAATACTTAAGTTAAAAATAGTTATTTGTATGCTTTTTTTATATGAAATAATATAATTGTTATAAGCACAATATATTTTCTTATTAAAAATATTGCAATGATCTGTGTAAAGTATGAAGCACCTAATATAAAGATGTGTTTAACTGTATTTAAAGACCTACTGATTAAATATTAGTGATTGGAGAACATCTTTTAATAAACTAAAGCTAGGTTATTGAGTGTGCCAGGGTTTGATTGACTGTGCCAAATAGTGGCACAATCAATACTGACTGTGCCAGTATTTCCTCTGCCTTAGGTACAGTCATTTATCAATATAATATTCATAAGCTGAAATTTTTCCTGCTGCGTAGAATTTATACGCATAGCCCAATGATGTTAAGAGTATAAATAAAATTTATACGCTTAACAGAGTTAAATTAATTTGAACCCCCGTCCCAGTCTTTTCTTATAACTGATGTTTGTCAAGCACTGGAGCACAAGAAGTATATTTATACTTGTTGAGTTTTTTTGCAGAATGATGTTCGTATGCAGCCAGCACTAATAGTGAACAGTAAAAGTGCCATTTGCAGGGCTGAATACCACCTGTATTTTAATTAGCACCTTGTCATGCCAATATTTTTCATGAAGAAAATAAAGAAACTACTTCAATCCTGGTATTTTCCTGTAAACCTGGTATAAGATGCTTGTTTCTTTAAGAATGGTTATGCCAATTTTGATTGTGTCATGTCTCATGTCAATTTATCTATTATTTTGTGGTTATGATATCTAGTTTACATACATACATACAAGATTAGATTTGATAAGTGTAATTGAAATAAAATAGTTAAAAAATATTAACTTGTGGATAATCCAATCAATTTAATTTAAAAAAATATTTCATTTACTTTCTAATTTTACCTCAAATTTTAAGGTAAGATAAATGAAAAATGAATTACATTAAAAAATGTTAAATCATCTTAATTTACTACGTACTTTATGTACAGATGGCTTTTAGACACTGTTGATTGTTTTCAGTTCCTAAAGGAATATTTTACTCATGTTATAGAATTTTCAAGTTCTTGATTTTCAAAGTTCATTAGTTATTTTTTCTGGAAAATCTAGGACATATTCTTTTGAATTATAAAGCTACCATTTTTTTTTCATTTAATTTGTTTTTAAAATATATCATTATTATTATTCTTTAATTAAAAATAGTTTTGGATCTGTAAATTTATGTTTATATTTACAAAAAAGTAAGGAAGTAATAAGTACTGTTAGAAGCATGAATAAATATTTTTATGTATTTATTTATGAATACTTATATCATGTATTTTGTAAAACTAAATATAAGTTATGTATGTATGGAAATGCCCTCTTTTTAACAATATATGCAAATGATGATTAAAATTAACAATTAAATAAGATGTTATAAAGTGCATACATGATATAGTTCTTAACCATTTCTATACAGGATAATTCACATAGTGTTACCCAGGGCTTTCTGAGCACATTCTACTAGTAAAAATAATGAAAAAAGCTCATTTAAACATGGATTAGAAACGCTCCTTTAGTAAGTTATGGTTGTTGAAAGACTTTGCCCTGATTGCTGGGTAAAAAGTGAAATAAAACCATACTGAAATTCTAGGAACCCAAATTAAGGGGCAAAAATGTTGTTTTTTGAACTGAAAAATTCAATAAAACAGGATCCAGAACCACATCTACCAAATTAAAACTTAAATGTTATCAACTACAGAAAATAAAGTTAACATACAATTGATAGAATGTTAAAAAAAAATTATAATGTACTTGATAAATTTAATAAAGTTTACAGTAAATAAAATAACAAAACTCTGCCCTTCTACTTCAATACATTTGGTTGCACACTTTGAGATAGCTAGAATTGCTCTTCGCAATTCTGCATGACTTTCCTGAATTTGTGTGGCGACATCTTAATACAAGCAACCAACCCCACATGTAAAAAAACACATTTGTGTTTCATCCAACCCCACATGTAAAAATCTAACAGTGTTAAATCACATTTCTCAGTCGCCAGGAGTTGGCCCGCCGCGGCCAATCCATTGCTCCGGAAATTAGTCAACATTTAAGTATGCCGATATGGTCTGTGAGAAGTAAGGAGGCAAACCATTGCTTAAAGTACATCTGGTATCTTGATGCTAGTGGAACATCTTCTAATGGTGGTAGCAATTTTTCCTTAAGGAATTCCAAGTAAATGTCAGAATTCGATGTCCTGGGAGAATGAATGGTCCAATTAGCTGATTTTGAACTAGATAACACCACTCATTGATGCTAAATCGGTGTTGGAAATGATGTTCTACTGTTGTGTGTAAATTGGACTTCTGGTCACAGTGAGTATTAATGCTGGGAAGTGTGTACCCATTTCTTGCAGCATATGGAATATTCCTTTAATTGTTTTAGGGTTTGGGACTGTAGTTAGGAAAATGTGTTTGTTATTCAGCAGCAGTTGCATTTCCATCACACACCCTGAAGAATACATTGTCTGTGTGTTCCTGTTGTAAATAACAAAGGAATTTTTGCAGAATGATACCAATAAAACACACATACTTTTAATTAAACTACACTGCACTGGCAAAAATTTACAGCAGTAACACAAAACATGCAATTCCCTGATGATATGACAAAAATCATAATTTCTCAAATTTCAAATTTAATTGTGAATTCAAGAAAGATACATAAACTTTACTGCCTGAGTAACATTAATAATGTTTTTTTTATTTTACTTTTATCTTTAATACATTATTTTTTGTATTATTGCACTTTTGTTGGAAGAGTGGCCTGCAGACCACTCTTCCTACATTCAGCCGACTCTTCAATAGCAGTGCCCTTGTATTAAATGCCGGTATTGCCACCATCAAAACTTTTGTTGCTCCAAAAACCAGCCTCATAGACACTACCTCAATTGAATCAGTCTCCCTGATAACCCAACGGAGAACCTCTAGTAACTGTTGTTCAGTAGTCAAATCATCTATATCTTTGACCACAACCATGGACTCGCCTACACACTCTGTCCCCCTGACACCATCATTCCTTGCACCTTTTGTGCAATTTCACTCTTGACTCTCCGCTGTTCCTCTCTCAGCAATAACTCTAAGCTGAAAATCCTCACCATTGCCTTTGCTGGCCAAGAGTATCCTGCCGAAGTCAGATGACACACTGTCCTTCACTACCTTGAGAATGTCATCAGAGGTTCTCCCCTCCGCCTTTACAACCACATAGCAGTGGGGACTCCTGCCAGCCTTGTCTCTTTGGCGCTTCCCCTTGATGGCCTCCCTACCAAATCTGACTTCTCCTGGTGGACCAGCAATTTCTACTTACATCTCCATCCATGGTACTCTGTGATCTATCTCAAAAATTGTCGGACCATGCCGGCAGGCCCTTTGATCACTTTCCAGTATTTTGGGGATGGCCTGTACTAGATTCCCCACAATATCCTCCTCACCCTCAGAGTTAATTGCTATTATGTAGCTTGCTGAGCTCCCACTTTCCAAGGTGTCTCCCGCTAGGATGCCGGCACTTGACCTTTCCACTATAACCTGGCTCATTTGTAGTTTTTTCTCCAGAGCTAATTTTTTTTATCCAGGGTATTTTTGTCACCACTTTCCTCTGTAATCCGTGCCTAACATCAGCCGTCAGGTCAAAGACATGCCATCAATGTATCCTCCAAGCCTTTGGGGTCCTCCACCAGCTCACTGTACCCGAAAAATTCTTTCAGCCATCTCTTCCTGGCCAACTCCATCAATACCGATTCCTCTCCACACCCTCCTCCAAAGCCCTCTGGATCTCCTGGCCACCATACATAACAGGCATCTGTGTGGCTACCTCTGTCATCTGGATTCCTTGCTCTTGGGCAGACAGCCAGAAGACTTTGCGGTGGTCATCAAACTGCTTCATAGAACCACTCGGCTTAGTGTTCACGGCGAATATTACAACTCCTGCATTACTAAGTTAAACTCACCACTACGATTCATAAGGTGTTCCATATTTGCAGCAGAACCCTGTTCATGAAGCCCAACTAGCTTCCGGACTGGTGTCCTATCTTCCATCTCCTTCATCAAGGTGAAGGAGTCTTCACTATGAGTCTTATATTTTCCCCCTTCTTCCTAACTGGGTAAGACAAATGTAGCTCCCGCTTTGCCATCGTCCTAACCTGCAGTAGATCTTCCATATTTGCAGCAGTCTAGTCTGGAGAAACCAATGATGTCCACAACATATCTGCAGTTTGAGATTGAGACCCACTTTGCTGTGGTAGACATGACTCAATGGCTAATCAGTGTCATCACTCCTGAGTTGTCACTAACCACCGGTGAGGAGGCATTTGACAGTAATTGCTGCCTAAAAGTAATGTGGCACTATACTTCTGTCTTTCATCTCGTCTTGAGTTCATATGTGTACGAGCTGCAGGATTCAGAGTTCCTTTATGCACTCGCCTATGTACCCAAGTAGCCCGCTTTCCCTGTCACAATTCCCCATGGGCCTTGCCATGCTGTGTAGGCTTCCACTTACTCAAAGGTGTAGCAAACTTTCCACCCATGGGCAAGGGTATGCCAGGATCTGTCATCACTGAAAAACATGAGTAACAAAACGTAAACAAGAATCAGTTGTGGCGATGTAAACAAATTGCTACAGCAAAAGTCAGTTATTGTGCCCAGAAAACAACCATCCAATAAGCAACTGAAAATGTCCACAGAAATGGTAAATACAAAATATCGTAGAAAATATAATAATAAAAACACTTAGCTAACTGGCACAACAACCCTTAGCAATGGGAACTTCGATAAAATAAATGAAAAAATGTAGCAAAAACCACAAAACGAAAAAAAAGACAACGAATTATTTACATCTGTCTGAATGTAACATACCTTTACTAGGATTTGCACTTGAGAACCTTAAATTTTGAAGAAAACCTGATTTCCTGTTAAATTTTACTACTGGACCAACCTGGTGGATCATTAGTGTAAAATTAGCAACAATTTTGTAATTTTTTGTTTCTGTAGCAATAATTATACTGTTCTGCATTTTATCTACCCGGTGTCTAATTCAAGAAACAGTTTCTTCAATGAAATGTAATAAAACATGGTTACAGTGATAAATACTAATTACCTTATTCTCCTTGTGAAAGATGATATGTAGTGGATTGTCTTTTTAAAATCCTATTCTGCATGAAATGTTATTCAGTGCTGTGACGCACAAGTTGAAAAATACTATTCTAAGGCTACAGGTTCAGAACCAGTGACATGTGACAGTGCAATATAACTTAACATTTTTTATATGTAAAAAAAACAGCATAGTATTATCAGCATCGTATCATGTTGGAAAAGATATAATTAAAAAGCTTTGTATTGATATGCTTAGTTCTTATTGGCGTATCAAATTCTTCAGGTTAATACAAAAAGATCAGTGAATAGGGTTAGAGAATACTGGCCAACTTATTGTAGAAAGAGCATACTAATTTATAAATGGTCATTTTTATTTCTGGCTTAAATTTGTATAAATTTCTTCAAATGCTCTTGTATGTGAATTGATTCATTAGCTGATTAGATTAAAGTTGAAACAAAGCACCTTGTTCATAAATTCAATGTTTATCCATTTGATGCCACTTGATTTTTACGATATAATGCATAAACATCTGATGAGTGATTTTGACTACAGTATAATCTTTTAAAAAAATTACTTTAAGTTTGGATGTGATTATATTCTCAGTAGTTGACAATTTTCATTCTTAAGTGATGTGAACAATATCAACTGCATAGATAAATTTACTATAAGTTGGCAAAAGATCAGATGTGCAAGTATTAAAGAGAACTGGCACAAACTGAACCTTGTAGATAGTTTTTGTTCTTCCTGTTGACACTTTTAAGCATAGTTAGGCAGAGTACATATGACAACATAAGGTAAGATCAAATCTACAGAGGCAACAAATGTCATTGTGCTTAACAGAACCAGCTTTCAAAAAAAGATTATAAGTGCTAGATAATTCTTGGTCAGTACAAATTTAACTTGATGTAAACTTTTTTTGCTCTATTAGCATTACACTTTCAACTTCTGGACTTAATCTGTACTGTATCAATCTTTCTCTGTGACGGTACCTTTATTACATAAAGAACCTCTGCAGTCTTTCCAGATTTGAGTACAATTTTAACTCTTGCTTTCTTAAACTTGTTTGGCAAACAACCGAACTCATATTAATGTTTAATTAGATTGAATGCTTCTAAAGTAATTAATATACATACCATAAAAAAAAACTCGGCCTAGCACGACTAGTGCTGTGTTCAGTTGGTTAAGATATATAAACATTAATCCAAATGAATGGATGAATATATGGATAAAATGCAGCCTAGTATTTTTGTAGGTAGTTACAAGTTGATGACCAGTAACTTATTTTATTATATTGTGGTTTAACGAGTAGAAATTACTGTACAGTAGGGATGTACATCATAATTTTTTATTTTGATGTACATTTTTATTATAATTTTTTTAAGTATTAAGGTAGAAGAAAGAATAACAAGTAATATTTTGTATAATATGTTTTAATAATTAAGACATAACTTTAATTAAAGGTAAATATGGAATCCACAGAAGAATTCTAATTCAGTGAATGTTAAAGTCACTTCTGAATTATCCAGGTAGCAAGTAAAAAAGTTTTATACTAAATTAGATTACATCGGTAAATTGTATAATATAACAAACATATTTATAAAACTTAACCGTTTTACGTTAACTGTTATAAAGGTTATTATTCCATTATATATTTATATGTGCTATAAATAAATTGTTATTGTTGTGTTACATATAAAATGGACTAATTTATGTATTTTATCACTGTTAATTGTATATAATTTTTGTGTAAAAATAACAGTGTTATACTAAGGATATTTGTTATTTTATTATATATATATTGTACATTTTATTTTTCCATTTGTCGGAACTTATAGTTCATTTTTAAGTTGGCAATTTAACATTTAATTTGGTTGTTTGATAACGCATTCTATTATGTTTTATTATTGTATTATTTTACTTGTACCTTGAAATTGAATAACTGAAAATTTTTGTTAAATATACAAGGCATATTCATAAAGTAAGGGACGTTTGATCATTAAAAAACTTGTGAGAAAAGGTTTTTACGTACAGTTTTAGTTTACTACATATTTGCTCACTTTTCCACATAATTGCCATTCAGTTCCAAGCATTTTTCATAATGCTGCACCACTTTCTTTAACCCCTCTGCATAGAAGTTCACCATCTGGGAATTGAACCAGTTGACAATGACAGTCTTGAGTTCCTCGTAGTTTTCAAACTGTTGTACACCAAGCCACTTTTTCAAATGCAAGAAGAGGAAGCAGTCACCAGGTGCAAGGTCAGGACTACATGAAGGGTGGTCAAAAAATTTCCAACAAAAATCTTGAATCTTCTTGGTTAAGGCAGCGGTGTGAGGACTCGTGTTATCATGAAGGAAGATTACGCTGGACATCATTTTCCCGTGTCGATTTTCAATCGCAAGTCTCAGTTTGGTGAGCATTTCGTAGTACACATCAGCTGTAATTGTTGATCCACATTCCATGAAATAACCAAAATGACACCCTTTTTGTCCCAAAAAACGGTAGCCAACATTTTTCAACTCTGAGATTGTTAATCTTTTTCAGGAAACTTGAATGGTGCCACCTCATTGACTGCTGTTTCAATTCTGCGTTGGTGTGGTATATCCATGTCTCATCGCCCGCAACAGTGTGGGAAAACAAATCATCTCCATCTTATCGATAGCGGTCGAAAAATGCTCATCCACTGCACATTCTTTGCTCTCTGTGTTGGTTGGTGGCCTGCCACTCTGCTCTTCGTCATACACATATGTGCGGCCATTTTTAAAGTTTCAACATCATTATCTGACCTTTACTTCACTCATTACTGTAGGTCCATACATTAGGCACAACTCTAGATGAATTTCAGCAACTGAAGATCCTTTTGCATACAAAAGTCCAATCATAGCGCGCACTTCACAACTGGTTGGAGAAACTATTGTTGCTGCGGACATTGCAATCTGCATTCACCAGTAGGCAAATGACTACTGAATCAAAACAACTACAGTGGCTTTGTAAATAGCCGATAGATGGCCCTGCATGCGTGAAACTGTGTTCAGTCCTGCTATTTAAATATAAGCTG
The DNA here is from genome assembly GCF_047948215.1 of Lycorma delicatula. NCBI lineage: Eukaryota > Metazoa > Arthropoda > Insecta > Hemiptera > Fulgoridae > Lycorma > Lycorma delicatula. The sequence continues at coordinate 63,659,888 of NC_134462.1, forward strand.
ACAGCCCTTACTTTATAAATATGCCTCGTAGAATTCTATTATGTTAAAAATTGTTTATGGATTTTAAGATGGTGTATGACCAGTTTTAGTTTCTTATGATAACTGAACTTAATGGTTTTTCAACTATAAATTTAATATCCAATTTCTAATTTTCTTCTTTCCCTTTCACACTTGTAGGATTCTGTTAATAATTGGATTTATTGGATAAATACAATGAACAGGTTGAGGTTACTTTTTAGGAGTAGGTTTTACATATTATATATGAATCCATTAAAAGTAATACATTCTTATGTAAATAAAAAATTCATTTTTTAACATGTTTTGAGTGACTCAGAATGTAAAGATAACCGATATGATGAAAGTATATTTTTTTACTTGTGATATTTATTATTTTATGTACACATTCATGAAGTTATGATTATAGAATCATGAGACCAGAAGAAATTTACAGATATAAGAATTGCACTTGTAAAATATGATGTGTTTTGGATGTGTGCTGTTATTATGGTTGTATGGTTATTAAATTTGTAATTACTGTTTTTGAATAGAAAGCACCTAACTTGGAATCTGCTAATATATATTGTCACATGTCGGGGAATTTATAGTTGTCTAGGTACAATGTATATTGCGTTTGAGTTCCTTCCCAAGAATATATAAACTGTGATGGTGATGTTTTCAGATTGATAATGTGTAACAAATGTAGCCAGCCAACATAGTTGATTAATTGATTGTTGAGAATTTTTCATAATTTTTATTTTTTGTTTTTATTACTGGAGTGTTGCTTTAAAGAAAAGAAACAATAAAGCAATTAAAAATGTTAACGGTATGAAAAACAACATTTACTCAAATTGGTACAATAGATATTAAACTTTTATGTTGACCATACCTGTACATTTTCAAAACTATGTAAAAACATAAAATTTAACTACACTAAGACTGCGATCAGATTTCAGATATTTTATTCTATTTTTATGTTAATTATATTATTGCTGTTTTTAAAATGAATATAATAGTTAAAAATAAAAACTGAAATTGTTCTAAGGATGGAAACTCTTTTAATGCTTTATTACATAGCTTATTATGTGGTGGTAGTGGTCAAGGATAACAAAAAGGATATGGCTATAGACAAGGAACTCGCAAAAAATTCAGGAGATCAGTCAGGATAGCTAGGGTTAACCTGATTTTATAGAATTTATTTGAGATTGCAGAATCTATTTAACATTACAGTTACATAATTTAAAATATTTACATGAGACTTCCTGAGCTTATTAGTATTTGCTTACTCAGAATTTTAATAGTAATTTATTTCACCATTCAATAGTCTATCTATTCAACATTTAAAGTTAACTCCTGTTATAACTTCACCAGGTAATTAAATGAAAAGATTATGTTGTCTAAATAGGTTTTTTGATTTCATTTTTTTGTAATGAATAGTATTGAATAGTTATTGCATGGTGTTATAAAGATTATGTCATCATTCATTCTGATATACCAACTATTTTCTTGAGATTGTTGTTCAGACTATTGTTTAAAATTTTTGGGCATAAAACAAAATACATATCCCTTTATTTCATAGTTCTAGCTCATACTTAGAGGTATTTTTTTCTTCGTTTCATTACTTTTTTTTTATCAAGATTGCAGTAGTATTCTTGCTTTTAAGCCCTGTTGTGAGTAAATTTCTTTCATGTTGTGCAGGCCTGACCAAACTTTTATTAAAAAATAAAATATGCTTATTTACAAACAATAATAAACTGATCTAAAAAAATACTATACAAAAACTGAAAAGTAACCTTTAAGTTTACAGCAAATTAAGAATTAGTAAGTTGTCAGTAGTTTCTTTTTGAATGTAATGTTTGTCAGAGAAAAACTGATTAAAGAAACAACTTTGTTAGGTATTAACAAACAAATCCGTAGATATTTGTGGCATATAATGAACACTATAGTCCAAATAAAACTGACTGAGTGACATACGAATTTAAACCAGGGTGAATAATACCAATTTTAAACATACATTTTATTAAGAATGTTCATTTTGTTATAGCTTACATAATGTTTAAGGATAAATTTTAAATAAAAACAATATGATATCCATACATCAAACAATAATTAAATTTCATTCAACATGATATCCATACATCAAACAATAATTAAATTTCATTTAAAATGTTATTGTTTTTCAAAGCTTTGAAGAATGGTCCAAGGGCTGAGCACCACTGGTTACAGATTTATGAGAAACTATTTTGTTTTCATGATGAAAAATACACTTCCAACTGACTTCATTATAAATTTTATTGTGTTGATTAGAAACTGTATGTAAATGTATGATGTTAATTACAATCAAATATATTTTTAAACGTTCACTACATAATTGTTTTGAGTGTAATTTTCTGCCTTTCTTAGCATTGTCACTCTAACATTCTTAGTTAACATTTCAGAGTACCTCCATTCCCAACTCTACTTTCAGTATTCCAGTTCTAAAAATAAAATGGAATGCTAAAAGTAGAGTTGAGAATGGAGGTACTCCAAAATGTGTCAACTATGAATGTTAGTGACAGTGCAAGGAAAAGTGGAAAATAACACTCAAATCAATTATTATAATCCTAAATATAAAATATTGTGGAAATTCACTGTGTAATCATTAATGTATGAATATGTTTAAAAACTGTCAGTATTAAGCTAATTTTTTTATGTATATATAATTATAAATAATACAGCATATTGTAAAATTGTTTTAAAGCTTATATACTATGCGTAAATAATATTTGATGGTATTACGTTTAATTAACCTCTAAAAATATTTGTTTGAAAGTCTGATTAGTATATGATAAATATAAAAAAAAAAAAAAACATGTGACCTAAACCAGATAATCTTAGTCATCTATGTATTTTATTATCCTTAATTCTTGCATTTGTTTATTTTTATGTTTTAAGAAATACTATGGGATTTTTTAATTTAAAAGTGATAATAGTGTTATATAACATTATTTAACTAGTCCTTAATGATAATATTTATTCTGAATTGTACATTTATTTATTTATATACCATAATTTCAGGCCTAATGTAATTATGGTTGAGCTTTTAGACTGTAATTAAAAGTACAGTGTACACATAATAAATCTTTTCTCTTACTAATTTTTTATGATTATCCTATAAAACTGTAAGTACAAAAAATATACCTAATGTGTTTTCTTTTCAGTTGACTTCTAGAGCAAACAATTGTATTCATGCTTACCTTTAATCATATAATTATGTAAAAGGCTAAGATTTTTATAACGTGATGTTTTAAAAATCATACTCTGTGAGAAACTTTATAAATTTTATAAAGAAACTTTAAAGTTAGTAATGACCAATGCTTTCCTCTTCCTCTTCCTTATAAAATTAAATGCTTCTTTACATTACAGAAATTATTGCACTAAAAATAGTATAAACCTTAATTTTTTTTTTAGTCAAGGCTTTTCAGAATATTTTATGTAAAGTGATTCTTACAACTATTTACAACTATATAACTTGAATTATGCATGCTAAGAAACAATAGAAAAGAAACCTATAACGTATAGGTTTCTTTTCTATTAAATGTAGAAACTCGCTTCGTTCCACTCCTAGGAAAATTTCCTACTAAAGCTCATTATACACTTTCATTTATTGGTTCCTATTATACAATATTTTATAGTATTTAAAATACAGAATAAAATCAAAACCAAAATGCACACACAATTACTGAAATTTTCTATTTCTAAAAAAACTGTGGATCCTCTAAAAAAACTGTGGAAGCAGTATCCTGTTTGTCCAGAAAATTGAGTGTTTATTTATTTTATCAGAATTGAATTCTTTGGTATTAAAAAAAATAAAATTCTTAATCTAAGTTAAGCATGAGTAGTAATTTTGCATAAGAAAAGTTAGTATTAGCCTAAAATGTTAAATTCTAATAAATTCACCTCTTCTGTTATGTTTGGATAGTGTTAGTGTGCAGACAAATTCATTAACCACATACATATGAATGATGTGGTTTATTGAATTATTAACTTTCAAATCTAGAATGCTTATTCCATCAAAATGGTAACTACCCATTTTATAATTTATATTAACTCTTTCTTAATTCTTAATGAATGTGGCTATTAAATAACATTTAAAATATCTCCTTCAATATACACAATCCTACAACGCTCCATGCAAAACAGAGCTGGAAGTCTTCTTCTGTGGGCTCTTTCATGATGGGCTCTTTCACAGCAGAAGGAAAGAAGCTTGTTCCTTTTAATGCAGATTTGACCTTGGGGAATAGACGGATGGTCTAACATTGTGATGTTATACTTGGCTAGAAACATCTTGACAGACAATGCAGTATGAGCCAGTGTGTTCTGTTGAAGAACCCATGACTTGTTCTTCCACAGTTCGGGTTATTTTGTCGGTTATTAACCGACAGTCAGATCGAATCAGATTACCAATTTGTTCAATGGCTACCTATTGTAATGGGTACCATGATTCGATTGACTTCTGGAAAATTTCAACATATATTTGCATTCACATCCCCTAGACCTCAAAATTACTGCCGTAATTTTGCGCCAATCACTTTCAGATTGTTCATTAAAATAACTTGTAAAATAATAACTTCCAAAATCTCAATTGAATTCATTAATGGGAAAAATTGGACCACTGGTTGGGGGGGGGGGCTTTTTCTAAAAAAACAAAATGTTGCTATAATTTTCTTATATTTTACATAAAATATCAAATTTATTGTTTATCCTACCATTCTTTGGATAAGGGCGTAAAACTTATGACTAAATTTTTTTTTTATATCACCAACCATTGGCCCAGGGGGTTGAAAAAACTGGGTTTTGAAGTGGTCGTTAGTATTCTAAACATTACCTAAAACTTGGAAGTTTTTCATAACTTTAAGGTGAATTCTTTTGTATCCCCTACTTAGCACCAGTGATATCTACCTCAATGAAAAACTGGAAAAACTTCAATGACAAAAAAAACAATGAAAAACTTCCTCTTTTTTTTTTTTTTTTTTGCCTTCTAGCGTGCCGAAAGGGATTATTTTATGCGTTTTTATAACGCATAAAATTATTTTATAAAGTTTATCAACATTTTGATGTTGATCTCCATGTCTTCTTGGAAACTCTTAAACCACTCAAAAACCCGGGCACATGATATAAACATTCAGTACCTTTTTAATATACCTTTTTTAATAAAAGATAGTTTCAGTAGTGGTATTTTCAAGTTTCATATGAAATTTCACAATTCTTTCCTCTAATAAAACACTTATAATTTTTTCAGCAAAACACAAACACAGATGTTATCCAAACGAAGGCCACAGCCAGACTAATATGTCTACAGAAACTGGAGTTGAAAGAGAAGAAGACTTCATGCTATACAGCTGTCAGTTGTATGAATTTGGTGCATGTGCAATTCTGTAGCAGCATTAGTCTCATTTAATAGCCAAAGTTTTAAAAATGTCCTGCATTGCATTGGTATAGGGTTTTAAAAAAGTCTAATATTGACTAATGTTACCTTATACCAGACTAACTTTCGTCACAAAACTGTCGAAAGTGGTAGGTCTTGTTTTACTAATATAAAACTCAAGACATAAATAGAAAACAATTATAAGGGATTATTTTGTTTGAATAAAAAAGGAGCCCAGTTATTAAAAATAACTCTTGAATGTAGATTAGGCTTTCTGATTTATGAAACTCGATTTTGACAAATCTGTTTAAAAAAATTACAAAGGGATTGAAAAGAAATACTAACTAAAATTGTAAATTTCTGCAAAGAAGAGATTTTTTCTCCTTTAATAAATTGGTTATGATTTTCACTAGCTGCATTGATATTGAACCTCTTGATTTCTATGCAGGCTATTAAATCACTTATTTAATAGCCACACATCAGTTATTGAAAATTCATTGGGGTAACAGTTTTAATTAATAATGTCCTGTATTGGTATAGGTAACTTTAGTCACAAAACTTTTAAGTGAAAAAATTCATTTCAAAAAAAGTATTGTAACAGCTACATAAATTATTGTAAATAGATATGAGAATATTCACAATCCTCAGCTCTTATTAGTTGGGTGCAGAATTTTGGAACTACACAAGATAAAAATTGATCATTGGTTACAGAATTATAATTTATTACTGAAATACATTTAAGGTAAAAGAAACTAAAATGCAGTTTAGTTCTTTTTCATAAATCATTAATGTTGTTTATTTATGCAGTTTGAAGTTTAAGTAATACTTATTGACCAAGATGGTTTTATTTTATTTAATTACTTTTGTAATTGCATCATTATAGTGCGGTACCCACATTTTATATATAATAATGACATGAAATATTGGTGTACAGAATTCTTTATATGATTTTGTTTGCTTGCATAAGAAAGCTTTTCATGGAACATTCTCACATAAAAACTGTGATAAGCATTATAATGTAGAGTATATTTGGTTCTGAATGTTAAATGACATGTATACTTATCTATGCATCAATGAGTTCACCATAGAGACTGGGTCCGTCCACCAGTTTATTGTCACTTTCAGGCAACTAATTATAAGGAAATTTAACTAATCACCTGGGATGTTATAACAAGAATTTTTATTAACTTCTTTATGAAGTTTATCCAGACTTAGTGATTTTCACTAATGGGTGTTAGCACTGTTATTCCAATGGATATTCTTTGTGATAGGTGTTACATGCTCTGACTTCCTTACCAGTGTTATATGTGCACCATAATTATATCTCATTGAGTGGATTTCACTACATCCTAGGCTGTTGTAGTTCAGTAAGTGCTTTTTATGCCCTACATGAAAGTTTCACTACACAGTCAGTATTTGCAATCGTGCACCTATGTCTATTATCAGTAGAACTGCAATACTCTTGTGCCAGGCTCTTTGTTACCAGTTTCACTGATGTAGCCACTAAGGAAACATCCAGCTGTTTTTTTTTTAATAGATCTTTATTCAGATTGGGATACCAATATGATGGAGACTACTGTTGGTCACTCCACCAAGAAGTTCAGCAAGTGACTCACAGAAGAAAAAGCTTTAAGAAAATTAGGGGGAAAAAAATATAAGCCAGTGAACATGCAAGACCTATGTAATAAAGAGGTATTTCAATGTTTATACTTAAATAAAAACTTTGTTCATATTGTAACATTGATTTCTTTTTATTCCTCTCATATGTTCCACTAGTTTAATTAATAATTAAAAAACTGAGGTCACATATGGATTCAGCACCAAAAAACCCATAAGCATTTTTAACATCTTAATGTTAATTTTTTTTTTTTGTTGGCTTGTGTTATATATGCTTTACGAAAGAAGAACAGCTTAGCAGAATGATCGGTTGTTGGTTGTCTGCAATAAGTTACATGTGTTAAAGGTTGTGCATTAGCATGGAAGATGTCAGTGTGGTACAATAATTGTAAAAAATTGTCTTATGTTTGTGTTTGGGGCATGGTATTGTGTGTGCCCTTATCTTCAGATTTTCTTGTATGTCTTTGAAACAATTGCCTCATAATTGTGTATATTATATCCTTTTGAATGGAACATTAAATTACATTGTATTGGTGATTCAGACTACCATACAGAATTGCAAGTATTTTGGGCAGACATGAAGTGCCTGAGATTGACAATTTTTTTGAATTCTTGAGTTTAGTGTAAAGCATATGTATAAATTTTAATATTTTTTTTTCCATATTCATAAACAATTATATTTATTGCTTAACGTTTGTTATTGTAAAGATACATCACATACAGGTTTTTTTTAAATTTGTAAGCTACTTCCTCAGAGTTTTTATTTATCTATGTTAATGAGATTAAGGAATTGTCAATTGAATTAAGGAATTTGTCGATGAGTGTGCTGAATTTTATTATTTCAGGTTTTTTTCATGTTATCTTTTGGTAAAATGTACAATTTGTTACATGTGAATTACAAATTCTAAAAGCAGATGGTTTATGTGAAACTAGCTGGTTTGAGGTGTGACTATCTTTCATCGTTTTGCTTTTTATATTTTGAAAGTGATTTAAACTATTGCATTTTGTGGTCTTGAGCTGATGAAAATTTGTTAGTGTATCGCATTTATGTTAGGCTATAAAGTTTAATTTGTTGTGTGTTTTTTTATATGCGTTACTAATTCTTCACATCATCGTGTTGCCTTGTGTAATAAGATGGATCTACAACATGTTTGTGGCATTATATTACTTTATTTGAGCTTGTTTGTTCTGCATTGATAGATTTCAGTAAGGATACTAGAAAAGTAGTATCATTAAGAAGGTCATCATGTAGTGTGTAATATTTCTTTGGAATAGTGTTTTAGTTTGTTCATGATTTCTGAAATATATTCTGGTGGAACTTTGTATTCATCAAGTTTGTTTTTAAGAATGGAGAGCATTTTTGTTACTGGGATATAGCGTATACATTTGTTATGTTAAATGATGTTAATGTTTTATTATTTTTTGTTTATGTGGCCTTTCTGTGTTTTTTTACATGTTATAGTATTTGTGTTGACCAATGATTTTTACTGACGGACAGGTTTTTTAGGGAATTTTGTCTCTGGACATACAGGAAATTTGGATTGTGTATTTTTGAAAGGATTGAATTCTATTCAGTCCTTTCACTAGTGAAGATACCTTTTATTTTATTACTTCTCTTTGAAGTAGCATTAAATTACTATTTAATACTTTTAGCAATACTATCTAATACTTACAGCTGATTTTTGTTGGAAGGTTCTCAGGTTCAATTCTTAGTAAAGGTAAGTTACTTTTACATAAATACCAGACGAGTGTACTTTGGTGGTTGAGTTTCAATTAACCACTAATTTCAGGAATGTTCGGCCTGAGTTTGTACAAGACTACACCTCGTTTTATGTCTTACTTAAGACATTATTTTTCACAAGTTTGCAACATAAACAGGAAATAAGAAAATGTATCTATATATACATATATATACTTTTAAATTTATATATTATTAATAAAAACTAGTGGTATATGATGTGTTACGTGAAAATAATAATGAAAATTATTTTTGAACAATGTTATTTTATAGCATAAGATGAACTACGTCAGGTATCACTGAATCTAGCCACAAAGTGCTGCCATCTACTGAAAAATATAAGAAGCACTGCGCGTATAAAAGACGTCATCTGACACTTGTTTGATTTCAAACGTGTATAGCATTTATTCCCTCTTACAGCCTCTATTAAAGAATGTTTCTAGTTAAATAGTGTTTTTTTTAATCGTCTTGTTTTAATAATAATAAAGTGAAAAATGTTTATTACCACTGAAAGTTGAATAATTTTTTCTATAATGTATATATTCCTCATATTTTTATTTTATCTTTTTAAAATTACGTTTCTCGCATACAGTTATAGCCACTTTAGCAGTATGGTGTTAGCAGTCCCTGCTTAGTGTTTCGATTATGGGATCCTTGGATGGTCGTGAAACTCATGGTTTCTTAACAACCTCAGCGCCTCCGTTATGATTCTAAGTATTAGTTTTGGATCGCTGGATGACCTCAATATTGCTGTTACAAATTGTTCTCCATTATTGTATACCGTAGTTCAATATTGTTTTCGACCCTTATATAGTAATAATTTATTTGACAAATGAGATTTACTAACTAGTACATCCGCGTAAACTTGATATTTAATTGCTTCCCCTTTCCTTTTATATGATCCCTCCAGGTAATACGATGATCTAGATGTAAAAACCCTAGTACCTAACAATGTTTGTATAAAGTATTATTCAGGTGGATTCGAAGGCAATCGCCTCTCCTTAAGCGTGATGCGATTCAACTAGGGAATATTTACTCTTCTATTTGCATAGTACACATTGATAAGAGATCCAATGTAGATTGCAGTTTACCTGAGAATACAGCCGCATTGCCATCAACCTTGCCGTGTCGCCCGCAAAGGACGCAACTGTGATATAGTCCGGACTGGGAAGGTGTGCAGTGAAGATTAAATATAAAAACTGAACCCTGTGGAATCCCTGACCGAAAATCGATATTAGACAATTCCTGGTTGTGAAAAACGTCCATGTAGGTAGCTATGTAGCAATAAATAAAACTGTTGAGTTAGACTGACTTTAATTTGTAAAGAAGACCAGATAGCCAAACTTTGTCAAAGGCTTGCTGCACATCTGAAAAAGTTGCCGAAAAATATTCCTTCCTTTCCAGAAAACACTAACAATTGTTTGAGTTTGTTCAATGGATGAACGGCCGCTTCTAAAGCGAAACTGATAATTTGGGATAATGTTACTGTTAATAATATTTTTTTTATTCAATAAAAATGTATATACGTCTGAACACATTTTCTCGTTAAAAAACTTTCTTAGTTATATGGGAAAAAATCGAGGTGGCGAAATTAGAGTATGAAAATCATCAATTTGGAAGTCTACTGGTTATTTATATACTTTTCCAAGAGTTTATTATTGTTTTTTTTTTATATCTACAGATAATACTAGAGAAAGTGAAAAAAACGGGTTTAGGATTTCCTATTAGCTGGTAATGCATTAACATCAAGACATAATTGTGCCATACTATAGGTACTTGTATAGTAGACATTAGTATTTTAGAAGGAGATTTTACCGTCTTTTATCCTTTAAAGCTATGAATATAAGGACCTTAAGCTCGGTTAAACCGTACTGGTAAGCGACAAATTTTTATCTAGTCTGTGTTCCGTTGTCGAATTCCCGTACGATGAGAACTCTTTGTGTCGGGGAAAAAGCGTCTCTTTTAATGACCGACGGAAAATATAATATGAAATATTTCTGGTTAAAAGGTGTCTTCTCATTTACGGAGAATTCACCTATATCGCACTTTCCGAAGATATCTCTACAGGTTTTCGAACGTATGTCAATAGATAGTTTCGATATTTGCTACACAAAGTGAAAAAAATAACGAATTGAAGGAGAGCCACAATCCCAGAAAAGGTATTCGTAACATTAAGATGTATACAAATTTTAATTAAATTCATTCTTGTTCGCTGTTGCCACTCGCCTTTGAACTAAAATACGAAACAAAACGACGCTCTCTTATTTCTTGCCACTCTTATTTCTTTCTTTCTGTGCGGCCAACGCTGCAGGAATGAATTGATTGAGCATTAAAAAAGCATTTAAAATTGGTGTAATCACCTACTGTTTGCTTATATATCCTTAACTTAAGAGATACGTTGTACCTGGGTGAATTAGAGGAGACTAGTTTAATATTCTGGTCTAATTTATGTTAAAACCAAATTACGTAGTAAATTACTATTTTTCCCCTACTTAATGGCAAACCTACTATATCCTAAAGCCGGTTATGTCTAATTAGCAATAAAAAGAAGTTTCGCAACATATCCAGAACAGTCTTACCAACTTTTTAAATCGCCAAATTTACTTAAATTGTGACCGAATATTCAGTCAGACTCAAGGTTAGTGCTCTTGAAATATGATCAAAGTTTAGTACAACTCTTCTTGTAATTTATCGAGTCAGTTTATTCTGTTTTAGTTTTAATCAAGTATCATAGTTGAAAAGTCTTGCAAATCGTTTTACAGCTTTATTCGCTTCCGATTGCACCATTTAATTTGTAAAGTAATAGGCAAATATCATTAATTAATAGGCAAATATTGTAATCAAAAGTTACTTTTGATTACAATATTTGCCTATTATAAGGCGCATTCTATTTTGATGAGTATACCGTAAATTTATTTGCAACCTTATATTTGAAAAAAAATTCGGTACTTATTTTTTTCATTCACTTGCAATAATACATATTAGCAATATATCTCTAAAGGAAATGATTTAAAGGAATATAAGTATCTACTCTCCACTTTTACTATTTTGAACGAGGGTATGGCAAATAATACTGTTATCAAGTCTGAGAAGTACTGATAACCTAATTGATAAGAAGTAATAATCGGACAAAATTCAACTAGTTAGCTAAAGGATAATTAATAGTGATAAGGTCAAGCTTGCATGATTAATCAGAACTGTGGTTTTATGATTGATGTTATAACTAATATAATAATTTTTCCCCACGCATCAAATATATTCGTTCAGACCAAATATTTATTAATTAATTTTTTAATTTAGTCTTAACTAAATATTTTTCCATTTTTTTTCGGATCCAATTTCGAAGTACTTCAAAAGTGTTTAAGTACATTACGTTATCTAATTAATTAATCTTCTGGTTTATTAAGAGTTATAAATTTTGTTTTGAATCATTATTCAGCCTCCTGCTGGTCTATTGGTTAACTCATCATCGCAAATCAGTTGTTTAACAGCCGATTTTCGAAGTGAAGGTTCTGAGATTCAAATCATAGTAAAACCCACCGGGTTAGTCTAGTGGTGAACGCGTTTTCCCAAATCAGTTGATTTGGAAGTCGAGAGTTCTAGTGTTCAAATCCTAGTAAAATCAGTTATTTTTACACGTATTTGAATACTATATCGTGGATACCGGTGTTCTTTGGTGGTTGGGTTTCAATTAATCACACATATCAGGAATGGTCGAACTGAGACTCTCAAGACTACACTTCATTTACACTCATACATATCATCCTCTCATTCATCCTCTTAAGTAATAACTGAGTAGTAATTCCCGAGGCTAAACAGGAAAAAGAAAAATCATAGTAAAGGTTAGTTGCTTTTATAAGGATTTGAGTACTAGACATTGGATACAGGTGTACTTTAGTGATAGGATTTCAATTAACCACACGTCCCAGGAACGGTCGGCGTGAGTCTATACGGAGAATGTGGTGGATAAAATGCTACTTAACGAGGATAACTTTAATGTGATCTCGTCGTTTATAACCGCAGTTATAAAGAAGAAAGATGAGGAAGCTCGTCAAGAAGAAACCGCTCGCTGATGACGGCTTGTCGTAGGTGGAATTTCCACCTACGAAATAAAAGAGCTAACCGGTGAACTGACCTGCCATGCCGGACATACAGAGGATTTACAAAGACGCGTTCATGCCGGATTTACAAAGACGCGTTCATAACCTAGACCAACCCGGTGAATATTGTTCACTAGTTGAACAGACTGCAGCATACACATTGGGAAATAAAAATAAAATAGTCGGTTGACTAGTTTAATTTATTTAATTAGTCGGTAGGTTAATTTAATGTTCGGTGCTACTTTTTTAATCTCAGCATATTTACAACATTTTTTCATCCTTATTTGTTTGTTTTTCATATTCCAATCTTTGATTTCCTCTACAGTTTTGGCCGTCCCCCAATCATGAAATTAACTAAACTTGGATATCATAATTTCTCTCCTTTCTTCCACTATAAATTTCATTAGGCATCTAATTTTCTGCAGCCCTCTTGTAACATCACACTTTAGAGATCTTTATTTTTTTCCTTTCTGGTTCCCTTATTGTCCGTGTTTTGCTACCGTTAGTCCTCGATTCGTACGAATCATTTTTGGATCTGAATTGGATATCTTTTTTGTGTATGTGAACTTGTCTGTGCCGGTTTATTTTTTGTCTGCATTCATTTATCAGTTTCTCTTGTAACTTTCACTACTTGAATAAAAAAAATTCTCCCACTTTTGGTATATTGTGTCCCTCTATATTAATGTTAATTTTTAAATTTTCCTTCTTTCTCTCACAATTTTATTTTCCTTTTAATGTTATTAATTTTTAGACTGAAGTTTTTTCGTAGTAATAGTCCATGCCGTTTAGTATTTTAATCATTTTTGTTAATATTTATTACTTTTCATTGTAGTCCTTTTTTACTACCATGATGAACTTGTTCCGTTATTTTGGTTGCTTTTCGAACCATCTTTAGACAGATTCAATGATGCTATGATTATTTTTTTAACTTTTTACTTCCTAAAAATTCTTACATTTGTGTTAGAGATTGATACTGAAAATGAAAACAAAATTACTATGATCTCAGCTGGTTTTCTTTACTCGGACTAGATAATTCGTATTTGTTGTTTTCGATTCAGGAATAAATTGGGAACGACTCTTCTCGTCACAGGAAACAAGTGTTAAAAAGGTTGTCCTCTTTCAAAACGTAAGTTGAATCCCGATCGCTAAACCGCTAAAAGTTTTGCCTCGTCCTTTAGTGTAAACTAATCTTACAAACGCTTTTTTTACCTAACTTCGTGCACAGTATTTCTTCAAAAGTCCTATACTAACGTAATATTTTATTAATAATAATGATTTATTAATAATAATTATTTATTACTGATCGCTAAAAAATCTCATCAATTTTCAATACGGTATAAGAGGATAGTCGAGATATCAATTGCTGACAATGAGGTTGCCTCGTTATAGCGTCTTTTGTCTAAAAATTATTTTTCCTAACCGTTTATGTTCGTTTGTAATTAATATTCTCTCCATAGTTTGCTTGAAATTTTTTAAAAATGAATTCTTTGAAAACTTCTTTTCATCGTTCTTTAAAGATTTTATTATGATTCATCGAGCAACTCGATATATTTTATACTACATCATTTTGTAACAGCAAAATCGATCGATAAACAACATGCATGCATCATAAAACCTGGCTGGATCAGTACGATCTGTAGATTTAAACGAATAACAATGACTATGGCCTACCAGTGAGTTTTTTGTTAATTTTTCAGTTTAGAAAAAAAACCCTTTATAGTCAGCCGTTTCGATTTTTTCATTTCGATTTATAATTTGAGTCTTTCACATAATTGAGACAAATCGTTCGATAATATTTCCATGAAAAATCGAGACAGCCGAAAAGTGATAAATTATTATTTACTTTAATAAAATAAAATATGATAAACAAGTACATTTTGCTGTGGTATTGAGAATTTTCATGTTTGTGGAAACAATGCTGAAAAGAGGAAATTGAACATTTTCGGTGAAGATGAAATTTGAACAAAATTGAACGCGCCTAATAGAGAAAAAAAATTAGAATTAAAACAGTAAGCGTTTACATAGTTTACAATTTTTTTGTTTATGTATGCATCCATTTAAGTATAGATCTATAAAAATTAAACAGATCTGAATTTGTATGAAAGCACTGGTGCGATCGCTGAAGAATATCTATCTATAGGATTAAAGTAAGAGTTCATTTTGCTCTTTCCAGTGATCTCTCAGTCGGTCTCTGTGCATACTAAATACAAGCGGTGTATCCGATTTTTTCCAAAACTTATTGAAATAATTACTATAGGCTTAATTTTAACTTCATCAGTTATTTTTCATAATAAAAATTAGAAGCAGATAATAGCAATTAGAAGCATTCTGTCTTTTAGGGAATGTCGAGTGTAGCGGTTGTACGGGTAATTCTTCTTTGAATGCTTGATATCTGTACGTAGTATTAGGTGAATAGGTATTGTGAGTCTCGGGGTTGCTTTCTGCAGCGCCCATCTACAGTTGGGTGATCTGCCAGATCATGCGGTTTCAATTTCTTCGTAATGTATTGCGATCCATCCGCTCTTCGATGTAGAGGGCTTTTGATTTTAGGTTTTATTCGATTGCCAAATCGCTTCTCTGGTAAAAGTTAGGTGATGAATTCTGTTGGCACTTTTTATGGGCGTCGACCTTGTTCGCAGGGACGCTTCTGCATCGGAAACGGATGGATCTTAACCTTAAGTTGCGTTGGCCTTAGTCTTTGACTGAGGGCTGTTTATGTAGTGATAGGGGACCTGCTAGAGTTTTTACTTTCTGCGGTTTTTACCTCTATAATCCTTCATAAATGATTACTTGGCTAGCGTACTTCGTCTCATACCCTGCACTGGCGATTGCGGGTTCATTTTTGTATCCCGGGTGGCTAGGGTTCCGCCGGATAGTTGATTGGCTGGGAGTAGGCATGCTTGACACCAAATCCCGGTTAGATAATCAAGTTTCAATGGGGATCGTGCTCGGGAGGGTGTTTTCACTCTCCCGGGTACGGTTACTGATTTTAGCACGGTAGTGTTTGGTTGATTTGGAGCACACTATTAAGGGGCAATTAACGAACTGTAGTTGCGATCAACTTTTTAGTTTATCCAAGCGGGTCTCAAAATTGGAGCTGAAGTGGGTACTCAGCTCCCGGACGGACCAGACCTGGTTCTCTGGGATTATGTTTTTTTTGCACTCCAATCACTAAATTTATTACTGCTATGGTAGCATTGGCGTTGTACCGAATAACCGGTTCTGTAGTGGTAGCAAAGTTAGGTGCGGGGTCTTCGTACTTCCGAGAGTTTGGTAGAGCAGAGCAGTTCCAGAGGGCTAGGTGTTAATGTTAAGTGTCCGATGCCTTCGGAGAAGGCTAAGACACTCGGAATTTACTGATGGGAATGTCTTTCGAGTCATTCGCATCAGTGGCATCTCACCGAGGCCGGCTGACGACTGTGGAATGTGATCAGTTCGAGGGCTAGAAGATGTCCTCCAATTAAGCCGATAATGGCTAGGAACGGAGGTGGTGGTGTGGCAACTGGACATGTCATAAAGCGGGTGTTATTCTCCCTCGAGGGGGGGAATTGAGATGTACGGGTAATTGTTTGTAAATGCGGTACCTATTTCAAAATAAACTTTCTTGTTTAGCCGAAATACTTCGATTAAAACTCGATGTCACGTCAGAACGACTCTGCTAGAATAATAAATAGATTATTTAAAAATTAAATTCCCAAACTGAATACTAAATAATGAACTAAATTCTATTGTCGACTTTGTAGTACTGTTATTGAAAAATAAAAGTTAATACAAGGTATTTTCATATGTCTGTTTATTTATTTGTAGTCCTTCACCTTTCCAGTTGTTTATTCGGAAGAAATTTTATTTGAACCGTTCAATTTGGAAAGTTTTAATTGTATTTAAGCGCAAATAATTGTAACGCATTCAGTGAAATACTGTCCGGCAAGATATCTGTATATTTAAATTTAAAAAAATAATCTTCCATTTGCTATAGGCAGAATTAGTAGGCTAATTCAATCAAATTCGGAACAACATCCGTTTTCTACATTACCAATCCTAAGTTAAAGGAAAAAATAATTCCATATACTATCAATAGGAAAAACACTTACCGATTAACTTAGTTAATCGGTTTAACTTACCGCTTTTAGCTTAGTTTATTTATTTTTTCAACAGTTATGTTATAATACATAAGCAGACTGTAACAACAAGAGGAAAGAGTGGTAATTGTGTCAAAATAGACATCTCTCCTTTTATGGACTCAGGGTAGATCAAGAAATACTTTTTTACATTCGTGTTTAAATATTTATGTCTTGGCGTCTATTTGAGTTAAAAACACGAAATTGAACCGTAAATCTAATTTTTCACGGTGACTTTACGAGATATTGACGCTATTAAAATTTGTAGTTAGCATCTCAAAGACTTGGAAGAAAGAAGGAAGCAGTGATCATATCTTGGCTGGAGCTGGATTTAATGAAAATTTTATTCGTATTAATTTTTTGAACTCCATTTTGAGATTATAAGATGAAGGTTTTTTATTTATGAAATTTTTCCCAAAATCTTCATCCAGATTTGTTGTTTTCATGCAAATTGGGTACACGTACTTATTTTATATATATATATATATAGCTTAATAGGTATACCTTTATCTTAACCCGATGAATACAGCTTTTTTTTTCTTTTCCTGTTTAGCTTCCGGTAATTACCTTTCAGATAATACTTCAGAGGATGAA
This sequence comes from Lycorma delicatula, assembly GCF_047948215.1. Lineage (NCBI taxonomy): Eukaryota > Metazoa > Arthropoda > Insecta > Hemiptera > Fulgoridae > Lycorma > Lycorma delicatula. The sequence goes on from NC_134462.1 coordinate 63,677,459, forward strand.
TGAGGATGATATGTATGAATGTAAATGAAGTGTAGTCTTGTACAGTCTCAGTTCGACCATTCCTGAGATGTTTGGTTAATTGAAACCTAACCACCAATGAACACCGGTAGTATCCACGACCTAGTATTCAAATCCGTGTAAAAATAATTGACTTTTCTAGGATTTGATTGGTGGAACTCTCAACTTCCAAATCAGCTGATTTGCGAAGACGTGTTCACCACTAGACCAACCCGGTGGGCTCGACGAATATACCTGGAATAGCTATGTACGTACGTATGTGTATCGCACTGCTTTTGACCGTACATCTCAGAATTGATTAAACCGATTTTCTTAAAATTCGGCTCAAATATTTCTATGTATGGGACACTGATCGTATTCATTTTTTTTCAAAATTCTGTTAGGGTTTCTGTAAGGAGAACGTCAGAACCGTATCGGTAAGTGCTGTTTTGTGTCTTTTTTGTTGGATATGCTTCTCTGTAAGTTGTGCGGTGAATGTGTGTGTGTGTGTGTGCTGATCGGCGGTGTCTGCTGTGGGTATTTATTTTGACTGGTGTGTTGCTGTGTCGTGTTCTTTTTGATGAGCTGTATTATGTGTTGATGGTTGTTGCGTCGATTTGGGCGTGTTGGTATTGGTGTGTGACGTTTGTTGTGCTTATTGTGGGCATTGTGCCTTCGGTTGTCTCGTGTGCTACTTTATTGTTAGTGTCTAATTGTGTGTGTGGGCGTTTACCCCCTTCTTAATTATGGCCACTTTAGCGGTTTCAAGAGAAGAGCTTTAGTAGCCTAGGTTGGAGGTTTAGTCGGTAGTGCGCAGGTACACATACTCACTTAATAACATCTTGCGGAACCTGTTAGCGAACACTACACTGCCTTGGCACCCGTAAATGGGGTTCCTCCACCTCGTTAACAAGGGTTTGGGAGATATTGCGAAAAAACCGATTTCGAGTTTCTTCAGAGATATTTTAGAGAAAACTTTATTAAAATTTACGAAAACTTTTGATAAGGAGTTTCGTTTGAAGTTGTAGGAAGTTTAAGGAATGCTGTCCCGAAACATTTGATTAGGACAATATCCAAATTGGTATTAAGTCGGGCGATTAGGTTAGTGGAATAATGCGTGAAATAAATCAAGGTATCGGACAAGAGTTTTCGTTATCACCTACGTTATTTAATTTATACATTAACGATTCTGTTGAAAATTGGTAGAAGTTTAAAAAAATCATTTTAAGATTTTTAACCATAGACACGATGTTGTTTGCGAATGACCAGGTGGTTCTAGCCAATTCAGAGGCAAATTTGCAATCGGCAGTGTTTAAGTTACATTCCATACTTTTTTGTTAAAGAAATAGAGGAATCCCATTTACGGACGCCGAAGCAGTCCGCTGACAGTCGCTGACAGGTTCCGCAAGATGATATGAGGTGCGTATTGTATTTCTGCGTACTACCGACTAAACCTCCACCTCTGGCTACCCCCTTACTGGTACAGCTGGTGTGCAATTCATCAGGAAGAGGGTAAAACGCCCACATACACAATCAAACACCACTCAGAAAGTCACGTACACGAATAAGATGACTTAAGGCAAAAGTGCACTACACATGCAACACAACAACAAACAAAATCTATACACGTCGCTACACATCAAAATTCACATCCATCCCCTTAGTAACACATTCGTTAAAACTTACTCAGCATACAACAGCAACACACCATGCACACACACAGACAATCGCAACATAGACACATTCCTCAACAACACACACAGCCATTAACAGTTAGTGAAATACAACATACTTACCACATACCACTTACCGCATAAGAGGAGTGCTCCCGACCTCATCACATCCAGGCGACCCCCGCACGTGAGTCTGTTCTCCCAAATGCCCTCCGGCGAGCCCTTCTTCGCCTGCCCCTGCGGGACTCCTCCTAGGCGTAGAGTTTCTGCATTACCTTCTTGGCCAACATTACTACGGCTGTCCAATTACTTGCACTCTCAAACATGATCCGTTGCACTTCTTCAGGTGAAAACATATCCCTTCTGCCGATTGCATGCAATGCTTCACTCCTATGATCCTCGAATCTGACACAGCTGAAAAAAACCTGGTATGCTGTCTCATCCACACTCTGTCAAACCGGACAACATGGGGAGTAGTCAAGTTCAAACCTATAAAGGTACTCTCTAAATCCCCCATGACCCGCCAGAAACTGTGTAAGATAATAATCAAGCGATCCATGGGTACACCCGCACCATCATGCGGTACGTCCATCGACCCCTCTCACTGTCATCCCACCGCCTCTGCCACTCCCTTCTAAAATATTCCATGATGGAATTGGCCAGTCTCATTTTTTCAGCGGGTGTTAGAGCGACTAGTTCTTTCATCCTCTTCCTACGAAGAATCTCAAGGTCTACCGGTAATATTCAAGCTAAGACGTCCGCAGCCTCGCGGGAAACCGAGCGGAACACTGCTATAATTCGGAGACAGCTCCTTCTTTGTATCGCTTCGAAAGCACCCCTGTATTTACCATATTTGGTGATTCCTCCCCAGACTTCGGCACCATATAGTAGCACAGAGGACACGACGCTAGACAGCAACCTCTTCTTCTGCTGGCTGGATCCCCCGTTATTCGGAAGCAAACAATCCATTAGCCGCCTCATCTTTTCTGCCTTTTGTATCTATAACGTGAGTGCCAAAGCGTAACCTCGCATCCACCCATATACCTAAATACTTGATGGCGGCCTTCGAACCTACCGTCTGACCCTCAAGGACCATTTTCAAAGTTGGTCTTCTCTTGGTAGTTGTTATAACAACGACCTTAGTCTTGTCTGGGGCCATGGTTAGCCCTGCTCCTGTCATCCAATCTCAAATCACGGAATAGCACTCTTACATTCGGGCAACGGACTCCCTCAGTATGGTCGCCTCAACCGCGAGGGCAAGTCGTCCGCATACCCTACAACCATGACTCCCGGCAGTAATGGAACCCGGAATTCACTGTCGTTGACAATATTCCAAAGGGTCGGTCCAAAAACTAACCCTGTGGTACTCCTCTACACATACGCAGTTCAACTGGTCCGTCCGTCGCCTCGCAGATGAGTTTGCGGCCATTGAAATACGACAGGATTGTCCTTCGAAAGTATGGGGGAACTCTCTTGTTCACCAGCGCGGTCCCGATGGCGTCGTGGGTCACATAATTAAAATCGTTGCGGATATCCAACGCCACGAGCACACATAACTTCTTCTCACGAGTTATTCTTCTCGCCATTCCCACAACCTCCGCCACCGCCGACCACCATCTAAGGCCGACCTCCCTCTACGGAATCAAAACTGTTTGTTCGAAAGCCTCCCTGTGTTCTCTATAGCTGCGGACAACCTCTGTTGCAGTGTGCATTCGAATACCTTAGATATTGTGTCAATCATTGCCAGAGGTCTATAAAAGGACGGCAGCACCGGATCCTTCCCTGGCTTAGGAATTAGTACCAGGCGCTGCCGCCTCCAACTCTGGGGGTACACTCCTTCTACTAAACAATTGTTGTACACCCTCAAAAAAGCACTGGGATTGGTGCCCGGTTCGGCAGTAGATCCGATCCCGGCGCCTTATCCAGTGGGATCCGTTTTACTGCAGCCACTAACTCCTCTTCCATGAGAAGCGGTGGGGGATTCGCATCTTCTTCCAACTCCTCCATATTTCCATCCCCGCGAGGGAACAGTCCGCTTATTATATTCTGGACCTCACCGGAATCCAGGGTCAAAGGGGCTCTGGCTCTCAATACCCTTTTAACAACGGCCTTGAATGGTCTCCCCAACGGGTCTATCTATTTCAGCACTGAATTGCTTCCAAGAAGCCCTTTTGGTTGATTTCCCACTTTCTTTTCATTCCCACATTTCTCTTTCTCCTGTTTTCTTTTCCTTCCTCTTTTCCTTCCCCTTTTCTTTTTCTCCTTTCCTCTTTCCATTTCCTTTTCCCCTTTTTTCTTTTTTTCAAATTTCCCCTTCTTTCCTTTTTATCTTCTTGTCTTTTACCTTTTTAGATTTTCCCTTTTCCGATTTTTCCCTTTCTCCTTTTTCCCCACGCGTAAATCGGTCCAGTAATTTTTAAGCCTAGAGCGGACACATATCGGAAACATTGAAATGGAATCGTAAAATAATTAGTATAGCGTGCGTTGCTTTTACATCCAACAGATAGTGCTGTCATTAAAAAAGGCATGTTTTTACCTGTCACAGGTATGAAATCTTAGGTATATAAATAGTAGGTATATAAAACAAGCGCGTATTCGAATACAACGTTGTATCAAAATTTCAAAGCAATCGGTGCTTTCGCAGATTTAAGATTTTGAACAAACGAACATTACATTTTTATTTAGATAGCCGGGAAAGTTATGCAATACTTTGCCAGCTTTATATATATACAGTAAATTGTGCTAATTCAGACTTGATAATACCGCAGCTAGTTCGGATTAGTAAAATCCGGATTACCTGGAGGACATTAGACGCATCGACGGGAGTTTTGTTTATGCTTACAATATTCGAATAATTGATCAAATCCTTCTCAGTTTATTATACGTATCAGTAAATAGCATGGAATTAGTGAGTGTAGCTACTAAAATTACTGTTAATTAAAAACGTTTACTTACGTAATTACAAGGCTCGGCTGATACATTTTGTACACGAGCGTGCTACACGGAGACAAAAGGTACTATTGAGTTGGGCGTGGCAGTAAATGATAGCTAAAAAATCCCCCTCTATAAACCTGCGATAATGCTTTGAAATCTGTTTACAGTTTTGTTTTCAGTAACAGTTAAAATTGAGTCGAGTACGGTCAATATGTCGACAAAGTTAAAATAGCATGTAGTGATAGAATTTTTAACTGCATAAAATGTGAATCCTACGAATATTTTTCCTTGTTTAAAAACCGTTTACGGTAGTGAAACTGTTGACAGGAGTGATTATGAATAGGTGGGCGTTGAAATTTCGCGAATATGAAGCTGGTAAAGCGACAATTGAGGACGCACCTCGCATTGGACGACCAATTTCTGTGACTAACGAGAAACATCGAAAGGAGGTAGACGATTTCCTTCAAAGTGACCGACGTATCACCTAGCAACGCCTCGCTATTCAGTTAGGCATATCTAAAGAACGAGTAGGCCATATTTTCGAGCATTTGGATTACCGTAATGGGTACCGCGCAAACTTTCTAATGGCTCTACAAAAGCTGAAGTTTGAGCCTTTCCAGATCCAGGTCTACCGTTCCTGACCCCCGGGTTGGTCTAGTGGTGATCGCGTCTTCCCAAATCAGCTGATCTGGAAATCGAGAGTTCCAGCGTTCAAGTCCTAGTAAAGTCAGTTATTTTTACACGGATTTGAATATTAGATGGTGGATACCGGTGTTCTTTGGTGGTTGGGTTTCAATTAACCACACATATCAGGAATGGTCAAACTGATACTGTACAAGACTACACTTATGCATATCATCCTCATTCATCCTCTGAAGTATTATCTGAAAGGTAATTACCGGGAGCTAAATAGAAAAAAGAATAGTAATGAGACGTAGACCTAATCGTAAACGAAAGTAATTAGTCATCTTATTGGCGCCTTAAAAATATACTTTATTTTTCCTTGAAATGTGTGTTTTCAGATGCTTCTTTACGACTCGTAAAGATCGGATCGGCAGAATCTATCCGCATTATCCGACTGTCCGGTTCACCGGGGTCCGCATTAGCGCGATTTTACTGTATATGTTGTTGCGTTAAATTTTTTAATTTGGATTTGAAAAGGGTAAATTATTGATACGATTTACACTACAAGTATTTTTATATTTCTACGTCTAGTAATTCAAAAGAATTACTCCATTCTACAAAGATATAATACTTTTGCGGCATAATGTGTGTATCCAAATCAGGGTGTATAAATATTAACGTTTTAATAAATTGAAATAAGCGCAAATAAAGTATTTTGTTTGTGTAGTTTTTAAATCTTTAGCCGTAATTAAACAAAATAATTTTTAAAGAAGTATGGGAGGGAGCTCACTAATATTCTTTTGCCTTGGGTACCGATTGCCTTAAGGCTGTTTCTGTGATTAAACAATCTTTCTGTTCAGTCTAAAATTTTTCTTTGCTTTGTGCAATGGGAGTTATGGTTTTATTTGGACGGAACGGTTGAACATGTATAAGCCAACGATTCTTTCATACAAAGAAATTTATGAAGAAAAAAGAATGTGATACTTTCAAAGATCGACTCATTTTTTGTAAAAACCGCTCGTTATATCAGTACATCCCAATTCTTGGTTGAGGAATACTAGTCGTCTACTAGTTACTAAAATATTTTCTCGAGCTTATACAAAACATATATATATATATATATATCGAATATAATTTTCACTTCATTTCATTTTTACCGTCGTTTAGAAGGCAAATACCGTATTACGTTCGGTCGCATAGTGTTGGGTGAAATGAACTTTCTTTTCGTTTTGAGGCATAAGGAGTATGAAAATACCATTTGCTTAAAACCGTTCCCATGTATGTACAGATTTTATATATAATCCACAAAATAATAAAAGATAAGATTAATATTAATTTACAGATTTTTAATTTTAGACTTGCAGGACACTCGAGATCCAAGATTCCCAGGGGTAACTGGGTAGCATTAGAGAGCTGGATGGATTTGCTTTTAGTGAGATTTTTTTGTAACAATTTATAATCCCTTGATAGTCAAAAAAATTGGGTACGTCTAATAGGAATCATGTACAAAAAAATGAGCTCTGTTCAAGAGTTCTCATTCTAAATTTCAAAAGAAATATTATCTACGGAAGTTATAAAACGTATTATAAGGCCTATTATTCTTTATTTTAAAATATAAACTCAAGAGAAAATAATAATAAATGATGTTCCCATGAAAGTTGTTTCAAATATAATTTCTCTTTTTTCATTTTCCTATCGCCACTGACGATCTGAAGCGCCTTGAATTTGTAGTCCCTTTTGCCAGTTAATAACTCAGCTGCCTGGCTGGCACCCTCTTAACGAGTTGGCTCTAAAAAAAAACTTTTTTTCACTGAACTCCAGGAATCGATAAACGCAACAGTCGAACCAGCCGAAAGTCTTAACCTCGATTTAATTTTTAAAAGAATCATTTTGAGATAAAAGTGATCACCTTTAACTTTAAAATGGATCTGAAAAGAGACTGTTAGTGCTCGCCAAAAGCAGAAAATCGTGTCGAACGTCTGCTCTACGATCATTTTCTTCTCAGGATGTCATCCGAGTTTTTACCAAGCTCTGGCTTGGCCTTCCTGGCATGCTCTTAATATAGCTGAACGTCTACAGCGGTAATAATCCTAGTTGATCGGCGGAGTCCAGATACGTTATCGATCAAAATAATGATAGTTTTGACAGGTTACTATGGTTTGATTTGATTTGTTTACGTTACCGGTTAAAATAAGTATTTCGACCGGGCGAGGAGCTGAGTCCTACTTTCAAAATCAGTCAAATCCCAATCGTTTGGTTTATGTTTTCTGTTTTAGGGATGGGACGATTAAAAAATAACTAGATTAACAAAAGTAATCTTCAGTAGTTCTTTCGTTTTCACCGAAGTTTTCCCATCTCGAGGTAATAGTCACGAGTTAAAAAGAAAATACATATCCCCGTTTCATTTTCATTAAAATTTATTAGTATCGATACCCTGCAAACTCTAGTCGACATAATAGATTTAATATTTTACGTTCAATCGTTTCAGAGCTAATAAATAAAATAAACTGATTTATTTACAGCAAAACATATTTTAAAAGGCTATTCAGATTGACAAAAAATCATTTTTACTGTATACTGTTATGTGTATCATTTTACTGTATCGTTATGTGTTTCATATTTGCCGATATCGTTTGTCAGAAAAGATATTTTAGACCTCAAGTAAAAGTGACATATTTATGACCACAAATTCCTTTTTTTTTGTGTGTGCCGTATAACATAATTTATTATGTGTTTCAATACATCGATATGTTGCTAATATAAATAAGCTATTTTTGTAAATAATAAATAAATCCGTAACCCTCATAGCAATTATAATACACAAGTCACACACACAAGCACATTTCTGAGAAAAAAATGGTCATATTCTTTCTAGTCTAAATAAAACATTTTACATCGTATAAACGTCGTTCAAATTGTATAATAAAACTGATTCCTTTGTGAATATTAAAAAAATAACCGACTTAGATCCCATATAAAATGATTTTGTAACAGCGTTTTAAAACTGACGCCGCCCATAGCCAGTTTAGCCACTGTAGCCAGTTTTGGCTACATGATCTGAAAAGGTTAAAGTATTTCCGTTATGCAGCCGATAAAGCAAAAACGGATTCGGCATGGCGTGTATTTCAATTTTAATAATACTTCAACTTTATGTGCGAATGAGATTATGTTAAGTAATATTTTTAGTAAAACTGAAAGTTTAAAAGATAAATACTTCCACTTTTTTTTTTTGTTAATTATTATTAGTATCGAACCGAATAACCCTTATTAAAATTCTTTTTATTCTGTTTTTACTGGGCTGCATATATTATATACGTTATACTATACTCGTATGTTTGTTTATTTTACTACGTTTTATTTGCTATCTGTTGTAAAAATGTATAAACATTTTAACATATAAATGTTCTGTAATGATTACGCACGTTATATGCTTTTAACCGACAATGACCTAGGATAGAAGCAGTTTTACCACGTCTTTAAAAAAAATTTAAAAACTTTCTTTTATAAATACGCCTGCTTTTATTTTTATATACGAAAAAATAATAAAATATGGTAATATAATGTATCATAATGTATATCCAACTCTCTTAATGTTACCCAGCTACCCCTGGAAAACCTTGTATCTCGAGTGGTTCTGTAAGTCTAAAATGAAAAATCTTTAATTCAATTATTAATTTTACCTTGTCTTTTTTTGTTTTTCCATGGATTATAAAAAAAAAATATCATGTAGTACACAAAATGAAGATGGAAACTGATTTTAAAGCTACATACCATTCCAGTTCGAAATCAGAAAAATTAGATTCACGATTCGTTTTAGTCTGTTTCTTAATTAATTAATCTATAATATTTGTAATTAATATGTTCAGGTAACTTTAAAATTGTTTTAACTGGATAAAAATGATCTAACTTTTACCATGTTTTTCATTTAAGTCGACTTCTGAGACCACATACTTCATATAATTTAAGAATACTTTAAAAATAATTTTCTTGGGGAAAAGACATTCTCGTATATATTCTTTAGTACGTTACAAAGGTTTTAGCCTTGTTATGCAAAGGATATAGAAGATTTTAAGTAATTTTTACAACTGAATAGTTTTTCAGGTTTGACGGGTTCATAATGAAGAGTTCGATATTTATTCATTTCTATGCACAATGAATTTTTAACCTTTCCAAATTAACTATTTTGTAACTTAATATGCAAATTGAATTGATTCCAGGTTTTTAAAACAATGAATTATATAATATGGAGGAAGTAATACAATATGTCATTCTTTTTCGAGTCGAAGCGATTCACGTAACTGTTAGTATGTACAAATCGCGCTATTTAACAATAGTAAGCGGTAAAATTCGTTTCTTTGCACAGTCAGTCCGAGTATTTCTTACTGCTATGGCGGATCTAAAAAACACCCGAAGTACAAGAGGTATCGGTTGATTTCTCTGTTTCTCTGAGAGTAATGATGTTAAACCTAATGTGTCATTTACATTGCTGAATATCACCGATATTTTATTAGGCTTAGCATTCTTATAAATAAAGAATATCTTAATGATAAAGGCAACAGGAAGCCACTTCGCTCTTCATCGGCGTGGAACGTTTATTATTCTTTAGTATGAGTCTGCCATTTCTGGAAATAACTTCTGATCACGTCAGGTTATTACAACCAAACCCACCGGATTGGTCTAGTGGTGAACTCGTCATCGGAAATCAGCTGATTTCGAAATCGAGAGTTCTAAGGTTCAAATCCTAGTAAAGGCACTTTACTATGTACTAATTTCAGCACCTTCGTCGTTCTTGAAAAAATTAAAAATTTCTGCGACACTTTCAAAAACAGCAGTAATTTTTTCGGCTAATTTGGTACTACATTGACGGAATTGAGTTTTCACATCAGTAACTTCGCCAATTTTCTCAAATTTAGCGATTAGTTTTACAATTGCTGTACGAGATAGTACTTCATTACGGTCGAAAACGAACTGTCTTCTTATGAAAGTTCACCATATTTTTTTGAGGTGAATTTTCACAATTTCTTTTTGTTGTTGGAGAGTAAATCGTTCCACTTTCACTTGAATTGTTTTTGAATAAAATTTTATTGTTTTCATTTAACATCCGATATTAAATAACATCTTTACGTGTGATTATTGAAAAATACCGCGGAATTAAAAATGACACTCCTTAATAGACACCTATTATACAGAGTGATTCACAAAGAATGTGTTACATTCTTCATTCAAGAACATTCTTCATGACATTCTTCAGAACATTCTTCATGTCTCAAGACATGTTCTACTGGCGAAAATTAATAAGAAAGTTCATACAAACGTAGGTTCGCAAACGCTTCTTAACAAGTGTCGGTTGGCGAAATATTTCACCTTGATTTCTGCGACTTACGGTAACCTGCGGTAAACTTAAGCCGGACTGGTAAAGTTAAGCCAAATCTCCGGGACCACCGTTAGGTATTGCTTCAGAGGATGAGATGAATGTTTTGTAGCGTGTGAAAAATGCCATGCCTGACCGGGATTCGAACCCAGGACTTCCGGATGAAAGACCGAGATGCTACCACTCGCGCCACGGGACCGGCAAAAAGAAAGGAAGTGAATTTCACCAAATTCACTATAAAACCACTGTTTTACATGAAATCTAACCTGAAAAATTGAAAAAAATAAATCACAGAACTGTATTTTTAATAGTTTTTGAAAAATTCTGGGGTAAAGGGAAACGACAAAAAACAATCTGGGGTCAACAAATGCACTATTTTTGTGTTTGGGTAAAATAAATTGATTTAATGGATAATAGAGGGACGTAAGCAATAGAATACCTAGTTAAAATCTATCACATTTTGTTTTGAAATTCTTACGTTTGTATTTAGTTTCTGTGAATTTTATTCATACAGTTTTACTGAGAATCAAAATTTGTGCTAATTTTGTTTAAAACTTTTTTGTGTCTATATATATATATATTTTTTTTTCGTTATGGTCTCTTTGGACCGAGTTGAACTTTTTGCACAACGGATGTATATATATATATATATATGTCATCGGGCATGACTTCGGATCGGTTAATTTAGTATAATATTGCAGTTTGAAGTTATTAATGCTGACTTCTAGATTAACATCTAATTAAAACAATAATTATTTTTTAAATTGTTAGTGCAGATCTTTTAAAGTTAGTTTTATTTTTTTAAATATTTATTTTATTTCTTGTTTTTGAACATGTAGGCAATGGTACGTACAAAATTGAGTGCAGGAATCAAACATTTTAAAATTGTTAATTTTCTTAGTGTTATTTATTTTATTTTCTAATAACATACGATTTTTTTTCGTTTTCTAAGTACCGATCTAAAATTATTCTTAAAAGATTTTTGTAAATTAAAAATTATCTATTCTAAAAAAGATTGTAAAAAAATAAATTGTTCAGAACAAATATTTATTTTTAATTAATAAACAAATAAATTAATTAAAAATTAGTTTTTATAAAAAAAAAAAATATTTATTCTTAATTTTAACTTCTCAATAAATTTCAAATTTAGTAAATTATTTAATGATCTTCAAGTCGATTCGAGTTAAATTTGCTGAAATTTTCTTAATTTTAATAACTATTTTCATTTATTTATTTACTTTTTTTTATTTTATAATTATTTTTCGTGAGTAATATTTTTATAGAATACAGAATATATATTATTCTGTAAAACATTATATTAAAACAGACTTAAATGTCTGTTAAAACATTATCTGAAGAAATCTTTATTTGTCATCACCATTATTTAGTTATCTAATTTTTCGACTTAAAAAAAAGAGTTGAAATTTAGAGAGAAAAACTTAATTTTTTTTTGCGAGATGTTTAATATCAGATTTATTATATTAGTCCACTAGGCTGATCTAGTGGTAAACTCGTCTAAACAACTGATTTTTGACAGCTGATTTTTGAAGTCGAAGGTTCTTAGGTTCAAATCCTAGTAAACGTTGGTTACTTTTATACGGATTTGAATACTACACAGTGGATACCGGTGTACTCTGGTGCTTTTTTTTAACTTCCGGGACCACCGTTAAGTATTGCTTCAGAGGATGAGATGAATGATTTGTAGAGTGTGTGAAAATGCCATGCCTGACCGGGATTCGAATCCGGGATCTCCGGGTGAAAGGCCGAGACGCTACCACTCACGCCACGGAGCTCGGCACTCTGGTGGTTGGGGTTCAATTAACCACACGTCTCAGGAACGGTCGGCTTGAGTCTATACAAGATTATATCTCATTTACATGTTGTACATATCATCTTCATTTCATTGGGTCATGCGATGGTTGCTTATCGCTCACTAGTTGAACAGATTGCAACGTACACATTAAAAAAAATTCATTTAACTATTTTTTTAATTTATTTTATTGTACAAATTTGTTGTCTTTAAAATTTATTTTTTTCACTTTTAATTCATTTAATGTTTTGAAATACAATTGTAAGATTATTTTTGTCTTCTCTTTCAACCCAGATAGATTCCGGTTTTATAGTTAGTTGCCTGTAGATATTCTACATACTTTGGAAATTATAAAAAAAACTGCTATAATTTTTTACACGCAAAATAAATGCAAAACAAAAACAAATCAGTTTTATAAGTTTTTAATATTATTATTTTTGTTATACCTTCCGGAAACTCAGTTAAATTATTAAAGTTGTTTTATGTTGTTATCTGTTGAAATTCTGTCTAATCTAGCGATCCACATTTTTTTCTATCATGCAAAGGATTTTAAGATATTTATATCAAATGTACATTATATATAATTTCAAATTTTTATAATTTGCAGATAAGTAATAAATTAAGTATAATAACGATGATTTGGTGTATCATTAATGAATTTTATTTATATCTACGATAAGAGATGTTTGTCATCAATATTATTATTAAAATTTAAATTGATTAGACACTAGTTTATTGTCCGTACATAATAGAAGCATTCTTTTATTTTACATTTGTTGGTTGTTAACTTTTACTTCCGACTATTAAATGGAATTTATTATCGTTAAATTAAATTAAATTTTCATTTCAAAACTGATTTTCATCAGTTACAGCATTCTGTGTGTGAATTAGAATAATTTTATTTATCTCTTTGGAAACTATATTTCTACATTTAAAAAAAAAATTTCATGAATAACCCAGAAAATTTCTGCTGTGTAATAAAACTGTCAAGAAGAAACGACAGGAAAGAGAGTAACTTGCGTTTCGATCAAAGTAAGAAAATAATTGTACAGAAACGAATAAAAATACAGTTACGGTTGTGAGCCAAACTTATAGAATGGTGAAAAAAAAAATTGTTTTACCTTAAATTTTCCGACTGAATTTCTTGAATATTTTACATGGAAATAGTTTCGATATCAGAATAACATCGGGGAAGTTTTCAAAATACAAAACAAGCAATGATAAAAAAACAAATCTGTTTTAATTTGTTCTAACCGTTTACAAAGACAACTCTACATTGTCTGCAAAACACTTACTAGAGGATACCGGAGGAATTTACTGTACAGAATAAAAAGAATCATCGGCGAACATTCTTTAAAAAATTGTATTAGTTAAATTGAAAAATTCATCTTTAATTGAAGTCGTTTAAAAATGATCAGTTATATTACAGATATATTTATTATAATATATATAGAATGAGTCAAAAAGTATGGAAACCCCTCAACAACTTTAAAACCATTCCAGATAGAAAACTGTAACTTTCAGGATAAGGTATCGATCAACTACTTTACTTTTTTACCCCCCGTTCTTCGGAGGGTGGCCCAGGGGTTATAATTCAATTATTTTAACCGTAACACCCTTTGTGTGGTAAATCATTCTAAAGGTATTTTTAAGACAAGGAAAATGGTATAAATAAAAGGTTGGTACGATGTCTGTACCCAAAATGGCCGCGGGATAAAGTTTGGATTTAGAAAATTACTAAATGCAGTAGGTTAAATAATAAAAAAAGAGATTAAACTGAATTAAATAATTTAATCTGATTTCATTAAAATTTATTTTAAAAGTTAAATTTAAATTTATAACAATTAAAAAAAAAATGTTTTTGTTCCAATTTAATGAGTAAACAAACAAAAATAAAATATTGTCATCCAATCATGCTGATAAGTTGATCGTTGATGGTTTCTTACCATTATTGCGAAAATGAAGCTTACTTCAATCTGTGTATATTCCATTTAGAGGTTTTCATTACTACGTCATAAGTTTCTTATGAGAAAATATTGTGATCAGTTGGCTAATTGATTTTGTCTACCTTTATCAAATTATAAGCTACTTTCGTTATTTATATCTTTTTTTACTTTTTTGTAATTTTTTTTTATTGTTTTAATTTTTTCTGTACTACCTGCTAACATTGCTATCAATATGTCACTTAGTGAACAGGAAGGGTCACGACGTTAGTGAATTATGAAGGCTTTGGTGATAGAGTTAGATTGTATAATGAAGTTTGTGAATTGTTCAATGCAACATTTAATAATCGTAACCATATTTGAAAAGGTACAGTGTCAAAAACCATCAAACAATTTGAAAAAAAAAAAAACAGGGAGCATTAATAATAGGGAAAAACCAGGGAGAACTAAATCTGCAACAAATTATAAAATATTGTTAGAAATTATGCAACAATTTATCGAGAATCCTCATTTCTTAACTCGAACAACGGGACAAAAGCATAACATTAGCTAAAGTTCAGTGATTTGAACATTAAAAAGCGAAAATTAAAAACCGTTCAATATTTGTCCAGTGCAAAAACTTACTGAAGATGATGCCTACGATCAAAGACTCCAGTTCTGCGAAATTTTAATGAACAATATTTGTGAAAATCCTAATTTATTAAATAACATATTTTTTAGTGATGAGGCCACATTTTTTTTAACGGTAGTGTAAATCCCCACATTTGTCGATACTTTTCTATTTACTGTTTAGCCTCCGGTATTTACCGTTCAGATAATATTTCAGAGGATGATATGTTGTCTGTAAATGAAGTGTAGTCTTGTACAGTCTCAGTTTGACCATTCCTGAGATGTGTGGTTAATTGACACCCAACCACCAAAGTACACCGGTATCCACGATCTAGTATTCAAATCCGTGTAAAAATAATTGACTTTACTAGGACTTGAACGCTGGAACTCTCGACTTCCAAATCAACTGATTTGAGAAGACGCGTTCATCACTAGACCAATCCGGTGGATTACATTTGTCGATACTTTCTTTCTTTTTCCTGTTTAGCCTCCGGTAACTACCGTTTAGATAATACTTCAGAGGATGAATGAGGATGATATGTATGAGTGTAAATGAAGTGTAGTCTTGTACATTCTCAGTTCGACCGTTCCTGAGATGTGTGGTTAATTGAAACCCAACCACCAAAGTTCACCGGTATCCACGATCTAGAATTCAAATCCGTGTAAAAATAATTGACTTTACTAGGACTTCAACGCTGGAACTCTCGACTTCCAAATCAACTGATTTGGGAAGACGCGTTCATCACTAGACCAACCCGCTGGATTACATTTGTCGATACTGGACTGATATTAATCTACGCCGGTATCGTGAGCCTCATACTCACTATCTAAAGTAAATGTACGGGCAGGTATTATTGGTGGGCGATTGATGGGGGTCTATATTTATAGATGAAATGCGATGAAATGAGGCTTTGCTTCTCGACCGTATCGTTCCAATCACTCACAACGTCGTTGATTCCAACTTCGAAAATATTTGGTTTCAACAAAATGGTGCCCCGCCTCATTTTTGTGTTCAGAAACTTTAAATACATTTTTTCATGGAAGATTGACTGGCCGAAGAGGTCAAATAGAATGGCCAATGAGATCACCCGACTTGTCACTGCTGGATTACTTTTTATGGGGTCACTTAAAATGTGTTTTTTAATATAATAAGCCCCAAGATATCGATGATTTACAAAATAGAATTCGAGAATCAGCACAAAATATCACTAGGGAATCATTGAATAATGCAGTATCATCCTTTTATAACCGACTGGTACACCGTCAAACAACGAAGGAGGACGTTTCAAACATTTATTAAAATGAAATGTCAGTAACTAAGCAAATGTTATGTTTAATAATTTTTTTTTTAAATAAATTTATCGATAATATCCATTTAATCAAATTTTTATAAATTTATTTATTTATTTGCAATAAAACTTCCTTAAATTATCAACATAATTTTTTTACCATTCCAAATTTTATTCTGCTGCCATTTTGAGTACAGACATCGTACCAAATTTTTATTTATACCATTTTATTGTCTTAAAGAGAACGTTAGAATGATGTACCATTTAAAATATTTGAGTTACAATCCCTAGACAACCTCCCAAAACGGGTTTGAAATTCTATTTTTGGTCAAAAGGTAAAGTAGTCGACCGATACCTTATTCTGAAAGTTACAGTATTCTATCTGGAACAGTTTTAAAGTTGTTGCGAAGTTTCAATACTCTTGACTGGCTCTGTACAATTTATTAGCGTAATCTGAAGGAATAAAATATTATTTAAATTTTAAAGAGGAAAGTCTTGAAAATGAAACCGGAGCGTTATTCAAGAATAGATATAATTATTTTATTATCTAAAAGTTATTTATTTTCCTTCATTCGATTCATGTCTCAATCTTAAATCAGTTTTATCTCATGTTTTTATTCTTATCGAATAAATGTTTGATATAGAAAGAAGCTAGGGTAGGTGAGAAAAGATTGTCAATCAAGCTGGGAAGAATTAATTTCTTATTTAACGAATAAAGAAAACTACTCCCCGACGAATGAAGATAGTGATTAAGGAAAAGAGCTAATTGTCTGGAAAATAAATGTTAGTACCGTCAAACAAGCACATTATTTAAACACAGTTTTATTATCTACAATTAGTTCTTCGGAAGAATTAATAGATGTGATAAATATTTTCCCCCTCTTTTTGTGTACGCCAAACGAAGACCACTTTAAATGTTATTAGACTTTTTTCTCTTCTTTCATCTTTTGACTATGATGCTCTTTTTTCTTCTCAGTCCAAACCTCTTTAAGCTTATTATTATTATTTATTTTCTTTTTCTAGAAACTCCGTTTCAATTAATGTTTCCCTTTATTTATCTTGGTTCAAAATCTTTTGTCAATTTTTTGTAATTCTGAGATCCTTTTCCCGCTTCTTGTAACCATTTCGATTTTTCGAAAATATTGAAAGTTTGTTTAATCTTTTTTTATTGTCCATTCTAAAAATATAATAATAAAATACCCTATTAAATTGTAATTACAGAAAAAAGTAACTTTAAAAAGGTTCAGTGTCGTTTAATTTTTCATATAAAAAGTCCTTCCATTGATGTTATCTTGAAGAAAGTTATTATATGATGGCCAAAAAAAATTCTTTCTTGAAATGAAAAAAGTATAATAAAAATCTGTGATTTCGACTATAGTTCTTCAGTACATAAAAAAAAACGAAAAAATATATGAATCGTTATTTTTTTATAGTTGATTATCTTTAAGATTAGCGAAGCGATCAGCCGTAAACTGCTGTCATTATTGGCAACTATAGTATTACTAACCAACTCCCATAGGTTGTGACAAATTTCTACTTATAATAGTTTATTTATTGAAAATTATACGATTATTTGATTTTTTCCGTGTTGAATAAAATGGAATAATTATTTTTGAAATTACTAATATCGTTCAGAAAACCTTTTTAAATTTTTATGATGTATTTAAGTTTGGGTGTTCCCTAAAACAATTTTAATTGCATGGAATCGATACTGACATTGATATGTAGTCCAAAAGATAATCAATACAACAATACTCGCATTTATTTTTTGCTATCATCTTTTTATTTAAAGAAGTTTACTGACATTACTTTTAACTTATTTAATAAATTGAATAATATTAAATGCATGAAAATGTTTTTAGGAAGGGAACATCACTATTCACACCGGATACGAAGTGGTATTAAAAAAAAAAAAAAAAAAAAAAAAACTTTTGCAATGACAAAGCAAAAAAAATTTTAAAATAAAACATTTTTTAAAAACTTACTTTTCATTCGTCGTTGCTACCATCTTCAGTGATTGGTGCTGCTGTTGTCATCCTGGTGTCGGGTTACGACTGGCGGTTTTTTGGAATTGTGGTATGTCGAAGATGAATGTTTCGGATTCGAACTTTCTTGATTTAGTTTACAATTTTGTATGTTTTATATAATTAAATATTATACAATATTCAAGTATGGTCTTTTTTTTAATAATATCGGGGGTTTTTGATAAAATTGAGGTATTTGTAGCTGTGATGTGGTCGGCAAATGTTTATGGGGTTTAACTTGTAAGTGTTCATTACATATCTGAAACCGCATTCGTTTTGATCGATGTAGAACATGCTGCAGTAGGAAAAGTTTTATTTGTACGAGTATATTCTAGAGGCATTGTGTTCGTTTTCTTTGTGTGATTTTTTGTTCTGAAGTCTACTTTGTAAATTATATTTTTAAATTAATACCATCGCCCGAACATCATGGATAAAAACATAGCAAAACAAAATTTAATAATACTTAAGAGGTGTACTAGATTTGATATTTCTTCTTTTGTTTCATACAACAATTTTTTTCGTAGGTTCTGTTTGAACAGCAGTCAAGTTGTTTTTATTTTTAAACAACCGGTCTCCTGCATATAAATAAATAATTTAATAATTCATAATTAATTATTTTAATATACATTTGTCGTTAAAAAAAATCATCCTAAATTTTTATTTCGTTGTATTAGAATCGTTGTCTGTACACATAACATGGTAATATTAATTTTAGACTTATTTAAGCGAGCAAAAATTAAATAAAAAAAAATAAAACATTGTGAATTAATTTACAAATTTTAACAAATAAGTTTTCATACCCTTATGTTACAATGAATTTATAGTGCGGGTATTCTAACACGCAACTTCACAATTATTAATTCACAGTTTCCAATATATTGTTAGTGTAGGTAAAAATAACCGAGAGAAAAACTGAATTATGAAATAATATGAAAATATTGTAATTACATTATTTGAATTGAATAGAAACACGAGTATATGATCTATTGTTTAATAATTAAGCTGAAATGTTAAAAAACAATAAAATATTTAACTATTTAAGAAAACCCATTCATTAGCGAAATAATAGCTTTTGGTAATATTACATAGTCGTTTTATACAAAAATTGATTTTCTTTATTTATGCTTAATTTTGCTTTAAAATTATTTATATTTGCGAGTCAATAAATTTTTTTAACAATTGTATTTTAATTTTATATGTTAACCGTTTTATTACCGAAATATTCATAAAAGGTGTAAAACTTTGCATTTACATTATTATCTTTTTGAAAAATTACCATTAAAATTTTTAGACATGCAGTTTGTAACAAGAATTGATAATTATTTTCTTTTCCAATTAACTCATTTACCAAGAATCATAAGTTCAGGTTAAAATTTAATTTAAAGAATTATAGTAGAATACGATATTTTACGGTATTTTTACAATTATATAGGGACTGTTGGCTGCACTGTTTGCCGGCCCCTCGTGGCGTTGTGAAGGCCCGTTTACTGTTTTCGTTTACATTCCGTTTTTAGTTGTGACACAATTTTTTTTAAACGTTTTATGAATGATCGTAGTGAAGTGAAGTACATATTTTTTTAAAGGTGTCTATCAAAACACATTTAACGGTAAGTTCGGGATATTTTTCTAAAATAATCTGTTTCATTTTTATTCAAGTAACAAGTTTACTGTAGTGTTTTGTATGATATTACTGATCTCGCGATCATAATATATATAGGTTGTGTAATGTTGACATTACTTTTTACTCATTCATTGAAATGACATTTGCGGTTGTTGTTATGTTAAAATTATTAGTATGCCCACTAAATTCCATTTTTTTTCTTTTGCACTCATTGTGAGTCATACAGTTTTTATCGATTGTTTACATTTTTTATTTACGATATATAATCGTACCTGTACATAATTTTTTATTAATTAAAAAAAAAAATTGTTACCGGTAATTTTAAGTAAACTGAAACTGTATCATTTTCGGACTATTTAGAGATTAAGAAAAACTGATTACAATCGTTCACATATGTGTAAATATGTCATGTTTTGGTAATATAACCTAATAGCAAAAAAAAAAGTAAAATAATTTTTTTATGCGTCTTTGTTTTGTACGTGATCATGATGTTTGTTGCATTTTGTGGTCGCCCATAACCTAGGTTATAACTGTTAAAAAGTATGTTATCTAGTTAATTGTGTATTTTATTTAGTTGTTACATTTTTTAAACTTGAATTAATTTTGTATTTCAAATATGAAGAAGTAAAGTGCGAGATAAATTGTTATTTTGCGTACATTATTGTTATTAACGGTCATCCTCATTACCGGTTAATTTCGTATTTTGTTTTAAATAATTTTTATTCCTTATTGTAAGGTCACATTATATTTTTCGATATAGTGAAAACGAAAAATGGGAAATTTATATAACCATAATAATTTTATTTCTTTAACCAACATTATTTTAATTCTGAGGTGTTGAAAAAAGCACATTTTTAATTGATTAGCGTACAGTTTTTATTCTATTAGTACTTTTTAATTTAATTTATGAGGATATGGAAGCAGTTTAAAACTTGTAATATTTGATTTTTATTTTCTGTATGTAAAGGAATGAGCTGTTTTACAAAAATGTATGTGCATGTAAGTGTATTTGTGATCTTATAAAATTGTTTTCTATGTTGACTTGAGAAACAAGAGACCTTTGTGTGAAGTTTGGAATATAAAAACTCAGTTAAAAAGAAAAAACCTTACAGTGTTGTATGAAGTTGATGCAAAATTGTTTTTGTAATAAGAATGTTTTAAATTCCAGTTTTTAATAAAAAAGAACTTGAGATTATGTTTCCTATTTAAAAATTAGTAAATATATGTAAAAATTAATTATTTGTTGGAAATAAAATTTTGTCATCAGAACTTTATCTGTATGGTGTACATCATATTATTATAAAACCATATTTTTATTTATTTTTTGGGGTGACTTAATTTTCTTAGATATCTTTTAATGATGTACGTCTCACTTTCTGATTATTGGAATTTTTTGGGGGGATTTATTTCAGTGTGCATTCTTATTTGATGTCCTGCCAACCTTTTTTTGTTAATTTTTCTTTATTATCAGTTAATTTTATTGTTGTTGAACTCAGATTGTTTATCTATTTTAATTATATCTATTTATCTATCCTTCTTTTATATATTGAATTTCTAAAACTGCATTTTATCAGTTTAATGCTATTTTCCAATTTTACAAGAACTCAAACATTTCTGCCTACAAGTAATGGTAATTATCAAACCTTTATACCTCATAATCATTTCTGATGCAACATTCAGATTTCTCTGAATGGTATCTCAAAACTTGAAATTTAATTTTTAGTTGATATCTGATGTTTACATCTTTTTATAATAAGAATTCATAAACCATACTTTTAGTACTTGAAAGCTCAATTATTATATTTTTAACAATACTATATTAATTTTTACTTCTGAATTTATAACAAAAAAATTTGTTGAATTTAAAAAAAAAATTCACAACATTCACTTTTGTACCTATTTTTTCTATTTAGCTTACACAACCACCTTAAGGTATTAATTGAGAGGATAATGTGCGTAAATGTAAATGAAGTGTAGTCTTGGACAGTCTCAATAGATCGTGGATACCTGTGTTCTTTGGTAGTGGGGTTTTAATTAACCACACAATTCCTGAGACTGTACAAGACTACACTTCAGTTACATTCATACATATCCTCATTCATTCTCTGAGGTAACACCTTACAGTGGTTCCAGAGGCAAAACAGAAAAAGAGAGGTCAACCATTTCTGAGACCAGATTGAATTAACCATTTCTGGTTAATTAAAATGCAAGAACACTGGTATCTAGGTTTTGAATCTGAAATACTACAATTGTAATATGTTAAACTGAATGAAAATCAACAAAAGCGGAAGTTAATTATTATAAAAAAGGTGTAATCATTAAAGATTTTTAGCAAAATTTATAATTTTTATTAATAATTATGTTAAAATTGTACATTTTAATGTATAAATGTTTGTTTAGAGAAAAACAAGAAGGAATTATTATTTTACTCTTTTATTTGGTTTGTTTATAGTTTCTAATTTTGTGGATGTTACTTGTCGCATTTGTTAGGATTTTGTTTGCTGAATAAAATTACATGAACTGCAATTTAAAACAAAATATTGTTGCTGTTAGATTTTTATGTGCTATGCATACACTTTCTTGAAGATATAGTTGTCCTTAAAAGCTTGTTTTATTTATCAATATTATAAAAATGTTGTTATTGGTTTTAGTATGTTTCTTTACTTTAATAAATTTCCATTCACTGTGGGAAAATTTTAATAAATGTTATCGTTTAAACATTTTTAACAAGTATCAATAAGTGGATTTATTTATAAATAAGTATAATATTAGAACATTCAGAAAAACAAATATCTGTTTACAGTTATAAGGTTGAAAATCGGTTTGACTTATTTAATCGTAAAATCAGCTTACATTCATAAGCTGTTATGTACAATAATGAACAGTATTAATGAGGTGTTACCGGTGTTAACAAGCCTGGTTCTTTGGTTGTTGGGTTTCAAATAACGACACATCTCAGGAATGGTTGACCTGAGACTGTGCAAGACTACACTTCATTTACTTTTATGCATATCAACCCCATTCATCCTCTGAGGTTATTACCGTGTGGTGGTTCCAGAGGCCAAACTGTAAAAGTAGCCGGTTCCTTTTTATTTCAGAGGTGTGTATTACAGTGCTAAATAACAAGTCTACATTAAGTAGATAAAAAAAAGGAGTAGGGCTATTTAATTGGAGATGAATTTGTAAGTTATTTGAGGTGACAAATTATGGAAGTTATTGACATAAACACACTAGTGGCTATTACAATCATATTAATGGATCTGGCATTTTTTGACTGTGATGCATGTAAGTTATCTAAAGTGCAGGCTGTGCTATTTTCAGTTGTTTCTTAAGAAATAATGTTTAACATCCAGTTACTGTAGTAACCACAGTGAAGGGTATTGCTTGTAGAGCTAAATATTGCTTACGTTTCTGAAGGGGTATTTTATTATAGCAGTATATTTGGCCCTTCCTTTCACAAAATATTCTGTTTTACTAAAGAAAGGGCTAAATTAATCATTATTTTACATTATCTTTCCCTGTCTTTCTTATGTGACAATGAATAGATTGAAAGTATCACTTGTAGGCAGAATATCGACTGCATTTCATCGGGTTTGACGTGCTGATATGCAACCGTATATCGGCTCACTGAAGAAGGTAACAGAACAGTTTCACTCCTGACTTTCTCTAGTAAGCTAAGCAAAGGTTCTTGTCAGTTTTAAAGATATGCAATTTTTTGGAGTTACTTGTAACTCGTATCACTACTCATGGTTTTGGCATTTAATTTCCGTATTTGTATCTGTGAAGAGGCAATAAAAAAACCATTTCACTTTTTTTTTCATCGCTTTAGTTTCTTTGTTATCCTGATGTTTGGCACATATTGTACTTGGACTATTGTATTGTATATTATTATTGATTATTGTATCTTATATCATCAACTCATCCATAACTACTAGGTTTTGGCATCCACTTCTTATACCACACACACACACACACACACTCTCTTGTAATAGTTCATTAATTCATATTTTGTGATGAAAATTGTTAATAATATTATTTAATTGGTAATTTTGCAATTAATGTGTTTTGTTTACTTAATCCATTTTTATCATGATATTGTAATACTGTTAGAAAATTTTCTTTTATTTATATGTTTATTAAAATTTGCTTTCATACAGAATTTCTTTTATTTTAAAGTTTAAAAATATTATGGAGCAAAATAATTTTTAAAACTATTGTTCGAGCAGTTGATACATGTGTAGTTATACAACCTCTGTATGAATGTTTTAATTTTAAACAGCTATTGTTTTCTAGGATCTTGTTCAGTCTGTGTATAAATATTCGTATTTTAATGAATTTAAATTTTGCATCTTTGAACTCTAAATTTCAGTGAAACGTTTATAATAAAGCTTTTCTTTCATTTTTTAACCTGTCAAATTACTATAATCGAGAATTGTTGATTATCGCTTGATCGTATTGTTTGCAAAATATGTGTATATATTAAAAAGAATATATAATATATAGAACTTCCGATTACGAAAGAGTTTACAGATGTGTAATTACAGTTCGTTATTAAAATTTATTCAAATTAATAAATATGTTTTCTGTTCTATTTTTACTTATTTTTACGAAGTAAAGGAACTTTTGTGATCGCGAAAAATTTCGGTTTTCAGATTGGAACGGAAATATCCAACTTGACCATCCCTGAATCCATACGTACATATGTATCTGTGCATAATGTAATGAGCGTATGTACCTCGCATAACTAAAAAAACCATTAGCCGTAGGATGTTGAAATTTTGGATTTAGAACAGTTGTAACATCTAGTTGTGCACCTCCCCTTTTGATTGCAATCAGCTGAACCAAAAGTGTCCAAAATAAAAAAAATAATTGAATTTTGGACTTCTTCTGAACTGCAGTAATAAGCTCTCATTGAGAACTTTTCAACGATATATCATAAGTGTGGTACTTATTTTCATTGGTTCCGGAGTTATAGCCAAATAAAATTTTAATTAATGAAATATTTGGATCGTACAAGGGAAGGCACTTCAGTTTGAATTAGACTTCATCTCCTTTTTTAACCTTTTTTTAATTTAAATATATATTGCTTTATTAATAATTATTAACCCTGATTGTAAAAATCTTTTACAATAAATAATAATTATTCAATAATAAAAAAAATGAAAAAAAATCAGTAATTATTAGTGAAATAAAATTTTATGTACTTTTAAAAATGTGTATATGTAATTTAATAGGCATTATTACATATGTGTATATGCAATAGAATTGGTGAAACATCTGATTATTCAATATTAATTGAAAATTATAATTTAGAATTGAAGTTTTTGGATTTTCTTGTTTAATTTCTGTTTATTGTTTAATTATTCAGGAATTTCTGTTTATTTTTATCTACAATAAAGTTAACTACAGGCTGACTGAAAAATAGACCCTCACAAGAACATATACACTGAGGCATACAAGCCCGATCTTTAATAAATTGCAAAAAGTTCTTATCTTTTAGTTCATTACTCCTCTGATATTGTTGGACAATATTCTCTCTACGTCGGAGTTGATCATCATTTCGTTTATTTGTTTTTTGTTGCCAGTCATTTAATCGCTCTTTGGTTTGTTATAATTCTTCTGATCTTAATTTTTGTGCACGTTCTCTAGTTTTCAAACTTCTCTCTTTATATTCATCACCCTATGTTAAACTTTTTATTTTTTCCTTGGTTTTATCGTTTTCTTCCTCTTTGTATTTATCATCTTCTCTTAATCTTTTTATTCTTTCTTTGGTTTTAACATTTTCTTCCTCTTCATATTCATCTTCTTGTTACTTTTTTGAAATATGTTTCTTCATGTTATCTTTGTTTTTCCTGTATGATTGTTTCTTTTTCATTTTTTGATTATTACACCAAATAATCCGATAATAAAAACTAAATATTTTACACCGAAGGTTGAAATTAACATTCGTAACCAGAATATAGGAGTTCACTAAACGTAATAGTTTAATTATTATTAACTTTTATTTATTCGACACACCAGAAATCTGAAACTTTTGTTAATCCTCAACTCAGGAAGATACAAATAATACTGATCTAATAATACGAGTAATAAAGGGACTTTTACTTTATCCTAATATTTCATGTAAGATTGTTAGATTAATAATTGTATAAATATTTGATGTTAATAAAAACTTATATTTCAGCAGTTGTGTAACTGTTCACTTTATTAAAAAATTGGAGGATCGTATCACTTTCAAATGAAATTAGTTTAAATGAACTGCCGCTAAAAATGTGTTTATATAATTTAATAGGCGTACAAGGAAGTCATGTGGTGTCCACGTCAGATCTTTTATTTTTGATCTTTTTATCAGGTGGATTTGTAAGAATCGTGTCTGTCGAATTATCTGAAACTAGCTTTTAATTGGTCTGATCGGTAAACTGTATCAATAGTTCTGCCTTGGTTGAATTTTGTTTACTACAAACTTAATCGGACATTCTTTGTTCGATATTTACATCATTATCTGTTGAAAATCTATTTTAATTCTCTTGTTTTATATTTTATGTTGTGAAATTAATGTTGTCAACAATAGTTTTCGGCTTAGCAAATCGTATGCTAGTAGCGGAATGTTATGTTAATTATTACAACTTTATTCATTATTTCTGTTAAGTGCTTTTGCAGAGATTTCTGCTTCATCACAAAAAAAAAAATTTTTCACAATTTTTTACCACAATTTCTTTTTCAAAAAAAAAGAACAAAATGAAAAAATACGATGTCTTAACTGTACATTTTTTTCTAATCGTATGCTAACTATTGTATTTCGGTCATTGAAGTAAAATTAACAACTACTGTATTAATGTAACAGTCTGATATTAGATAATGAAATCATTATTTTGGATTACAAATTTTTAAAACCCTTACTGAAGAAGTTGAAAACCCCACGAAAGCGCTAAATGAAAATTATGAGAAAAATTGCAAGTATTAATGGTTATTAATTGCCAAAAACCTGTAAAAATAAATAAGTAAAAAGGATTTAAATTTATTGTAAAATAAAAATTGTTTACAGTTTATTTTATCTGCGTTTTATGTTTTTCATCATTTTTTCCCCACTTGACGCTGTTAGCTTATAACCTGACGAGTTTAAGGGGTTAATAACGGTAAAAAATTGACTATGATCTTATTTTATTTATCGATGTTATCTTTTGTACCTACTTTTCAAATCAACTTCATTAATGACACCTTTTTCAGGAAACTGAAGAAAACCTTGGTAAAATTTTCCATTTCTGATGTATTTTTTTAAGTGTGAAACGCTCAGAACAAATACTAAAAACATATGTCGTATTTAATGTCCGAATAACTAATTTTTTTTTTTTTTAATTGCCGTTGCTTAATTTGAATCTTTCTGAATTAATGGTTTTCTATGTACCGATCGTTTTCATATTATTTCAGTCAAGAAGATTTTTTTTAAATTAAAGAAGTTGGTACCCCTTGTTTTCTGTAAACTGTGTTGAAAATATGATAATGAAACAAATCCCAGCCATTAGTAGATGATTGGTGGATTAATATTTATAAATAAAAATACGATTAAATATTTTGTGTCAGTGCGCCTGCTATGTACGTAATCCCAAGAAAATCATAATTAGTTGGACCCGTTGTCTCTTACGAACCTCATTTATGTTATTTTATTATTACATGATTGCTACAGTACTTTTACTCTGGCCAGTAGTCGGTTTTTTAGTTGTTAGAAATTTTTTTTAATACGTTTTTACCCGCGTCGTATTAGTGATTAAAAAAAAAAAATACCACGTAGATTATAAGCTTTTCAAAATTAACATACCGTTTTTTTTTTTTTCATTTTTTAAACATAATCATTCGTGACTGACTTTTCTGTTATTTGGATAATGGTAAATAATTTGAAAATTGTTAGTCCAGAAAGTTAAAATTAGCAAAAATAATGAAAATGATTAGTTATCCGAATATTAATATGAATTTGCGAGTATTACTAGTCGAGTAACGTTAAAAAGGTAATCAAATAATCCTAAACGTTAGTTGTGTTTTTTGAAGATAAATCTCAGGAACGGTATGAAATTTTGTAAGTTGATAAAAAGTGGTTAGGGAATAAAACTATACGTGAATTTATTATAAAGAAAGTTATTAGATTTCAAAATCGTGGAAAATAACACATAAATATAACGAATTTGTACCCAGATTCACTGGTAAAATTGTAATTTGTTAGATTTAATAATATTGGATTACACGTTATGCACCATCAAGTTTTGAGATTTTGAAATAGGTTCCTAAAATATACATAAAAATAAAGGTTATGCTGTGTGTAAGTTTGAATTCGTTGATCGCTTTTAATAATTTTTCAGGTACTGAAGGAGTGAGGTTTTTATTTTAGTGAATCCTAAAAAAATCTGTTCTTAGAGCTCTAATTCCGAAGATCGATTATAACTTGCGAAATCCATAATCTTTTTAATTTTTGATACGTTTTGGTGGTTTTTTGAAACTTGTCAATACATTTTATATTTTTGTTCTCTTTAATTTTTTTCCGCTTTTTATAAAAATTCGATATTTTGGTAATTACAATTCGAAGAAATATCGATCCACGATGTTTTTTCCTCCCTATTTAGCCTTTGGGAATCATCGTCAGGTATTATGAATGAGGATGTGTATGAGTGTAAGTAAGTGTAGTCTTGTACAGTCTCAGGTCGACTATTTCTGAGATGTGGTTAATTGAAACCCAACCCACCAAAGAACACCGGTATCCACGATCTTGTATTCAAATCCGCATAAAAGTAACTGCCTTTACTAGGATTTGAATGTTGGAATTCTAGACTTCGAAATCAGCTGATTTGCAAAGACGCGTTCATCACTAGATCAACCCGGTGGATTACACACTAATGTGTTTGCTTTGTGATTACGCCACATTAGAATTATTCTTTTTTTATAAATTAACAGAATTAAACGGGTGGCAAATATGGTGTCCAAGATGTTATCAGTAAATTGTATTATTTCCAGCTATGACCAGTTGGCTTTCCAGAAAGTATCTGCCAACTTAGAATCTCCATATTAGAAATATGAGATTAATTTTAACATTAATTTATTACACGGGAATTCGTTAACAGTTCATATCTTTGCGAGTGGTAGTTGCGATGGCTTTACATTTTCTTAAAAAAAAAATTATTAAATGCCTGGTTAAATGTGTGTAATTATTAATAATTATTAAATTATTATTATTTATTAATAATAAAATTATTTAATAATTATTAAAAAAAATTAATTTGATGTGTGAAAGACCCATTCAGAAGCCGTAAGGAATACGAACTGTTTCACATTCTGAACTATCTTTTTGTGAGTTATAATCAGCCAAATCTTTCGAAAATCGTGCTCTAAAAGGGTTTTTGGGTCTTTATGTTTCCCCCCACAATACTTTTTTTTTCTTTACGTATTACGTTATAGTAATTGTTCATCTTTAAACTAATTGGTCATGCTTAAACATGTCTGGTTAGAGCTAGCGCGCATTTTGTCACCGTGATTATGTTTCGTTACTCTTGTCCAGTGTGTGGATATGTAAGGCGATGCGCGCATGTTATGACGTGACACCCGGGTGAAATTCTCGTCTGCCGACTCGCGAACAAGTCCGTGACAAAACTGTCACTGCGCTGCTAGGTTTTAATAGCCGTGCGCGCACGAGTGACAAAAATGTCACTCCGTGCATTTTCCGCGTTCCCTTTACTCATTTGTTTTCCGACTATCGACACGCAAACACGGCGTCAATGTCTTCGCACAACGTGACTGTGAACGAAGATGATATCGATAATAATGTTCTTATAAAATAAGTGGACAAAAACCAGCAGTTTTCGACAAACAATTGAAGTATTCTTCGGACATAATTTTGAAAATTGAAGGATGGGAAGAAATCAGTCTAATAGTATTTTCAAGTGCTTGGTATAATTTGTAACAACAAAAAACGGAAGCTGGTAAGTTTTACATTTTTATTTTAAAATTACAATTATTTATTATTACTTATTATTATATTATTTATTATTACCTTTACGTGCAATAGGTAACTACGTATTTTTATTATTTAAATTTTATCATATTGTCATGGTACAGCTCTTTGCGGCGAAGTAAAGTAAAATGCAAAATAATTGTGTATGTTTGCTCTGCTGATATGGTTCTATCAGTCGGATTTGTTGAGATACTTTGTAATGAACATTCATAAACAATATCAATAAATCGAATGCCATCTTTGCAACGTACAAAATTGTGTAAAATGCAACATGATTTTACTGTTATATCAGCAAAATCGAGACTGACGTCAAGAGACCTGTACAAAACTCGCCATTTATTGCTAAGTACAACCTGCCGGTAGTTGTAAATCTTCTTTACAGTAGTCAATGATGTTCTTGCATACGGTCGTAAAATGTGCCTCGACTAAAATGCCAAATGCCTCATCTGCTACCGGAAAAAATGGCATCTTTTTTCCATTTTCGTCATTAGGCAAAATACAATCGTTTGGTATGTTTAATTGATTTTGCTGCAACCCTTTACCCACGTTTGAATTCTGGGATATACTGCACTCGCTTGCTGCTCCACTCGCATTGACGTCTATGTATACGAATTTGCAATTTAATTTTTAATCTGCATCTACGCACGTCATAAAAATTATGGAAAAATATATTGTAATTAAAACATTGTGAACCTGTATTTGCTGGCTGAATTATTCAAATATGTTTGCCTTCTATCGCGCCCAGTATATTAGGAAAATTTGTACGTTGGTAAAAGTGATTAGAAATAATCAGCCAATTTTCTTCAATCTTTTCTGGTATGAATAGTTGGTACAAATTTCAGATTTCGGTACATGTAGAATTTACAATTTCTCGTACTGTGGTGGCATCGAACAAATATTCAAATGATATACTGTAGAAGCTGGCGGCGGTCGTGAGATATGTGAAACAAAAACCTCTTTGTTAAGATCGAGTTAGAATAATAATTTTCACTATGACGTACACACATGTCCTCTCAAACACATATATACATTAACTTAGGTACTTAATTACCTATTATCAACATTAATATAATATTGATATTTATAATTCAATGATTGTTTTATTCTAAATATTTATTTTCAGGTAAACTAGTGCAAAAAAGGTGGAAAAATTTAAGAGCTTGTTTCTCACGAGAGCTGCGCGAACAAAAATCCTCCAAGTCGGGTCAGGCCGCTAAGAAGAGAAGAAAGTACTAATATTCTGAACAACTTTTATTTCTTCTCCCAAGCATGAAAACTGAGAGTCAATAGGAAACGCAGCTTTTGTACAGGAAGGTGATTGCGAAGAAGATAATGGAGATACCAATGAAGATGTACCACAGCGAAGGTAAAATACTCGAAAGAAAAATACAAATAAAAAACCTTACGAAAAAATGGTTCTGAACATTTTAAATAAAAAAAGAGCTGACGAAAATAAATCGATTGAGGTTTTAGGGAAAAATAATAATGAAAGTGATAACAATGAGGAGGAAAAACATTTTGCGCTGTCTCTGGTGCCATTTTTAAAAGCAGTCCCGGAGGAGAATAAATTAGAAGTACAAATTATTCAGGACGTTCAAAAACAAAACTGATAGAATGATGCAATCCTCATATTTCTCTCAACAACCGGTTCCATCTGGGCAAGGTCAGTTCGTAGATAGTCGCAGGTTGGATAATCGCAGTTGGTCGCAGGTCAAGTACACAGCGAAATTATTCTCCTATGTATATACTATCTAGAAGTCCTCAATATTCCCAGATAAAACCCAAATATTCTGTCTCTCTACCACTTCCGAGTCTCCAAAACCAGGGCTACAAGCAATCATACGAATTCTTCTCCACTGTCATTACCTCCCGCGATTCCTCAAAATTCCCAGATTACAACGAAATATTCTGTCTTCTTGCCACCGCCGAGTCTCCAAAACCCGGTATATTATTATTATTCAACATCACCCGAAGACTCCTCAGCCACATCGAACAGTATTCAATCCTATGTTTCACAATGTACTCCTGACTCTAAAGAAGATTCCGAAGTATACGACATTTGCCAGGACTGCAATAATTGAGCCTAATTTAAGGATGGTGATACGCATCACCCTCACTTTCAACATTTATATACACTGTGCTAATTTGTTAATTTGCAGCTAATTATTTATTAAAACAATTCAAATTACTTATTTTTGTTTACTTAACTTAAAGTTATAGCGAGTCTTTGTTCAGCTGGTACAGACAATCTCACGTTTGTATTTTCGTGTGTTAATGCAAGTAAAAAGTACAGTAATTCATCAAAACCTTCAACACTCATTCGAAAAAAAATTTATTTGGATGTTGTCAAAGTTTATGAAAGAAACATAGTGTAAAACTTTTCACTTATTAGCCTTTCACACCAAAGGGGGTTACCCAGTATTCTTTTTTACGATATTTTCTTTTACGTCTCATGAGTTCGCAGTCTCTTCAAATCAACAAATCACGCTTGAATTTCAAAAAGTTAGTGATTGTCATCCTTTGTGAGCGCACTCCACTTTGATGTGACGTGACAGTGACAGAGATGTTTTTGTCACGGTGACAAAAATCACCCCTGCGCGCTAGCTTTTATTTAGTACAACATTGCACAATATTACTAGACATTGGTGTCGCTGCCTGTAATCAGTCTGTGTCTAGTTATTGCGCTGTGAAGATATCATTGTTTCGTTTAGTTAAGGAAATTGATTCAAAGGTGAAAGGCGTTGAATTGAAGGCTCAGTGATCTTGACTAGCGAGCGTAGGTTAAGTTTGTTTAGATTATATTTATAATTTCTCAGCAAATACCTCCAAATACCCACTGATTTGGAAGAAAAAATTGAAAAAAAGTGCCGTCGGATTCCGAAAAAGTACTTAATAATTTGTGCCTGTACAGGTATAATATTGCATTACTTGACCTTTAGAGATGAAATACCAATACGTAACGTAAAAAAAAAAAAAAACATTGTGGGGGAAAAACAGAAAATCGCGGGTTTTTACGAATATAAGTAAAAAAATGTAATCTTATATAAATTATCTAAAAAATGTTTAAAACTGGTTAACCAACATAAAACTTACTGGCCTAAAATTTTTATACTTTTTGAAAATACGTCATTTAATTTGCAAAATAGTTATCCTCGATTCGACCTCACCTAACCTTTATTAATATAATAGTATAAATACGGTTAAGGAAATAAAACATGCTGTTGTGTGTTTAAAAGAAGACACGACCTATTGTACAATTTAATTTTTAGATGATCTAATTCGCCAATTAAGCTTTTTGAAGCGTGTGTTTGTGTGGTAGTCGTCGTAAAACAATGCAAAGTCATAATTCGAAACTAGATCCAACTGTTTGAAAGGCAAACGAGATAAATTACTCAGATGTCAGCATTAAAAAGATTTGACAAAGAGTAGAAGTGTCTAATAATGTACTCTCGACCCGATCTTTCAAATATTCATTGAACATTAGTAATTAAAAAAAATAATTAAAAAGTTAGTTCCTTAATTACCCATTTAAAAATAATAATATTATTTTTAAATTATTAATTTTTATTATATTTTAAAAACACGAGTTTTATTAATCTGAGTCTTTATCTTTATGTTCATAATAATAATAAGGCATGAAGTGTTAATTAAAGAAGTTTTATCTTTTACAAGTTTTAAAATAGTAATTTGATTCTTATTCGCTATTAAATATGTTATAATAATTATTATTTCAATAATAATTTTTATGTGTTTAATTTATGACTAGGATTGTTTTTTTAATGTTAATAAATTATGTTTTTATTTTTATTGATTACAAATTTAAATTTTAATATGTTATTTTATATATATTTATTTTATTATGCAATAATTTACTTAATTTATTGATATTACCTTAATACTCTTTTAATTGTAGAAATAAGTACGAAAGAATGGTCTTAATAACTAAGTGTAAGTATGTTATTCTTATGTCGATATATCTGAAAACTGTACTTTTGAATCTGGTTCTATAATTTTGTTTTGAAAAACAAAGAAGAAAAATAATAAGTAAATTATTTAAAAGTTTATATAATCTCATTATAAGCTTTAAAGCATATTTGCTGTTCAGAACTTGGTCTTGTCGTCTTCTTTGTCATTTATATTTATATGACTTGCAGCATCGGAGTATACAGTCAAATTTTATCTATTCTTCTGTCTGTAGTGATTCCTTTCTCTTGTTCCAAAAATCTTAATATTTATTTTTCTGTTCCCAGTTCTTTATTCAGAATACCTGCCCTGCATTTTCTTTCTTTTATAATTTCATCCTGATCAGACTATTTACTGTCATGCCGAGACAGATTTATGAAAAGGCTGCTCAATAGCCAGCATTTGTAATCCAATGAACATCATAAACAGGTGTTGTTTATTACAGTTAAGAACTTGCATAAATCAAAGTTCCACCAGTCCCGGTGCAAAACTGTCTACTGTTCTAGTATTTTGGTGGAATCTGTTACCTAAACATACAATTAGTTATCAGATTTACAGACGCACCTTTTGCAAATTAAATATTGGAGATTACGTGAATGAATCTAGGAAACTTTTTTGAGGGGTTCTTATGTAATACAGATAGTGAGCATCATTAAACATCTATTGTCAGATTTGTTAGTCATTAAACAATCATTTTAATTGAATTCCAGTTACAACATTCGAGGGTCTTTCAATAATTAAAGATACAAACAGCTGCGGAGGCAGAAAGTTGGTAAGTTGGTTAAGATACTTTCAGAGTGTAATTCGGTAATCCTGTGATGACTCTTGACCAGCTTTTGAGTAAAGTTGTTTTGTTTATGAGCACAAAATCTCATTTTGCAATCGCAAGCTCTTTTCTAGTTTGTGAATTAGTTGAACAGCATGTAAGTGATCTGTTTTTTACTTTCTGAAGGTGAAAAACTGTTAAAAATTAACTCTCCTATGACCAAACAACACAAAGTTGAATGAAGCAGATAAATTTTTATAAGTAGGTAGAAACATTTGAAGACAGTTGAACTTAAGTGATTGACGAGCACTGTTCTGGATGTCAAATTGAAGTTTCAACTTCAGTGCTTAAAACTCACGAAGACTCTCATCCATGAAGCCCAACGGATTACAATTGAGATAACTGAAAAATTATAAATAAGTGTTTGTATAGTTCATAACATTTTCACCAACAAGTTCAAACACTGTAAAACAAGTGCAAGATGGGTTCTAAGAGAATTGACAGATCATCATAAGGAGACAAGACCTTGCATGTGCACAGAGTTGACACATCGATATCGGTGGGAAAGTGATGATTTTTTTTCCATTTCTAACCTGTGATGAGATATGGATTCACCATTATGAAACTGAATCAAAGCACACGAGTTCACCCATCATTTGATTAAATAAAAAATTTTAACTACAGAAGAATTTATGTCATTAATTATTGAAGAACTCTCGTAGCAATAGCAATATTGAAAGCCAAAAAAACATTAACCACCTTTTCTAACAGAAACCTAGTCATTAGGTATTTTAGAACAGTTCTTTGGTAGATTGAATATATTGATTTCATTTTTAATTCAGAAATTCTTAAAAACTTATCACAAATATTGTTTTTTTTTTTTTTTCATATATTCTCATCAGGTTTTTTTTTATGAACACATCTTCATTCCTTTTGATTGTATATTCTTCTTTTAATCTCAGTATATTTACATAGTTGAAATAGGCTTTTCTTACAATATTTTTACTAGTTAAAAAAAAATTGTATTTGAATAGGAGATTTATTTGTACTTATTACTTTTATGAAGAAACTTTTCTTATTTGAAAATGTATTTGATCAACACATTGATCCTACAAATCAAAAGTCAAGTAATTAATAAATATTTTATACATAATTAAACATTATTTTAATTGCATCAGGAATGGATAAGTGTAAGTGTGATATTCACCAGATAATAAAAATGACTGCTGCAGTATTTGCTTTCTATGATCTAAAGAAAGGGAGAATGCTATAATATTAATATTATGGGAGAATATTATCAGCGTCTTGGGTAAAAAAAGTAAAAAAATTAATAAATTAAAAAAGAAAAAGATTTTATTCTGTATTAATCCATAAAAATTATAATTATATAAAATAATTGTGATTTAAATTTATGAAAGTAATAAAATATTTTTTATAAATTAAATTCTTGGGCATTTGTAATACAAAAAAGATTCTATCTGTATCAATGCTTAAAAATTATAATTATATAAATTGTGATTTAAATTTATGAAAGTAATAAGATATTTTTTATAAATTAAATTATTGGGCATTTGTAATACAAAAAATATAATAGTATTTTAATTTAATATAAATAATTAATTAATAAAATTAAAGAGAAATTAAATCAATGAAAGATGGATGGACCTTCATCCTTTTTAAGGGCTGCTTTTTTTTAGGGGCTGCTAGAGTGTCTTAGGGTCTGGCCTAAAAGTTATATAGCTATAAGTTGCTTTCATTTTTTGCACAGTTCTGTGAATGGGCAAGTGTTTTTCATAGAGAAGCATGACTTAGCCTGTTCACAGATGCCTCCCTCCACGCCTCTTTGATTTCTGAAAGATGAGAAAGAAGTTAGTTACTTGTTAATTATTAATGTGTTATTTCCATACAGAATAAAAATGTCTTGAAACTTTAGATAGATGAATACCAACTCTCTTCTACCAGTGTTAAATCATTCTTTTAATTGGATTTGTCTCATTTAGCTGTCCTACTTAACTAAATCATCTTTTTTCATTTTCCCCTTTTTTTCTATGCACTTGATCTCTTCTTTACTCATGGTGTTTGTGTATATGTATAAGCTAATTGGTTACTGAATCAATACTAAGGATGTAAAAACCTTCGGTGTTAATGTGTCGTCGATATTTATGGTTTGGTGGAGGCAGCTCAACAGATTAACTTATTTCAGAGTAGTGTCTCTTTCTTGGGCTGATGATCCAAGGATATTGTTATATCTTGTGCATGTAACATAGCTACAAGTATACTCATTACACATGTATATGTGAGGCATAACTGCTTAATTGATTCAAGAATACAATAAACATCTGAGGAGTAATCAAATATCATATGAATTGCAGATTATTCGTAACTGTAAAATACCTCCTCTTACCTCATTATTTTACGACCAATAATAATTAATTTATAATACTTTTACATTCTTTACTTATATCCATCACCAGATTAGACAACCTGCATATTTTTAGATGTGATTAACCAACTCAAAAATCTTAACTAGAATTTTATACAGAAGAATTGAGAGGAGAGTGGAAGAAGTGTTAGGAGAAGACCAATTTGCTTTCAGGAAAAGTATAGGGACAAGGGAAGCAATTTTAGGCCTCAGATTAATAGTAGAAGGAAGATTAAAGAAAAACAAACCGACATACTTGGCGTTTATAGACCTAGAAAAGGCTTTCGATAACGTAGATTGGAATAAAATGTTCAGCATTTTAAAAAAATTAGGGTTCAAATACAGAGATAGAAGAACAATTGTTAACATGTACAGGAACCAAACAGCAACAATAACAATTGAAGAACATAAGAAAGAAGCCCTAATAAGAAAGGGAGTCCGACAAGGATGTTCCCTATCTCCGTTACTTTTTAATCTTTACATGGAACTAGCAGTTAATGATATTAAAGAACAATTTAGATTCGGAGTAACAGTACAAGGTGAAAAGATAAAGATGCTACGATTTGCTGATGATATAGTAATTCTAGCCGAGAGTAAAAAGGATTTAGAAGAAACAATGAACGGCATAGATGAAGTCCTACGCAAAAACTATCGCATGAAAATAAACAAGAACAAAACAAAAGTAATGAAATGTAGTAGAAATAACAAAGATGGACCACTGAATGTGAAAATAGGAGGAGAAAAGATTATGGAGGTAGAAGAATTTTGTTATTTGGGAAGTAAAATTACTAAAGATGGACGAAGCAGGAGCGATATAAAATGCCGAATAGCACAAGCTAAACGAGCCTTCAGTAAGAAATATAATTTGTTTACATCAAAAATTAATTTAAATCTCAGGAAAAGATTTTTGAAAGTATATGTTTGGAGTGTCGCTTTATATGGAAGTGAAACTTGGACAATCGGAGTATCTGAGAAGAAAAGATTAGAAGCTTTTGAAATGTGGTGCTATAGGAGAATGTTAAAAATCAGATGGGTGGATAAAGTGACAAATGAAGAGGTATTGCGGCAAATAGATGAAGAAAGAAGCATTTGGAAAAATATAGTTAAAAGAAGAGACAGACTTATAGGCCACATACTAAGGCATCCTGAAATAGTAGCTTTAATATTGGAAGGACAGGTAGAAGGGAAAAATTGTGTAGGCAGGCCACGTTTGGAGTATGTAAAACAAATTGTTGGGGATGTAGGATGTAGAGGGTATACTGAAATGAAACGACTAGCACTAGATAGGGAATCTTGGAGAGCTGCATCAAACCAGTCAAATGACTGAAGACAAAAAAAAAAAACCAACTTAGGTTTTTTAATTTGATGATTTTGTCTCAAACTTCAAACTTTTTATTTGTATAACCAAAAAATTACAGTTAAAAAGTAAAAATGCCCAATTTTTTTATATTCATGAAATGATTTGTTTATGCATTTCGAGTTTCCATTTCTTTATTCATAGTTTTGTTGTTTAAGCCAACATTGTTAAATTTTAAAACTTATTAAAATAAATAAACTACTGCTTTTAAACTATGTTGCAGTTGTACTATATTGCTTTAAACTGTATTACAGTTATATATTGTAAGATTGTGGTTGTGTTTTCATGCGGAGTTTTACCATCTTATTGTTGGATGTTGTGCAGTAATAATTTAAAACTGAGTTCATTGTTCTGTCCCCCTGACATTATTCTGATATGAGACAGAATAATGACTTGTATAAATTTTCCTTGTAATATAGATTTTTCCTTATGATATAATAAATTTTCCTTATATCATATTCTAATGGGTGTATCATATAAACTGTTTGTTAAAAGGAGATTTTTGTCATTTAAGAAATCAGTGTTGTACTTGAACCTTTATAATTTTAACATAGTTAACCGTAAGAAAAAAAGCCTTCAGCATACACAATCATAAGGTAGAGAAGACGAATCATAAGGAAGAAGATAAGGTGATGTGTGCATTTAACGTGATGATACAGATCGTATGAAAGCAAAATTGTAATTGCAGAATGTAAGTATAAAATATCAGTGTAGAAGCATTTTGTTTTATAATTTAATTTGATGGTGTTACAACTTTGAAATGCATAATTAAAGAATCAAAATAATAAGACAGAAAAGCGGTTAAAAATTGTAAGTTTACCTTTTCTATGGATTTTTTTTTCATTAGTTCTTTTAATTAAAGATTTCTTCTCGTGTTTGAGTTTTTAAATTTCAAAAACATTATTGGTTAACTCATTGTTTTTAGCGAGTACTTAGAACTTTGTCAGGTTCAGACTACTGTTACACGATACTAGTTTATTAGTGTTATAGGAATGGTTAGCCTCATACCAGATAAGAAAAGTTATTTATAATTAGATTTAAAACCTTACAGGGCTGCAGCCTTGAAATAAAATATGAAGAAAAATCAACATTAACTTTTAATAGTAATACATTTTTAATGATTTTGAAGTCTCGTTGGTTTTTAATATATATTTTTTGTAGTTTCTGATTTTGAAGGAAAGGTTGGGAATTATTTTTATTTTTTAGGTGATAACAATTGAATTTTAACAATTTATGCTTCTTCAAACTGAATTCATTCTGATTTATCAATACTTAAACGTAACAGATATTTTCATCATTATTCGTGTAATAGAATGGATTGAATAGATGTAATAGAATGGATAGGTAAACATGTTTGCAGATTGGTAATGCAAGCGAAAGAGAATTTTTTTCTTAGCTATATTGTTAAACTTTTAGTTGGCAGAGATTTGGTAAATTTTTGTTGGGATAACTGATGTGAAATACATATCCTATGATAGTATTTATTCATTTCAAATGTTAGGAACCATTTTGACTGTGTTATTCTATTACTTATATATGAGTTAGTTAGCTGCTGTTCTGAATACCTCTGCAGTGATTTTGAAAACCGAATTTTACAATTTTTACATACAAAACTGTTTTTTTTTTTATTAACACCTCTCTTTTGCAGCACTTTTTCTTGCAGTTTGTTCTGTAGCAGATAAAATCTGCTCTCATTTGTATCCATTATGTGTCGTGATTTTTGTTAATAGTAACATCAAGCAGATTAACAAATAAATATTTTATTTTAAGTGGCACATAATAATAAATTATATAAATCATGTTATAAATGAGTTGATATGCTACTCCATGGATATAAAAAGGATCTCTTGCAGCATTTTTCTTGTATAGAACAAGGGAAGCAGCGGTAATACCTGGATCAGAGCAGTATCATGATTAATCATATATATATATATGTAAACGAATGTTTGTTTGTCCTGTACCATTAATGCAATTGCAATGTAACTTTAGTGAGCTGTGCGCACGCCCGCGAAGGTTTCTGAGATAGTTTGGACCCGTCAGGTGGTGCTGGGGTCGAGATATTTTGAAAAATTGTATTTATGGTCCGATTTGGCTCATATTCTGAATGTATATTAGTTACATGAAAAGAAATGCCTCTGCAAAAAATGTACCCGCTATATGGCGCTGGGGTTGAGATTTTTACGAAACAAACAAAAAAATATACAGACTTTCTTCTTCTATATATATAAAAGGCAATGTTCGTATGTGTGTCCGCTGTAGACTAAAAAATCTATTGGACCGATTTACACGCAGAAGAAAGGAGAAAATCAAAAAGGAAAAAAGGGAAATAAGGAAAAGTAGAAAGGAGAAATAGGGGGAAGGGACAAAGTGAAATAGGGAAAAGTGATAAAGTGAAAGGTTATATTTTGTGAAGTTCCGTAATGTTCATTTTGTTAATGTTTTATCAAACTTTTAATTATGTTCAACTAATCTACATATACTCAAATCTACCAATAGCGAAGCATTGCCGGGTCTGCTAGTTATGAAATAAAAAATATGTGTAATTAAATTCCAAATGTGATTATTTAAAATATAAACCCGTGAAATAATATTATGGTAAAATATGGAAAACAACTACAAAATAAATCATAATTCAAAATATATTAATGAAAGTTATTTGAGCACGTTTTTATGTATAAATTGAAGAAAATTAATTTAGTTAGTACTATTAAAAAAAAAAAACATCGGCAGACTACATTGTTTCTGTAAAAGTAGATCTTTTAATTATATTTTAAATAAGTTGCTGCGAGAATTTTTTTAAATGGTTTGATAATTTATGTATTAAAAATGGCAATGGAAGCAGCCAAAGTGTTGTGTTGAGTAAAAAGATACATTAACTGATAACTGATTCTGTTATTACCAGGTAATCAAGACTGTATCAATATTTATTGGTTTTTTTATTTTTTACAACAGTTGACAGTGAGTTGTGGTATAAGAAGTTTTATCTACCAAAATTTCATTGTTAAAAGTAATTCAAAAATTGGAAAATAACTGTAGAAAAACATTTATCTTGTACTTTTTGTTTTGTTTTTAACCTTGAGGTTGAGTTTTGTTATCTAATTGATATTTTTTCTTGTCAGGTCTGTCCATATTAATCAATGGATAGATAAAATTGTACTAATAAATTAAAAAGGCCTCATGTCAGTTGATTGCCCTGTTAAGTATTTAATCATATTCTGATCAGGTTACCACATTTTCTTTTGCATTAATGTCAAAAACATCGTAATATTTATTCGTGAAATAAATGTAGTATTATATATTAAAAAAAATAAAAAGTATCTATTATTAGTTACTTTGTAGTAAAGTCAATTGCCAGCCTGGCTATTTGGTGAACTAACTTGTTTGTTTGAATTCTAGCGCACTGGTACAGTATCTTCTCATGGTAAATAGTTTAGTATAATATATTTTTTTTGTCTGTGAAGTCTTAAATATCATTCCATATTTCCAGTCTAATAATAATTTTTAATTACATGGTACTTATTTATTTATTTATTGTTTGATTCTTTAATTTTTTTAAACGTAATCACCATTACTCTGTGTTCTAGTTTATTATTTACATATGTAATGACTGCAATCTTTTACATAGTTTAATATCATCTGCTAGTTCTGTAATGTAAGATTCATGAACGATTGCGGGTGCTGTTACACAATGATTTGCAAATTTTTTAAATGAGCTACATTTTATATTTTTTCCGTGAAATTCTGTCTGTATGGATTTTGTTGGTATAATTTTTAAACTATCAATATTTGTACGTATACTCTGTTTTTTATATACGTTTTTATTTTTATTTATTTATTTATGGGTTTTCAGATTTCAACAGAAATATCCATTTTGACCATCCCTGAATCCATTTTGACTAGTTTCGGCGTGACTTCTGAAAATAATAATAAACCAAATAATTTTGATTTTGGATTTTTTCTTAACTGCAGTAAGCCCTCATTGACAGCTTTTCAACTATTTTTGTATCATAAGTGGTACTTATTTTCATTGGTTATAGCCAAATAAAAGTTTAATTAATGAAATATTTGGATCTTACAGAGAAAGTCACATCGGTTCAAATCCGACTTCATCTCCTTTTTTTAACTTTTTTTTTTAAATTTAAATAATTGATTTATTAATATTTTTAAACCTGTTTATTTTATATTTCTTTCTTAACCTCTGATTGTAAAAAAAAAAATTATAATAAATAATAATTCAGTAATAACAATAAAAAAAAAAAAAAAATGAAAAAATATCAGAGTTTATTAATGAAATAAAATTTTATGTTCTTTTAAAAATGTGTATATGTAATTTAATAGGCGTACAAGGAACTCATGTGGTGTCCACATTATATTTTTTATATTGATGTAAGATATATAAGATAGTGTCTGTATAAGACTAGTACAATCGTTAATTTTAAACGTGCTCCTCACCAACTGAGATGTTTTGTATACCTTAAGCCATCCTTAACAATGAGACCATATATATAGTCTGTATATTCATTAAACCCTTTGGTTCAATGACCTACTCTATTCATCTGTAATTCGGTATACTTTGTTTTTATTTTATGATACCTATTTGTACATTAAAAAATTTTAAACAGAATTGAATTATTTTGTGAAAATTTGTATCCAAGTATTCTATTATAATTCTGTTTTCTCTTTTCCCAGTAAGCTGTCAGAACAGCTATCCTATTTCGAGTATTATTGTTTCTTTTTAAATTTAAACTGACTAATTGACTGTAATAAAGAAACTAGAGTTTGGGATTTAAAAAAAGTGTGGTTGCAAATTAAGTCACAAAATTTCAGTTGTAAGATTTAAGTAACTTGAGTTATCTATGATATGCGTTATAGTTAATGATTTAGATTATTAAATGATCTAAACCATTAAACACTGCTGAAAACATTGTTTAAATGCATATTAATTTTTTTTGTTTTATTATAAGAATAGCTGCAGGGCGTGCCGTAGGGGCACGCCTTCGAAGCTAGAGGCCCTTCGGGTGGGTTGTCTTGGCGGGCGGCGTTAGGAATGGGTTTATTAGGTATCTAAAATTGATTACCTCTAGCGTAAAATAATTTTTTTGAATGAAGAAAATTGATGTAACTTAAGTTAAATTAGAAATTTATACTAACCACTCGGGACTTTCCGTTATTCCGGTGCCTACTTTTTGGTTATAGTTCATTATTTTATGAAAATAAACAATCACATAAATAAATAAAAAATATGTAGAAAAAACTTTTAAAACACTTTTTTTGCCCTGTTTAGCCTCCGGGAATCAGCGTCAGGTATTACTTAAGAAGATGAATGAGGATGATATGTATGAGTGCAAGTGAAGTGTAGTCTTGTACAGTCTCAGGTCAACCATTTCTGAGATGTGTTGTTAATTGAAACCCAACCATCAAAGAACACCGGTATCCACGATCAAATACCACTTTAAAACGCTTTAAAACACTACTTTTAAATTAAACGCATTGAAAGTTAAAAAATAATTTTAGGACGTTATCTCAGAGTGGATTTGACAAGCTACGGTGATATGTAATATTATGTGAAAGTCGTAACTTCAAATTAAAAATTTGATATTTTTGCCAATTTTTTGATGCACCTCACTCTTTAGGCTATTCATCACGCATAAGAAAAAAATTGGCAAAAACATTAAATTTTTAATTTGAAGCTATGACTCACATAATAATTACATATCACCATCAAAGCTTGATGTCAAATCCTTCTGAGATACCGTCCTAAAATTATTTTTTACATTTTAGTGCGTTTAATTTAAGAATGGTTTTTAAAAAGTTTATTTTATATATTTTTTATTTTCTACTATTCAGTATTGATCAGTTTATACTTTACAGCGCGCTAGCGCACAGATATGAGAGTATTTAGCGAAAGATCGGATCGGTATGTTTTACGGTGGGTGAGTGTAATCAACCCAGAGCTGAACGATAGAGCTAAACGATTTAATTTCCGGATAACAAAGATCCAGTCGATCAAGAATGTACCCGATGCGTTAAACAGTTACTGCTCGACCTGCTGATACATACGCCGTTTGAATCGTAAAAATCGGACGAGCGGT
The DNA here is from genome assembly GCF_047948215.1 of Lycorma delicatula. Classification (NCBI taxonomy): domain Eukaryota; kingdom Metazoa; phylum Arthropoda; class Insecta; order Hemiptera; family Fulgoridae; genus Lycorma; species Lycorma delicatula. The sequence goes on from NC_134462.1 coordinate 63,721,948, forward strand.
TGCCGAGGTATTACGGTGGCACCCCATCACACCCCTTACCCAATTTCCGAACGTTGCACTGGGGAGAAATATTATTGAAAATATTATCATCCGATGGGTACCGCTGGGAGCGGATCGTGTGTGGTTTTGGGGGCGAAAAAAGTTTTCAGAGAGGTAGGACCGAGCGTTTTCGAGATATTTGAGATTTTTGTCCTAATATTCGGATCCTGTTAAAAAGTAAATTTCCTCAAAACGAAGATTTATATTTCGCATATATCAATATATATGCGGTATATCGATATATAATAATATAACACATGTACACCTGACCACCATGAGACATTTACTAACAAATCGGGATTTTCTGCTATTGATCGGTACATTCCGGTGCTAAGCTAAGCGGGGCGCGCGCACAGACACTCAAACAAATGCCATTTAGTAGGGTAGGATGTATGTTATTAATATAATGCTATTCAATCTTAACTAAATCGGAACGTTTGGTTTTCAAAGATTAAAACAAAATAAAATACATTATTGAATGAACTAACTGGGCATTCATAAATGTTTTGGTAAAATATGGTAAAACTTGTAAGGAACAAATAACTTGGGTTTAATAAACTCTTTGAGATCTGTTACCTAATTGGTGGCCAGGCTTGTTATAGATAGTATTAATTGTTTCTCTTTACAAAAGATTACCTTTTGAACGATTATAACAAATATGGACAATAAGGAAACCAGTGAACTGAGAATAGAGATATTAGAGATTGACTTCTTGGTTACCTTGGTGGTATTAAAGCAGGTAGTTAAAAAAATTTGGATTTTTGAGAGTGTGAATTGAGATTTCAGATGAATTGGAAAGAGAGAGGAGCTTGTGGAGGTGAATATTTATAATAGAAAGGCAAGTCTAACGATTTCACTAATCCAGGTTTAGTGAATTTGCTTCTGGTAGGAAGTGTTTCCCCTTCTATTCAGAAGGGGGCAACTTCCCCTCAATTGTATAGTAGTGTTTAGTATTGATTGTTTCACTGCAGAAGGGAGTACATTAATTTATTGTTTTACTTTACCTTTCTCAGCCTTTCTTATGGCTGTGACACATGTAAACCATTAAGAGGTACAAAAGGCAACAGTGAGAGTTCCTTTCTCTGCAAATAATGATGTTCACTTTAGTGCTCAGAAGGAAGAAGTCGCTTGTAGACTGATTATCGCTTGCATTTTGTGGGCTCAGATGCTTTTTACAATCATATATTGACTTGGGGAAAAAGATAACAGAAAATCAATTCACTCCTTATTTTTTGTAGAAATCCAGGTACAGATTATTTGTTATTTTTGTCATTTTCAGGAGTAACTTGTAACTTTATCAAGTTGCCTACAGCCAGTAATGGTTATGGTACTTGCATATGTCCAAGAACATGAAAAGAATAAAAACAGTAAAGGAAGATAAAGATTGAATTATATATTAAATAAATTGAGGAGGTTAAATATAAAAGTATGTTGAGTTTAATGACTGGAACAGAATGAACTGACTTAGAAAACCAAATTTATTATTATTCTTATTGAAATTTGATTGATCTTTGTTTTTTCCAAGAAATATTAAGTCTTTGTACTGTTCTTTAATGTGCTTCTTTTTATTTTAGAGTTTTGTGAATAGTTTTCTTTTGGATAGGAAAGTAGTGTATGTACTATTACTGTTTTGCAGATTTATAATACCCTAAAAATTGAAAGCATAAACTTCAAACTCTTTGTATTGTTTACTTCAGCTGATAGTATGCATAAAAATGTGGGATGGATAGATAGGACTCACTGCCCTTATAAATTTTAATGCTTTTGATTGAAAAAAGAAAAAAGACTATTTCATATTTAAAATTGTTCTTATCTTTAGTGTGAGGATTTTTATTATTTAAAACAAAAAACTTTTCAAATGACAAATTGAAATCAAATTTAATACACTCAGTATTTTTACAAATTTACATTCTAACATATTTACAGACACTGTTATTGACCTTTTTAGTGACTGGTGCTATTGTTTACCCTCTTTGTCGGTTGTTTATATTGCTAATCAGTTATTTGAATTAGGCACTTGTGTATTTAAAATATGTTTGAAAAGTTAGTCAGATCTGTTTGTTAATATATGTGTTTGTGTATTTATATAGTGCTTTTGTGTGTTTATATATTTAATAATTTTGGTGTTTGTTAAGATGTGATATCTTTTTTGTGTACGAGTAGAATAAGTTTGTTGTCATTGTCATTGGGTTTTTGATTTATATCTATTACATAGTTGGCAAATGTAACTCATTGCTGCTGTGGAGGGCTTTTTAAATGTTCATTGTTCTTTTGTTTGAAGCTGTGTATTGTTTGATCAATATAGAATATTGTGTGGTTGGAGCAATCCAGTTTTATATATTTAGTGGCACTGTGTTTGAAATGTAATTATTTGCTTTTTTTTTATTGTTGTTGTGAAGTCCATATTGTATCCAGTTTTTAAAAATTTGTGAGCTTTTTTTTTGAGTTTAGTCCATATTGTATCCAGTTTTTAAAAATTTGTGAGCTTTTTTTTGAGTTTAATGCATGTTAGTACAATGCATTTTTTATTGATTTTTATTTATTTTGTGTAGGAGTTTGTTGTTTTATCTGTTTGTGTGTGCTAGATGTTTCATTGTGTTAAGTTTTTCTATGTGATCTTTAGATGAAATGGGTGTGTTGAACAGGCCTGCGGATCGTACTTCTAATGCTGATGGTTTGTTTGAGGTTGAGTGGTTTGAGATCTCATAAATGAGTGTCTGTTGTTATTTGTTTTCTATGTATTCTGAAAATAAGTTTCTGATGGTTGTTTGTGTGGGGTTGAAGTCAAGAAATTTGTTTATTGTGTTCATGTGCACCTGTAAAATTTTGTGTACGTATATTAATAATTGCTTACATGTATTATGTTTTCTTGATACAACAGGGATGTTGATCTATGTTTATTTAAAAAAATATATTTTAGGTTTTCTTACGCTTGTATAAACCACATCTTAAAATAATTTTTCAAGTTAAGAAAAATGTTATGAATCAAAAAAAAAAATCCATAATTATTTCTTAACTTTTAAAAACATTAGAAACAGATAAAAGAAACAGGTAAAACATTTCATTTTTATAATATGATTTTAAAGATGAATTCACAATTTGTCTGTACATATTGCATAGTTTATTATTACATACAATCAGCAACAGTCCCATGAAATTATTGCTCAGAACTATATTTCATATTTTATAATAATGGTGTTTAAATTAACACATCATAATTGATAAAATTATGAATTACATATACTTATAATTTCCTTGTACAGTGATAAAAAAAATTGTAGTGTTAAAGGAAATAGGAAATTAGTATTTTTAATAGGAAATGTAAATATGTATTGTCATACATAAATTTATAAAAGCATGTGTCAAGTTGGCTCATAATTTATGTTCTCTAAAATGTGTAAGGTATTTTGTACTAGCTTGACTTACTGTTTTTGTGATTTGATTTTTACATTTTATAATCAGAATAAAATAATTATTCATTATAAGTTTTTTTTTTGTTGTAATCACTTAGTATATAACATTTTGCTGTTTGTGAAAAAATCATTAAAAACCATTAATTTTTTATGTTTGAAAATAAATTATTTAAAATTTTTTTGAAAATGTTTGTAGAAGTAATAGATGTGATAAAAGGTTATTCTTCTTTTTTTTAAATCGATTAAAATAGCAGTACATAATTAAAAAATCAGAAAACCAGTTAATATAAATATGGCTGAATCTAAAAATGTTTTAACAGTAGGTATTAATTCAAAATGATAAAAGATTGTTGCAGCTCTCCAAGATTCCCTATCTAGTACTAGTCATTTCATTTCAGTATACCCCCTACATCCGACATCCCTAACAATTTGTTTTACATATTTCAAATGTTGCCTGTCTGCACAATTTTTTCCTTCTACCTGCTAGATGATATCCATATACAAACATATGTAATTGAATGTTAAAACATATAGGTTTGATTAATATGGTAATAGAAAGATAGAGAACAATTAAGTACAGAGGACAGAGAAATATATTAAACAACAGGTAAATGAGGATGTAGTTTGTAATAATTATTTTGAGATTCAGTGATTATCAGAAAGGAATGGGGAATCGCATCAAACCTGTCAGATGATTGATGAGTAAAGATAAAGAAGATATTCATGAAAAATTGTGTTTTTGTGATAATTCTCTCTTTGCTTTTGTGACCGAGATGATAGAAAATAATGGTTTTTATGTTAGTGTTTTCTTTTTCAATAGTCATCAGTGGTGGTATTTTTTACTTCTCAAGTACTTATCTTTTATATCTATATGCAGAACCCTTTATGACATTTTCTGATGGATTTTAAGGTTAAAACTTATTCTAAATGAAATAAATAAAATATTAGTGTAATTTAAACAGAGGTTTCCCAGTATTATCAATTCTTATTTGGAGTATAAAATATGCCATGAGCATATAGTGTCATCAGTATCATAATAAATTATAAGCTACAAACTTAATAAACCTTTTTTATTGTTTAAAGAAGACTGCTTCAAAATAAACTTATCCATTTTAGGGTAAATGCCTCAAACATATTGAATTAAATAAATTTAAGTTACTATTTTTCATTGAGAGGTTGAGATAAAAATATGTTTATCTCGATACATAATTTTCAGTATGCATAAACTTCTTTATAAAATTTTTGCAAATTTCTGGTTTAAAGTGGATTTCAGTTAATAGAAAAAATTTATGTAATTGTTGCACTAGATTATTTACACAAATTTCACGGTAGCTTTTTTAAAATTAAAACTAAGAGTGCTTATTATTCTTGTACCTCTTACATGTGTGTTTATATAATTATGATATGTAATGTTATTTTTTACGGTAATTAATATTCTTCATCTTCTAATCTTGTGTACTGTATTGCCTTTACCGCCAGTTGTGTAAAACCAATAAGTTTTCTGACAGTATTGACAATAATCTACCCGTTACTTACATAATCAATCTGACAAGTATAATAGCATACTAAAAATAAATCACTGTGAATAATTTGTTTTAACACTTGCACATCATTCATAAACAAATGAAGTACCTTATGGTGATAATAAAAAAATCTATTCTTTAAAATGCTGTGTTTATTATACATGCTAAGTTAATTAATTTGTGATACTGTTTATTACTATAGTAAAAACCATTTCACTACAGTCTTTTTTTCTGATTTATCATAAAAAATTGAATGTATTAATGATGATTTATTATATAAGTAAATAGGTAAATTTAATAATCATGGTGGTGATCTGTTTTGAAGCTGACTTTCATTTAAAGTTTATGCATTTTTACATTAGTGTATGTCTAGAATCTTGACATAACAGTGTTGCTGTTACTCTTCTTAGCACCACAGTATTATTTGTGGTTGGTCCTTTATCTTGATTGATTCACTTTATCACTGTTTTCTATTTCTGGGTGTATTTTTTTAAATTGGGATAATGCCATGTTTATAATAAAAAAAATAACCCAAGTAAATAAGTTTGGGCAAATTTAATGGTTTCCAGTAGAAAAGAAAGAAAAAGAAAACACATAAAGTAATGCAAGCGTAGCTCCTTCTAGAACATTGGGGCTAGGATTTGATTTCCAGTAAGATCTAACAGTTGATCTCTCTTTTCTTCATTAAAGTATGTGTATATAATTTCCAAGGTTGTAATACTAAAATAAAAATAAAAAACTTAATCGCTTATTAAAATTTTCCCATTTTCTTTTCTAAAGTTTACAATATTTCTTGTTTTACTTTACTCATTTCATTTACTGAATTTCATAAATGTTTCATCAAAATAAGTATAATTAAATACTAAGTAATTGTAATATAAAATGCTGAGCTCATTTGAAAAGTAATGTTAATAATAATTAATTAATTAACTCACAAGAAAGAAAAATTATTTATACTGTTATAAGCAGTATAGGCTTATGGTTTGGTAAATAAGTGTTTCCTTTTTCGTTGCAATAATTGGTATCCATCTTCACAAATAATTCTTGTTATTCAACATTATTTTGAATTGTTCACTTTGGATTCAGCTGATCCATATTCAGCTGGATTCAGCTGATTATTGGTTTATTAATGATTCCAGTTTCTTGTAATGCTGCTCCTCAAAGAAAGAATCATACTTAAGAAAGAATCATTATAGAAAGATGCTCTAGACAGATCAAGCAATGCTTTCCAGTACTGGTGAATTGTATTTGAGTAACTGTAGAGAAAATATCAAAAGTTGTTGTTTGTTGTACTGTATTAATGTAGCAAAACGATTGAATGACAGATTTGATTTTGAAAATAACATGGTAGTAGAAGATGAGAATGAAAAAAGTGAATATAATGAACAGCAAAGTGAAAATGAAGGAACAAAAATTTTAGGTGAATAAAACCATCAAGAAGAGTTTTTATTAAATGCATATTAACTTACTTTTTTCAATCATTGTATTTTGTAAACTTGTACTTTTCATTTTATGTTCTTTTCTTTCCCTCAAATTCCTTTAAAAATTTAATAAAGATATTTCAAAGTAATAGCTAAAAATGTTAAAATAACATGCTAATAACTTCTAAATAGGCGGTTTTGTATACGCCTGTGAACTTACATATAGTGAATATTTGTGTTAAGTGCGGTATACTGAATGTACTTTACAGTGTATGTGCACCTGCATGTGCGTATGCAGCAATGGGTTAAGTATTTTTTTTAAATTTATTTACTTTTTTGATAAAGGAAAAAGGTTTTAGGGTGTATTTTATTTTAACTAAAGAGGACAAAAAACCAAAAAAAGAAAACTATAAAAAAACAATGGGAAACAAAATTATCAAACTTAAACATTGGGAAAAATGTTTTTATTAGTATTGGGTGAAAAAGAAAATCGAGTTTTCATCAAAGTGTCCGGAAATATTTCCATGTCAAAGACTACTACTAATTGGAGTGTGCACTACCTCCGACTCCAAATTAATGAAGTTGTAACTACATTTAAGTAGTTATTTCTTCACTTTATTCATATCAAAAGTGAAGTTGTAACCTTTATGGAAAAACGAAGTTGTAACTACAGGGGCTAGTTGTAATTTGCTATTGTTCACACCAAAGGTAGCTAGAACTTAAAATATCATAGTGATAACTTCAACTTATTTTCATTCACTTTACATATTATATTACTACCATATATCAAGATATTTGCTTTCGGTCTGCATAAATTTTATTGGTAAATCCTGGGATTTAAAGCCTGCAATCATTCTGTAACTGTGCAGTGATTAAACACCAGTATGGAATTGGATGCCATCAAATAGCAGATAATGAATAAGTTACTCTGTTTGAGATAAGACTAGCAAGCTGATAAATACATTTTTGTCTTACTGTTTTTTAAAATCACCACAACAGTAGCTTTGGAAAGATTTAGGATTATTTCTGCATTTTAAGTGACAAGACTGGTTGGCTGCAGAATCTACTACGAAGACAATTGGAGAAATTTTTAAAGGATAGCTCTTAAGAGGGTGGTTATATAAATTCTTTCTTGTTATGGGAATCTAATTTAATAGTACTGATGATCTCATTACTTTGATCGTTCAAGATCGCATTATAAGGTATAGAAGGAATTCATAACTATAAACGAAGGAAATGTCTAGATAGATCATATAAAACCAGTCTGGGATGTCAGATTGGTCCCCCCGTCTCTCTCTCTCTCTTTTTTTTTTTTTTTTTTCATGGTGGTCCCAGAGTTTAAAAAAAAGTGTTTATATAGTTAAGAGCGTGCATATTTATTCTAGGAAAAATGTGATGTAACAGTTTTGAAATGGATTCACAGAAAATTGACGGTTAGAATTTCTTTGTATGTAATCAGGTTAACCCAAATCTTCTTTTGCATCTACATATTCAATAACGATAATACAAGTAATGTAGAACAACCATAATTTTATTAATTGATATAGTTATTGTGTAAAATGATATGCCTAGTGAATAGTAATGTTCATTTGTATTAGGTTTTTGTAGTTTTATATATGATATGATCAGTCTTACTAGTTGATACTGGTACTTAATAGATAAACTTAGTTCTGAATCAGTAGATTCATGTACGATCACTTTATAAAGTTGTTCTTATTATATATCTGTGATTTTTAGATTAACGCTTACGAAATACTATAAATACTATTGTGTTTTATTGAAAATGTCATCCACTAATTTTTTGTATTATTGTTTACAATAAAAGCGAATGGTAGCGTCTTGGCCTTTCATCCGGAGGTCCCAAGTTCGAATCCCGGTCAGACATGGCATTATCACACACTACAAAGATATCATTCATTTCATCAGAAGATGAAATGAATTTGAACAATAATTTTAGGTAAAATTATTGTTTACAAATTTAAGTATTGAAGTACCATTAATTGATCTATTATAGCGACTGTTAAGCTGAGTTTTTCATGTATGAATTGTTTTTTGTTTTTTTATGGAGCAATAAAAGACATCTATAAAGGATTGTTTATTCGTTAGGTTTATTATTATATAGATTATGTTGTTTTTATATTAGTTTAAACAAATTTAAAAAAAATCATTTTACGGAGAATGTAATGTAAGAATGTTATGCCAGATAAAAATAAAGTTTTTATTAGTTAAGTATATTCTTCATTGAAAACAATTTCTTTTTTCCGTTTTAGACAAAAAAATTATAAATAGATTTTTTGAAGTAATTAAAAGGTTAAAGATGATTAATTTACGTTTCTAAAATTTATTTATTATTATCTGTATATTTATACAAGTGTTAGCGAGTATTTAAATTTTTGTAGTGTTCATTTTACAGTGAACTTTGTTAGTTTCAGTTTAACTGTTTGACATAATGTCAAGTGACATTAGAAAATGAAGTTATTAATTTTCTTTGGTGTTAATATTTTTAAATCTGGGTATTGTTATTTAATCTGTATTTTCCATCGTATTCTCTTTGTTAATAATTTAAGTAATTGTGTTTGTTTTGAATGTAAATGTTCTGTTTTATACTATTCATTACCTTTTTTTCTCTTTCTGTCTTGATTGGTTGTTGATGATCTCATTTCCGGGTGTATGCTTTTTATCAATGGGTTTCCTGTAGTGTTCCCCGTTCTGTTTTGATGAACAGCTCTTTTTCTATTTTACACTTAACGACCAGTTGAAGTAGTCAGTACTTTCTGTTAATTATTATGTATTCAAACTAACTTTTACCGGGTATTAAATTGTCATTTTCCTATCCTTATTCATTTTTCTAAGATCTCGTCAATGTTATTCTTATTGAACGTACCTAGGTTTAAAACGACACAGCCAGTCCACATTTATTGTGCTTATATTACTTTCCCGTCTATATAGCAGCTATAGCTATGTAGAAGAGAAAGTATGGTGATCGGTCAAAATTGGACATATCCGGTTTTCACCGATTGTTGACGAATTGATTTCTAAGGACCCCAGAAAACCGAAAAATGGCATCGAAATTTCCGCGACAAAATGTGCGTAGGTTGTATCTATGTATCTATCTATATTGGCGTGTAAATTGCCTTATATCTCCAGAACTATTTGACCAATTTTCACCAAACTTGGCTATAATATTTCTATAGTAAGGGCATTGATGCTATTAAATTTTCAATTCAAAATGTCAAGGGATGGGAGATGCAAGGGGGAAACGAAGTCGTCTCCAGATTTTGCATAATTAAGGTTACATATTTTTTTATAATTTTGTGAATGTTAATAAAGTAACTTTTGCAAAAAAATATTTTTTTGCTAACTTGCACCCCCACCCCTAAAAATATTTTTAGTTTTGATGAGTTATAAAAGGCAGTATATGGGGTGATTTTCGTTGGATTTAAAAAAATATTTTTCTGAACAATTATAAAAAAAACAAATCTTGTGTAAGAAGTTTTTTTTTTTGCTAAATTGCATCCACACTCCAAGAAATAGTAATAATTTTTAAACTTTGTAGAAGGCAGTACAGTGGGTATTTTTCATTGCAGTCTTTTCTATTAGCATCTCGTTGAATCCACAAATTTTTTTCCATCAAAGTGAAGTCTTAACCCAGCCACCCCGCTCCCCTTAGATACCAACATTGCAATTAGCGGCCGGAATACTGCTGTAGTCGACCTGTTATGTTCTGACGTCGCAGGTGAACGGTAAAATTGAATAAATGAATAATATTTAAAGTGGCCGCTAGTATCGCCACACCCGCGCGAATGAAATATGGTATGCGCGCGTGCTTTAGTTGGAATCATTGAATTAAATAAATAAAAAATATTGTATTTAAATAAAATGATAAATATTTTTAATTAAGTTGTGTGTGTCTGTGTGTGTGTGTGTGTGTGTGTTTGTAAGCCGTGCATCAGAAAAAAGGCGCGTGGCGGGAAAATCCTACAACTGTGTTGTCAGATTTTTAGGTAGATTTCATAAGAAAGCTACCTATTGTAATGGGTACCGTCATTCGAATTCCGGAAAATTTTGACATATCTACTGGCGAGTACTGTTCTGAACATCCGTTTGAAGTTTCAACTCCGGCGCTTGAAACTTGCAAAGGCGACTCTCTCATCTAGATGACCGACAGATTACGGTTGAGATAATAACTGAAAAATTACAAGTAAGTGTCGCTACAATTAATAACATCCCCACAAGCTCGAGTACCGTAAAACAAGGGCAAGATGGGTTCCAAGAGAACTGACAGATCATCATAAGGAAGCAAGACTCCGCATTTACACAGAGCTAAAACATCGGTATCGGCAAGACGGTGCTTTTTCTCCACAATATTCTAACTTTTGATGAGACATTATGAACCGGAATCAAAAAGAAAGAGGATGGAACGGAAGCATACGAGTTCACCTGTCGAGAAAGATTCCGAAACCCAGAATCACCAGGATAAATCACGATGACATAAAATTTTGGGATGCAAAAGGCCCGGTTTGTCGATTTTGTGGATCGGCGAACAATAAACGGCGCATACTACGACATTATTCTACTTCACAATAACGCCCGGCTTCGCACAGCCCAGTTAAATCGAAAAACCATCGACAAGTTGCACGGGAATGTACATCCCGCCATAAAGTCCTGACTCGACCCCGTCGGATTTCCATAAATAAGATGATTCAGAGAAGTGATAAACGTATTAATGCTGCTGGTGATTGTTTTGAAAGTGAAATAGTCACAACGATTAAATAAACCGTTTTAGCTACAGAGCAGTTTGTATTTGATAAGCCTAGTTTAATTGTTTAATGACCCTACGTCATTACTACGTACGTACTAATCTATTAATTAGACTATTTTTTTATACCAGTTAATGTGGCTAGTTTAAGGTTCTTTGGACGGTTTACTTTATTATACAGAGAAAATAAACCGTTTAGAAAGTAAAATACCTTTTTTTCATGTTCAGATTAAATAATTTGTTTCTAAATTGTTTTTGGAACAAAAAAATTTGTTTTATGTGTGCGGTTTAATTATTTGAACGATGCGATTAATCCGAATAAAGTGTTCAATGTAACGTTTTTACAATCGTTTCCATTTATTTATTCATACATATTTCTATATTAAAATTTTTGTAATAGATTATCATCTGCGATACAAATCCATGTAAACTTAATATAATGAAGAGATTATCATACCGACAATATGGATTTTGTGATTAATAATAATTACAATTTTAGTTGTCTTAGGAATTGTTATTCAAGAGGTAACCGGCTGATGGTAGTATTATGTTTCTATTGTTATTTTTTCATCACCTGTCCATTTTCCTTATATTTGATCCCTTCTTTTCTATTATTGGTTTTAGTTAACTGATGCTGCTAGATTTTCTGCGCCGAGGATATTAGATCCTCGATGATAGAGCATTCTTCATGCATTTTTGGTTATAAGACTAAAATATATAATTTTTAGCTCTAATATTATTTTCTAATGCGAGTTATTTTCTGTAGGAGTGTCAATAGTCGCTTTATAACCACCGTACTTGTGGTGGAAGAGGAATCGAATAAATAGAATAAAAATGTCACTTGTAGAGTTGAATATTGTTTAAATTTTTTTTTTTTTTTGCTTGATGATATTGCCACGTAAGCTTAAAGCTTGTACGTGGCATATGGAAATGTTGCGCATGAAAAATGCCATGCCTGACCGGGATTCGAACCCAGGACCTCCGGATGAAAGGCCGAGACGCTACCACTCGCGCCACGGAGACCGGAAAATTTAATGAAATTCTTGTTAATTTTGAATAACAATTGCGTAGCCATGAAGTAATTTTTGTTTCATTAGGCCGCTATAAGCATTGTAGTTATAGCACAAACAAAATATTAATTCTATAAAAATAATAAAATTTGATGTTAAAGTTATTTGATTATAAATGAGAAACAAAGCGCGGATACGTCGCTGTTATTTTGATAATTTTCCGCTGAAAATTTTACATACTAGTTTCTTATCTTTATATTTTAATATAAATAAGAATTAGTAGACATTATTTTTGTATATATCGATGTTTACTTATATTTTTGTATATATCGATGTTTACTTAAAATTCGCGATCGTTTAGCCGATGCGAATGAATGATTCTTTTATTATTTTATTTATTGAACTTTAGAAGAACGATTCAAAGATAAATTTATCCGGATAATTTGAATATCGGGCGTTTTTAGAATGTCAGGTTTCGTGAAAACAACATTAGTTAGTGCGATACGTTATGTAGATTACAGATGAAACCTTTTTTTTTCCTGTTTAGCCTCCGGGAATCACCGTCAGGTATTACTTCAGAAGATGAATGAAGTGTAGTCTTGTTCAGTCTCAGTTCGACCATTCCTGAGATGTGCGGTTAATTGAAACCAAATCACCAATGAACACCGGTATCCACGATCTAGTATTTAAATCCGTATAAAAGTAACTGCCTTTACTAGGATTTGAACGTTGGAACCCTTCGGTTTCGAAATCAGTTGATTTGCGAAGACGCGTTCACCACTAGACCAACCTAGTGGGTTAGGGATGAAACCTGGAGTCATTTATGATAACGACTTTACTGCTATTTGATATTGAAAGGATCAGAAATTTTTAAGAAGGAAAAACACGATTGAGGAAGGATTGCAAGAAATAAATTCAGACTATTCAGAAGTAAGTTTTGAAACTATAATTTCTGATGTATATGACCAATTGTTGGAACATAAGACGCTTTAGAATAAGTCAGTTTTCATTACGTTTTAATTTTTGCGATTTCCTGAAAATTCATATTTTTAGGATATAAGAAATATTTTAACAAGATTAGTTGCAGATAAATTGATGAAATTTTCACGGTTATTATCGACTTACGAATAACACAGAACACCATAAGAGTTTCTATAAAATTATATTAAAACATTTTTTTAAATAAATATTTTATAAGATAAATTTGAAATGTTCCGACATGTCAAGATGAATTTTTTATAAATTAATGTTTTATAATCCTCTAGTTACAAGCATTAAAAAGGTCAAGTAAAACATTGGTAAAAATTTGAATAATCTTATCATTTAAAAAAAAATCCCTTGCTATAGTATCGAGAAGTATATAAGATCTGAATCTCCTTAAATCGAGAGCGTACAAGATAACTGCGATTTTATTGGTTTATAATTGTTGTACGGGTAGTATAACGTAATTCGTAGCGTGCGCTAATTATACGGTATACTAATATAAATATAGTATATGTTTTGACTGTAAGCCGTGTTATATTTCTTGTTATCTTTATATTCTGTACAAAACTTAAGCAAAAACTCGTTATCTCATTTTTTCCTGTTTCTATGGGATTATGAATAAAACAGAACCTGTTTAAAAATAAACTTGTAATCTATTTTTAACCAGATGTAAAAAAAAGAAATCTTTGTTAAGTGATATATCTTCATTTTAAAGCTTTACTTCGGGATGACTTTATCTCTTCATGAAAATTACATTTTCATGAAGATTACATTTTCATGAAGGATGCGCTTATATATATATATATATATATATATATATATATATATTTTTTATTTATTTATTTATTTGAAACAACTTTCCTTGATGTTTTCTTTTTAATTTCGACAGGATATTTTTACCTTGTATTTTGGTAATCTGTTTTTAATTATCTTATTGAGAAAAATTTCTGGCGATAAAAATCAATTCAATTAAAATTTTGAACTGATTTCTTAAAAAAAAAATTTGAAATTTTTAACTTGTCTGACTAAAAAAAGAAGCTGTGAATGTATTTGTGTTAAAAATTTCAGGAAAGAAGAACATATAAATTGATTAAACCGAATATAATTTGAAATAATTTCCTTACGATTAATTATTTTTAAATTTTGACTGAAAAGTTACATAACAGGTAAAAAAAAATTATTAATTATGATTTAACTGGCACCGATAGATAAAACTGCTAATCGAGTAAACGCCGGAATATTATGTAAAGTATGGTGTAAACGTATTATTTTCTTTTTTTGAACTTTCAATCGTGCGTAGTTATTAAACTCCGAAGCGATTTAAAGAAAAGAGGTGATATAGGGAAAATGTATAATTGGATGCCTATTCCCCCGTACTTATTAATTTACATTCCAGTTTATTAATGACAAAAACATTTATATTGAAAGAGTCGTCATTGAAATTAATTAAAGTTTAGTATTATTCTTAAGAAAATATGTTCAGCTGAATGTATTTTCCGTTGTATATGATAATAAACTTCCCCTTTTGAATAAGCGCAATGATATTCATTGTTGTGAACGGATGGTGTGATTTGTAGGCCGAACATCTGCATTTCGGTCGACTTTTGGCGTGCCGAAGTGGATCAGTATGTATGATTGAGTAAAGAAGACAACAAACAGGAATTTTTTTCACTCGATCACTTTCCGTAATAAGTCAGGCATTAAATGTTTGTTAGACTTCAGGATGATTGTGCTTTTTTGAAAGTAACTTATATCTCGTGTCACTTCACGTACAATCTTTTGGGTAAATTATACTGAAACACAAACTTTTGACCGGGGCTAGTCCCAGTTGGAACAATTTTTTTTGTGTATTTATTCACACGCACGAATTTTTATTGTAATTTTGATTAATTCTTTATTAAATTTATAATTAGGTTGGTAACAAAATGACTCTGTAAGTGTTCTAAATTTTTTCATAATTCCATTTTGAACGTCTTAGATTTACATTAAACTTTATGTAATATGTATACAGAAGAATAATGATGCTGAACAACGTTCATACAATCGTAGTAGTCGATTTGGGTCGCTGGTTCGCGAGAAAGTACCGTTTATTGCATCGTAACGGTAAATTGCATCCAACTCTCCGAAACAACATTAAAAAAAAATATATAATTACCTTTAATCGATATGAACCCGGTCGTACTGGCTACGTTAATGCAGGTATTACTGAACTTGCACTACGAGACTTCTGCTTGTAATAAGTATTATTTAATTAAATGTAATATAAAAAAGAAACCAAGTTTTCTTGATTTTCTTATAAATTAGTATAGCTCTAACTTTTAAGACATCAGTCACAGCATATGGCATATTTAATCTATGATTTATTTTAATTTATCTTCATTAAAATAGATATTATGCATATCTAAATTAGTGAAAATTATTTTTACCATAATTGCTTCTTACTGTGTCTGTTCAGAAAAATGACAAATTTCCCGATGTCCTAGAAAGAATATAATGTAAAAAAAAGAAAAGAAATTCGATTGCGACTGAATAGTTTCATAATGAAAAAAAAATCTTAAATTGAGGTTGTATTCATGGTGAGTTAAAATCCAATTTCCCTTACGTGTAGATTTAAATAATATAATATATGGGAAATATATGTTTTGCAACTGGCGAAAGAAGAGTGGATTAAAGAAAAGTGTTCAGAAGTGGAAAGAGAAATGAACATTGGTAAAATAGACGGAGCATACAGGAAAGTTAAGGAAAATTTTGGGGTACATAAATTAAAATCTAATAATGTGTTAAATAAAGATGGTACACCAATATATAATACGAAAGGTAAAGTCGATAGATGGATGGAATATATTGAAAAGTTATACGGAGGAAATGAATTAGAAAATGGTGTTATAGAGGAAGAAGAGGAAGTTGAGGAGGATGAAATGGGAGAAAAAATACTGAGATCTGAATTTAAGAGAGCATTAAAAGATTTAAATGGCAGAAAGGCTCCTGGAACAGACGGAATACCTGTAGAATTACTGCGCAGTGCAGGTGAGGAAGCGATTGATAGATTATACAAACTGGTGTGTAATAATTATGAAAATGGGGAATTTCCATCAGACTTCAAAAAAAGTGTTATAGTTATGATACCAAAGAAAGCAGGGGTAGATAAATGTGAAGAATACAGAACAATTAGTTTAACTAGTCATGCATCAAAAATCTTAACTAGAATTTTATACAGAAGAATTGAGAGGAGAGTGGAAGAAGTGTTAGGAGAAGACCAATTTGGTTTCAGGAAAAGTATAGGGACAAGGGGAGCAATTTTAGGCCTCAGATTAATAGTAGAAGGAAGATTAAAGAAAAACAAACCAACATACTTGGCGTTTATAGACCTAGAAAAGGCTTTCGATAACGTAGACTGGAATAAAATGTTCAACATTTTAAAAAAATTAGGGTTCAAATACAGAGATAGAAGAACAATTGCTAACATGTACAGGAACCAAACAGCAACAATAACAATTGAAGAACATAAGAAAGAAGCCCTAATAAGAAAGGGAGTCCGACAAGGATGTTCCCTATCTCCGTTACTTTTTAATCTTTACATGGAACTAGCAGTTAATGATATTAAAGAACAATTTAGATTCGGAGTAACAGTACAAGGTGAAAAGATAAAGATGCTACGATTTGCTGATGATATAGTAATTCTAGCCGAGAGTAAAAAGGATTTAGAAGAAACAATGAACGGCATAGATGAAGTCCTGCGCAAGAACTATCGCATGAAAATAAACAAGAACAAAACAAAAGTAATGAAATGTAGTAGAAATAACAAAGATGGACCACTGAATGTGAAAATAGGAGGAGAAAAGATTATGGAGGTAGAAGAATTTTGTTATTTGGGAAGTAAAATTACTAAAGATGGACGAAGTATGCCGAATAGCACAAGCTAAACGAGCCTTCAGTAAGAAATATAATTTGTTTACATCAAAAATTAATTTAAATGTCAGGAAAAGATTTTTGAAAGTGTATGTTTGGAGTGTCGCTTTATATGGAAGTGAAACATGGACAATCGGAGTATCTGAGAAGAAAAGATTAGAAGCTTTTGAAATGTGGTGCTATAGGAGAATGTTAAAAATCAGATGGGTGGATAAAGTGACAAATGAAGAGGTATTGCGGCAAATAGATGAAGAAAGAAGCATTTGGAAAATGCTAAAGTTTATTTCTTTATACACACATTGTGTACTACGAATGACCGATATAAATATAATCGTAACGAGAGACATAATTTCTAACTGCATGTATAAATTTTTATAGACCTGTGCGCAATACCAATCAGAGCATTAATCATTGATTAAGGAATTGTTATTGTGTACAAGATTGAATCAAGCATTTTTATACGTGTAATCAACTCAAGTTTGAAAGAATTGAACACGCAACAACATAAATGTATTGTTTTGGCGACCGTATTATTTGTAAGTCGAGAAATGAAATAAAAATAATAATTACGCGCAAAAATAATGCTTTGGAAAACAGTAATGATATGTCAGCACGTGACGTCACAAGCTCGTAGATTCGCTGCGGCAACCCACCGGGTTGGTCTAGTGGTGATCGCGTCTTCCCAAATCAGCTGATTTGGAAGTCGAGAGTTCCAGCGTTCAAGTCCTAGTAAAGCCAGTTATTTTTACACGGATTTGAATACTAGATCGTGGATACCGGTATTTTTTGGTGGTTGGGTTTCAATTAACCACACATCTCAGGAATGGCCGAACTGAGAATGTACAAGACTACACTTCATTTACACTCATATATATCATCCTCATTCATCCTCTGAAGAATTATCTAAACGGTAGTTACCGGAGGCTAAACAAGAAAAAGAAAAGATTCGCTACGGCAACCTGTACTTCATACATGACACTATTCCATTCACTTATTTAAATGTTTATTGCTGTTCAAATGCAATACAAAAAACTTAATTTTTGGAATAAGCTGTTATTATTGTCAATTTATGTTATTTATATATTTATAACATTAATTGATATATTTTAGTTATTTATATATTTAGTAACACGTAACAATTATTTTAAGTCAAACACACAAAATAGTATTGTTTTACGACCTAAACTTTTGTCTTTTACCCCAGATTTTCAGTCTTTCAGATCAGATTTCATATAAAACCAATTAATTACATACAGTCTGGCGTAATTTTACCAAAGGCGCATAAATCAAAGCGAAATCTTTCGCTAGCCGACAATCGCTAACGGAGCGGTTTCTCAACCCTGTGCTCATACGGACTTTGTTGTTTGTTTTTACCAGTAAAACGTGTCCTTAAAGTTTGGTACATTCTTCGTGAATCATTCTTTATATATCAAAGTGCAGTGCGTAAGATGAAAATAAAAGCTGTTTGCACGAGGCAGACAGTCAAGTCACCGTGTAGGACATTATATTACTCTTTGTTCGTAACATTAGGCTCATTCATTAACCGAGTATTCTACAATACAATGTGTTTAACTAACAAACGTAAAAAGTCTATAAATAGACGTTTATAAATAGCAAACCGTCTTTCCACAATTAAAATTTATTAACATGTTTAATTTCAGGCAGTAATTTCTTTAAAAAAATATTTAGCGTACTTATAAATATTTCTTATTGTATGCCATACAGCGACGAATGGTTTATACTTGTATTAATAGATTTTTATTACATTCCCTCAAGCGAGTCATAAAATGAATGACCACTTTATACGAATGAAGGTTATCATAATATTTCATTTGAGTTATATTTATATGTACTTGTTATGGGGAGTACTATTGTCGACAAATATTTATTACGCATTCAAAAATGTGAAGAAAGAACCGCCAAGCTGCAGCTTGTGGGATTTGAAAATCACAAGTTAAAATCTCCGAAATGAAAAGCAGGATCTTCTTAAATCTAAATCACAGTCGGGTCCATCAGCACTTCAAAAAAGTATAAGCAACGTTCAAAACCAGTTACCGGATAAGTCAGTTTTGATCAAGGTGTTGTAAGACGAACAGTTAACGAGTTTCACGCAAAACATAATGAACTGTATATTAAATAAATTACGCGAAAAACTTCAAAATAATGCTCAGTTTAAAGGTTCTAGAACTGCACTAGCATGTAGGCTATGTGGTGTAAAACTGATGATAATAATAGGAAACTCTTGATTGACCAAGACATCTGGTGCAAGAGGATAGATTATTTAAGAAAATTACCGATTTTTTTAGAAAAGATAATTCTTCGATTGTTTATTTGAAAAAAATGGTATATTTTAACGTCTCATTCGGCTGCAAAATCGTGGTCGGATGACTGTGGTTCAGGAGTAAAAGTGATTAATAAAGGTTAATCATATTCCATGCTGGTGGAGAAGTAGGGTACATTCCGAATGCGACGTTAACTTGGAAAACGAGTTCAAAAGAGCGTCAACAACAATTTCATGAAGTGGGCATCTGAAAAATTAATTCCTGGTCTTCCCCCCCCCCCCGCAGTCAGTGGTTGTTATCGATAATGCGCCGTACTACAGTTCACTTATTCAAATGATAAGAAAAATTGTCATAATTAATTGGTTAGAAAAGAACAATATTCCGTTTAATAAAGCAATGTTAAAACCACAATTGTATGACATAATTAAATCAAATAGAAATTAAAAAATAGGCACCATTTTGATGAACAATTAAAAGAGCACGGGCGTCAGATTTTGCGACTTCCACCTTACCATCTCAATTTAAATGCGATCGAGGTTGTTTGGTAGGCTCTGAAAAGATATGTAGCGCATGTTTTATACAAATATTAAAGAAATAAGCCGAGGAAAAAATGAATAAAGATGATTGGAAACCGTATTGCGAACTTGTAAAAACATCTGAAATTGAGTATAAGAAGATAGAACTGCTAATCGACGAAATAACGGCTAAATTTATCATATATCTAGACAGTGGTAGTGAAAACGACTGTTCCGATGAAGACAGAGAAGATGGTGAATTTGCATAGGAACTGAACATGTAATGCAAATTTCAAATAAAATAATGCAGTCTTGCCCTTCTCCAACACGAGCTTTTATTTTCATTTTTTATGATTTATTGATTATGGTTGTGTCGCCTACTCTTCAGCGCGTAATACCTTTCATGCTATACACTTTATTGCTTGATGCTGTACATCAAGCTTTCCTTCGGTTTGCTACAGGTACCTTTAGATCAAGTCCTGTCGTAAGCATCCTTGTTGAATGCGTTGAGCAGTCACTTTGTGTTAGACGAGACCGGCTAAATTAGCAAAAATAAGATTCTAATATTAACATATTAGCATCTTATTTTACCCGCCTCAAAGGACTGCCATATCGCCTGGCTTTTGACGCAGTTCTTGGAAATCCTTACCTTCGAAGATATGAGGACCATCCACGTTATACTGCACCTGTAGGTATTCGTACCAGGCGTTTACTGCACCTTATAAGTATTGATGCACCT
The DNA here is from genome assembly GCF_047948215.1 of Lycorma delicatula. NCBI lineage: Eukaryota > Metazoa > Arthropoda > Insecta > Hemiptera > Fulgoridae > Lycorma > Lycorma delicatula. The sequence goes on from NC_134462.1 coordinate 63,742,542, forward strand.
TCCATTGTTCCGATCTATCCGTGTTCGTATCCTCAGAGGAGAATCAACCTTATTAATTTTATATTTGACCTCACGATATGCAATAAAGAATCAACACCATCTATTTTTTTTCCAGCAAATGTTTCACCATATTCTCTCCAAGGCAAATTGGATGCAGTGGTATATACAGATGGGTCGAGACGGAACGATACCGGTGGATGCGCGTTTGTTGTTAACGACCGAACGTTGATGTTTGGTCTATACAGTCTTACGAGTGTGTTTACTGCTGAACTATACGCTATACATAAGGCTTTGAATATAATTAACCCTAAATACCATCATATCCTTATTTGTAGCGACTCGTGTAGTGTTCTCCAAGCCTTAGAAAATTTTAATTCCAGGCATCCTATCGTCACTGAAATCTACGATGCAATCGCCGAGTTGAACCATCGCAACACACAAGTGAGTTTTCTGCTAGATCCCTAGCCACGTGGGGATTCCGGGTAATGAACGTGCAGATTCTGCTGCTGAAGAATCATCCTTCACTTCCCGTGTTACTGCATCCGAATTTGTTAACTGTGTGAAACTCACTTTTCGTGTAAAGTGGCAAGATGACTGGACGGCTACAGTAGATAACAAACTCCGGGAAATTAAAGGTTCTGTGTTGCCATGGAACTCCTCAAATATGAAAATTCTTCTTGAGGAAGTGGTCTTCTGCCGATTGCGGATAGGACATACAAGAGCTACTCACGGGTATCTGATGTCAGCAGTAAACGCACCAGTATATATACGATGCAACTGCCGCTTGACTGTGCGCCACATTTTTGTGGAATGTATACGTTATGCGGCCTTAAATTAATTAATTTAAATCGCCCAGGAATTTTTGTCAAATCCTGGACAATAATGAAGAAGTTTAAGAAGACCAGTATTTAAGGTATAATGTGTAAAAAGACAGTGTTTAAGAAAACCAGTTGTTCTCCTAATAACTAGGGGTGCTAATATTTTACATCTTTTGTAATACTGTTTTTTGTTGTTTTTTTTTGTTTGTAGTAGTGTATGTTTTTTGTTTTAATATTTAGTTTAAGTGTTTTGTTTTGTCTTTATTTTTAATATTTTATTTTGTTTTTAAATTTCTTCTTTGTTTTCATTTTGTTTTAATTTTTTTATTCTATTGTTTTTGTATTAACATTTCATTTTGTTTCATTTTTGTTTTAAATTTCATTTCATTTTTTGTTTTCTGGGCATTTTTATTTAATTTTTAATTGTGAATTTTTAAAATTTAGTGTTTAAAAACACATACGTCGTGTTCGGGCTATGATAACGCTGAGGCGTTTTTCGCCCAGAAAAACCAAGTAAAAAAAAAAAAAAATATTTTCATTGTACGCACTATACATTTATGGCTACGACAAACACTTACGTCATGACTATGTTTATACTTATGTTACTATACTATACTTTATATTATCATGAGCTAATATACATATATTATACCAATTTAGGAGATGATTGGATTGCGGCACGCTATATTGAATTAATATATACCATTAATTTTCTTTTTTACCTGCAAGTACATGACGCTTGTTAAAAATATATTTTTTTCTTTTTATCTTCGTTCTGAATTAGTTTGGTATGCATTTATAATCCTATCAGTGTTTAATGTGTGTGTACGCGCGCGCACGTGATTTTCTAGAATATTACAAAGTAGAAAAACACTTATTTATTATATGATTATGCTTTTCTAATTAGTAATACCATTTTTTGCATTATTAATGCATTACAATTTCTTATAATCGATGCACAGTCACATCGCATAAACATAGCAAGTTGTAATTTATATTGTTGTTTCTTTCATTACACTGTGTCAATAAAGGAAAATCCGTGACTGTTATTATTCATACTCGATTTTAACGTGTAAGTAATACTGCGTTATCTGTTTTATGAACTCTTTATACTTTCTAAAATCAATAAAACTTTGCATTTTTTAAAATTTTTATAGGGTTTTTTTTATTGAAAACATTTTTAATAATTTGTATTATTATTGTTATTTTAACTTTTTGTAATTGAGTGTAGACGTAATATAATTATACATTTTTATAAAATAGCCGATTTCCTACATTTGTCGTTTGTTTATTTAATTCAGAAGAGAAACTTTCAGTTAAGTTTCCAGGAAATAATTCGTATAGAAGTTATTTTACTTTTTTCTTTACTTAATTTTTGTCTCTCTTTAATATGTTTTATTAATATTTATTCTCACCGTAAATCTCGTCAGAAGTACCTTTCTAATGAAACAAAATACATTTTTTTTTTTGTAAATTTGAAAAAATATTTTTTCTTTGATTCATTTTCAGAAGTTAAATTACAAAAAAAATTATTCAAGTGGAACTGTTTGTAATTTAAACCTCGGCTAAGATTTCAGACTATCTGTATTGCCTAAAAGTTGATAAAACGCCTAAAAATTTGGAATATCAATAGCTATATTGTAAATCCAAGTGCTGTATTGAAATTTTTCGTTATTTCTAATTATTTTTCATTTGATATTGCATTTAATAAAGTAAAATTGTACTTTTTTTGTAACTGGTTTTATTATTACTATTATGTCGATCTCCGTTGCGATGTGGTAGCGTCTCTGCTACAAAATTCATCTTTCATAATGTTTCTGTAATGTACTTATTTATAATAAATAAATAAATATTCACATAAATAACTATTCAAAATTCATAAATTTTCAGCGCAGCAATTGCTAATAATAATTAATATCCCTTGCCAAACATATTAAGAGAAAAGAAGAGTGACTTTTTTCTTGTCGGTTTATCACCCAGCCAATCATCTAGCTCGCAGGAATACAATTTTTATTCAGATTTACAAGTAATACCTCATTCCACTCACTTTAGGGCTTGATTAATGAAAATCATTACTTTCAGAGAAAGCAATTGGTAAGGAAAGAACGGGATAAATAGTGTTTAGTAGTGTTTAATAACCCTACGTTTGTTAAACGGTTCATTGTATTCTCTGCTGTAACGCAGCGGAAATTTTCGTTTTTTTCTCCCGGAATTAATGAACAATTTCATTTTACAATTATTTAAATTTTAACAGAAAAAGATTATACCCGAAAATTCTACTCTCGTATTAAGATTCGCAATATATTTTAAGCTCGGCTCAAAATTTTGAAATCCTTTGAAAAATTAAGAAAAAGATTTTAAAAGGATAAAACTTGAAAAGAAACATTTTCAGGCCTCTGTTTAGATGGCAAATATCTCTAAAAATAATTCCTAAAATATTTTTTTTTCCTTCTGAATCACTCTGAACTATTATTTTGATTACAGATAATTCATTAAAGTTTACTACAGTAGATAATCACAGGAAATATACTCTTGTAAAGTTTATATGATTAAGCTTCAACATTTAGTTGTGATATGAATGTGTATTTTGAGAATGCTAATTATAAAATGATGTGATGTTCGTACAAATTAATTCCCTTTTTTCGAAAAGCATTTTCGAAAAAAAAGCTTTTATTATTTTTGTTAAAAAAAAAATTTTAAATTAAGGTTTTTCAATTATTAAAACTTAAAATTTGTAATTTACAATCTTGCGACGGTCTAATACACAATTGAAAGATCCCAGACAATCTGTTAAAAATTTATGAATAGCCTTTCTTTATTGTATCTACATTAATGAATATTTTTACTTGCTTTTCTTTAACTCGCAATGTTTTTTTTTCATGTTTGTCCTCAAATCTTGCATCCTTAATTTAACATATTTCCTGACATTGCAGATTGATGAAATTGTGCACAGTTACTAAGGTCAGGTGACAATACAATATTCCATCATTACTTTTGCAAACATCCCTCTGTACAAGGGTAAACTGAGGGTTGAAATTAAGGGTACGGGTCTAATAATTTAACATACTTCATGACATTGTCTTCCGATTAAATTTTGTACAGTTACTAACGTCGGGTGATTTAATTTTCCACGGCCTGTTAATGTCTGGATCAAGGAATGCTCCACGGTACCTACTTTTTGGTGATCTCTGAGAAAAATGTATGAAACAACGAGCTACGTAAACCTATTAGAGCTCTGCTTTCATCATTTTCGGTTTATTTCCTCCTTTATCTTATTTACATGTTTTGTTCTTTCCATTACAAATACGCTTAATTAAGTACGTCTTCAGATCATTTTGAATAAATCCTGAAAAAAAAGAAACCCACAAGGACAGTTACTATGAAAGAACTTACAAAACCTAAAATAGTATTCATTCGCCTTTTGTATAAGAAATGAATCCTATTATTAGTAATAAAATTTATTCAACAGCCCAGACGGATCCACCACATAACTATCGGTTCTTAAAAGCTCGGAACTAAAAAAATACAAAAAATAAATTTGTTTTCTTAATCGATCCGATTGTTTTTGGTATAAGTTAATTTTTCCGTTCACTACAGTTATTCGCTGTATATTCGAACGTGAATACACCCAAAGAAAGTACGACTAGGATCTCTTACAAGTGTTTTTATATGCGTCATCTTTAGGAAAGACTAAATAGATATTCTAGCAAAGGCAGTTACTTTTATACCGATTTGAATACTAGATCGTGATTACCGGTGTTCTTTGGTGGTTGGGTTTTAATTAACCACACATCTCAGGAATGGTCGACCTGAGACTGTACAAGACTACACTTCATTTACATTCATACATAACATCCTCATTCTTCCTCTGAAGTCATATGTTACGGTGGTGCCGGAGGCTAAAACAGAGAAAGAAATAGTGTACCTAGTCCCTCTACTCGGTAGGGGAAATTAATCGTGTTAAATATTCACGATGAACCCACCGGGTTGGTCTAGTGGTTAACGGGTCTTCCCAAATCAGCTGATTTGAAAGTCGAGAGTTACAGCGTTCAAGTCCTAGTAAAGCCAGTTATTTTTACATGGATTTGCATACTAGATCGTGGGTACCGGTGTTCTTTGGTGGTTTGGTTTCAATTAACCACACATCTCAGGAATGGTCGAACTGAGAATGTACAAGACTACATTTCATTTACACTCATACATATCATCCTCATTCATCCTCTGAAGAATTATCTAAACGGTAGTTACCGGAGGCTAAAGCAGGAAAAAATATATATTCACGATGAATCTCCTTTACGTTAATCAATCTTACTTTAAAATTAATTAGTATTCCGGGTTTAATTGTACGAGATGAAGCAAAAGAGAAATTTTTTTAGTTTATTAAATATGATTATCGGTACTATTTTTATGTATATATGTTAAATTTTTTAAAGTTCATTAAATTTTGAGGAATACTAAGAAGAAAAAAAAGGTGTTAAAACATTTCAGTTCATTTTAAAACGAACGCTGTTATTTCTTTCTTTCTGTTTAAGTAAATAAAGCCATCACTTTGTTTTATTGTTTATTTACACATATTCTGTATTATTAAGTAGTGTCTGTGTTTACAGTTTAGTTAACTGTCATTTAAACAAATAAAAATAAAAATAACTATTATTAATAACAAAGATGCACATTTTTATGAATTGCAATTTAACCGATTTTGTTATACAGGCTATTACTATAATTTTTTGAATCTCTAAAGTATAATAAACAGGTTTGTTATAATGTTATACATTTAAAATCGTCATATAAACAAAAAACAACCAGATTTCTTATGCGTGTTATTATTATTATTTAATTCTGATAAGATAGGAAGCCGATTTTGCCACTTTTATTTTTTCGACTATCCTAGAATATAATTGAGAGAAACTATCCTGTTTCAAAATTAATCCGTTGATTTGTATGTTTGTGTATCTTCTGACTAACGGGACTGTGAAACATTGAGATCCTATAAATACCGTTTACAAAAATACATGTTTGTTGATCTCCATTTAGTTTAATATTTCAGGAAGCGGTCGTTGTAAAATTTTAAAATTTGTTAGGATGATTTCTATATATTGGGCGATTGATGTAATTAAATCTTTTTAGACATTCCTCTAGAAGTGGGTTGACGCAGTACGAGGTATCATATATCGATAAAAATGTCCGGCGAGTAAATTATTTTCTCATCTACTTTTTGTCTAATTTTTACTTTTTTGTACGAAGTGAAGGAAGTATTGTGATCGCGAAAAATTGCGGTTTTCAGATTTCAACGGAAATATCCATTTTGACAATCCCTGAATCCATTTTGACTAGTTTCGGCGTGACGTATGTATATATGTACGTATGTATCTTGCATAACTCAAAAACGATTAGCTGTAGGTTGTTGAAATTCTAGATTTAGGACTGTTGTAACATCTAGTTGTGCATCTCCTCTTTTGATTGCAATCGACTGGACTAAAAGTGTCCGAAAAAACCCAAAATCTAAACAAATTTGTACTTTGGACTTTTTCTTAACTGCAGTAATAAGCCCCCATTGAGAGCTTTTAAACGATATATCATAAGTGGTACTAGTTTTCATTGGTTCCAGAGTTATAGCCAAATAAATATTTAGATCTTAGGGGAAGGTCCGGTTCGAATCAGACATCATCTCCTTTTTTTAACTTTTTTTTTTTAATTTAAATATATTGATTTAATAATAAAATTAACTGATTGTAAAAATATTTTTTACGTTAAATAATAATTCAATAATAACTATAAAAAAAATTATGAAAAATATTAGAAGTTATTAATGAAATAAAATTTGAAGATCTTTTCATTCTAAAAGAATGTGTATACGTAATTAAATAGGCGTACAAGGAAGTCATGTGTCCACATCAGATTTCTATTTGTGAAATAATTTTTATTTCAAAAAGAATCGTTTATATGAATTTCAAATGAATGCCAATTTTGGGATACTTTTAAGGATGCTACACTTTTATTTTGATAAATATTTTAAAAGAAATGAGGGAGAATACTTAACTGCAGGATCCGGCCCGGGGGAGAAGAAGAAAATGAAAAAAAAGGCGCAGAAATCAGGTTAAATCTTTCGCTAACCGACACTAGCTTTCTTTCTTTTTCCTGTTTAGCCTCCGGTAATTATCTTTCAGATAATACTTCAGAGGATGATTGAGGATGATATGTATGAGTGTAAATGAAGTGTAGTCTTGTACAGACTCAGGTCGACCATTCCTGAGATGTGTGGTTAATTGAAACCCAACCACCAAAGAAAACTAAAGAACACCGGTATCCACGATCTGGTATTCAGATCTGAGTAAAAATAACTGATTTTATTGGGGCTTGAACGCTGAAACTCTCGACTTCCAAATCAGCTGATTTGGGAAGACGCGTTCACCACTAGACCAACCCGGTGGGTTTAACCGGCACTAGCTAACGAATTGTTTCCAAACTTATGTTTGTATGAGCTTTCTTTCTTCTTTATTTTCAACATCAGAAGATTTCCTGAAATTTTGAAGTTTGTTATATTCTTCGTGAATCCCTCGGAATATTTTGTGATTAGTCCGTTCAAGTGTTAACTCTTGGAACGGACTTCAAAAACTTTTTTCTGTAAATTAATGCTCAAACAGTTAATTTCTACCAAGTGCACCTATATAGAAGACCTTTTTGCGCAAAAAATCCCATAAAAAAACTTATTTTGAGAAGTTAAAGCCTTATAATGTTTTCTGTAACGAATAATTACGTAGTTTAAACCATTGGAAATTCCTTTCTTTAGTTTGTTTAGTTTGCAATGTTGCGTGTAGATTTATAAAAATGTTATAAATACAGTAATGGGAGATTTAAAAGAGTCTTCTTTTTCGGTTAGAATCACACTTTGAGTCGTAACTTATTCGTTCGTCAGTCATCTCGTTTTTTAACTTGCAGTAGTTTTTGATTACATGCAGTAGCCTACTCGTGTTAGCATGAAAGTTTTTTTCAAAAGTTTTGTTTGATTATGTCTTATGAATTATATTCATCCATTATACAGTGTGTACTGGAGGCGATGAGAACGTTTCTCAGCAGTCTTTATTTTATAGATATTTGTGAATATCAAAATTTGATCGGGAGATAACTTTTAAAAATGAAATAATCAGTTTAACGATTTACAGCTTCGTATCCAAAATTAAATAAATAAAGCGTTTCATATTGATCTTAAACAAACAAAATATTTGCTTATTTGAAACTTGATTCCGTAGTTATTCGTCCGTTCGCTTGTGTGAATATTCGTACGATCGATTGTAAATTTGTTTAAACGTTTAAAAATTTCAAAATAATTTATACGTAAATAATTAAAAATATTTATTTAATGATTAGAGGATATATTATGAGGTAATATAAATAGGAAAAAGTATAAAAAAGTGATGGTTTTGAAAGATCAGGTGTATTTTCACTCGTTCTAACGATTGATACATAAAATTGTTTTTAATTTGATGGCTTTATTTAGGTAATAACGGCATATCACAAGAAATAATGACTTACCAAATTACATTTAAGTAATAACGTCTAATAATATTTTTTCCGGTAATTGTTACTTTATTATTTGGTATTTCTTACTTGTTTTTATGTACATACAATCGGGAACTGATTGTTAGTTTGTTATTATCGTTAATAAATGCTATTGTTTCATTAACCGGCCCTAAAATCATTATTTGATTCTCTACTTTGCCTGCGCGCGCGCGTATGTGTATGACATACGTTTCATTACATTTATGTGAAGTACTGTTTCGTAGCGTTTTTTCAGGTAGGTCGATGAGACAACTTATTTAGTTTTTGGTTTTTTATATTACATAAAATGTCAGTTTTTTATTGCATTTCTTTTTTGTCTTCGTCATCATTTTGTTCTTGGAATATCAGGATAACAGGTAACATCCTTTCCGCACAGTCATCCGTGATTATATTTTTACGTGAAATATAATTTTCTTTTTATCATGTAAGGATACACATTTTTTAAATGTTTTATTTTGTAAATTTATTATTAAAAAAATTAAACCTTTGTGTATTTACCGATGTTTTAATACCGAAAAGGAAATACTAAGAAATTTTAAATGGAAGTTTTTTTGCCGATTTATTAATATTATTTCGAGCATAAAAAGCCTTTGGTTGGATAATGTGAATTTTATAGGACAACCGTAAATTTAACCTCGTATCTTCTCCATTTTCAATAATAAAAGTGGGACTTAGGCCGTTTGTTTAATTTCTAGTCAGGGTGAAGCCGGCTTCACCCTGGCTTCTCATCCCGGGTTGGTCTAGTGGTGAACGCGTCTTCCCAAATCAGCTGATTTGGAAGTCGAGAGTTCCAGCGTTCAAGTCATAGTAAAGTCAGTTATTTTTACGCGAATTTGAATACTAGGCCGTGGATACCGGTGGTCTTTGGTTGTTGGGTTTCAATTAACTACACATCTCAGGAATGGTCGAACTGAGACTGTACAAGACTACACTTTATTTGCACTCATACATATCATCCTCATTCATCCTCTGAAATATTATCTGAAAGGTAATTACCGAAGGCTAAACAGGAAAAAGAAAGGGTGAAGCCGGCTTCACCCTGGCTTCTCCGGGTCCTTCAAATTTCTCCGAAACTAAACCGATTTTTAAATCAAAGCCAACGTTTGTTTTGACTTAATTTTAAAGCGTCTGGTTACTTCTGCGGTTTCCTTTTATTGAAAAAAATATCAAACGGATCTAATAATATTGAAGATGAAAAGTGTTTAACATTTTATTAAAATAAAGAAATACGCTCATACATTTTATTTTACTACTTGTTTAACTGTTTTTCGGATTCTGGTTTTATATAAGTTATGAAATTATTTTAATCGCACTTGAATTTACATTCTTTCTTTGAAAATTAAAATGTTAGTTCATGTAATTTGTTAAAAATATTAATTACCGATGTGTTACGAAGTGAAAACATGAATAGAAAATGCAACTTCATTTATTTATTATTTTTAATGTATTAAATTCTATTAAAGAAGTTTACCTTAATAAAAAAAAAAAACATTAAAATAATAAAAGAAAAAAGTACGGTTTTTATAAAAGATGAATCTTTCATCGAGTAAAGTTCTTAACATTTTTTTTTACAGATGCGTCAATTCTTTCTAATGAGGTTCTGCTATTATTGAAGAATGAATAAGATGAATCATGAAAATATAATTAATCTTGAAATTTATTAAAAAATAAACAGATAATTACTTTCAGAATAAAACTTGTATAAGTACGGAGTAGTCAATGAGTGTGTTCTGTAGAATTTATTTGCACAATCGCTTTACATCTCCGGTACCCAAGGACATAACTTATTCTTTCTTGTCAAAATTAAATCTTCTCCCGATAATAATATTACTATTTAACCGTCCTTAACTTTTGTTTGCATTAAAAAAATGTTTTTTTTTTCTTTGAAATCTTTTTCGGTAAACATCTTTATTGTGTAATTATGAAAAACTTTTCCGATAATAGAGAATCGTGCCTTCAATTTCTTTTTGGTAGAACATCGTTAACGAAAATGTTTATAAAATAAGGTCGCGTTCATAATTCAAGAAGTATGCACACTTAAGATGACCGATCGCTTCGTTAAAATAATTTAGCCTTTAATCTCTAAGGTCCGTGTTCGAATTCCGATCACGCTTGGCGTTGGTAAAAAAGAAATTCGTAATAAATAACGATCGGTAAAAAATTACGACTCCGTATTTCTATGCGCAATCTTCGAGCTTATGCAAAGAAATAGGTATTTTAAATAAAAAGTTAGTATTTGAATATGCCAAAATAAAATGTAACAGTATATGAAAATGCATTTACGCAACTATTTTGCGGATTATGAATTTTTGAATACTGCTACGATTTGTTTTAGTATATTCAAATATTGGGATATTATATTATATTACTCGTCTGTGATTGGGAAAAGTGGCTTGGTGGAATAGTCGTGGAGGTGGTCAGCCTATAGGATTTTTATTCTATCTGTCAAAGTGGTTGCAATTTTTGGGTATTTAGTTAAAAGGAAGGGATTTTAGTGTGAAAATTGTTTGAATGGGTTGCAGGTGATGAAGGCTAGAAATTTAAGGGGAAGCATTGCGGATTATTTATATGTTTGCATTATTATTTTTTTTTTACATTGTAGATTATTTTTGTTTATTGATTGTCACTTTAAAAGTAGGTTTAGGTAATGTTTAAAAATTGCCGAGTAAACTACATATTTACCTATCCGACCGAGTAACATATGTATATGTAGACATTCCAAATTATTATTATCGTTCAAAAAATACCTCGATCAGATTTTTTTTTGCGGTTCAATAGATTCAAAAAAAGAATCTGTATTTTTTTTACATAAATCTCTTCGTATGCGTCCTTGTTAGTATTTACTTTATTATTCTCGTGTATTTCGGGTACGGGGTTATTTTACTGTCATCGGATTTTTATTGGTAAATTCTGTATTGAGAGATTGAGTATATAAAACACTTGAAAAGCCGGATTAGAAACTGAAGAGACATTTATTAATCTTCCCATGGGGATCTGGCCGAACGGTTTTTATACAGTTCAGTTAGATCTGAACAGACTTACCTAATGTGATTCGTTCAGTCGAATCTAGGGAAAGACGAGAGGACTACTTAAAAAAAGTAAGCTCAAGTCACTTTTGGTGGTTTTTTGGTTTCTAGAGTAGAGCTGTTTTACTTTTAATGTATTTAAGTCGATCTACGTCAAATCCTTGATCAATAATATGCTCCCTTCGGAAGGCAGACTTGCTTCCAAACGATGATATTCTATTCCCGGCTTTCCTAAAGATTTGTGGACTCATTCTTTGGCCTGGATCCGAGTTACTCCTTAGGTTGGTTGTTTTGGTCTAATTTAACGGTTTCTGTTAATATTACCCTTTTATCATCGTTCATTTCCTTTTCGTATCCTTGATCCTGTTGATTACTTTCCGGTCTAGACGCCCATTGGATCCGCGTTAGAGATAAAAAGACCGCTTTAGTTAGCTCGTACTTTATATTTGTGTGATTTGATGGGGCGACTGAGGTCTGTTTTGGACCTACCTGTTGTGAGGGGTAGTTCCCAAAAAGGGTTCGCTCAGCTGTGGTGTGCTGATCGGGTTAAGCAGGGCCTCCTACATTTTCCTAATACAATACAATAGAAGTGAAAAGCTTAGGGAAGTAATGTATCTTTAAGCGAGTTGATTTTAATGAAATATTTTTCTACTCTGTGTTTTTAAAATTTAAAAACTATAATAATATCTTTGGAAATAATATAATTGAACAATTTTTTAAATAAAATTTTAATAAAGCATCTACCTTAAAAACTTGGAGTTTTAAAAAATTCTATAAAACGTTTTTGGCCATTACTTTTTCAGTCCACCTATCTTTTTTTTTTTGATAAAGAGTAATAAGGTTGCTTTTTTTGTCTTCAGACATTTGACTGATTTGATACAGCTCTTCAAGATTCCCTATCTAGTACCAGATGTTTCATTTCGGTACATCTTACATCCCTAACAATTTGTTTTACACATTCCAAACGTTGCCTGCCTGCATAATATTTCCCCATCTACTTGTCCCTCCAATATCAAAGCGACTATTCCAGGATATCTTAATATGTGGCCTATAATTCTGTCTCTTCTTTTAACTATGTTTTTTCAAATGCTTTGTTCTTCATCAATTTGCCACCTCTTCATTTGTCACTTTATCCACCCATCTGATTTTTAACATTCTTTTATAGCACCACAAATTTATCTTTTAAAAAATATATTTTTTTTTCAAATAGCTCAGATTTTATTATGTACGGCGAAAGGTTTTGAAAAATTTAAATGATGACTATGGAATTTAGAAAAAAAAATTATCGAGGTTTCTACAATTATTAGGAAAGTTCCATAATGTTGCAAGATTGTTTTTATTAAATATTTACTCCTAGTTTATTTAGTATATTTCACTTATAAACTGAATAGTTTGCATACATTTTTTTCTTATGATTTTGAAGGTTGCATGTGTTCGGTACAAGTTTGTGTGTATTAATAAACGTTTGTATACATTGTATGAATATAATTTATCAATTCGTCCTAGATTTCTCAAGAGTTGTACTTGATCTCAGTTGCTGTTCGGTTTATTTGTGGTATTAAATCAACAGTATTGCTTTATGTATTTGTTTGTGTGTGTTCGCTTGATAGTAGTATGATAATTTTATTATTCTGTATTGTTTTATTTCGATTTGTACCTTATTAAATATTCATATAATGTTAATTTAATTTGTTAAGTAATCATTAAATTCTACTGTAAATTTATTCACATATTATTTTACGCGTGCTATTATTACAATGCTTGAATTTGATTTAGTTGTAGTAGAGATACTTTAGTTGCAATGATAGCGGACCGTTGAGGTGAGTGTAATAGAACTTACAACTACCACTTCAGTTGTACAACCCTCCATAAAATGTGTGACGTCATATTTTTAATATGATAAAACGATTGATTGAGGTTCATGTACAGTGTATGTGTATTTATGTCTTCTTTCAATTATCCTATATGATACATTCGCAACAGTCCTGTAAACCGGGTGCACGTTCCATATAAGCAACATACCGTATTACTTGCATTATTAAAAGAATGTCGATGACAGGATGAACGATTGGAATATGATGATGATAGGCGCACGTCAACTTTATATGAAAACTTTTCTTATCTGTATCTTATATCTTTTTTCGCTTTGTTATAAACATAAAAGCTTCGTTATATTGCTTTCATTCATCTGTCTCGTAACTGCTCTATAATCATATTATGTGTAACGGAAGAGGCAAGACGAGTTGCGTTTATTACCTGTTTCGTCCTCCTATATTCCTTGTGAACTCCACTTCAGTTTGGAGGCTTGCCTTCATGCACTTGTGTGCTGCCATTCATTTTTTCCCGAACACCTTTAGTTGTATCAGCTATGTCATTAGGTTACAATGACATCGCTATCGGTGAAAACTCTTCTGCAGTACTTGTCTTCATCGATATCAGAACAGTTTTGTTTGCTCCGAAAAACTGAACTATTCCCTTTGAAAATGTAGATTAATCTTAATTTTAACCCGCGTTCCAAAAAATATTGAAATACACGAGATCTATTTCAGATTGATTCTAATTTTAGATGCATGTACGATCTTACTCGGCTAGTTTTATTGGATTGTTTTTTAATTAAAATGTTGCATTTTTGTGTAAAAAAAAGAAAAATTTAATTAATAAGAATCATAAAAATAAGTTTCATAACTGTTATTTTTTATTGCTCAGTTAATTACGTGTTTCTGTTACTGTCCTAAAGTCTGGCAAACGAAGACACTTGAGTTTGAATTACAACTTTTTTTTTAATAGTAAAAAACATATTATCACATTAAAGCCGGTCTTGATCTAAATATTATAATAAAAAACAAGTTCTTAATAAGAAATTGTGCAAACAACAAAAATGTAAAGGGCGAAAATCGTGTTTTCCAAAGGATATATATTTATTACAGTTTTTTGGGTTTTAAAACGAGTTTTTAATAAAAATAATGTTCAGCAGAACTGACTTTAATTTCGAACTTAACGTTTCGGGTGTCTTCTTTCGTTAACCAGACAGTAATGATGTAGTTTGTTTGGTATTTTATGATTTTTATAGAGTTTATTGATATAAATGTTCGAATGTTTCATACTGTTAATAATATAATTGCCAATAAATGTTTATTTTAATGAAATATTATTATTACATTTTTTTTCAATTATGTTTTAATCGTAGAGTTTTATTTTGATTGAATTATTTATTAACATTGATGTATGATATAAAATTTAATTATTTACTACATTTTTTTTTTTAATTTACCGATTATTATATACCTGTTATATTAATTGCATTAAGAATTAAATATTACAATCTTATCCCATAAGTTATTTTAAATGAAATACAAAAAACCTGACGATAAACTTTACAGAAAGTCTTTTTTAAAATAACGTTTATAAAGAATTAAACGCAGTTATGTTTTATTAACACGTTCGCGACGTCTTGCCCCCGTACTGATACACGAGTTCTTTTTTAAATGACGTCGTGTACCCGTAGGGACGCACTCAGACCATTAGTAAAGTGCATCGTGTGCCCAACAAAGTATATGTTTTCACGGGTTTCTTATAGCATTTATTTTTAGTCTGACTATATTGTAGGTGTTTAAAATCACGCAACGGCATATTAGCAGTGTCATGAAAAGAACTGTATAACACAAGTTTACAAATAACTATTTTATTCGGGTAAATATATATGATTATTCAGATAATATTATATTAAGGTGTCTGCACAACTAGTGGTCTTCCTAGCGGCAGGCTCGGAGGAATAAGAAAGCTTGTGTACCCCGGGATGCACGACGCCCAGGAGTTTATGTCGTAGCAAAGGCACGTCGGACACCCGACAGGGTACACGCAAAAAAAGTAAGAAAACATGCGATTGAAGTTTTATTTCTTTGAAATTATACTTGTTTCATATATATCATCAAATTTAAACTAAAAAATTTAAAAAAAAATTCCGGATTTTTGTAAATATACGTGTAAATAACTAAAACCTAATATTAAATAAAAACCTATGTATTTTGGCAGAACGTGTTAATGAAAATTTATAAAAAATGCCATAATTTTATTCTGCCCTTTTTTTTTATGAAATTATTTATAAACTTACCGATTTTTAATATTTATTTGAAGTACAGCAGAACTTTTGTAGGTTTTAATACCTAGTTATTGGAAAAGAATCTAGTAAACGAATTCCCTTATCGCGAATGACGGACCGTTGTGTGGACGTGACGCTTTGCAGAAATAGTTGTAGAAACAAATGATCATATACATTGATACGTACGGGACTAGGTTCTTAAGAATTAAAAAGAATTCTTTCGTAATTACAAATAATATATTTACTTTTTATTAATTTCCTGATCTCGGAATCTAATTATGACAATAATTCGAAGTTTTTAAGGGATTACCTGATTGCAGCGGGACGTATAATTCTCTAAGCGGCCACCTGATATTTCACCCATTTTTGTTCGTGCAGTATAGAAGAAATGAACCGTTGTTTCGATTTACTTAGTAAAGGAAAGGATTGCTGAGGGGATTTGGAGCTGTGCTTGGATTTCTATTGTATTCTGTTTTTGTTGTTTTCTTCTCTTTTGTTTTGTTCCAATGTCACGGTGTTGTTATTGTTCACTGTCACTGTGTAATATTTTTATGTTTCGTGTTATGTGTTGAACTCACTTTGCCTTCTACGGGTAGGTAGTTCAATTCCTTGTTTAGTTAGGTCTTTTCAATTTTGCTTAAAACTTGGTGGGATTTGTTTTGTTTTGAGTTCATTATAGTAGTACACCGATACAAATGTCACTCATGGAATTCTCATCGGTGGTATCTTGGCCGAGGCGGACTGGAATATGTCAAAAGCAGAGGTTTCGAAGATGACCTCCGGTAAAGCCCATAAGGGCTCGAAACAGAGGGGAGGCGGAGGGTGTTTTCCCCTATGGAATCAGGATATACATCAGGGGTAAACCGTTGGTGGATAATTTTTTATTTGAATGATCACAACCGAATCGACTGTCAATATTCGAATATTTTTGGAACGAAGCTGACATTTTAAATTAAGTACCTTAATTGAAGTAATGTCGAAGTACTATGGTGAAATAGGGATATTTAAACTCGATGCATTGAAAGTTTATATAATCGGATTTTGTTAAATTTTATAAATAAACAAGTTTTTCACCCAGATTTGATTACAAATTAAAAAGAAATTAATAAAAATCGGTATAGTAATTGCAAAATGTTTTGTGCCAAAATTTGGATTGTAATTAAAAATTAAATGAAAATTACTTTAGACGTACTTTTACGTTGTAGAAAGTATTAAACTTCAAATAAAGAAATGTTAAGTTACATTTATTGAAACATCATTACAGTATGGTATTATTCTAAGTATAGTTGAATTTTATTTTATTCTTCGTTATATTTATTTCGCTTTTATTGTTGTCAATGTATAAACTATTTTATATATTTGATTTATGTTCTAGAATAATTTTAAGTACCCATTCTATTATTGATGTTAGAATCTTCGTGGTGGAGTGGTAGTATCTTTGCCTTTCACTCGGAGGTTCTCGGTTCGAAGTCTTGTCAGGCATGAAACTTCTTCACACACTTAAAAATTTTTCATCCATCGAAAACTGTTATAGGGCGTCAGCTTATCTATAATAATAATTAATAATAATATTAATTTATTTATCGTATTTATACACAGATGTATTGTGTCCAAAATATTCAAACAATTATAATAACAGAATATATAATGTGTATACAGGTATGTTTGCAAATTTCAGTATAGCTACAAACTGTCATCCAGTTTTACACGGTGTGGATAGTACGTAATTACATGATCAACAGTTTGGAGTGGCTCACCACACTCACAACCAGCCGTAGGTGACGTTTCCCATTTGTTCACCATCTACCATGCCCAGTTCTTCTGCGTTTAAGACTGCACCACAATCGTCGTCTTGGTGGACTAAAGTCCGGCACTTACTCGTGGACCGTCACTATCCATTGACAGCTGTACTTTCCATCCCATGATATTTGTCATTGTTGTTTGATATTAAAATTCTCTATAAGATTTTGGACCAGTTTCCTTGCAGGTTTTCGAGATTTCAAGTGCCACTTAATTAATCCACTGACGATCATGTTGATTGGTGTCACTTGCTTTGGTAATATTTTTCCAGAAAAGTACGAGGGCATTCTGGCGCCTGATATATGGTGGAGATGTATTAGGTAGTACTGGGAGCCATCTGACTGGGGTAGAGGAGATTGTACCAGTAATTGTTCTCATAATTTTATTCAACTCAATATCCACCTACGTCAGCTATTGAACGTACAGATACACAATACTTAGCTACAGAATAGGCTAATGTTAATGCTGATGTTCGAAGTATGCTTGTGTCCGCTTCCCAGATACTTGAATTATGTTAATTCAAGTTCTCAATTTTATAGCAATATTCATAATATGTTGCTTATAGTCAGGGTTCTGTCAAGTATTACGCCGAAGTACGTCGGGGTTGGATTGTGTCGTAGTTCTTTCTTCATAAATGAGGCCTTTAGTGACTTTCTGGAATCTCTATTGCTTAAATGGAAACAGCTTATCTGTGTATTAGTCGGGTTAGGTTATAGACTCCGGTTATCAAAGAATGTATCAAGCAACCTGAAATCCTTCTCAGTCATTAACTCACCTTCCCTAAACGTTTTATATTGCGCAGCTAGTAGGTTGGGGTGGGGGGGGGGGGTTCCACTTACTTGTATAGATGAAGGTGCAAGAACTGATCCCTGAGGGAAATCATTGTTTAATATTCTTGTGGCTTAGTCTGAGCCTCACCAAGATGTACCGTTATCTGCCTATTTATCAGGATATCATTTATGACGTTATTAAAGATTTTGCACTTGATTACCACTGTTAGTTTATTTAGTAGTCCGTACCTCCGAACAGTATCATACGGTGAAGAAAGGTCTACGAACGCAGCTGCTGTTTTTAGTTTTCCTGTAATCCTTCATTTCTAGAGGTAAGCGCAAATAAGCATTGCTGATCTGCACAACCTTCTCTAACCAGCCATCTCTAAAGCCAATCAGACCTTCTCCAAAGCCAGCTGCGTAGTTGTGGCAGGCTGATGTCCATATCCTATTGTACAATAGCCTCTCTAACAATTTATAACACACTCAGATGTAGGCTATAGCTAGAGAAGTCTGTCACATGTTTGCCTGATTTCAGTGTTGTTATTATCTTACTCTTTTTTATCAAGAACTGTAATCTCACAGAGGTCAATATACTATTATAAAAAGCCTTCAGCCACTTTATTCCGACCGCAATTCTTCAAGGATTCAGGATAGATTTCATTGCACTGGCGGCTTTACATGTTTTGACCGATGCAATCCCTCGATCAGAGCTTCCTCCGTCTCAAAGGGTGCTGAGAATTTTCCTTTCAACAAGGTTCAGTACTCTTTGCTTGAGCGTTGGAAGTTGATAGTTTCAACTGCTGCCTTCCACTTTTCCCTCCGGCCGTGATCAAGTGCATTATTCTGCAATTGTATTCAGCAATTCTCTGAATTTCCATTCTCCATGTATTGATCATAGCTATTTTGACATTTCTCAATCCAGCCCGGGATGTACGATCTCCTAAAAACATTTGGGATATTCCTCTTGATAGCAATGAATGATTCTAACGAATTTATTATAATTTTCCACACATACCTGTCTGTATCCATCGTATATCGTTATCAGGATCCGAACGAATTTATTTCAATTTGTCTAACCAAAGTTCATCTTTTTCTTGGGTATGATTTGATAAATGGAATTGTTAGGCCCATGACGGTCTTAACTGTTCGATATTGACCGTGAGAAAAGCTGTAAAGGACCTCTTATTTGGCTGGTAGTGGTATCCCATCGCTATTTTTTTTTTGTAACAAACGCTAGGTTGGGTTATAATCCTTTATCCATTTGGCAGAGGAAAAAGTTGGTCGGTTTTTTTCATCGTATACAAAGTGCAAGTGATTAGAGTCCATCCATCTTTCAAACAGTATCACCATTACCGTCACTTTATAACTCCGAAAGTGTAATATAAGTTGAAATTGTGGAGTATTGTGTGAGGATGGCTGTGGAGAGGAAGATCTGATTCCGTCCGTGACATAGTAGGAGGCTTATACAGATTGGTTTCTTTATGATTTTTAAGGTAAATACTTACTGCACGAACTGGTATTATTTGCAATAATTAGATACCGTTATATTAATTTTATGAGTAAGATTTTGTCAGACTCGATTAGGATTTGTGTAATATCGATTTTATTTTAGGATTAATTAATTATTATTATTATATTCGTTTCATATTATGTATATTAAATCTAAAAAAAAGTATTGTTTTAACCGATATTAATATCTCAAACCTATTTTTTACACTAATCTTTGCTTTTGGTTATACATTTTGGTAGGTTTGCGATTCAGATCAGCCTGATGAAGTGTATATAATTATTAAAAAACCTAAAACATGACGTCGTTATGATTCATTCTATTTCATTAACATTAAAAAAACAATTATCATCTTATAGACTTTATTTTATAGACTTATTCTTATTGTTTTCCTCGTACTACTGAGTTGAGATTAAATTCAGCGGCTAATAATCGAAATCTTAGGCCTTTTTTTATTTTTATAAATAAAAAAAAAGATTCTGATTTATGAAGCGTTTGTTGCGAGCAGTCTATTGTGATTTCTACCTTCACTTCTCCAACAGGCATCCTTTTAAATGATTCTTCCAACAATGCATTTAACTTCCAAGCCCCTGAAAACGTATTTCTTTTATTGGTCGCATGTAACGTTAGTTATTTTTTAATGATATTTTTAAAATTATTTAATATAATATAACGCTTAATGTAAAAAAAAAATACTGAAATTTATATTTTACGGTTTGTTTTGATTTATAATTTATAACAACGTTTTTTAACTCTATTTTAGTTTTTTTTTTATAAATATTTTATTTTGCTTGATTGGCTAATTTGGTAGTGATTTTTTTAGTGAAAATAAATCTCATTTTAAATAATGAATTTTAATGTACGAATATATTTATAATTTATGTAGTAAAAATAAATTATGTTTTAACTTTTTTGAATTATGCTAAGTTGAAACGAAAATATTACAAAATCATTGTTTCTTTGTGATAAAGTACATTTATTATTAATATAATTTATTATCTTTTATTTTTATGTTACTTTTTAGTAGTGTACCTCATATTTCATTATTTTTATTTAGTATCTGTTATTACTTTTTTAAAAGTAACGAATACGGTTATATAAAATGACTGTTAATGAGATTGTTTTGTTTTCAATTTTCTAATTTTTCATTGACGTCATTTAGTAGCCCTTCTACGACATTATAAATTATGTTTTCATCTTATCGTTAAACTGCATGTTGTATATAATGTATTTTTTGCTTTTTTTGTTATTGTACACGTTTTTAAGCTAGTTAAAAATTTATTAGTTTGTTTAGAAAATTTTCCTTTAAAGATCAGTACAACGTAGATTGGTTATTTTTTTATAAGTATTCAATCATATAATATAATAAAATATAAATATAAATAAATAATATAATATAATAAATAGGTAAATTAAGAGAACGCTAAAGAAATTCTTTATTTGTAATCAAACATTATATGCTTGTTTTGTTTGTTAAATGGTAATTAGCCCAAATTCTGATGTGGAAGTAATACATAAAAATAATAATATCTAAATAAATAAAGAATAAAAAGAAGAAATAACTATAAATTAACAAGTAAATAATATTTACGAAATGCTATAAAACTCTTGTTATAAAGTTTGTAGAATGAAAGAAAAAAAATACAAAACTGTTGTCGTTTAAGACAGTTTCAGTGAAAAGCGTAAAAAAGTTAACTTAAAAAACTACTAAACCATTGAAACTTCCAACCTAGATTGCTCCAGAGCTAATTACTACTTCTCGATTGGGATTTCTTTAAAAAATACAGTTCATATTTTTTTATTTATTTTATAAATCCTGTTAAAAATCTCATATTACAGTGTTTCGTAAAGTATTATTTATTTGTTAATAAGTATTTATTACTTTATTTATTAATATTCATAAAGGTGATTCAGGAGGAAGGGGGAAAATTTGAGAACCGATTCTGGAGCTTGAAATAACAAAAAAAAAATATATATAAACATTTGTGCGAAATGTTATCAAGTTACAACTAGCGAAACATTTAGCCCGGATTTCAGTTCCCCCGGTGAAATAAGGTCAAATTGAAATTTTTTAGGCGTTATATAAGGGATAGAATTGATTTTTTCTTACGTTTTTTGAACTGAAAATCTAATAAAACGGATCCCAGAAATTTATCTCCCGTAGTTTTCATGATATCCAACGTAAAACAGAAAAATTTAGTGACGAAAAACACATTTTTTTTTTTTAAGTTTAAAATACAATATCTTTGTTAAATGACTATTATATGCGTAAATTTTAGTATCAAAACTTGTAGAAAATTTAATTCTGAGAATATTTATTCGTGTTGCTGTTGAAAATATTGTGTTAAGAACATATTTAATTACCAAAAATTAATTTATGAAATAAAAAAATTGGATTTTGATGTGTCATACGTGCTTGTGTTTGGCGGAGTATCACGTATTGCTGCTGTTGCTGTGAATCACAGATTTTTTTCTTTGGCGTTAGTTCAAATAAGTTCGGGTTAGTTTGCCACGGGGGCCTACTTAAATGCTTGTCTAAGAAAATACAGAGAAACAAATCGATAAAAATGTATTTTCAATCAACATTGAATGTTGATAATATACTCTTTTAGGTAGATTTCATATGAAAGCTATCATTGTAATTGATACCATGATTCGACTTCCGGAAAATTTCGACATATCTTCTCGTTTCACATCCCTCAGACCCCCAAAACCACCGTTAGTTCAAAAGTTTATAAATACATTTATATATATATATATTTCACTTTCTTGTGGATACTACAACTACCGTAATTTTGCGCCAATCACTTTCAAATTGATACATAAAATATAAAGACCAAAAATTTCGGTCGAGTACGTTAATGGGCAAAATTGGAGCATGGGGTGAAAATGGGAGGGGGCTTTTTCGAAAAAAAAAATATCGGTATAACTTTCGTATTAAGTAAAATATCGAACTCGTTTAAAGTTCCTAATATTCTTCGGGTAAGGGCCTGAAACTTATCCGCCAACCATTGGCTTATGAGGTGGAAAAGATTGGGTTAATGGGGTTTCGAAGTCAAAAAACATCATACCTCCCTTAATAGAACACAGTATCGAATCGGTTTAAAGTGATCGTTAGTCCTGTAAACATCATCTAAAAATTTTGTCTGTAACAATTTTTGATATGACCAACCCTTACGGCAAGGAATGATCAATAAAACAAAAACATGTAAAAACAAAATATCGCCACAACTTTCTTGTTAAGTAAAATATCGAATTCGTTTAAAGTTCCTACTATTCTTTTGATAAGGGCCAAGGGGTGGAAAAAATGGGGTTTCAAGGACAAAAAAAATCATAGCTCCCTTAATAGGCACAGGAATTATGAGGAAGTCTTGATAAATTTAGCAATAGCTTGCAATATAATGAGAAAACAGTGTTAATATGGAAAGTAATGTTTGATACGAGCTCGTACAATCCGATTTCGCCTACCCCTATTGAAATCTACCTCCGCCTTCCGGCGTACCGAAAGGAATTTTTTTTTATGTCTTGAATGCCCCAGGAACTTTCCACATATGTTTCACAAGCATATTTGGTTACTCTAATGTATTCTAGGAACCTTTTACGATATTTTCAAAGACTGCAGCAGTTTTGCTGTACTAAACGTAAAATTTAAGATCATTCGATAAAATTAAAACGCCTTTTGCTAAGTTTTTGTTATAGCATTTAATTAAAGTATGTTGCATAGGTAAACGAATAATGGACTGAAAAAAATTTTATGAATATGTACCACGCATCTTATTTTTCATTTGATAGATCTATAGATTCATTTTATAAATTTATATACCGCTATTTATTCAATAACTTTTAATCTATAGTGAAATAATAATAACCTAAATAGAAAACTTATCTAAGGAAATTGGTGTTATTGTATTTGCTTATATTTGTTCACAAGAGGGAGAGGGTAAAATCATTACGAAAATGTGTTTACGGAATGCGCGAACAGCTCTTTGTTTGTCGATTTCATTACATAATATTTGATCGTTATAACGTAATGATGTCTATAACTTGAAGTTATTTTGATATACAAAGTATTTTTATGCAAAACTGCAAGAATGTTAGTTAGAAAACTTGTAAAAAAATTCCATTCCCGAACTCCGTTCAACTTCATACTGTTAATACACTTCTTGGTAGTTACTTAACTTCGTTGTTTTTATTTTTAACTTTATCAAACCATAACTTTCTGGACTTTCTATTTCTTGCAACGTCAGTTTTTTTGTAGGCATACCCATAGTTAAATAAATAAAAAGAATATATAAAATAAACATAAAAAAAATAGGTTAATTTGTTCTTTTAAGTTTTGGAAATCGGTACTTGACTGAGGTTTTTTGTAATTTGTTGTTGGTTTAGTGTTTGTATTTTTCTGCTATCTTCAAAATTTAAATTGGTAGGATTATTATAATTTTTTTATTTTTTACTTCTTAGTTTGATTTTTTTTTTTGATGCCGATTTTATTAGGTTATTACTATTAAAGTTTGTTAATTTTTTGTTATTAAAAATGAAAAACATATGATGTTTAATTTATTATTTTGGTTTGACAGATATGATTTATATTAATTATATGAACAATTTTAATTTATAATAAGTTTAATCTTAACGTTCCATTATTACACTTCTCATTCGATATTATTTCGCTGCAGTATTGTTATTGCGATCTAAATTAATTGTAACTAGTAATTATGTCAGTTATTGGGTAATTTCTCTACTACTATATTTCTGTTGTCACTATCAATATTATCTGATCATTTTATCTAATCGTTTAACATACTTCATTTTCATTCATAATGTTCAAAATTTATTTGTTTTTTTTTCAGAGTTGAATAGATTGCAATTTTGCTGTTAATTTAATTAAATATTTATTTAGGATTGACCTATTTGAAACATCGTATGAATTTTTTTGTCATAAGATCTTGCCACATTTGAAATTTGTAAAATATGATTTTGTATTATAAATAGCCTACTACTATTTGTTGTAACTTTCGGTAGCAGACCTATTAGTTGAAATCTGATTGCAAAATTATATTGTAACTTGTATTACCGTTAGGTATCGGAACTACGGTTTGTCGGATAAACGGCGAATAGATAGAAGTATACTCAACAAAGTTTAAAAAGCTCAGCGAGCAGACTGGTCGTGGATTCTTGTTACCATTTCTTTCGCGGTATATTACACGCTATCATCCTCCCGTTGCGCTGTTCAGCACTTTCAACTTTATTTAATATACCTTTTCTTTCTTTCTTTTTCCTGTTTAGCCTCCGGTAATTACCGTTCAGATAATACTTCAGAGGATGAATGAGGATGATATGTATGAGTGCAAATGAAGTGTAGTCTTGTACAGCCTCAGTTCGACCATTCTTGAGATGTGTGGTTAATTGAAACCCAACCACCAAAGAACATCGGCATCCATGATCTAGTATTCAAATTCGTGTAAAAATAACTGAATTTACTAGGACTTGAACGCTGGAACTCTCGACCTCCAAATCAGCTGATTTGGGTACTTAATATATCCTTCTTTATTTTATTTTTTTTCCTGTTAAGCCTCCGGTAACTACCGTTTAGATAATTCTTCAGAGGATGAATGAGGATGATATGTATGAGTGTAAATGAAGTGTAGTAGTCTTGTACATTCTCAGTTCGACCATTCCTGAGATGTGTGGTTAATTGAAAACCCAACCACCAAAGAACACCGGTATCCACGATCTAGTATTCAAATCCGTGTAAAAATAACTGGCTTTACTAGGACTTGAACGCTGTAACTCTCGACTTCCAAATCAGCTGATTTGGGAAGACGCGTAAACCACTAGACCAACCCGATGGGTTAGAATAGTATGTTGCGAGCAGTTAATCGCACGCAGGAGGTTATTTCTTCGACCCTGGCGATTAACAGAGACTGATGTTTAAACGGGTTACAGATAAATGAGGTTTTATTGTAAAATTTATTTTATTTTCTTCATAATCGTTCTACATGTTTATGGGAAACTTATTTTTGATATTTGTCTTAGCGTTTTTATTTTTATGCCCATCTTAATTTGCTCCCTCCCTCTCCTCCTGCCCTCTTTTTTGCTGTTTTAATGAGTGAATTTTACTAGCATATAGATTTATGAAATATACGAGTATATCTAGTGAAGGTGGAATTCGAACTGAGGGTCTTTACTTTACGCACACAGGTCGCTTGCTTTTTCAGCTGAGTTGTTATATATATATATATATAGAGTTATAATTTTATATATTAGAAGTAATCGTTAAAAATTTAGTAATATATCCATTATTATGTATACAATTATATAGAAATATGATTTTTTCATATTAGTAACTGACGGGTCGCTTTCAGATACGTAAAACAATACGGTACAGTAACATTTTGCCTTAATAAAAGTTCGTTGACTTTAATATGATTATTATTGTTGTATTTAGAAAATCGTGTCACTAACACGAGTTTGACACACCTGAGTTGGTAATACAGTAATTGCATAAATTCCGCTAGGTTGCGAACTCTCCTCGTAGGTATACAATATTTGTTGTAGTATGAATTTGCAATCTCTCTTCTCAAGGATTCTTCTACGTACACGTTTTCACAGCACTATCCCTTTTATCCTTAACCCCTTCTTTCGTCCTTATCGATTTTATTTTAAAAACCATTCACTTCTATCGCTAATAAAAAATTACAATGTCATATATGTAATATAACATCTATCTATCTATTTTTCTGTTACGATTATTGATTTTATCTTGATAAATGCGTTGTTATAATTTACAACACGGCTTATTAGTTTGCGTTGTATTTATTTATCTTGTGTAAAATTTGATTCTACATTATTATCATTATTTTGCAACTTTATTACATAATTGTTGTGTTACTAAGTTTATTACTTATATCGGGTTGATGAATACATTATTGTTTATAAAATTGCTAAACAATTTTATATCGGTATAATATGTACCTAATAAATTAATTAACAATAATTTATGAATAAAAATAAATGAATTATTTGTAATGCGATTTTGTTTTTCTTGTAAAATCACTGTTATATTGTATTCAGTTAGCTTTTATAGAGTTAACCCACCGGGTTGGTCTAGTGGTTAACGCGTCTTCCCAAATCAGCTGATTTGGAAGTCGAGAGTTCCAGCGTTCAATTCCTAGTAAAGTCAGTTATTTTTACTCGGATTTGAATTCTAGATCGTGGATACCGGTGTTCTTTAGTGGTTGGGTTTCAATTAACTACACATCTCAGGAATGGTCGAACTGAGAATGTACAAGACTACACTTCATTTACACTCATACATATCATCCTCATTCATCCTCTGAAGAATTATCTAAACGGTAGTACCGGAGGCTAAACAGGAAAAAGAGAGAGAGAGCTTTTATAGAGTCAAGAATAAAAAAACGTTGTATTTGTTTACTGACTTCGTAACGTTTCTGCTGAGTCACGTCTCTTGTATCTGCCGTTCACAACGCGGCTGTATCTATATACAACACAATAATCATTACTTGTATTAGTCGCCGTATAATTAATTATAGTAGTCATATAGTATTCATGTAATCTAACGTTTATAAATTTATAGAATTGCGTCTTTCAGTTCTATTAAAATCCTTGATCTTTTCATATGATCACCCTTTAGTTCTCGTGTTCAGTTTTTCTGTTTCTGTTACTTATTTATTTAGTCTGCTATTTAAAGTTAATATTCTGGTAATGCAATTTTTTTAAGTTTACTGGAACGTTAGTTTAGTGTATTCCTAGATTTGTGTTAGTTTTTCCAAATCAACTGATTTGAAAAAGAGAGTTCCAGCGTTCAAGGCCTAGTAAAGGTAGTTATTTTTATTTGGATTTTAATACTAGATCGTGGATACCGTGTTCTGTAGTGGTTGAGTTTCAATTAACCACACATCTCAGGAATGGTCGAACCGAGACTGTACAAGACTACACTTCATTTACACTCATACATATCATCCTCATTCATCCTCTGAAGTAATACCTCAACTATAATTCCGGAGGATAACAGGAAAAAAAGATTTGTGTATACGACGAGTTATACCATTATTTTGACACCATATCTGATACCGATTTGGCTGATAACAGTACACGATTACTGATAGCCCCTCCGAAAAAAGTCGCAAAAAGCCCTTAGGTCGTACGAAATAACACATCATTTTAATTGCTTACAAAAGCGAATTACAGAACATTGATTTGCATGGCATTTCTCCCGCCACCACCCCTTTCGGTTGCCCTAAAGCATAAAGAATGCTTTAGACATAAAGCATAAGACATAAACGGCTACTGAGCCTCGAATCAGTTTAGCGACCAGTATCCTAACTAGCTCCTAGAGCTAACTTAATTGCGTGAGCGAACTAAGCATCGTGCCACATACCACTTGCTTCGTGTTCCACCGCTCACGTATCATATATTCTAAAATGGGTAGACGCACCCGGTCAGCTACTAAAATAAATATGACATTCAATAAATTAAATTTATGTTGTCAAGACAGCAATTCGCTGCCACGCCTAGGTCGCAGCCAGCAACTACCGGTCCACCAATATTAAAGCGCTTGGAGTTTTAATTAGCTGATGGCTAGCTATAACTGTCGGGTAGCTTCCCACAGCAGCGAGGTAGGAGTCTTTCTCTTAAAGAAAGATGCTGGTTGAACAAAGCAACGGCATCAAGAAACACCCACACGGTCCGACAATGCGGCTCACGCCACATTGACTCGCCGATTATGAGTGGCCAATTTTCCCCTTGACCTCTAAGTCCCAGGGCGGTCTGAGTTCTGGCACCCCCAAGAGTTGGGCAGTCGAAGATCATATGTTCGTTCGGCTGGACTTACCCGCAGACGCAAAGCTCATCAGCTGCCAGGCGGAACCGAAACAAATATTGGTTCAAGTACGCGTGGTTGGAGAGCACCTGGGCACCCGTTGCCCTTAAAAACGAAGCAGAGGCATATACCATCCTCCCAAGTTCTGTATAAATCTATACAAGGACCTTCCCTTAGTTGTGGTGTGCCATTCTTGCTGCCATGCATCCATCGCGAGGCTGTAAAGCCTCCTCCTCAGGCGGAAGATGGACAACTGAACGAAATTTAGAACTGGTGCATTGTGATCACCGTTCTGTTCCGGTTCAAACCCGGCTCGAAACCGCATCCCAAATACCTCAGCCTCCTTCCCTTTTCCCAATTTTCTCATGGCCGCCCGAACTTTCACCTCTAAATCGATTGGGAGAGCCTTTTCCAGTACGGTGGTAGCCTCGTTGGAGGTTGTTTTAAAAATACCAGTGCATACTATTAATGCTCTGCGCTGGGCACTCCTTAAATTCTGAATAAGTGCTCGATTTCTGTCCAGTCTATGCGCACAAACGGAAGCAGCATAAGAGGCCATGCTTTCGAAGACACCTCGGTACACGATGTACAAATAACGGCCCCGACAGCCCGTAATCCTTCCGAGAAATCCTCCTAAACGTTTGCATCACAGAGACGACGTCCGCCACTACTTGCCTAATGTGGTTGCTAAACAGGAACTTCTTATCAAACAAAACACCTAGGTACTTAAGAACTCTAACTCGTGCTGATCACACAGCCTTTATACTTTATGTGGAGAGTTACGACTGTACGAAAATTTGTCTGCACCCTTGAGAAGCATAAACTTCGTCTTGTGTACAGAAATCTTTAAATTTTGAATGTCCATCCTGCCCTCCGCGGTCGGTAAAGCTTTGTCGTTTTGTCGAACTGCAGAATAATCCAACGGCGTTGATTTTGGATGTCGTTAATACACTGCTAACATAAGTGGAAGTTGTGCTGCTTCAGTGTTCAGTGTGATTCGCAACTATGAATCTACTAACGAATTACGGTCTCCTAAAAAAAACAAAAAACAGCAAAACCCCGCTGATCAATTGAAGAAAAAGTTGACGTTCTCGATGAAAACGCGATTCATATAAAAGAACACGAATTTTATTTATTGAGAAATGGTTTAGCAGTGTGTTACCCCGTCTGGAAGATAATCCGATTATTGTCATAGACAACGCCCCTTATCATTGTTGTAAAAAGGAAAAAAATTCCAGCCATATTTTGGAAAAAGAGTGATGTCAAAATGTGGCTTAATTCAAAAGAACGTTTGAAGAGGATGAACTTACAAACAGTATTAAAAGTAAATTTAATGTGTTTATAAAATTGATGAGTTAACAAGATCTAGTGGCAAAACCGTTCTTCGATTACCTCCCTATGATTGTGTACTCGTCCCAATTGAGTTAATTTGGGGACAAATCAAAAGTTTCATGGCGTCAGAAAATACGGCCTTTAAAATATCGGATGTTAAAAATTTATGCTTAAAAGCCATCGACAAAACGGGCAGCAGGAATGGAAAAACTGTATAAAACATGTAACGGACACTGTTGAATTGGAAAATATAATAGAAAACAAAATTGAGCCTCCGGTTGTATCTCTTAGTACTGACAATACTACGGATTTCTCGCAGTCACTTGACGAAAATTGAATTGAATTTATTTGTTTATTATCGTTTTTTTTTGTCTTCAGTCATGTGACTGGTTTGATGCAGCTCTCCAAGATTCCCTAACTAGTGCTAATCGTTTCATTTCGGTATACCTCTTACATCCTACATCCCTAACAATTAGTTTTACATATTCCAAACGTTGCCTGCCTGCACAATTTTTCCCTTCTACCTGTCCCTCCAATATTAAAGTGACCAGGATGCCTTAATATGTGGCCTATGTCTGTCTCTTCTTTTAGCTATATTTTTTCAAATGCTTCTTTCTTCATGTATTTGCCACAACACCTCTTTATTTGTCATTTTATCTACCTATTTGATTTTTAACATTCTCCTATAGCACCACATTTCAAAACTTCTAAACTTTTCTTCTCAGTTACTCCGATCGTCCAAGTTTCACTTCTATGTAAAGCTACGCTCCAAAAATACAAACATATACTCTCAAAAATCTTTTACTGACGTTTAAATTAATTTTTGATTTAAACAAATTATATTTCTGACTGAAAGCTTGTTTCGCCTGTGCTATTCGGCATTTTATATCGCCCCTGCTTCGTCCATCATTAGTAATTCTACTTCCAAATAACAAAATTCTTCTACCTCCATAATCTTTTCTCTTTTTATTTCTACATTCAGTGATCCATCTTCGTTATTTCTACTACATTTCATTACTTTCATTTTGCTCTTGTTTATTTTCACGCGGTAGTTCTTGCGTTGGATTTCATCCATGCCGTTCATTGTTCCTTCTAAATCTTTTTTACTCTCAGCTAGAATTACTATATCATCAGCAAATCGTAGCATCTTTATTTTTTCACCTTGCACTGTTACTCCGGATCTGAATTGTTCTTTAACATTATCGTTCTTTACATTTATTATCGTAGAAATTTAATCGAAGATATTAATGAAATTTTACAGTTTGTGTTAAATTGGCAATTTCATAACTCTTAAAAAACTCAAATAAAACGTTTTAATTTATTTTAATGTAAAGGATATGTATATTTTTTGTACAGTATAGTAGCGCATGGTTACTGAATATTAATGTCGCGTCGCTTAGTTTCTTTTATATACATCAGGATTTGTAGGAGATGCTTGTGAATCGGCCGCTTGAACACTCGTACGCGCAGTTTGTTTACTTACACTCTATGCTAA
Organism: Lycorma delicatula; assembly: GCF_047948215.1. Lineage (NCBI taxonomy): Eukaryota > Metazoa > Arthropoda > Insecta > Hemiptera > Fulgoridae > Lycorma > Lycorma delicatula. The sequence continues at coordinate 63,773,794 of NC_134462.1, forward strand.
CTGAATAAGATAAGAGTCGTTTTATGTTTTTGTGGATGACTGACACATAATATCCCTGATTTATTTCCCAATTAGTTTTTTATTAGCCGTAACTAAATAAATCTTGTAAGATTTTTCCATTCTTACGTATCAGATCTGCAACTATTTTTTATCCATTTCACTTTCTGTAGTTGAGACATTTCACACTCGCGGTGTGGTTCTCGTTCCCGGTGATATGGTAATTAGTCATTATCGATACCAATTAAATGTTAATTTTTGAAATTATACATTTTTTTAATGTGAAATGTATAAAAAAAGAGTATTTACTACAATGCACTGTGATTTTATTAGAGCATATGTTAAAAGAAAAACAAAATCAAAAAAATATTCTTCATGGTTAATTTGTGTACCAAATATAAAATAAAATTGTATTTATTTTATCAATAATTACTCTTTAAGTTTTTCCTTCATAGATCTTTCAGGGAATACCTGCAGTGTTAGGTAGATTTTGTTTTTTTCATTTACACAATTTATCATGTAGATTTTGTTCTTTCTTTTGTAAATTGTTATATACTTTTTTAAATTATTTTTAAATCTTTTTGAGTATTGTAATTGCATGTGTGGAGTTAGTTTGTATTTCGATTTTATTTTATTTTTATTTTTATTTTGTAAATGTGAAGACAGTACAATCCAATTATAATTATACTTCGTAATATTTGTTTAAATTTGCAGTAATTAGACCTGTTTTTGGTATTTTGTGAATGACTAATAAATAAATAAATAATTAACTATATAGTAGAAAAAAAATATATGAAATGTTTTTAAGAATGCATCTAAAAAAAATCACTAAAAAGTAAAAATTATTTTTTTTAAGCCATTGTGATAACATTATCAAGTTAAAATCGTAGTAGAATGTTATTTCATTGGGAAAACGGAAATAAAAATAAATAATTTTTATACAGTACTGTAATAACAATAAATTGTAATTTTTTCAACGTATAATTTTGTATACTTATTTTTAATAAGCATCCTGTTAATTTGTTTTTACTTGCTTGTACGAAGTAAAGGAAGTATTGTGTTCGCGAAAAATTTCAGTTTTCAGATTTCAACGGAAATATCCATTTTGATTAGTTTTGGCGTGACGTCTATGTACGTATGTATGTGTGTATCTCGCATAACTCAAAAACGATTAGCCGTACGATGTTGAAATTTTGATTTAGGATTGTTGTAACATCTAGTTGTGCCCCTCCCCTTTTCATTGGAATTCAGTGAACCAAAAGTGTCCAAAAAAGCCCAAAATCCAAAGAATTTGGGTTTTGGACTTTTTCTTACCTGCAGTAGTTAGCCCTCATTGAGAGCTTTTCAACGATACAAGTACTATTTATTTTCATTTTTTCCAGAGTTATAGCCAAATAAAATTTTAATTAATAAAATATGTTTTAACTTTAAGCAAAGGACTGAACCTTTGCTTAAAGTTGAACGCAGGATTCTTAGAACCTGCAGAAACATAAAATATAAACACGAAAATCAGTACAGATAAATGCCTAATAAATTTCTGTACGAAAATTTGGAATCCTTAATTGATACTATGAAAAAGAAGCTAATTTCTTTCTGTGCACACTTGTTAAGATTACCGCAGGATAGGAGTACTAAGAGAATTATCGATCAATTTTGGTTTTTAAAAAATCCGCCATTATGGATCAAAGAAATTAAAAAAGACATGCAAGAATTAAATTTGATTTACGAAGATTTACTTAATAAATCCGAAAAAATTAAAATTTGTTATTAAAGATCCGAATATCAACTTTAAAGTAAGAACTTTTAATTATACAAAAAGGGTTTATTCAGAAGAGGATCGTAAAGCAAGATCATTAAGAATGACTAAATATTGGGAGAAAGTAAAAGCTAAGAACTTAAAGGCCAAAAGATCGGCAAAAAAGACTTGAATTATTCTGACTAAAGTGGTCCTTTGCGGCCTTAAAGTCTTAAAAAGTAAAATAATAAAAAAAATTTAAAAAAAAGTGGATCTTAGAAGGGGCACATCGGTTCGAATCAGACTTAATATCTACTTTTTTCAACTTTTTTTTAAATTTAAATATATTGATTTATTAATAACTTCTATTTGTAAAAAAAAATTATGATAAATAATAAAAAAAAGAAAATATATCAGAAGTTATTAATAAAATAAAATTGTGTGTACATGTAATTTAATAGGCTAACAAGGAAGTCATGTGGTGCACTCATCAGATTTAAAAATAAAAAAATAAAACTTGAGAAAGAATTAAAGAAAAAAATATATAACGAGTACGTTTTTAAAGTCATTAAACAAATGTTGTGGTGTCTTATGACAAAAATAAAAGCGTGTGTTCTCGTGGTTACAAATGGACTAAGCGGTTCAACAAGGCCCTTCACATGATTAGTAACTATGAACGTCCATATATTTATTTTTAACTGCTAGTTACATGTTTTTATGGCTTACTAAAATGTTTTGTTTTTTTAAATTTGTAGTACATTTTCAATACAATTGGTTCTTTAAATATTTTATTTATATATTTTCCCCCTAACACGACTTTTACATTCTGATGTAATGCACAAAATTTCGTAAAAAAATGACTTTTTAATTAATTAATATTTTTTTAATTATCCTCGCTAAATTTGGTCGTTTTTGGACAACCAATTGGAAAATTGTTGGTCATTTTTCAAATAAAACAGTTAATTTTTTTTCTGTTGTGTACGTTGCAATCTGTTAAAATTTGTGAACAAGCCGGCCTTCGTAGTGCGAGTGGTAGCGTTTCGGCCTTTCATCCGGAGATTCCGGGTTCGAATCCCGATCAGGAATGGCATTTTCAACGCTACAAAATTGCCATTTCATCTTATCCTTTGAAGCAATACCTGAAGATAGTTCCGGAGGCTAAAAAAATAAAAAAACAATAAAACAAAAAGACACTAGTGTAACCCCTTTCATAGCCTAACGACCCAATGGCCCAATGAGATGAGGATGATATGTAAATGAGGTGTAGTCTTGTACAGGCTCAGATCAACCGTTCCTGAGATGTGTGGTTAATTGAACCTCAACCACCAATGTACACCCGTATCCACGTCTAAAATTCAATTCCTTATAAAAGCAAATAATGTTTACTAGGATTTGAACTTCGAAATCTTCGACTTCGAAAATCAGCTGTTTAAATAGGTGATTTTGCAACGACGAATTTACCACTAGACCAGCCCGGAGGGTTAAAACAACGTAAGAATAAGAAAATTTGCATAGTTACGCGATAATCAAAAGTTGCTTATTATTAAGATGGAGGTTAAATAGTTATTGAAAGAAAAAATTATTTTAATATAACACCACAGAGAGGGAAAAGTACCGTTAACAACACGCAACAACATGCAACAACACGGACTATTTTCACAAAATTATTCACGTGTACTATACAGAACTTAATTATTGGATCAGCTGTTATTGTCAACTCGTGAGATAAATATTTTTTTCAAACAATTTAATTTGGTTTAGAAGTTTTCTATTTATTTTGTTATTATTTTAATACCGGGTAATCAATTTAAAAGTAAACCACTACTTTCTTTGTGAATGTTTATATCAAAATTTGTCGTAGTGGGAATAATTGTCGTATGAGGGAAATTTAGTGTATTACAGTTGGTACGCGACGGAAAGACCGTTAAACTGGATCTTAACTTACTCAATAGGTAGTTACATCTATCGGTACACGGTTAGTTGTTACAACAGTGATGTCAATATGCATTTATCAATAGAAGTAAGAGCGTTCTTTGTCGTACGGTATTTCGCCATGCGTTCTTATATTTGTTGCGTGAACAAATTTACTGAAAACTTCTACATGATGGCACCAACAAGAAAAGCTACTGAGAAATTTCTAAAAAAAAAGATACAGTTCTGTTTGTGACAAACACAAAAAAATCAGGAAGAGGAAAATTTTAACAGAATAGGTGATGAATACAATTAAGGAGAAAATGGTTGCATCCCCACACAAATCTCTTAGGAACTTAAGACAAGAAGTGAATATTCCGTATGGTTCGGCTCATACAACGGACAGCAAATTTTTGAAGTTTTACCAATATCGTATTCAAATTTTCCATGAACTATATGAAGCTGATTAAAAGAAAGGAATTACTATTGTCAGTTTATTGTCATAAACTCTATCCGTGGTAACATATCAATTTTAGATACACTTTTCTTTTCTGATGAGGCTTGGTTTCACCTTAATGGATACATAAACAGCCAAAACTATCGTGTATGGCATGCAGATATATTTTTGTAGTCGCCTCTTCATATGCAAAAATTAGGTTTGTGGTGCACTATTTTTGACCAAACTGTAAATTCTGAACGCTTCCAAGAGATTGTTATGCAGTTTATCGCGCTGTTAGAAGAGGAAGAAAGGTACTCTTTCTCTTCTAACAATAGGATAATGCCACCAGCCATACTGCTCACTGTTCTACAGAGTTTCTTAATGAGTTTTTCGGGGATTGCCTGATTTCTAGAAGTCTCTGGCCACCACCATCCCCAGATCTCTCCAGTTTGGATATTATCTTTGGGGTTTTCTAAAGGAAAAGGTTTATCAGAACAATCTTCATACCTTAGAAGAACCTAAGAAGAACATTACTACTACAATATAAACAATTACGCCTGGAATGTTAAGAAACGTATTTATAAGACCTGTAAATAAAGTAATGAGACTGGTTCAGAAAAACCTTTTATTTACAATCCAATTAAATGGTTTTCCAACTCCTCATAGCAGTGTTTGAACTCAGAAATCGGAATATCCTTCTGATGGTCGGTTATATTTTTTAAAATGTTTTCTACCGTTTCAAAATTGTGTCCTTCGAGGTGTTTTTTTAAGTCAGAAACAGAACTCAAGTCTGGTGGATAAGGCGGTTAAGGAACTACAGGAATGTTTTTCTTTGCCAAAAACTCATTAATTGAGAGTGCATTGTCATGATGCAGCATTCAGTTGTTTTTGGTGGCTGGTATTACACGGTCAACTCTTTTCCTCGTTCTCTTTAAAAAGAGACATATAGACAGCCTATATTCATTTTTATATATATAGATTAACAATTTAAATTTAACAAATTTAATTTAGCCAACTTGAAAAATTTTTTGGCTCCAATTTTTGTTCTTTGACAGTTTTGTTAAAACCTACTAGATATAACTTCTTGGATTTATTTTATCCAATTTTTCAGGTCAAAAACATATAAAACCACAATTTTTTCCCGTTAATTTGGGTTCCAAGAATTTTCCGTATGATTCATTTAACTTTTTGAAAACTCGTAATGGACATACGTTTACTAGATAATGTCCAGAAACGTTTTGGAATATATTAATGTCCAGAGAATCAACTTTCCAGAAATTGCAATGAAATTTTGAACCACTCAATGTACTTACCGATGAGGGTTTGATGTTATATTACAGCCAAAGATTGAGTGTGGTGTTATTTTATTTCCTAATTAAAAACTCAGTTTTATATTCGACTCATGTTTTAATTTAATTTGTGTAATTCGCCTTTATTAACATGAAAAAAAAAATGTATGCTTTATATGTTTTCGCCCCATTCGACTTAACACTCGGCTCGTGTTAAATGAGAAAAAACTAAAATAATGGTCTGTTAAATACCTAATATTCCCCTTTTTGTTTTCTTCAATTAGTTTTCCAGGGTGTGGGTGTGGGTGTGTGTGTCTGAAGTAAAATGCAATTACTGCTACCGGTTTGCAAGGCCTGACTTAGCTGCGCAGTGCAAGTGTAAATGTACCGGTAAATATGTAGTATGGAATAGACTCAAGTCGACGCTCCGGAGTTGTGTGGTTAATTGAAACCCAACCGCCAAAGAACACCGATATCCATATTCTATCATTCAAATCCATACAAAAGCAACTGCCTTTACAAGGACTTGAATCGTGGAACTGTCGAGTTTTACTACTACACGAGTTTAATTACTGGACTAACCCAACCCGTCGTTTAATATTTTCTTTTTATTTCGTCCAATTCGTACAAATTAAAAAAAAAAAAAAAAAAATATAGCTATGTAAATCGGTAGTTTTTTTTTTAGAAATCCCGGTTTGCTTATTTTGGTAAACCGAATAAATAAATCTTAATCTTATATTTATTTTTCTCCCTCGGACTAGCAAACCTTAAAAAATTTTAAATAACCTTGTTTTATTCTGGATAATATCTCGACGTCACAATAATTAAACATCGAACATAATTTTCGTATTACTGAAGATATTTTTATAATCCTTTTGATTCTAGGACGCATTTTGTAAATATTGAACAGAATGTAAACTATAAATCACATTACATCATATCTCAATTAGTTTTTACTAATTACTATTTCCTTACTATTAATCAAAGTCGTTTCATATGCTGCTGTCCTTTTATTTCGTTTTCAATTTGCACAATGTCTTAACGAAATAATTAGTCTTCGTTTCATCTCGATCGGTACCGCGATAAATTATCGAATATGATTAATAAATTAATATTTATTATTTAATGATACGTTAACCTTAAAGTAGGTACTTCGTCAAAATAGCCCTAGACTAAACATCCCCGACAAAATAGCTTATTCTAAAGTAGCTCAAGACTATGTACAAACACAGATAAGCACTGGTGGTAATGAAAGGATAACTATAAATTAAAAAAAAAAAATCACCTGACACTTACTAGTATACTTAAGGCTGTATCAAATAGATTTCGAGAAACCCTCGTAAAAAACAGGGGAAATTGAAATTTAAGCCAAACATTAACTACGCTCGCTAACCTCGTCTAATTAACATTAAATATACAAGTTTTTTATACAATATACAAGTCTTCCGCTATTCTGACGGGTCACGGTTAAATTATATTCTGTTTCAAATAATTGTCGATAAGATTTGAAACAAGGTTGCTTGATTTTCAATCATTTCTGTAACTGTTTAGAGGAGGATAACTAAAACCATCCGAAAATTTATATAATAATGAAAAACAATAAAAGAACTTTATTTTAAAGTATAAACAAGTGTTTTACGTTATTAAGGACGATGTAAATTAAGTTTGGCTAGAAAATGACACTGCTTTTTTTATTTCTCTTTTATCAGAAAACCACAATTAGTTATAAATATGTATGTTAATTATATCGTTACAGTATATTACTTTTTGCTGCAGTTGATGATTGATATTGCAGTTGTTTTAAAATGAAAAGAGAGAGAGAAAGATTGAGTGAGTGAATATGAAAAAATGTAAACATATGTACATTAATAATTTTACAATCTAATTAAATAGCTATTGTTAAAACTCATTTCTGAACGGAACATTTTTAATGATTAAACTTTTATTTTATTAATAGACATTAAACCAAATGTGTTAAACCATATTTTTTTAAATTAAAGATTGATTGCATTTAAAGCATTTAAAAAAATATTTGAAGATCACTAACATCATCACCAAAAAAACGTTAACATATATATATATTTATTTATAGTGTGTGTGTGTGTGTGTGTGTTTGTGTGCGCGTGCGTATAATTCTCTACATCGTAAATAGTAGTAGTCGTAATCGTTATTTTTAGTTGCTGTGGAACACACAGATTTTTTCCATCTTATCAAAATCAACATATTTCTGTTTAATTTATAAAATATATGTATCCACTTTTTATTAAAATTGCTATTTCTGGAAAAGTATCCGGTAACTGGAAATCCTTCTGTTTAAAAACGCTCAAACTGGATAAGGATATATGGTGTTCTACAGATTAAATTATTAAGCAAATTTTCTTGTTAAAAATTTATCGGTACATTATCTTGCACGATTCGTAAATTATTTAGAAACAACACATACATCGTGTAATTTAAAAGCTACATTAGATATTCGTTAATACGAGTATTTACAACCGTTAAATTTGAATTAGAATTTGGAATTTGATTTGGGTTAATAAATCATATTTTTAGATCTCTTTTTTAACAGTTTTTGATTTGTTTACCGGCGTAAAATAGTTTGTTCGTTTTGATTTTTCTTTAAGAAAGATTTCAGTAATGAAATAAATTTTATAGGTGGATAGAAAAGTGATCGGACTATAAAAGTATTCATTTTTCTGTTATAAAACGCGTTAATGTTGTAACTAAAAGTTATAATATTAACACGACCGATATAAATCAGTTTTATATAGTTTTGTACAAGGATAAAATGAATGTATTTCGTGGAAACATGATTTAATTGGAAATATTTATTTTTACATTCCATAAAAAACGTTTAGAAGCAATCTCGATAAGAAAATGTTATTAATTATTAATAGAAGCTCATTATGTAAAATAACTTTGTCTTATATCACCGGAAAACCGGTGGTTCGAGTTTGACGACTCCTTCATTGAAAAAATAAATAAATATATGTCGGAGAATAAAGTACAGTATCTTCCGACAAAACGATGAGAATATTCTTTAGAATATCTGTATTTTTAGTAGTTTTAAGAAATGTACCATTACTTGTAATGTTTTGTAAAATAAGGTTTAAATTGTTTTATTGCGGTAGGCTAGGCCTAGGTAGGCACATAGTTGTCAACGTAGTCGGGATCCCAGGACGATAGGGGTATCATAAAATTAATAAGGAAAAGGAAATATGCAGTAGGTATATTATTTGAGAATATAGAGAAAGGGTAGTCTTGCTTTGGAACCCAGATCGAACAGACGTCCTGGTGGTCGCGAATTCGTTATTTCCCTGAGCCTCGGTCTATCGCAAGTTGTTTTAATATTATTTGAATTCTAAATTGAATTAATCTTATATTGTAATTCGTGTGCTACTGAGTTATTGATAAGTGATAATTATCATTTGTAATTATTTCATTGTACGAGTTATCTACTCATTTTTATTAATTGAACTTTATTGTAATCTTATATATTCTCCACTTGTAATGGTGGGAATGAGTGAAGCACAAAACGTTGAATCCCTGACAAATCTCCTCGCCTCTCCGACATCAGAAGTGGGATCGTCTCCATCTGGTCCATCACCTGATCAGTGGAATACATTGTTTGAGTTTATGAAGTGTTGTATGCAAAAGCCATTATCGACAAAGAAAAGTGTTGCGTTACCACGATTTAATCCAGAGAGTGCGGGATCGGATTCTGTTGCTTGGTGCTCTGCAGCAGAACTGTGTCTATTAGAAAATCCTCTTCATCGCGCAATGTGACGTGTTTCAAATGTGGGGTAGCTGGTCATATTGCGCCAAACTGTACGGCTCCAGGTAGCAGCCGTAGCGGCCCAGGGAACAACAAGGAGAATGGTAGCGTCGAACGCCGTGTGAATCTTTGCACAGTTGCAGCTCCTACTGGTATTCTAAACCATCTTGGTGAGTCGTTTCCATATTGTTTTGATTCAGGAGCGGAATGCTCATTAATAAAGGAATCGATAGTGATTAAGTTTTCTGGACGTAGAATTAATGAATTAATAATTTTGAAAGGCATCGGAAATGTTGTAGTAAATTGTAGCATGCAAATTTTATCTATTGTAATTATGGATTTGTTTACATTAGAGATTCTTTTTCACGTTGTCCCAGATGAATATTTGAGTTATAATATTTTAATTGGTCGAGAAATTTTGAGCTTGGGTTTTGAAGTAAATATTTCTCAAAATAATTTTAAAATCTGTAAATCTACAGTAGCAAATGAATGTAGTAAATTCGAAATTATAAATTTTGATAATTGCAGATACGATAGAAGAAGCGTTTGAAAGACTTCGAGTGGTATTAAAAATTCTTATAGATGCGGGATTCTCATTTAATTTTTCAAAATGTTCTTTTCTCAAAACATCTGTTTCATACCTTGGGTATGAGATTCAAGAAGGACAAGTTCGTCCAAACCCTCGTAAAATAAACTCTTTGACAATGTTACCCGCTCGAAGGACCGTTACTCAGCTTAGACAGTTTTTTGGCCTTGCATCTTATTTCCGACGGTTTGTCCCTAAGTTTTCACAAATCATGAAACCATTATATGCTCTTACCTCAGGTAAAAAATATATTGAGTGGACTGAGACACATGAAAACGCCCGACAAAAAGTAATTCATACTTTGACCAACGAACCCGTCTTAATTATCTTTGACCCGGATTACTCTATAGAACTGCATACCGATGGGTACGGAGCAATACTCATGCATAAAGTAGACGGTAAAAATAAAGTTATTGAATACTTTAGTAAAAGGACAAGCCCAGCCGAGTCCAGGTATCATTCTTACGAACTCGAAACTATGGCCGTTGTTAAATCTATTAAACCTTTTCGGCATTACTTGCATGGACGACAATTTACTGTTGTAACTGATTGTAATTCATTGAAATCTTCTCAAAATAAGATTGATCTTAATGATAGAGTCCATAGGTGGTGGGCTTATTTACAGGCTTTTCAGTTCTATATAGTTTATAGAGAAGGCAAACGTATGTCGCACGCGGATTTCTTCTCTCGAAACCCTTTGTCCGATTTACCAAAACAGGTTAATAAATTTAAAATAGGAGATCACGTTTTGATTAAGAACGAAGAACGTAATCAAACGAAACTCGATAGGAAATTTAGAGGTCCATTCGTAGTAACAGAATTACTTGATACCGACAGGTACACACTAAAATCTTTAAGTAGTAGTAGAAGTTATAAGTATAGTCATGATAAGTTGAGAGAAATGCCTGAGAATTATATTCCTAATGAGTTGGATGTTTCCTCGGACAATGAAAGTTGTGCCGAGGAGACTGTTGATGTTGGTCCTGAAACAGGGACTATGGTTTAAAAAGAGACCACCAATGACGCAATGCACTAATGGCTGGCAGCAGGTCGTGGACCTGGAATTTTTATTTTTCGCACATGCATCAGTGTGTAGTCGTAACTGCAAACTAAATTAGTGGCTAATGTTAGTTTGATCAGGGCGCGATGGGCACCTGATGATGTGTCGGGCAGGTAGTTGTGGCAACTACAGAATATGTATGATACTGTATGTGGCATACAGGGTAGCCTAGAGATAGTGCAGAGGTCTATTGGTGGAGGAAATAAAATCTTATTTGACAGTTAACTGATAAGGAATAATGATTGATGGCTTTTCGATCTCTTGAGTACTGTACGATGACTATTTAGGATAATGAATAATTAATGGATTTCTGTTACTCGAGAGGACTTCTGAATCTATCTTTTGTACTTTAACTATTGTAAAATGCTTTATAATGACCGAGGTCAGTTGAAAACAAAAATTAAAATACCACTGTAACTCAATGTTTTAGATACACCCGAGGGCGTGTGATTGTCAGAATGGCCGTGTCGGAGAATAAAGTACAGTGGAGTATCTTCCGACAAAACGATGAGAATATTCTTTAGAATATCTGTATTTTTAGTAGTTTTAAGAAATGTACCATTACTTGTAATGTTTTGTAAAATAAGGTTTAAATTGTTTTATTGCGGTAGGCTAGGCCTAGGTAGGCACATGGTTGTCAACGTAGTCGGGATCCCAGGACGATAGGGGTATCATAAAATTAATAAGGAAAAGGAAATATGCAGTAGGTATATTATTTGAGAATATAGAGAAAGGGTAGTCTTGCTTTGGAACCCAGATCGAACAGACGTCCTGGTGGTCGCGAATTCGTTATTTCCCTGAGCCTCGGTCTATCGCAAGTTGTTTTAATATTATTTGAATTCTAAATTGAATTAATCTTATATTGTAATTCGTGTGCTACTGAGTTATTGATAAGTGATAATTATCATTTGTAATTATTTCATTGTACGAGTTATCTACTCATTTTTATTAATTGAACTTTATTGTAATCTTATATATTCTCCACTTGTAATGGTGGGAATGAGTGAAGCACAAAACGTTGAATCCCTGACAAATCTCCTCGCCTCTCCGACATATATATATATATATAGTAGTTTATCGAAAGGGAAAATGTTTCTCACGCGCGTCCTTTATACAATAATTTTATTTTCCTATTTAGTCATTACCCTTATTTAAAATTTCTAACCTCCTTTGTCTTATCTAATACTGTAAATTCTAATTAGAATATAGTAATTACTATTTGTATATTTTTCTGTTTTGAGAATATTTTATAAATTTCTCAAAAGATTACACAAAATTTAGAATATATTAAAGAATAATTGCTTTTGTGAAAGACTACATATTTAATGTATTTTTACATATACCGGGTTTTTTTTATAGTAAAGTTTGGATATAGAAGATTAGCGTATCAAGTGAGATTATGATGGAGAGGAGAATCATTACCGCATAAGAAATTATTAATGAAGTCCAAACTAATGTAAAAAAAAAATAATTTTGCGATGTAGGAGAACCCTACAAGTTTTTTACTTTCTAAATCTGTCGGTTTTCGATTAAATCTTATCAGTGAATTAAGCGTGATACCCTTGTAAACATAAACGTACGATGTTATATTTCGAATTTTAGGAGGTTTTATGTGATAGGCACATTAAATTTAGTATGCAGCCACCGAACAGGAAACAGAATTACTGGATCGGTACTCAGGGTCGCAGAAGGATGTGTTTTCTATAGATCCTGGTATCCACAGCGTTGGCTTAGCAGGGTTCGACTTACACCCGCAGAAATTAAAATGGAAAATCCACGGCGGAATTACCTCTGAAGACAAACAATTCCCCTTGTAGGTATTAAATTCTAGACCCCATCTTGGTAACAGGTGTCTAACCTTCCCGTTACTTCTTGGGGATTAGGGGTATTTTTATTCAGATTGGGAGAAGCGCGTTACCGGTCAACGATTTTACGTTAATTAGCCTAAATGTATGTTGCCACAAAAATTGCTTTTCCTCCAAAAATTAAGCGCTCTTCTCAGAATGGTTAAAGGGTTCCTGAAAGAACAAGCCGATCCATCGCTGGAATTATGTAGCATATAGAAAGAAGTATTCAACTGAACTATAAATCCTTCGTACAGTTGCCGATGGGGAGATGTGTGCTTTTCTTACCGGTGTATTTAATATTTTTAACGTGTAACTGCATTCTGAAATCGCTTATCATTTTGCAAAATAATTTATGAAAATTTTTTTATGTACAGTTATGAAATTTTCTACACATTATATCCTTTAATATCCGGTTTCTGTACGATTACTTGCCGAATTCGGCTGGAACAAAATCACTGTAGTTTGATTCCTATTATATTCCGGAAGTTTCCAGATATCTATTGCGGCTATATTGAACAGAGTCACCGAAGGCAGCTGCAACTCTTGTCCGTGTTGTGTGTAATCTATAAATTGCACCATCTCCGGATCACTAAACCAGGATTTATTATTAATTAGAACAAGCAACTGTGGTCGAGAATAGATAAATTTATAAAATAATTTATAATATAAATTTAAATTCAAACATATCATCCTCATTCATATTCTGAAGTAATACCTTAAGGTGGTTCCGGAGGCTAAACAGAAAAAAGAGAGGTTCTGGGATATATATTATATATACATCCTTCACGGAACCCTTTTTTTCTAATTCAGTATGAATTGTCTTTGCATGAAAATTAAGATACTCGAAGTAAACGTATACACTTGTTTCATATTGACGTAACATTATTCTCAAAATTAATCTATATTTTTGTAAACTAAACTTCATAATATTGTTGATTAATTCATAATGTTAATGTAAAATGGAAAGGAATTAATTAATGATTAATTATTTTACAAATTTATTTTTTAAATACTTGTTTAATTTAAAAAAAAATATATATATATTCACATTTTTGTTTTTGGAGGTGCAGATAATCCACAACGAGGATGTTTGTCTTTTATTGTATATATTCTGTAATCGGTGTTCTTTTATATTATACCAGATTTTTCTGCTTTGGGATGAGTTAATGTGTTTTTTTATTGTTTGCGTGATTATTGTTAAAAGCGTGTAATATAAATGGAATTTCTGATAGAATGTTTTATATCTTTTATGCGAAACCGATGTTTTCATTGTTACTTCGTTGAAGATAGAACTCCTAGTTTATAAATGATAGCTTATCTACCCAAACGTCATCATTGATGAACAAGTGCACGACTGCGAAGGCGATCGTTCACTCACGTATTTGTAGATGCTTTCACTTTTCGTTGTGCGGTTATGTTGTATAATTCATTTAGTTTCCAAGAACATTTGTTAATCGACGAATTGCTCTTGAATAAGCAACAAGTCGCAATATCTGCGGTACTTAACGGATGAGACGTTTTTAAAATGCATACGATGTAAAAAAAGCGAGAGAGTATGAAGATTATAGAGGTAGGTATCGTGATAAATAGTAGCACGTCTTTCTAAAACATTTGATTAGCTCGATACGTTACAGCAAACCACATGTGTTTTAATACAATACAGTTTTGAAAGCATATGACGACTTGTTATTGCGTTTTACAAAAACATTATAATTTATTTATATAATCGTTTCCACTTACCAACAATCTTTAATAGTACGTTCGAGCGCTTTCAGATTAGTAATCCATCCTCAGAACATTGATGTGTTATAATTATTTACTTCACATATCATTAATTATACTAACTTGAATTTTGAAAACAAATAATATAAATATAACAATTGATCGTCAAAATGTAAAATAATGTAAACGTTATCCGTCATGTCAGTATGAAGGTCTCAATTAGATATAACAATTGAGTGAAACTTCATACTGGCATGACGGTTAACGTTTACATTATTTTACCTTTTGACGATCAGTTGTGTTATATTTATAATTTTTGTTTTTAAAATTCAAGTTAGAATATTTAATGATATGTGAAGTAAATAATTATAACACATCAATGTTCCTGAGGATGGATTGCTAATCCAAAAGCGCTTGAACATACTATTAAAGATTGTTGGTAAGTGGAAACTACTATAAAATTAAATTATAATATATCAATACCAACGGGCCATGGTTAATAAAATTAATTTAAAAGACATTATACTTGTGCAATGACAGTTATGCACAGAGCAATTGTCTATTGTCTGACTAACGAAAGAAAACGCTTGAGTTGGAGCGGTTATAATTTTGTAAATAATATTTGCAGAAAAATAATATATATATTACGTTTTTATTTGTTCTTGTTAATTATTCGTATATTATTAATAACTCGTTTGAACTGAAATAAACGCGTCATTTACATTTGCAGAAATCACAGTTAAACAGTTGTCGATGTCGTAGAAATTAAGATATTAAAACCCTGATGTGAACACCATATGACTTCCTTGTACACCTATTAAATTACAAATAATCATTTTTAAAAAAAATGAAAAATATGTAACATTTTATTTCACTAATAACTTCTGATTTTTTTCATGTTTTTATTACTACTATTGAGTTATTAGTTATTATATTTTTTTTAAATCGCAGGTTAATTATTATTAATAAATCAATACATATAAATTTAAAAAACAAGCTGGAAAAGAAGTCGGATTCAGAACGATGTGCCCCCCTTGTAAGATCCAAATATTTCATTAATTAAAAATATATCTGGCTATAACTCTGGAACCAATGAAATTAAGTGCCGCTTATGATATACCGTTGAAAAGCTCTCAATGAGGGCTTATTACTGTAGTTAAGAAAAAGTCAAAAATTCAATTTATTTTTGGTTTATGGACTGTTTTGGACACTTTTGGTCCAGTCGATTGAAATCAAAAGGAGAGGTGCAGAAATAGATGTTGCAACAGTCCTAAATCCAAAATTTCAACATTCTACAGGTAATCATTTTTGAGTTATGCGAGATACGTACGTACGTACGTAGACGTATCAGGCCGAAACTAGTTAAAATGGATATTTCCGTTGAAATCTGAAAACCGAAATTTTTCGCGATCACAATACTCCTTTACTTTGTACAAGGAAGTAAAAAAATCGGAGCGGAACCGATTTTCTGAACGTTTAAAGTTTTATCTGACCTTTTAACCAAGTTCTTAGTAAAAATAATGTAAAACACTGTTGATGAAATTCTTATCATGTTGCTTACCTTCCACATGATTGTAAATAGTTACACTGTTTAGCAATTCAGTATAATATAAAAGGGCAAATATTATGCACAGTGAGAGACCCACTATGCATAAGCAAAGTAAAAATAAACAATAATGACATAGAACTAGTAGAAAACTTTAAATATTGGGGGGAAAACATCACATACAACCTCCAAGAAAATCCAAACTGGAATGAAAGAAAAAATAAACTCATCAAAGCCACAATAAAAACACAAAACATCTATAACGAAAAATTCATGTTCATAAACACAAAAATAAGACATTATAACTCAGTTACCAAACCAGAAATACTTTACGGATGCGAAACCATATTTCGATCGTACCAGACAAGGTTTACCGACAAACTAGAAAAGATTGAAAGACAGATTCTACGACGATGAATCGGGAAAAATATTAAAAAAGACGGGATTTGGAGAATTATTTCAAACGAAGAGATTTACAAAACGATCATCCCGATAACTAATAAATTTAGAAAGAAGAGAATTTCCTTTCTAGGACATATTTTCAGAATAGAAGAGACCAGACTTATCAGACGGATAATCGAACTTTTCTGGAACAAGAAAAGCAGACCGAACTGGTTGTACAAAGTACAGAAAGACATGGAGGAATTAGACATAACCCGTGAAAACCTAAAAACGAAAACCGGAAACTATGAGAAATTAAAAAATAAAGAAACAAGATTCCTATCAAAACCCAAGAAAACAATCAGCCGGGTGTACTCTGAACAAGAAAGGACAAGAAGATCTGAAACACTTAGAAATTACTGGCAAAAAAGAAAAGCTGAAAAACAACAAACCGGCAAGAAAAGAAAGAACTTGCCAAAAAAATGATCTAAAGTGATCCATTATGGTCTTAAAAGTAAAAAAAAAAAAATAAAAAAAAAAAAAAAAAAAAAAAATTGGCAAATGTGCTAAACTGGTGAAATTTTTTAATTTTTTTAATATTTGAATCTTGTTATTTCATGTTTCCCTCCAAAAAAAAAACAAACATACTTACCTTTATGAAATTCCGGAAGAACGTACCCGATTTGGATGAAATTTGGCACGATAATTTCTGAGTTTTTTGTTGCCATTAAATTTTTTCAGAGGCTAGGGAAAGACCTAAAAGACCTCATGGGTCTTGTACAAAGACGAAATTAATAGGGAAATTTGTGCGACTCTGCCTGCTTTATTTGTGAAAGTTAAAATATTATAATAGCTCAAACTCAGGTTTGAGCTATTATAGTTATAACATAACTGTAAGTTATAATATAAGTGACTGTTGTAACATCCATTTGTGCACCTCCCCTTTTGATTGCAATCGACTGGACCAAAAGTTACCAAAAGAGCCCAAAATCCAAAAACAATTGATTTTGGACTTTTTCTTAACTGTAGTAATAAGCCCTCATTGAGCTGTTCAACGAGTATCATAAGTGGTACTTATTTTCATTGTTTCCGGATTTATAGCGAAATAAAATTTTAATTAAATATTTGGATTTTACTAGAGGAAGGCACATTCAACTTCATTTCCGAGTTTTTTTCTTAATTTAAATATTTGGATTTAACCTATGATTGTAAAAAAAAATACAATAAATAATAATTCAATAATAAATAACATTTTATGTACTTTTTATTTTAATTAAAAACATTTTTCAGAGGTTAATAATTATTAGTAAATCAATATATTTACGTTAAAAAAAGTTAAAAAAAAAAATGTATATGAAGTCGGATTCGAACCGATGTGTGCATGGTTACGAATCCGACACATTCTCACTTACACCACATAAGTACTTGAGTGACGTGAAACAAAATTAATGTATAAACTTAGTATAAAATGCTGATGCGTACACCACAAAAAAATTTGATGCAATGTGGTATCCACCACAGTGCAATTATGTAACTATCCATTTCATTAAAGAATTGGAGAATCGTATCTCGGTTTCAAATGAAATAAATATAAATGAAGTGCAGCAAAAAATGTGTATATGTTATTCAATAGGCGTACAAAGAAGTCGTGTGATGTCCACATCAAATTTTTTCGAAGTAGGTTACAAAACAAAGTTACTGCTTTACTAATAACCTGAAATCAATCATTACAGTTAATAAAAATAATTTTCAGTAATCGTACAGCATATATTAACCGCGTTATACGGTTGTCGATGTGTTTGAACTGAATAACTAATTTTAATCCTAATGATATGACATCGAGAATGGACTTTTTTTATTTCCCGATCGGTTTACTGCAAAACTAAAAATTTCATTTCATTGCTGAAATTTGAAGGAAACTAGTAAAAACTATCCTAATTCACGAATCTTAAGTTAAATTTACGTCCAGAAGAACCGTACAGAAATTAAAAACAAATATATTTATTTTGTTGGTCGCCTGTTAACTGCAGTAATTTGTTTTTATCCTCCATATGGATTTGGGGATTTCGGTTATCGCCAAGAAAACTGTGATGGTTATTTTTTTAAATGAAATAAATGGTATTGTATGAACGGGTATGTTCTTTTTGATAAATCGAATAAAAAGCTACGTATGTGAATTGAAAATTAATCTAAAATTTAATAATATTTAAAGAAAACGTTTCTGTTATAAGTTGCTAGTTGTTGTTGTAAGGCCAAGACAAGTCATTTTTATCAGTACATCCTGCTGAGGAAAATACTTAATCGCATTTTCGAATTAAAATATTATATATGTAAGTAAAAAAAATAAATAAATGTTTTAAACGTAACATTAATTTTTACCGTAAAATTACTGGAAAATATTTTCTCAGATATGCTTTGAAACGCGAATTAGGTAATGGGATCTTGTTGAAAAAGTAAAGGAAGGTGTCTATTGGCTATAATGGATCGCGTTTTTTGTTCTTTTTTAATTTATTTTGACGAAATCGCGAGATAGTACGGTTGAAGTAGTAGTAGTATTAAAGATAGTACAGATGATTTCGTTAAAATGAAATTTATTGTAAAATTGATAATATTTATTGAATAATATAAAAACTAAAATCGCATATTACTGTAAAAGTTTTTTTGTTTAATTATTTCTTTTTCCTCTATGCCTAGGGTGTTCGGGCCTACTCACGCGCAAGAGTGGGTGGGTCGGAGCTCCCCGATGATGGCATGGGGGACCCTCGAGGCGTGCTTGGGGGGACGCGTAACTGTGAAGGCCAAGAGAAATGTATGTCTGGATCAGGTATAATAGGGACGGAAAGGGTAGCTCTCCTGCGGAGAAACATTCTGATCACCGGAAGAGGTGATTAGTGTGTTTTCGAGGAGGCACGGGAGACCCCGATGGGATGTCCGAGTTCAGACTGCGCTGCCATGAAACCCTGAGGCGACTGTGTTAAGCTTTTTAGCGTGAGCTGATCGTCTTGGGGGAGTTTAAAAAAAAAAATTATTTCTAATCGATTAAGTAGTTTTACTTTGTTATTAATAAACATTAGTCAGTAATAATTACGATGAAATACGGCACGTATTTTGTTTTATTTCTCTCTTAATTAAAGGTTACTTTATTTATATAAACACTTCTACGTCTTAGAAACGTTTACTGTAAATTTTAAACTTATTAAAACCATTTATGTCTGTACACACTTGCATTTATATTTTATGTAAATATTGAGACAATTGCATTATTAATTTAACGTCTCATGTATAGAAAATATTTAGTAGGAAAGTATATAGGCGAATGGAACGTATAGTAGAAGGTGAATTAGATGAAGATCATACTGATCCCAAAGGGGAAGAACCCTCCATTGCGGTTGCGGTCGCCGATCCACCTTCTCCGTAGCCAGCTCTTAAGGGCTTTACCGGAGATCCTAATGACATTTCCATCGGTGCACTACACTAACTAGTTAAATCTAACCGATAGTCTTCATTTTCAGAAGTCTTCGGTCTCAGAAACAGCGTGAGTGCAAGAGAGGCCACTCCGGTTCTCAGACTATTTTTAGAAGGCATATTTAAAAAGAATAAGCCATTTATAGGCTTGATGAAGGGATCTAATAATTGAAATGGAATAAATATTAAACGTTTTAAAGAAAATTCAGCTGACGTATAACAAATAGAAAAAGAAACATTTGCTTAATCTTTATAAGAATGGGATACGAGTAGAAAATGATAAACTGAACTCTAATAAAAAAGAATGTGAGACAAGGGTGTAGTTTATCTCTGATCTTTTTTAAATTTTACGTAGAAGAAGCAATACAGGAATTGCCTCTTTGTGAAAAAATCTCCTGTGGAGTGATTTTCCAACGGAAAAAATAAAGATGGTTCGCTAATGAAATCGTTCTTTTAGCAGAAACCAAGGATGAGTTAGAAGAAATAATGAACGGCATAGATTTATTACTAATATGCAATTTCAATTAAAAATAATAAAGAGTAAAACAAACATATTGAAATGTGAAAGAAAGGAAGGTAATGAGGAATTAACTGCTAAGTTAGAATAACTCGGTAAACCAAAAGCGGGAGAATTTTGTTATTTTAGTAATAAAATTATAAAGGATGGACGAAATAATGCACTAATCAAAAGTAGTTTGATACAAAGAAGGAGTGTTTGGAAGCTGAAGAGAAATCTACTTGTGTTTAAGAATTAGAAAAAAATCTTGAAAAAATTAATGCGGAGTATACCGCTTTTTATAGTACGGTAGTGAAACATGAACGATGGGAAAAACCATTCCGATAGGAAAAGAAAAAAAATAAAGATAAAAGAATAGTCCATAAAACTACGTATGCGTAACCTATTTATATTATGTTATGTAATCTATGTTTATATTGTGTATGCGTACATGTATTATTAATTTGTGTATCTACGTATGGAGTGGTAGCGTTTAAACCTTTCATTCGGAAGGCTCAAGGTTCAAAACCTTGTCAGGTATAGCATTTTTCATACGCTAAAAAAGTTTTCATTCCATACTAACCACTGGCAAATTTCGAGTATGTATGATGAATTAATAAAAAAAATAATAACTAAAGCATTCAAATTATTATTCGAATAATAGGAGTTCAATCTAATTGATTTATGTAAAGTAGTACAAAAGTAATGTGCTAGATATATGCACAGTCTTTAAAAAATTCATTTGAATATACTAACTGTTTGTTGTGATTTGTTTCTTTTGAATGGAATTGTTTGATTTTCTTTCTTTCTTTCTAAATAGTCGTGCTGGTTTTTTACTCTGTTGTTTAAAGTCAAATAAATAAACTTGTGTATTATTGTAAAAATTACTTACAAAAATCTAAATAAATTACGAATAAAGATAAATTACCCCAAGCAAAAGGAGTACTTCCGTAAAATTTATTTGTAACTATTAAAATAAAACTGAATTTAATAAATACTGAGTTGAAACGGGGCTCACGGGTCATTTTGAGAATGGAAGGACTCTGAAACGCATCTACTACGAATGATAAAGTGACAATACTAGGAAGGGCAGAAATTAATACTCATATCAGACACGATAATCCTAACGGGAATATAAAATTTTGTCATTATCTTTTCTATTTTTCTACCTTTCGCAGATCTCTGCTTCATCAAAATGTATGTTTGGAATTTTAGATTAAAACATTATATCCGTGAGATGATAAACACACCTCTTTATATTTAAAATATCAACTATATTTTTAATTTAAATTTCCATTTATACATGTCAATTTTAAGTATGTATGTGTTTTTCTGCAACTACTGCATACATTTATGTAAAGTTCACAAATACTTTCTAAAACTACCTGAATGTGGAAATCTCTATGAAATTGCTAAACGTAGAGAATAAATACACAAACAAAGCAGTAATTGGAAAATTGAATTTTTATGACTAATTATATTCTTTTGCTAGGATGTAGTACGCTAGATTACACTGATGAAGAAAAAACCAGACTTATTAAAAAATCGATATACTGAACCCCGTTTAATTAATCAATCAGAATTGAATGATCTGGATCGTGATCTAAATTTATCAAAAAATCAAGCAGAAATACTGGCATCAACACTGAAAGGATGGCATCTTTTACAACCAAACACTAAAATAAGTGCTTTCCGTGATAGTCGGAATTTGAATATTTCTTCTCTGAGTACGATAAGTTAGTATACTCTAATGATTTGGACCCTTTACTGGAAGCTTTGGGACATATGCACCATCCTGACAAACGGCGACTTTTTATTGACGGATCAAAACTTAGTATGAAAGCTGTTCTACTTCAAATTGGAAAGAAATAACTACCCATTCAATACCATTAGCATACGCTGTTCACATGGAGTTTTATGAAAATATGAAACTTGTATTGAACAGGATTCAGGATGAGAAATATTTTGATGTATTTGTGGAGATCTGCAAGTAATAGCGCTTTTACTTGAACTGCATCTTGGGAAACAATAAGTACTGATGCTTTTTGTGCGAGTGGGATAGCAGGGATAGGAAAAACCATTACATAAAGATCAGTAGCCAAAGAGAGAGGTATTGACTGTTGAAGAGAAGAATGTTGTTAGTCAGGCATTAGTAAAACCAGAAAAAAATTATTTTTCTCTGCTACACATTAAGCTAGGTTTATTCCAAAATTTTGTTAAAGCAATGGATCGTAATGGTGCCGTGTTTCAGTTTCTAAAAAAAAAAACAAATTCCCTAATATAAGCGATGCTAAATTAAAGGAAGGTATATTTGTTAGAACACAAATAAGAAAACTAAGGACTGATCTGGTGTTTGAAGAATGTTTGAATGACTTGGAAAGTTTTTCCACGGAAATCATTTCAAAATGTAAGGCCAATAACTACAGAGAACTCGGGTGTAATATGTCACTCAAAGTCCATTTCTTACATTCACTTTGAATTTTTTCCTTAACAATCGACGCTATCAGTGAGGAACATGAAGAATGCTTTCACCAGGAGATATCTACAATGGAAACAATACCAGAGAAGATGGGACCCAAAGATGTTAGCTGACTACTATTGGAGTCTAAAGAGGGATCTACCTACAGAAAATCCAAAAGAAATAGATTTTAGGCGAGTACAAAATGTACGTAATGTATTTTTATATTATATTCACCATACATTTTTTTCAAAAGAAATTACAAAAACACTTTTTTTTTGGTGTGGTGGAGGAACCCACCCCATTTACGGGCGCCTAGGCAGTGTCGGGCTCGCTGACAGGTTCCGCAAGATGTAATTAAATGCGCACTACGGATTAAATCTCCATCCCTGACTACCACCGTTCCTGGTACAACTGGTGTGCATTACTTCAGGAAGGGGAATACGCCCTCACACATTCAGGTACCACAGTCAACACACACCGACCTCACATCAGACTAAAATCTCACCCCCAAACTTCACTCAGAATTCATATCTCACGCCGCACACACCACACATCACTTCAAAGTCAGTTACATCCAATCACATAAACACCTCACAGGAAATCGAACACTACATTATAGAAATTGTAACACTACTGTTATTAAAACTCTAAGCTCGATAGAAAAAAATCTATTAACAAATGTGAAATCATCATAAAAAGTAATAATAATAGACATTCTCTCTGATTTAACAAACAAAAAATAAAATTTTGTTTACCATTGTTTATTAACATTAAATTGTATTTAATTGTTTTTACGCCAGTTTAATCTTAACAGGTTTTTAGCTTTAAATTGTTAAAATTTCCCGGGATTTTAACGCCGGTTGCGGTTCGTGAGACCACTTAGGTTAAAAGAAATTAGCATCTAGTGATCTAAATTATTTATCAGCCGTTTATTTACTTACTACGCCGTAATAAACTTATTAATTTCAGTATTTAAATGCGATTTCATGTTTTTTCAGTTGCAGCCGTCGACTAGTACATTTTTTGTATTAAATTAATTCAAATCTCATCTTTGAATCGTACTTGTTACATTTTATCGTAACAGTATCTTTGAATGATGAATTCGTTTTATTACTTGGATAAACTGAATAAATATTATTGTCACGTATCTTTTACGTTCAATGAAGTTACACGATGTACACGAATGCGTTTGCTTTTGCTTCTTACTATGTATGAATCGCACGTGCTTACATACCGATATAAAATGTTTATGTTTCTGACAGCTGAATTTATTAAAACCGAATTGATTACTTTCGATTACCCTTGAACTAAATAAAACACTATATATCATCATCATCTTTCTATTCATTTAGCTGTTTATTTATGAATACCACTGAATTTAATCTCATATTAGAATAAATAAATAAAAAAATTACATAAGTACAAACTATCGATATTTTAAAACCGATTAAAGTAAGATATACAAATAAAAACAATTTGCGATGTTAAAGATTAGTTTGTTTTTCTTGCCATCTAGGAATCTTTAACGAGTATTAAACAATTAAGCGATTTCAAAGAGTAAGTGTTAAATCTAGATATATTATGTTTTAGCTAATAACAGAAATTAGGGTACAGAACAAATATATTTGGTGGGAATTTTACCTAACCTATAGGCTAATTCACACAAATAACTTAGCTGTGCAAAAGTATTGTCAATATGTTTTAACTAATTCATTGCCACTGTTAAGTTATAGTTTTTTATTTTCCCATTCGAATTTGGTATTGTTTTTGTTCTGTTCCAGTTAATAGTTAAGTTATATCGGTCTCCATAATGTTTTTATTTTTCTGAAATGTAACGCCATTCGTAAGTCAGCTTCGTAATTTGCTGATTTTACGTTCTATGTAGTATTCCATTGTAATCTAACATAATTGGTGCATTTATTCGTATATTGAAATGGAATAACAAGTCATAGAATTAAATCATGTAAAATTCTAAATTTCAGGTTTTAGATGTTAAAAACTATTTTCAGAAATGTTTTATTCAGTAACCAGGTAGAAACAAAACTGCGTCTATGAAAAATATCAAAATTAAAGGAAAATAATAAAATATCAGTTAAATTACGGTAATAAAAAAAAGTAGGATAGAATAAAGTTGTTTTGTTCCGTTCCATTATAATTTTTTTTTTTACTTAAAAATAAAAAAATAAATTATATAAGAATTTAAAAATATTTTACTTTGTTTTTTCATCTGACTGTTGTAGCTGGAGGCAAAGAATTACTACAGTTTCAAAAAATGATGACCCATCCGGATAATTATATATTTTCTGATTCAAGAAAATATGACATTTTCATATCATATTTTTTTGACTTTATTTTCATATTCTTTTATCGGGAAAAAAGTCATTAACAGAAATGTGTTTGTTGATCTATATTTCCCTTGATATCGCAGGAAGAGGTTGGGTAAACACATAAAATTTGACTTCTGTATGCGGTTCACTGATGTTTGATAAATCTTCTTGTGGTAGTCGAAAGATGTGGTAGTTGAAAGAGTGTTGTCACATTTCGATAAAAATGTCCAAAGGGTAAAATTTTTTAATGCCTTTTCGTTGTAATTAATGTATGGAAAAGGTTTTTCCAGAAAAACTTGACCTTACGAATATCAATGAATGACTGTTAATTATTAGAGTAAAAAATGTTTATGAATGCTAAAGTCTTTTTTTGAAAATTATGAAGAGTAACAAATTTAAATTATCCAAGACCTGTATTTATTTAAAAACTAAAAACTGCTTAAAAGATGGCTCCTATTTATAAAACATTATGTCATTACAAACAAAGGCTTTCCTTGGTTTAGAATATACTGAATTATTTCTTTTTGTATGGTAATAATAAACGTGAAACAAAATTAAAAAAATAACGTCTAGATTTGTTTGGTTATTTCTAACGATCGAGTGAGTACTCCCTCTGTTCAACACTTGGGCTAAATTGTGTTATGCATTTGCTTAATTTACGATGAGAAGTGGAAAAATACGTCAGCCATCAATCCGAAAAAAAACTAAACAAGATACAGCTAGCTTACCAGTTTTCTAACTAAAACCGTTCTTTTGTGAGATTTTCTTGAATTATAGTTCAGTAGTTTCCCCCCAAAATCTCTTTTTTTGTAAGAACAGATTTTATTTACTATTATTTGCATATATGTAGAGCGATATATCTAAGTAAGTGTAATTTGGTTCGGTATGTAATCTTATTAGAATAGACCAGACTGGAATATTTATAACAGAGGTGTAATTGTACACGTTGTTTTACATCACGTTGCGGATATTTACCTCATATTCTTTCTTGTATACTGTGATTCATTTTGAGTATTTCATGCTCTCTCTGATGTATTTACTCATCTAATAAATTTAGAAATATGTGCGTCTATCTCAGTTTTCAGTTCCTTATTAATGTAATACACGTTCCAGTTTCTATTTGATTACTAGATACGTAGAATTTCAGATAAAAAACAAACCGTTAATTAAACTTTATTCGGCCGGGGTTTTTTATGTTTTATTTTGATAGGCGGTTGCGATTATGCATATCGATAAAATGTCGAATTAAAGCAGTGTGGCGTAGTGAGTTATTGAAGAAAAAAAAGCGTTGGCACACATTCTTTGTTACCGTGGAAATTGTCAACATGAGATTGTTGTTCATTTATAGAAATTATCCTTGACGTTTGGTGATTGGTACAAATAAGGTTAAAAATAATTTTTTTTTCTGCTGTTACATATCCAAATCGTTTTTCCCTTTCTTATTTTTACGTAAGTTCAACCTTAGTTTTTACCAAATAATCCTATCTTAATTTTTTGTAAAGAATATTCTTCTGTTAACCCCCTTTTATTCCAGTAAACTTAAGCGGGACTTTTTTAAACAAACATTTACATCGTCTTAGTAGAAGATTTGAAGGTTTCGTAGCGTAAAATGGATTTTTATAATGTAATCATATAGTATTATTTTTTAAAGGTTAAAAATATTTTCGCGTGAAAATTCAAGAAAATTAGTTGGAAAACTTAGAATAAAAAAGTAATATTCTAGAAAATCAACTCGTCATGGCAATAGTACTTACAATCTCGGTAGTAATACCTTTATGTCATTTCTCTTCATTCAGTTTATTTTTATAAGCAGTTTCTGAATGAAACCTGCTGGAAGTTAGGTTAGATAAGATTTATTCGATCCCATAAAAATTTATTGGATCATATTTATATTAAAAAATAAATAAATAATAAAATAAAAATAATCTAAAAAAAACTAGTGAGTATTGAATGGCACTTTTAGTTCACACAGTTGTTTCTCGAGGTTTAAAAATGATGGATTTCAAGTTAAAAATAAAGAATTTAATGTTTTATTAAAGTTCAAAATAGAATGAATAGATTAAAAAATAATAAATCAATACTTAAATAAAATACTCAATTTTGTGTAAGTCAGATGTTGAAACCAAATGGGAACGGACAGGTTGGCGTAAAACACCAATCAATCCCGTAAAACTGCGTTACCATTCAGTTTAAATAGTTTCCCGTTGTCTTCTTTACTGAGCCAAAGGGGCCCTTTAAAATGAAGGTAATATTTCATTCCCCTAGCGACTCCGTCACTTGTTCAAAACAACAACTGGCTATTACACACAACATTAATCTCAGAGAAAACAACACTAATTAGTGTTGTTTATACGTCATTATATTTATAAAAACCATAAAAGATGCTGAGTAGAAAATGAAAAACAGCAAAATTAATGCTTCCCTTTTTGTGGATTATAACTTATTATATAATGTACGTTCAAAAATCATCCGATCGTAGGCTGTGAAATAAAAAATCTTCTTCGATGTAGTCCCCTTGTGATTCCATACATTTACCTCAGGCACCATTTTATAGATGGAGACATTTTGTTTAATCCTCTTTGGAATGAATATCAGCTATGCTGTTGCGGTTGTCATT
This sequence comes from Lycorma delicatula, assembly GCF_047948215.1. Taxonomy (NCBI): domain Eukaryota; kingdom Metazoa; phylum Arthropoda; class Insecta; order Hemiptera; family Fulgoridae; genus Lycorma; species Lycorma delicatula. Next base: position 63,801,448 of record NC_134462.1, read on the forward strand.
GTGTCCTACCAGCTATTCAATCTGGACTCTTTCAGCGACATTTTCGATTCGGGAAATATAAAAAATCACAAGGAACCATGCCCGATGAGTAAGGATCCTGGTGAAACTGATGAATTTCGTGCGTAACCATGAAATCCTGGATTAGACGTAACTAATGAGGTGGATGTGTTATCGTTATGAAACTGCCACTAGTGTACTTCCCACGAGTCTATTCTCTTGCGCTATACTGCACCACGAAGACGTCGCAGAACGTTCAGCTACTATTATCTGATAACAGTTTGGCGTCGGTGAGTATTCATAATAAATAAATCCCTGATAGTTGAGAAAACATCACCTTTACTTTGTTCTTCACTTGTCGTGCTTTCTTTCTTCGGCCTCGGCGATAATAGTGACTTATCCTCTAGGATAAGGATTATCTGTGACGATTAAATTTCGGATATCTTGATCGAAAGGACATTAAGAACACCGGTGGCGCAGCCCAGCATGTCCTATGCAACATCAAAACGAGTCCCTTTTTGTTAAAATATTCAAGTTAACAACTTTGACGAAGATTTCGGGGCCGCTATGTACTTCCCCTAAATCGTCTATTAAAGTCGTGTGTATGGAACCATCTATAAACCGGATTTCGTTTGCCATTTCTCGAAGCCAACTAATTTCCTTTATCAGTAGCACACGTTGTTAATGGCATTTGAATTTCGGCTTGTACCCTGGTCACTCTCAACTGAAGTTCAGCTGTTTTGAAAACTCTTATATTACTCTTTAATTTGTGTAAAATTCAAAACTTCATTCCTGATCGTACGATTTATTTTGCTTTGGATAACTCCAAGCTTTTGGTAGAATACGATACAATAACTTTGTTCCGTCGTTATGCAAAAATCAAAAATGCGACAAGCACTTGTTACGCGAATATTCACAATTTTAGTTGTTGATAAACCGATGCGGTCTAGGATGTTATAAAAAAGCAACCCACGCGCAAGATGTACTAGTATTCCATTCTACTGAGCGCTATTATTGAGAAAAATAATATTATTAGTTGCATTTTGAACAGATCTCGTAGTATCTTCAGTCGATGGAGTATGTACGTTTAGTACAACTGAAGTTACAAATAGTAAAATTTTTAGAAAGAACAATCACTTATTCTAATTTATGGAAATTTTTTTTGTTAAGTTTTTAGGCGTTTCACTTTACTACAACGTAAGTGTGGTTGAACGACTTATTATTTTTCAATTGGATAATATCAAATACTACAAAATCCTGGGGATAAACAAGGACAATAATTGTTTAAGAAGCCTGAAACTTTTGATAGATGGATCTTTGACATATTCAGAAAATAAATGCTTTTCTAGCATTTACTAATTCTGGTCTACGTAAAACTTTTGATTGATAATCTGCTGCTCATACGCTGGTAAAGTTACCATGAAATCTGGTTAAGTGACTTAAGTACTCCTTTTGATGGGGTTGTTTACGTGCTGCAGTCCTTTATCGCCATCTGTCAGTCTCCTTGATCTCTTTTTTACCATTTAGGAGTCTATAGTTACAAATACCGGTAGTTCTGAAACGGAAACCAGTAGAATCTGTGCATCTTTAGGTTTTCTTTTTAGGAAGCCGCTGTCAATGAAACCATCCAAAAATATGTCCTATTCGGTGTTTTCAGAATTAATCAGAAAATTAAACGTTTAAACTGCCTATATGAGTAAACCACATCTATACTAGTCCTTCTTAGACTTCATCTTCTTCTTCTTTTTTCTTTCTTTCTTTTCCTGTTTAGCCTCTGGGAATTACCGTTCAGGTATTACTTCAGAGGATGAATGAGGATGATATGTATTATTGTAAATGAAGTGTAGTCTTGTACAGTCTCAGTTCGACCAATCCTGATATGTGTTGTTAATTGAAACCCAACCACCAAAGAACGCCACCGGTATCCACGATCTAGTATTCAAATCCGTATAAAAGTAAATGCCTTTACTAGGGATTAAACGCTGGAATTTTTCGATTTCCAAATTAGTTGATTTGGGAAGACGCGTTCACCACTATACCAACCCGATGGGTTAATCTTTCTTAGACTACAAACATTAATTCATACTTTCTTTTTTTTTTGCAGTTGGTAAATACTTATGCGTGTAGTAGGATATTTATAATTAAAAATTACACAGTTTGTGATTTAAAAATTATTTTAAAAATATATTGTCATCACTTGAATAGTTTATTGACGGATGTGAATGTTAGTTTTTTGTTTTTAATAAATAAATAAGTTAACCTTTTAAAATAATCAAGTTTTATTTAAAAGGAAACAAAAAAAAAGACGATATAAAGAAATTATTCAATTAACATAAGCAAACTACATAATTATATTTCCTATACTATTATTTTAATTTATTTGAACTATATTATTTAGTTAAATGACAAACATAATAATTAGAATAATATGTCATTTATTTTTATTTACCTGGTTTTTATTTCTAGAATGATAATATTTGTCATTGTTATATTCTAATATCATCATCATTGCTTAAAGCAACTAAAAGCTGCTCCGAAACTATCGTATTCTGAAATGCAGTATAACTGCAAAAATAGTAATATCGGAAAAATTTTCGGTAACCTGGAAAATATAACGCTTTCGAATTTCTGACTGCATGGTACGTTTTATTTATTCTGATCTCTAAAAAATGGAGAACGATAAATAAGGTTTGATACGTCAAGAAATTACCTAAAAAATGTAATGGTATATTTTTTTATAGATTTTTTAGTACCAGTTTACAGGAAGAAATTGTAAAAAACAATTATATATATATCGTTCTAAATTAGCCTTCCTATTGCTATTTTGAAAATAAATTATTAGATAATTTTGGTTAGCTGCATAACAAGACATTTCTAAGTTTTACGTAGTGATCAATTTAAAAGAGGACTGTGTAAAGTACGCATACAAAATTGCTAAATATATACATACACACACACTCGGAAAAGGAGGTGGTATCACCTCTTTTTTAGTGTAACCAAAATTATGACACGCTACTTAAAAATAATAGATAGTGTTCGTGCTTAAAAATATTATAACAAATTTCTAAATGGAAATTATGTAACAATAATAGGTACTGTTTATCTCCTAGAATATTACGTAAGAGGTAAACAAATTGACATACTTTCTTCGGTTTAGCCTTAAACTGATTGGGTATATGCCAGATTAATTATCAAATCATGACAAGATCGAAATGTGATCGAAAATAGGTATTTTAAAATAAACAACTGTTAAATAGTAACGCATTTTTTAACACTTTAAATATTATATTACCACTTCTTAATTAGTGCAAAAAAAAATCAATAAATTAAGACAGACATCTGATTAAAATTCTAATATACGGAGGCTCTTCAAAGAGCAATGATAAAAACGCTCTATAGAAAATATTTATTCAGTCAAATCTATATGCTCTCTTTCAAAGTAACCCCCCCCCTCACTTCTAATACACTTTTCCCACCGTTCCTGCCACTTTTTAAACACGAACGTCAGACCATCTTTCTTGAGCTCCTTGCAGTGCGCCTGCACAGTTTTGATGACCTCGTGGTTGGTCTTGAATTTCCGTCCCTTGAGTGGAAACTCTACTTCGGGGAACAGCCAGAAGTCGTAAGTGACCAAATCTGGACTGTACGGTGGGTGGGGTACAGTTGCGATGCCGCGAGCGCTCAAGAAATCAACTACAGCGTTAGCGACATAGGGTCGGGCATTGTTATGATGCAGTAAAATTTCATTAATGTTTTTCTACGGACGTTTTTTTTCTTAAAATGACACAACATCGTGATCAAAACAGATTTGCAATAATCTGCCGTGACCGCCCGCCTTGAGGCCGTGCCGCGTGGCCTGCCTTGAGGGACAGCATGTTGGTACCAAAAACCCTCGAAATCGAAGAAGATTATCATCATAACCTTACCGGTGCTGCGACTCATCTTTGCTTTTTTTAGAAGTAACTACTGCGCCCTTTTTCATTGAGAACTTTGTTGTTTTATTTCCGGATTGTAGTAGTGATACATCCAAGATTCATCTACTGTTATGATTCGATTCATTTCTTCGTTTGCTTCCGCACCAAACCGCGGTCTTGACACACGGAGACACGATGTTGCATTTGCTCCGGTGTAAGTAGGCGCTGTAACCATCTACAAGACACGCGTCGCACGGCCAAATCATCGTGCAAAATCAAAAATGTGCTTCCAACTGACACGCGGTGAGCTCCCTAACGGTAATTTGTCGTTCTTCGCGAACGAAACCGGCAGCTGTATTCATTACAACCTCGGTGCGAGACGTTGAAGGGCGCCCCTCGCGCGGCTCATCGGCGATGCTTTCTCTATCCTCCTCGAACGCTTTATACAACTTGTAGGTCACCTTTTTTTTCTCTCTGCTCTACTTGGGATGAATTTGAATTAAAGCGTACCATGGTCCAAGCAGAGTATCTCTTGACTCTAACGAGCCTCCCTACCCGCCGGCTGTATGTCCGGTGCGGCAGGTCGGTTTGCCGGTTCTGATCTTTTGAGATTTCTTCATCTTACCATGTCTCTAACGAACCAGAGTGGGGTAGTTCGGGCCCGACTAATTTGTTCCCGGACCCCTCCCTGGCGGCTGGGAGGTTTTTTTCTAAATCCCTATCCCTTTATCTGTCTCCTCTATTTCTCTCCTGACTTTCCATCGTATTTTCTGCCTGGATTAAAACTATCCATAGAGAGTTTCTTCATTATCTTCCATCGATTTCTATTCATAAACTTATCAGGGTAAGATGATTGCTGTGGGTTTCGTCTTTGTTTGCCACCGGCCAACTAGAGAGGGGTAATCCTGACCCCGGATTATGTTGATCCCGGGTCCGTCTCCGGCCGCCGGTTGTCTATTAACTTCATATTACTTTCTGGAGCCAACCGTTACTATCTGATTCTTTCGTATCTAATATTAATAATCATCATTATTTTTCTTCATTCCTGTGTACCACTTACCTTATAGCTTATTACGATATCTGGGATAATCGTGATTTGCTCTCTTACGTCACTTTTTTTTTCTCAACTCACCTGGGCCGGACTGACTTGGTGGTATTGCGCCGTCCAGGGGAGTGTCTTTTAACTCTAATAGGCCTCCCCACCTATATAGATGGGCATATCAATAGACTCAAAAGAACTGACTGGTGGGCCGACCTGCCATGCCGGACATACAGCCGGTAGGTGGGAAGGCCCATTTGAGTACAACAGGCACTCCCCTGGGTGGCGCAATACCAACCAGTCGGACCGGCCCAGGGGAGGAGGTGTCCCCACCTGCCGGCTATATACCGGCATGGCAGGTCGGCCTACCGGTGTAGCTCCTTTGAGAGAGTAACCATTGATTTTTGTTCAGGTTTAGACACCACACCATACCTCGTGTGTCATGGTGTGGTGCCGGGTCTTTTCCTAAATCACTTATTTTCCTTAACCCTATCTCATACCCTTGGAGTCCCCAGCAGCTCATCGGGACCGACACACCTCGATCTCTTACGTCACCTGGTTCGTAACATCTTTACCATACACCGTAGTTAATAATTCATACGCGTCTGTTCGGTTATTCCCGAATTTGACTAAAAATTTGACGTTGCAACGTTGCTCTAACTTTTTATTCATGCTGGAACATGGTAGGCGAATATCTAACACACGTTTCGCGAATCTTCATCTACGTCCACTCACTGCACCGATCGACTTGAAACTAAAAGAATGGGCTACACCATTGATTCCCAAAGTGGTCCAGGGGGACCCCCAGGGGTCCACGGGAGACTCGACGGGGGTCTACGTTGGCGTGACAAAAAAATGGGGTTCACAATTCGTAAGCGGGGGTCCACGAAAATTCAACTGGTTTCGATAGTGAAGAACTAAAATGTTGGCTTGACTTTGCGTATCAATCTAGGCAGATAATGTTTTGAGAAGCTCAGCGACTGTTACTTGTAAAAACTTGCATATTCCATATTCAGTACAACGAACGTGTCAAGACTTGCAATGCGCCGCCGCTCCCGTCCGCAACGCTTGTTCAGACGTGCAAAGGGACGAAATACGACTTGTGGTGTGTGTGTGCTAGCAATCTTGCATGAACTTGTTTGATTCTTCACTAATATAAATACGATTGCCAAGGATAAACGTTACTCATTTGTTTCCAAATATTACCTATTTGAATAAATGCAACACAAAAAAATATACTATTTTTCTTTTGCTTTTTACCACTCTGAATGGGAAGTTTTCTATATAAAATAAGTGAGAATTGATTGCTTTCTTGTGCTGTGAGTAGATGTCAAAAATGTAAAGTTGGATGGAAGCATTTTTTTTGATCGGCCGACTTTACATTTTTGACATCCACTCACAGCACTGTCAATCAAAAATTAACCAATCAATTCTCACTTTTTTTTCGGAAGCTGGTAGTTCGTGGAACTGAGCCGTCACGCAAATTTTCATAGTTAGATCTAATCTTCACATTTTCCGTCGACTGGAAATATGGTAGAAATGTGGCTGCAGGGGGTCCACCGGAACCAGGAAACATTTGAAAGTGGTCTACGAGAAAAATAAGTTTGGGAACCTCTGGGCTACACGGTGGTAATGCAGTATTTACACCCTTCGCAACACATTTTCCATCAGGGTCACTATTACTATTACTTTTTGAACAGCTCTCGTATACCGGCCATTTCAAGTCTGGAAACAGTTACCTTTCTCGTGTATATATTAATGGTAATAAAATAGGTGTTTGAAATCTTTTTTTCCCGCCATCTTGAACCTAAATTAAATTATTTTAAATGCCAAGGAGTTGCCTCACATTTTTAGTATATTTTAACGAAAGATCCGTAATTGAAGGGTATTTTGAATATTTCTTTTCCTCAAATAGTTAATGTTGAAAAATGATCAAAAACTTTTTTTTCGTGTAATATTATTTTTTTTCGACTGGATTAATCCCATACATAAAATACTCGACCCATGTTAGCGTAAAAGAATGTAATTATTTTTCAAAATCCAACATCCGACCGATAGGAAATATTCAGAATCGTTTTTCACCATCGAATCTATCTAAATTTTATTTGTAACTAATTTTTCACGGTTATTAATTGTCGTTGAAGAAATTATAACTAATTTATTGTATAGAACATAAGTATTAATTTTTTTTTCAAATTTTAATAGATTGTTATATTTTATTTAACGAAAAGAGATATTGAGAATAGGCTTTCACGGTGAACTTCTTAAAAATGAACACTAGAAAAAACAATGGCGGTTAAAAAAAATACATTGCACCGAGTTTAAGATGCTTACGTATTATGTTTCTTCAAACTAATTAACCATTACTGAATTTTTGAGTTATCTACTTAGTAGAATATAATTATTAATAAAAATAAAATTCTATATTTATTTATTATTGAATGTTTTTCTCTTTATGTTATGCCTTTTGCAGAGATTTCTGCTTCGGTAGAACATATAAAAATATGACCAAAAACTTATTTTGAGAAGTTTGTTTACCACCTCGGTGTCTGATATAAAATGAACCACTCTTACTGTTTGCAGATATCGTGTAATATTGTGCAGCAGAGAAAAGAAGAAAAAAACATTAACCGGTTAGTTGAGAATTATAACTTTTACTATAATTGTGTATGTACTTCCTATAAAACTATGTGAAAACTACAAAAAAAATGTTTCCATAAAGTTTCATAAATTTTTTTTACTTTTACCCTAAACAAAAAGTATTTCTTTTTAACCATTTTTTGCTTCATTTGACTCTACTCCTATGTAAAACAGGAAAAATCTTTAAAAATGGTATACTAACTACATAATAAATATTTTTTTCTCAGTGTCTTCCTCCATTTTTGGCGTTTATGACGACGAATTTCCAGTCGTCGACCATTTTTCATTTGATGGTTGTTTCAATCAGAAATGGTCATTTTTAAAAATAAAAAGTTGGTATTTTTTTTTTTTAATAAACTGAAAAAAATATTATTCATGTCATATTTTTAGAAATTATTTTGCCCTTTACATTCATTTGTAAAACGTAATTAAATAAAAATTTAATCAAAAAAAGTACACTGTTTTTAGGTTTTGTAGAAAAATCTCAACCAAAGTTTTCAAAAGAAAATGAAATTTAATGTGTTAACAGGATTGCACAGTAAAATAAGATCGTGATTTTTTATTATTATTAAGGAATTGTTAAGCTTCAAACTAATCGGCTAAGATATAGCGTGACAATTATGTTATTGTCATTTGTTTTATTTTTCTAATAATTTTTCCTTTTTCAAGGAAAATCCACCCGTTTTTTTAAGTATTTTAGATTGTTTTTTATAAGAGTATCTGACTTCTAAGAATATAAGAGATTAAAATTTTCAATAAAAAATATGATGAGAAAAATCATTTAAAAATAATACTTACACAAGGCATGTAGCTATGCGTCATGATACATACTTAAAAACAGATTATCTAAAAATAAAGACATGCATTAGGAGATTATGCGTTGAAAAGAACGGAGAGATGAGTTTTCGTAAGAGCGATCAATTTTCATAATTAAATTAGACACGGTCAGTCTAAACTACTTTAAAATTAGTTATTCAGTAGAATAAGATATTCTTTTTATTAATAAAGAAAAAAAAGAAAACTAAATGAAAGGATTATGTGAAGAATAATGCAGAGCTAAACTATCATAGATTATTTTACAAGGACATTTATTTCGATACTCGAAAATAAAAACAACACCTTGAGAAAGTTGTCCATCAAAAATTACTTATCAATCATTTTTATATCGATATAATATCTAGAATTCTTTAATATCAGGTTACAGTAGTGCAGGAATCAAATAAAATAAAAATATTACAATAGTTTACTTTTGTACAAAATCAGACTGTTTAAAAAAGAAAATATGAGTCACATGTGCCTGATTATATCCAATCCTACGGTAAGGAAAATAAAAAATAAGTAAATAAAAACATAGGAATTATTGTATAACGTATGAAAAATAGCATCCCATATCCGAAACGTAAAAACTGTCCGTGATTGTAAATTTATTGTAGCAAAAGATAATTTATATACCAAAAGATCTTCCCGCTTAATAAATTTAAAATTAAAAAAAAATAAAACAATGTAAAAACAACAAAAATTAGAAAAATAATAGTTTTTCGGTCTGTCGAGTTGAAATTCAAACTACAAAGAAATATTTTATTTTTTAATTTTAAATGCAGTTTTTATGCCAATTTTTACTTCCTTGTACGAAGTAAAGGAAGTATTGTGATTACGAAAAATTTCGGTTTTCAGATTTCAACGGAAATATCCGTTTTGACCTCCCTGAATTCATTTTGAGTGGTTTCGGCATGACATCTGTACGTACGTACATCTGTACGTATGTATCTAGCATAACTCAAAAACTATTAGCCGTAGAATGTTGAAATTTTGGATTTAGGTCTATTGTAACAACAGATTGTGCACCTCCCCTTTTGATTGCAATCAATTGGACCAAAAGTATCCAAAAAAAAGTCCAAAATCTAAACAAAGTTGGACTTTGGAATTTTTGTTAACTGTAGTTATAAACCCTAATCGAGAGCTTTTCAACGATATATCTTAAGTGGTATTTATTTTCATCGGTTCCAGAGTTATAACCAAATAAAATTTTACTTAATGAAATATTTGGATCTTACACAGGAAAGGCACATCGGTTTGAATTAGACTTAATCTCTTTTTTTAACTTTTTTTTAATTTAAATATATTGATTTATTAATAATTATTAACCTCTGATTGTAAAAATAATTATGATAAATAATCATTCAATAATAACAGTAAAAAAAAGCTATGAAAAAATATCAGAAATTATTAGTTAAATAAAATTTTATATATTTTTCATTAAAAAAAAATGTGTATATGTAATTTAATAGGCGTACAAGGAAGTAATGTGTTGTCCACATCAGTTTATTTTATACAATTATCACTTCATAGTTCTATTATGCTGCAGAAGTGTAAAATATATCTACAAAAAGTGCTGCGTGTGACAAAAGCCGTTCACGAGAAACACAAAAGGTTAAAAAATTGCATCTCGCATATTTCAAATGCTTAAATAAAGTTAAAAAGTATTTAATAAAATAAGTTATTCATTATAATCGGTAGTAAATTAATCAAAATTACCGAATTAGATGTTTGTATATATTATATTATATGTATATACACACATATATGATATATATGTGTTAAACAATTTGAAAAAAATAATACTGTATACAAAATTTTCAGTCGCACACTCTTTAATTATTTTTTATTAAAGAACATTGTTTTTTTTTTTTGGCAGTCGTGTATTTTAATTTTTTAATATTTATCTTATTTGATTAAAACAAAAATAATCTTAATTTTACGAATGAATTTTTTTCTAACAAAAAGCTTGTAAGGAATCTTATTACAATCCTATACAATATTAAAAGTTGTTTTTCTGTAATATCCTTGCTTTAATGTTTAATTTTATGTAATTGGTTTTGTTGGAAATTATTTGCATAATAAAACATTGATATCGTTGAAAAATACACAGTTGAATCACTTCCAGATGTTATTTCAGTATAATGAGTCGTTAATTGAAAATTCGGTCTACCTTCGTGAGGGGAGGGCTAAGAGATTAAAAGTTGTTTTGAAAATATATCGGTTGCATTAATTTGTTGTTAGGACTGGACCCCGTTGACCGCATTCTTCAAACTTTGGAGGCAGGTATTACCTTCAGGGGGAAAGAATGTATTAAGTTTTAGAGAAAAATGGAAAAACAAGGGAGTCATTTAGCCGAAATAAAATTTCAAATCTTTATTGAAGCACTTAAGAAAAAAGAATTTTCTTACAAAGTTCAAAGTCTATTGCATCAAATATAGTAATTATGAAAAGTTTTTATTTAACATTCACCCCCTCCCCAAAAATGATTTTAAATATTTTCCTTTCTTTTATACTTTCATCAGAAAATGAGATAATGGGAGTTTTTTCCATCAATAGGCTTTCAAACTAATATAACAGTGTTTTGCCCATCTCACTATTCCAATGAATTGCCGTAATAAAAATATTTTAATACTTTTTTAATTTAATAAATTTATAGTTGCATAACGTTTAAGAAAATAAAACATAATTTTACCGACGTATTTAAGTTATGCGTTCAGTGAATTGAATATCAATTTAAATCCATTTTGATAATATTTAAATATTAAAATTTTTGAAACCAAAATGCTCAACAGATTGAAGTAATAACCAAAGTTATTAATATTACTTTTTACATCCTTGTACTTTCCATTTTGACTAGTTTCTGCATGACGTCTGTACGTACGTATGTATCTCGCGTAACTCAAAAACGATTAGTCGTAGAATGTTGAAATATTGGATTTAGGACTGTTGTAACATCTAGTTGTGCAACTCCCCTTTTGATTGCAATCGATTGGACCAAAAGTATCCAAAAAAGCCCAAAATCCAAAGAAAATTTTATTTTGGATCTTTTCTTAACTGCAGTAATCAGCCCTCAATGGGAGCTTTTCAATGGTGTATCGTAAGTATTTTCATTGGTTCCAGAGTTATAGGCAAATAAAATTTTAATTAATGAAATATTTGGATCTTGTAAGGACAAGGAACATCGGTTCAAATCCGATTTCATTTCCTTTTTTTAAGTTTATTTTTTTAATTAAATATATTGATTTATTAATAATTAACCTCTGATTGTAAAAAAAAGTTTTATAATAATTACTTCAATAATAACAATACAAAGAAAATATGAAAAAATCAGAAGTTATTAATGAAATAAAATTTTATGTACTTTTAAAAATGCGTATATGTAATTTAATTGGTCATGTGGTGTTCACATTAGATTTTTAGCATTACAATTTCGAAAAATATGTTTTCGACTTTTTAAAATTTGGTGGCTCATGCATCAGGTTTTTATTTTAATGATTAAAATATTCAGTAAAATTGATTTTAAATATGCTAAAATCGAAATGAAAAAAACATCCACTTTTTAAAATTTTCCCCAAACAATGGAGGGCTATTAAACTATTTTAGTGACTTTATTGTTTAACAAAATATGTTTTGTACATATTTGAAATTGTGAAAATGTTTTTTTTTTTTGGAACTCCTGTTATCAAGTGGGAAGCATTCGGGTAAAATTAATTTTTAAGAAAATAATTTCCTAATTGGTGATAATAAATTCAAAAAAAAAACGTTAAAATTGTTTAAAAAATACAAAGATACAGCCTTAATTCTAAATAAACTAAGTTTTAATTTTCTACGAAGTGGTTGATAATTTTTGATTTATTTTTTGTATCGATATGGTATTCTTACCGGCTTTTTACATTCAATATTTCTTCAAAATAATCTTTGATTTCTGGTAAAAGTAAAGTGTAATCTTAACATTTTTCATATTTTATTTGGGTTGTTATTTCAAATATGTCCTTTCGCATTTCGAATATTTCCTTCTATTCCTGCATTTTTTCTTCTGTGTACAAATTATTAAAAATCGGTGTGACAAACTAAATCTTCGTCTTACACTTTTTTGAATCGGAATTCTCCTTTCTTCAATTTTTACTTCTTTGTAGGGAGTAAAGGAATTATAGTAATCGCGAAAAATTTCGGTTTTCAGATTTCAACGGAAATCTCCATTTTGACCATACCTGAATGCATTTTGACTAGTGACGTCTGTACGCACGATTGTATCTCGCATAACTCAAAAACTATTAGCCGTAGGATGATGAAATTATGGATTTAAGACTTTTGTAACATCTAGTTGTGCACGTCCCCTTTTGATTGCAATCGTCTGTACCAAAAGTGTCCAAAAAACCCGAAATCCAAAAAAAATTCGGATTTTGGATTTCATTTGAGAGCTTTTCAACGATTAATGAAATATTTTAATCTTATAAGGGGAAGGCACATCGGTTCGAATCAGACATAATTTTCACGTGGTTCACGTGAACATATATATAATGTATGTTCACGTATATATTATCCCATTAGATGTTAAGGGTTATTTTTTCTAAGATTTATAGGTTTATAATTAATTCTGATTCTGTATTGATTGTTGTATTATGTGATTGGTCTTAAAGATTTACTGAACAATAATAATTTTATCGAGATTGTTATGTCTGTTAATTAGTTTAGTAATTAAATACCGCAAGGATTTTACAATCGGATATTCATTTATTATTAGTATGTGTAATGACAGACAGTTCAAAAGTTATGAAATAATTGAACTGGTAGATTACACAGTAAAATATGTTATTTAATAAATTGAATGAACGTTTTCTAAAGCATAGTTTGCTTCTCATCCTTTTAGCATCGTATAAAGGGAAACTTTTTAAAAACGATGATAATAATAAAGATTTTTGCGCAGAAGCTTTTGTAAAATGCTGTACGGTAAATTATTTTAAATGTGGTCGGTTTTCCTCGTAGTATACTGTATTAAACAACGTAATGATATTGTTTCTAGTTGCAGTAAACGTTTCGGAAATACTTCCGACCATTTTCACTCTCTCTTTCTCTGTCACTCTCTCTCTCTTTCTATCTTTTATACTGACAATGAGCAAAAGAGTGGTGTTAGTTCCCTCATTAAAGATTGTTAGAATTAATTAATTTTTTTATTAGTCATAAAAGGATTACACATACGCATTCAGTGTGTTTTTTTTTTATATATTAAAAAATTTGTATAATACTCGTGATAATTTAATTAAATACATCATTAATTTATTATCTTTTTTTGTTGTCTGTTGACCTACTTATTTAAATGAGAATTTAACATTTACGGTTCATTTCTTAAGTTTTCGTAATATTTTTTTTATGATAAAAATTAATTAGGAGGGTGCATAAAGAGGAATAAACATTTTATTTTATTAAATATAAAATGTTTCATCTCTCTTTTATATTATTTTACTTGTTATTTTCCTGTTGAATCGTCGTATTGTGGTTTATACATCGTAATATCAATTTCAACAGTACTTTGCAGAGATGATCCGATCGCAATCTGACGTGTAAGTGTAAATGTACCGGTAAATGTGTACTTTTGAACAAATTCAGGCCGACCACTCCTGAGACGTGTGTTTAATTGAAACCCAACCACCAAAGAACACCGGTATCCACAGTCTAGCATTCAAATTCATTTAAAAGCAACTGCTGCCTTTACAAGGACTCGAACCTTAGAACTTTCGACTTCGAAATCGGCTGATTTTACGATGACAAGTTATTCACCTTATTTGATTTCATTAAAGATTTGTTTTCAAACTAATAGAAAACTGAAGAATTCCTTTTTTTAGAGATTTTAACCTTTCGTTTACGCTTGTATGAAACATTACAAAAACATTTAAGATGCCTTTCTTATTATTAACTGAAATTTTTTTCTATTTCATAGACCGATTTAGGGGTTTTTCGATCAATATTTTTCCAGTTTCCGGCAATGTATACCTACAGTGTAAAGTAACATTCACAAGAAAAAGACGGTTAAAGGGCTTTTTGCGTTAGGAGCTGCAGCATGTGTGTTTAAGTATTGATCGTTTAAATACTTAATAAAAATACAAAAAAAAATACAAATACTTAATAATACTTAATACAAATACGTTAATTTGTTTTTCTATTCAGAATGTCACGTCTTAATTATTATCACTCTGAATTTCCGCACAGATTTTTTTTTTTAAGCAGCTTATCTAAAAGAGCATTCGTTTCCTTAATATATTTTAATAACAATTCGTAATGGAATTTGAAATTCGTTGATCGTTTTCGATGAAAAAAAATTAGTTATTAAGGGTAGCTTTTTAAATCATACTTTTAAATTATTTTCTCGTTTGTTAACAAAAAAAGGCAAAGGAGTAAAATTAATGATTTTATTTTTTACCCTTATAATGAAACAAACTGATACCGTATGTTAACAATACATGATAGATACATATCGAATAGTCAAACGGTCAGAATAACCTGTTCATAATTTCAAGAAAAAATATTTTCTTCATTGCTTTTCTGCGAATTTTATTCATACTAATTTTTATCTCGTGAAGTTGTTTGACGTAATTCAGTTCTGGTTAATTAACTGCCGTTTTCCGTCGAGAGTAGTTGAATCAACTAACGATTAGTACACGATTAAACGATTAGTATTTCATTCGCATTTAAGATAAGTTAAGCTGTTTCGGCCATTGTGATCTGATACCAAGCCGTAAAAAAAAAAAATCATTACGAAGCAGATACTTACAATATATAAATATAATCGGGTGTTATCTGTTCAATAAAGGATATTGTGATACTGAAATTCTTAATAATATAAAATTTATTTACTCTTTAGTATTGTATTACTTATAAAGTAAGTAGATTATATGTCACAAACGATAAATCAGATTATATTGTGAAATTTACACGACTGATAAAGATTAATAGAATATTACGAAGTAATTACCCCAGTGAGATTTCAGTTACAAAATCAATAATAATTGTTTACAACGATTATTTATTTCGACATTTATAAAAGGAAACTAGCTTATACTTTTAACAACTATTAAACCTTGTCTTCTGTTCACAATGAACTCAAAAAAAAAAAAAATTTTCTCGCACGTAACCTCAGAACGTGGAATTCACACATTCTCTCTTAACACGCTCTAACTGTTATCGCACTCACAACTCCGGTAGTATTTACACCTCCAAGCGTAGAGGGTGTCCTGGTGTAACAGCAGTCTTGTTTATTCAAGCGTAATGTTTTCGAAACAACTTCTATTTGTCCAGATTTTTCTTTTATTTCGAATTTTCTACGCTATTCTTAAAAATTCTTCCCGTTATTCCTTTTTGTTCTTGTTTTTAGATTTTTTGTTTTTACATTTATTTATTCGTTTATATTCATCATTTATTCTCTTCCCGGTATTCTTGTGTAATAGCTTCTCATCTCGTTATGATATAAATACAAAATTATTGCAAAGCCTAAGAAATTAAAGTAAAAAAAGAAACTATATTACATAATAAGATATTAAAAAAAAAAAAACATAAAACCACCAAACCAAATATTCCCGTTTCTCAAAAATTTCAATTTGGCCTTATTTTTTTCCTTGAAGCAGAAATTAGGTCACGTTAGTCGTAACTCGAAAACAAAGCGTTTTCGGACATATATTTATGGGAACGTTTTTATTTATTGTAATATCCAAAATCAGTTCCCAATATATTGCGGTGAAAACACACACACGAGATGAACCATCCAGTTTTTTCCGGCTACCAAGCCGTAAATTTTTCAAATTTATTTAATCTAAGTCTTGTTCCCTTGAAATTTTTGATTTAAATTCACCTGTAGCGTGAAAATCTAATAAAATTTTCTTTTATGGTAATGTGAGAGAAGGAACTATTGTTTGATTTCAGAAAACGTTTCTGTGAAAGTTTAACGCAATTTTATGTTACGTTTATTGTTATTTTTTCTTTATAATGTGCCCTTTGATAATAATCTTTTTCTTTATCTATGTATATAAGTTCCCCTCTGGTGAACAGAATGAAATTGTCGCGTATTGGGTTGAATATCATCTGTATTTTGGTGAGTATGTAATGTACAACAATACATTCGGTAGGGTGAAGTCGATGGGAAACCATTTCATAATTCATTTGTTGAGAGAGTTTGGTACCTGCTATTCTTTAGAATAGGTATGCCATTTTTAAGGTCGACTCGTGTCAGATCAACGGTTCAGTTGATCTCACCTAACCTACGTTTATTATTTAAAGCCTATCATTCATTTGATTTTAATTTTACTTATTTATTCAAAGTAATGTTTTTTTTTTTTGCTGAGTTGGTGGCCTAGAATTAGTGTATTTGAGATCTGAAAAAAATATGCCAAAATAGAGAAATTCAAAGAAGGAAATAACTAATTTTCTCATTTTCTGGAGATAAACGGCTTTGTGCAAAACGATCTTATTTTTCATATGTACCGGTTTGTCAGTTATGATCACACGTACACTCCTGTAATTCATTTCGACTATTCGTTAATATTTTGGAAACAGCTTATAAAACAGGACTGAATTATTTTTCATTACAGGAACATATTGCTTACCATTAGTTATTTAATTTTAAAAAGTGAGACATTGTGTAATTGAAGAATTAATAAAGCCTTCTTATGAGGGAACACCAATAATATTATGTATTAATTATTTATCGAGTTACTTTTTATAAATATTATTTATAATTTGTATAATTGGATTTATTACAGAAAAGTTCCAAGCTGCCACATGATATACTGCTTCCACTGTAGCTGCTATGGCCGATGCCCCACGCAGGAAACAATCCTTTTTGGGGCGTATTGGGATCAGGGTAAATATTTTTTTTAAATCAGAATTATGTTTATAATTTTAACTATTTTATTTTTTTTTTATTTTTTATTTTTTATTAGGTTGGTTCTTTATGTGTAATTTTTATATTATAGTTTGTTTAAATTTTTATGTAAGTGTTCCGTATATGAGTATAAAAAATTCTTAGATTTTTAATTTCTTAATTTTTAATTTTTTTTTTATTGCTATAATTATTTTTTAATCTTGTTAGTTTTCATTATTAACAGGTTGACTGCTATGAGACTCAATTCCGGGTTTTAAATTATATATGCAGCTGGGGTGTGAGACATCTTAGTGTAATATTGGTTTCCAACTGTTAAGGGTCTTTAATGCATTTTATTTTTATAGACAAACTGTGCATTTTTTCATTCAAAAGTTACTTAGCTATTTCCTTCTTATCAAAGATTAAAAATTGTACAACATTGTTGTAATATAACACCTAATTTTTACAAAATAAATTTATTATTAGAATTATTTTGTTATTCAGATCAGTAAACAAGTTAAGATCTGGTGACCAAAAACGTGTTCTATACGTGTGTGTACTTGTACTGTTTTTTTCTAAGTCACTATTAGATGTAAATAATTGTATATAAAAAAAAACTTTGTAAAATGTGAACGTAAATTTTTTTAAATTTTTAAAAAATTGCTACATTTATTAAAAATAGTTTATTTTTCCCACATCAAATTTTCTTTTAAATTATGTTATTACAAGTAATGGATATAATAAAAATTTAAAAAAGTGTAAGTAAAGTTTTAGGTAGATTTTATTAGAAACCTGCCTATGTAATGGTACCATGATTCGACTTCCGGAAAATTTCGTCATATCTTCGCGTTTCACATCCCCGAGACCCGAGAACCACCGTCAGTTCAAAAGTTTATATACACGTGTGTGTGTGTGTGTGTGTGTGTGTGTGTGTATATATATATATATATATATATACATATATTTATTTTTTTATATATTTCACTTTCTTGTGGACACGATAACTGCCGTAATTTTGCGCCGATCACTTTCAAATTGTTCCTTGAAAATAAATCGTCCCAAAATCTCGGTCGAGTTCGTTAATGGTCAAAATCATACTATGGGGATGGAAATGGGGACTTTTTCGAAAAAAAGTATCGCTATAATTTTCTTATTAAGTAAAATATCGAATTCGTTTAAAGTTCCTACTATTCTTTGGATAAGGGCCTAAAACTTATCTAAATAAGTTTTTATGATATCACCAACCATTGGCCCAGGAGGTTGAAAAAATGGGATTTCGAAGACGAAAAAGAATCATACCTCCCCCTAATAGGCACAGTATCGAATCGGTTTAAGGTGGTCGTTAGTATTTTAAACATTACTTAAAATGTTTAACTTGAAAACTTTTGATATGACCAACCGTTACGGCAAGGGATGACCAAAATGTTGCTGGAATTGTAAGAAGATGGGGGCTTGTCGTTTGTTTTTCACATGTAATCATTATCGTATTGAGTAAATTTGAGGTTTTTCTTAACTTTAAGGTGGCGATCTTTTTATCCCCTACTTAGCACCGGTGAAATCTACCTCCGTCTTCCGGCGTGCTGAAAGGGATTTTGTCATGTGCATTGTGAACTACATAAACCCGCATTATTGGATTTCATTATTTTAGAAGACAAATGATTTTTGTTTCTTATTTCATCCTTGTAAACAAAACAGTATACTTATGTCTCGTTCGCTGAATTTATCTTTTTCATTAATTTGTCTCGTTGTACTGTTGAGTCCCAAATTTATGTCTCACTTTTTTTTTATTATATGTACACAGAATTTAAGTTGGAATGAAATTTTGTATGAAAAATGTATAGATTGAAAAGAAAAAAATGGAGGGGAAAATTTGTTGCATTTTAGTCAAGTATTGTATTTTAGGGTGTATTAGTCTACCTCTTAAGATATTTATTTTATTGGTGTTTATGTTATTGTTGAGCGAATTATTATTCTTGTTGAATGAAGCGGTTGTTAGTGTCTACTCTGCTTTTTTCCTTTCTTTTTTTGGGAGCCTGGAAACGTATTTTATATATATATATAGGTGTTTCAAGGTGAATGAGGAGCTAAAATTAAAGTAATATTTTTTTTTCTTCAGACGACAAGTGAGATTGATGATTTTTCGAAGACGTTAATTAAAAAAAAAGTCCACTAATTTGCTGTGTACCAGAGGTTTATATATAAATAACATTTTATTAAAATATTAGGAAAGCATTTATTTAATATATTATAAATAAGAAGAAAATATATGTTAGTAAATAATTCTGAAAGAAAATTTATAAAATAAATTCATAATTTATGGTTGTTTTTTAGGTCTTCTTTTTTTCTTGCCTAGTTTTAGAATTGATAATTGCATAATAATTATTTTTTTGTTTTTGTTTATTTATAATTATAGGATAGTAATTGATTACTATAATAATTTATTATGATATAATAATGACTGTAATTTCCCTTTATGTTGCTATGATAATTTTCATTTATTTTAATTATACTGTTCGAGTACTCTATTTCATTTGTAATCACTGTATTTTTATCTGCATTCGATTTTACTACACGTATACGATTAGTTAACGTCTTAATCTGCGTTGTATAT
Source organism: Lycorma delicatula (assembly GCF_047948215.1). NCBI lineage: Eukaryota > Metazoa > Arthropoda > Insecta > Hemiptera > Fulgoridae > Lycorma > Lycorma delicatula. The sequence goes on from NC_134462.1 coordinate 63,821,319, forward strand.
CACACTCTACCATAATTATTTCAATAAATATAATTTTTCTTTTGCCATTTGATTCGATTTATATTCAACATTGATATGTTTATTCAGTTAAAAAGAGATTCTGGCATAACTAAAATTCTTCTATCATCCGTATATGTATTTTTTTCCAATTATTTCATGTAGTTTTCTAAAACTAAATAACATTTTTGACTGAAGTTTTTATAACTTATTTCATGTAGCTTAAATAGTAAAATCCATTACGATCTAGATTGCAGCTTTTCCAACAATTTAGGAAAAAATCTGTTAGTATTTATTTAATTTTTTTTACACTGTAGCTAATTTTAATTAAACTTTATTAAGTTCAGTTAGCTGAAACAAATTGGAAAAAGGTTTATGGCTTTATCGCACAGTGAGAAATTTGTTCCTGAATGTGTAAATAATATTTTTAGTAAAACTACGAAAGTTGGCATTTTTCTTTGTTGTAGAGTAAACCTGTTCCATGACCTTCACCTTCTTGTTTTCAATTTTTTTGTCATTATTTTTTCTGTGACGTCTTTATCATAAAAAATATTATGCTTGTATGATTCAGCAGTTACCATGAAGGAATTATTTACACACCGAGAATCTGCAATGTAATTTTTGTTAATAGACGATTTATTGCTATTTAAAATAGTTTCGTATTTTCTAATTTAATTTTTTAAACGTTTCCTACATTTCTCCTAACTGCTAAGAATTTCATGTTGAATGAACCCTTTCCGTTAGCTTTTATTTTACCATGTGTTATGCATTTACCCCCATTAGAGTGGGCAATAAAGAATGATAAGATCCAACCGGGGGCTGACCTGCTATGCCGGACTTACTGCCGGTAGGTAGGGAGGCCCCTTAGAGTAAAGGACACTCTCCTGGGCTGAGCTTTACTTGATTGTATGTCCGGCTCGGGGGAGTAAGAGAAAAAAAATGTATTATGCATTTAATCCAAGTATTTAAACCTCTTAGCCATTCACCCTTCCTCTTTTAGATAAGACTAACAATTTAAAGTTTTAATATTACAGTATTTTGGTCCACTCATTTCCTGTAATATACGGACAGATGCTGAGATAAAATTCTGTTTAACAAGATGCTCTGTTATAGCATTGTAATCAAATTCAATTTTATTATGGACTGTACAAGGAAAAGACAAATCAAAATCCAATTCGACAGTAGGCCTGTCATTCTCTAAACTTTACAATATTGAAAAGATAGATTGTTTATAGTGTACATTTGTAACTGTTAAGAAATTTTGTTCGGATTATTAAACACCTGGATTACTACATATCGGGATTATTTGTGACTATTATGCAAATACAAGTTGACCAAACCCCGGTTTTCCACTTAGTATATTATGCGTTCCTAAGGTAGGTTTTGTGCTATACAGTCGTAAAGTAGTAAAATATTTTTGGCAATATTTTGTTAAATTCGATTTGGTTGTATGTCTATTGTGTACGTGTGTGTAGGATTTGTGAATACAATTCTGATTTTCTCTGATAATGAGGTTGTTAGTTCGGATTCTAGTTGTTATTCAGCTCAAAAATTTATAGTATCCTCTTTTTAGGTAGATTTCATAAGAAAGCTACGTATTGAAATTGGTATCATGACTTCCGGAAAATTTCGTCATATCTTCGCGTTTCACATCCCCAGACCCCAAAACCACCGTCAGTTCAAAAGTTTATATATATATATATATATATATTTCACTTTCTTGTGGACACGATAACTGCCGTAATTGTTTGCCAATCACTTTAAAATTGTTCCTTAAAAATAACTCGTTCCAGAATCTTGGTCTAGTTCGTTAACGACCAAAATCGGACCAGGGGGTGGAAATGGGGGGCTTTTTGGAGAAAAAAAATATCGCTACAACTTTATTATTAAGTAAAATATCGATTTCGTTTAAAGTTTCACTATTCTTAGGATAAGGGCCTAAAACTTATTTAAGTAAAGTTTTGATATCATCAACTATTAGCCCAGAGGATGAAAAAATGGGGTTTTGAAGACATAAAATATCATACCTCCAGTATCATAGTATATCATAATATCATAGTATATCATAGGCACAGTATCGAATCGGTTTAAAATGATAGTTAGTCGTCTAAACATTACCTAAAACTTTTGTCTGTAACAAATTTTGATATGACCAACCCTTAATGGCAACGGATGACCAAAATATTGCTGGAATTGTAAGATATGCTAGATAGATTGATGTCGTATGCTAAACATGTGAAACTTTTTTCACGTGTAACAATTGTGGTATTGATTAAATTTGAAGTTTTTCTTAACTTTAAGGTTAAAATCTTTTTTATCCCCTACTTAGCACCGATGAAATCTACCTCCGCCTTCGAGCATGCCGAAGGGGATTTTTTTTGTTAAGGTTTTTAGTTAGCGTTAATAGATGTTTATTCCTAAGTTTAACAGATTATCTTACAGAGATAACAAATTGTGATAACAGATTCAGTTTGTGGTTTTTATTGGAATATTACTGGTAGAATATAGAGTTAATGTGGACTGTGTTTTTGATGAAATGAAGCAACGCTATGTTCTTCTTGAATCGTTGTATTTAATTTCTTGTCACCCTTGACGTTTTAATTGAATTACAATAGTTACATTAAATTTAAGAATGTATGACGCTTTAGTCATAATTGAACTTCTACATTATCAAGAAACTATGAGTCCCCTTGTACTGAAATGAAAACACGATCGCACTGCGCGGGATTCTGACGTAGAATAGTCGTACGACTTCACTCGTTGGTGAGCGTTAGCACCCACTAGATCGCAGCGCCGGATGGCTCGACGTGGAACGGAACAATTACTATATTTGATTTTTGCTAACTGTTCGATTTAGTGGACTGAATAAAAATTTGAAGACATATTTTATTTATAACGATTATTAATTATTTTTCTTGTTCGATATCTTTATTTTCTTTAAACGTGTGAAACACCTATGCATTGATAATGAAATTGATTCTAGACGAAAGGGTAGCGTGTATTAATAGTAAAGGAAGAAAACGATTTAACTGTTACAAAATTAATTGGTTTAGTGTTGAATATAAAAGAATTAGAGTTTAGAAGTGCGGGATCAGATGATACAACTAAAGAAAATAAAGTCAGTTTAACATTTTAATAGTTCTATATCTTGCTTACTTAAATAAATTTCTACAGAACGTAGTATTCTACTCATAAGAGATGAAAACGTTTTAATAATAATTTTAACCGTTTTCTAGAAACAAAATTAAGTTTATCAGGGCAAAAGTTTTGAGAATATTTGAGAAGTGTTCGTAAGAAAACTGCTAGAGCGTTCAAACACCGATCGATAAAAAGTTATAAGTATCGAATAAAATTAACCAATTATTAAGTGTTAGAATTTATATTCCAGCCATTTAACTGGTTAGCTCTCAAAAATAAGAAAGTTGCTTCTCAAGGTTATTTCCAACCGATTAATGTAGAACTCGATATCTGAGTGAAATTTGTAACTTTCGAATGAAAAGATAATTTTTTACGGCTCAAAAAGCCCAGTATTCCTGACTCAGAATTTTCGTAGGTTTCCAAAAGCCCATTTCTACAAAAATGGTAGGGGTAGGAAAAATGGTTTAATGGAAGGTACAGTATTGTATGAGTATATAATTCAGTAAATATTACTTTCCTATAAGTTTGTTATATAAGTGTAAATAATACAAAAGCTCTCTGTAACACCTAATTATAAGATAAATTATTTAAACAAAAATTCATATTTTATTAATTGCTGTAAATGGGTTTGCAGTAACAATTTTTCCGCTTCATTTCATCAATTTACCCACAGATTATTGTAAAGTCACGTTTCCATTTTAAACGTTTCTAAAATGGTGGTAAAATTTGGTTTTTAATTTTTATTTAATTTAGGATGAAGTGCTCGTTTATATTTATGGAAATCGTAATCTTTGTTTTCAGAATGATATATGCATATGTATTGTTAGTTTTTTTTAATTTTCTTCGCTTTGTATTGAAATCATTAACGACTGCTGAATTATTTATTGCAAATATTAGTTGTGTCTAATTATCCGTTAAATTGAGGTGTTTTAATTATGTAAAAGAAATTTATGTAACTGTTTAAGGATTAAAGCCAATGGTCTATTGTTAGTGTATTGAAACGGCTGACAGTAAATCATTTTTCGTTTTCTTTAACTTTTAGAATGCAATAGGAAGAGAAATATATTTTCCAAATTATAAAAAAAGGATTATTAATATTGTATTTAGGTAGTACTCGTTCTAGTAAATAAATAATCTTTTGAGAGAAGTTATCAAGTATTTTCATCGTATCTATCTTATAATTTCTTGAGTTGTGGTTAAAGAGGGAGGAGTGCTTGCTTAAAATGATTAAAAGGGTTGTTAAATGCAGCATGTTACCTCTTCTTAGAAGCGGTCGGCCCGCCGATTGAATCTTTTATTGTGCCAGTCTTAAACCCTTAGCGAGGAGACTCCGGATCCATCTAAGCTGCAACCTTTATCCTCACGCCGAAGGCCGGGGCTCGTTCTTGTCTGTGCCTTATGCCTCAAAAGAGGGGTCCCCAAGAGGATCCCCCACCGGAACTCTGCTCGTAACTCCCCCGTAATGGATGACGGGTTCTGAAGATCTTCATTACAACAGGGAATTGTCAAAGCGGTACACGTCATGTGACTTAGAATATCGTGTTGGCCTACAATATCCAAAGATATTCAAGGTAAGTAATTACGTATCTATAAAAGTGGAAGATGCCCGTTGAAGGGTACAGCTACCGTAATCATTCCTGTCGTATCTGTCCTACTGGCCGTTCCGGTAATTGCCTATTTTCCTTGAAAAATCTGTTTGCTTACAATATTAAGCACTGCAGTGAGTTGTAGATTGATCCCTTGCCTGTAACGAGATATAGGTTCTTTGTCGCAAGGAAGAACAACAGGAATCGGTTCCGTAAAACGGGCATCAGTGTTTTAGTATGTAAAAAAGAGAGAATAAAAAACTGTAAAACCATTAATTCCTGACATTTTTATTTAAGCGCATCGTTCCTTTACAGTGAAATGTTCCTGATGAATCTAGAGTCGAGGAATTCTGCAACATCAGATCTGTGTATGTACGTATAAATAATGTCGCTTTTAAAAACTTTACGAGATCACGATTAGTTTTTAATTTTTCATCAATATTGCGTATTCGACCCCCATGAAGTTTGATTTTCCACGGCCAGCTTTTGGTTGACAAATGTCCACGTCCATCCACCGTGTTATATAATATAATCCCTGAGAAACGGGTAGAACGAGGCGATTTATAAATCTACTACCAAGAGCAGCGATTAACCTTTCCTGACGTACTTTTACCGTTATTTATTCTACAGTCGCGGCAATAAGCAACTATTCACTTATTTAACATAAACTTATTGTTATCTTAATAATTTATTTTCCTCATAATTACTTTGGTTTTGTTGTATACAATTAAGCAATATAACTGCTACGTTGGCTAGTCGATTTCATATCAGGATTATTAAGACAAAAATATACAGAGTGTTTCTAAAATGATCGGCTGGCTATACTTTTTCGGATTCTACTTGTAAAACTAAACAAAAAATATTCTACTATTTATATAATTATTTTTATATAAAAATGTATATCTCAAGTTCGGATAGACGAATCACATTAATATTTGGTAAGCATCTTGGTAATAAAGTTTTAAAATTAGCTAAAAATCAGGACTTAAATACCTTCGCAAATTACAAAATGGCGGCCAAATTTATTTTTTAATCCGTTATATCTCTATAAATATTAGTTTTATCGAAATTTATGTTATATGCTAATATACTAAGCCTTTTACGAGGGTTATTTTTTTCAAGGTCCGATCGGTCGCGAAATAAAAACCGGCGCAAAAATTGGATGAACCATTGTGCATATGTGTTGCGCAGCGTCTCTAGTATGGCTTTCAATCATGTTGCGTCACTTCGTTTAGTTCTGAACACCCCGCTAGCACGTAAACATGTCTACAACAATAGCATCTTCCGCCAAGTGTGAAGTGCATGCGGTAATTCGATTTCTTCAGACTGAGGGGTGTAATGCAGCTGAAATTCATCGACGAATAGGTAATGTGTACGGTGAAACTTTAATGAGTTACAGCAAAGTGCGACTATGGTGCAGGAACTTTAAAGCAGGGCGTACAGATATTCATGATGCAGGCGGTCAGGGAAGGAAGCGAGTGTCAACCGATGATCTCGTTGAGCGAGTGGATGAGGCAATTCGAGAAAATCGTCGGTTCACAATTTCTGTATTGAGTATTGAGTGATTAGTTTCCTGAAATTTCAAGGTCAGCTCTCTACACCACTGTCAGCGAGAGACTTCAGTACCGCAAGCTGTGTGCGAGATGCGTTCCCAAGATGCTGTCCGACCATCACAAAACAATGAGAATGGACGTCTCCCTAAGGTTTCTCCAGCGCTACCACAATGAAGGAGACAATTTTTTGAATAAAATTGTCACAGGGGACGAGACATGGGTCCATTTCGAAACTGAAGAAACAAAAGAACAATCCAAACAGTGGATGCATTCTCATTTTCCCAGTAAACCTCAGGTTCAAGCGAACTTCTCCAACAGAAAGTGTACGGCTACTGTGTTCTGGGACCGGAATGGAGTTCTCTTGGCGGAATTCATGAAACGTGGCACGAACATCACTGCAGCCTCATACTGCGTGACTTTTCAACGTCTACGAAGGGCAATTCAGAATAATCGGAGAGGAATGTTGTCATCAGGCATTGTCTTTCTCCATAACAATGCTCGGCTGCATACTGCAGCTGTAACAAAGAAGCTTTTGCAGCGTTTTCGTTGGGAAGTCTTTGATCACCCACCATACGGATTGGCTCTATCTGATTTTCACCTCTTTGCTCACATGAAACGCTGGCTAGGAGGACAACATTTTGGCACAGACATCGAGCTGCAGACCAGCGTAGAAAGATGGCTGAAAACACAGGCGGATCCATTCTGTGACGAGGGTATTGGAAAGTTGGTATCACGCTACGACAAATGTCTAAATCGGAGTGGCGACTATGTAGAGAAATAGCGTAAATATGTAAGTACTTGTTACAAATAAAATATTTTTTATTTTCAATGTGGTTTTAATTTCGTGACCGATCGGACCTTGAAAAAAATAACCCTCGTATTTTGAACAAAATTATATTTTATTTTTTTAAATCGGTTAACAAATAGTCGAGTTTGGGAGAAAATTGATGTTATAATTTTGTATCATAATTATTAAGTGTATTATTGTGAGAAAATTATTTTTTAATTTGTTAGTAATTTACAATAAATAAAAAAAAAGACTATTTAATCGAATTGAACGTAAAGTGGAGGACATGAAAACAAACACATAATTACATCAATTTTCTGTCAAAACACGGCTATTTTTTAATCGATTTTCAAAAAACAAAGCCATTTTGCTCAAAATAAAAGGCTTAATATTTTAGTAAATAACATTAATTTTGATGGAACTAATATTTATGGAGATATAACGGATTGAAAAATAAACATGGACGCAATTTTGTAATTTGCGAAGGTATTTAAGTCCTAATTTTTTGCTAATTTTAAAACTTTATTACCAAGACGCTTACCAAATATTAATAGGATTCGTCTATCCGAACTTGAGATATAAATTTTTATATAAAAATAACAAAACGGCGGACAGGGGGAGAACGAAGGAGAAATTGCCATTTTTTTCTAAGGATATGTTTTGTTTAGTTTTACAAATAGAACCCGAAAAAGTACAGCGAGCCCACCATTTTCGAAACAGTGTGTATATAATCAGATATTTTCCTTGATGTCAGCTGCCCGTTCTATTAGCTGCTGATGGTTTCTCTTCGTAATTTCCCTATCAAAGAAGTGAGAAAGGTTTCAGATCAATTGGGTAACTTCCTATCAAATTGCACGACTCTTCATCGTCTGTGAATATTCGTGTATATTTATGTAAATTATCTTAGCCTTACGGTGATTTATCTATCCAATAATGTCATAAATTTGTATAACCTAATATTAGGTAAATGTAGAAAAATCTACCTAGTGTAGAAACAGAGTCCTTCTTCATCTTAACCGCGTACATTACCGATCGATAATTTTTCCATTAGCCAGATAGCCAAATAATAAAGACATATTTCAAGATTAATATTTTTTCTGACTTGTTTTGAATAAAAGCATTAGTCGGGAAAGTTCAAGGCCAGAAAAGATTGTGATCGTGTATTCATTAATTTATTTTAATTAATAACTTTACATTTACATTTAAAACTACGTATTTGTTGAAAACGTTTCGGTCATTAGAAACATTTAAAGCGTACCTAAATTATTATCGGTATGACCTATAGTTAGTTTTTAATTACCTAGTAATTTTTGTTTGTTTCAATCAATGAGTTAAATTAACAGTAATTTCGTATTATTGAAAAAGAAAAGTAACTTTTTAACCTACATCAGTTTTTTTTTTTGTTAATACTTTTTTAATTTTGTACATTTGCTCTAATTAGCATTTATTAATCTTATAAAAGCTATTTTTCATTTAAATAGATTTTGAAATAGGTTTTTGCATTATTTTAATGCATATTTTATCTATTTTTCCCCCTATTTTTTTAAGGCTGCTATTAAATAATTAGTAGTAGTGATTATCTTTTTGAATAAATATAGCTATATTTTTAAATTTAATTTAATTATTCCATCACTAATGTTCTTCTGGTTATTAATTCTTATCTTTTATCCGGTTCAAATGATGCAATTTGATAATCCGATTCAAATTATCCCTTGCCCGAAATTAAAAAAAAAATAGTTAATTCAAAAATTTTCTATATTTAAAAAAAATTAATGCTCTGGAATTTATGCCAGTCATTTCATTTCGGTATACCCCCTTCATCCTACATCCCTAACAATTTGTTTTACATATTCCAGATCTCCCATAACGAATGTTATTAATTCATAAAATTATCGTTAAATGGATGTTTTAAAACGGTGTTATATTTATTAATTATTCCTTTATTATTATTTATTATTATTATTTTTTTAAATGTACCATCCTCAGTGCATGAATGACAAAATAGTTTTTTCACAAGTTTGATTTAGTTGAATCCTTGTTCAAAAAAAATCTTAGGAAAGCCGTTTCAGTTATATTTTGTTTTTTCCCAGTTAAAAACCTTCTCATATCTGGCAAATGAGTTTATCAATCTTCTTCTTAAGTGAGATTATTCAGAACCTTCGTAAACTCTATTTACATGTATCAAACCCGACCGGTTTGATGATTAGCTTTTATTAAGAAATTGTAAAACATTAGACGTTTCTTTAAAAAAATCTGAAGAATCATGATAGAAACTCATTTTATTTAAATATTTTTATATTCAGATCTTAAGTTACAATAGAAGATATAGATGACCTTAAGATAAATCTTTATAATAAAATATACTTAGCAAATATACGTTGCAGGAGATTCCACAGCAGCCTTATGAATCGTGGAGTTGCTACGATAAGTCAGCTGTCTCGTTTGATAATTCCCAGAGTACTTCAATAAACATTTTTTTCCATTCCTTCGATATTTTTATTACCGAAATCAACGAAATACATCAATTCAACAAATACATCATGATTATATTTCGGTCGACGTATTTTTTCTTCAATTGAATTAAAATCGTCCATTTGAATGTCCTTCACATTTGAATGTTACATCAACACCTAAGAGGTTGTAAACTATTAAATATAATTCTAGATTTAAATTTAAATTAAAAAAAAAAAATGTTTACTGAAATGCAAACAGTGTAATCTATTTCGTTAAGTTTTGAATTTTAGGGTTTTTTTTTTTGTCTTCAGTCATTTGACTGGTTTGATACAGCTCTCCAAGATTCCCTATCTAGTGCTAGTCGTTTCATTTCAGTATACCCTCTACATCCTACATCCCCAACAATTTGTTTTACATACTCCAAACGTGGCCTGCCTACACAATTTTTCCCTTCTACCTGTCCTTCCAATATTAAAGCGACTATTCCAGGATGCCTTAGTATGTGGCCTATAAGTCTGTCTCTTCTTTTAACTATATTTTTCCAAATGCTTCTTTCTTCATCTATTTGCCGCAATACCTCTTCATTTGTCATTTTATCCACCCATCTGATTTTTAACATTCTCCTATAGCACCACATTTCAAAAGCTTCTAATCTTTTCTTCTCAGATACTCCGATTGTCCATGTTTCACTTCCATATAAAGCGACACTCCAAACATACACTTTCAAAAATCTTTTCCTGACATTTAAATTAATTTTTGATGTAAACAAATTATATTTCTTACTGAAGGCTCGTTTCGCTTGTGCTATTCGGCATTTTATATCGCTCCTGCTTCGTCCATCTTTAGTAATTTTACTTCCCAAATAACAAAATTCTTCTACCTCCATAATCTTTTCTCCTCCTATTTTCACATTCAGTGGTCCATCTTTGTTATTTTAGGGGTATCGACTTTGAAGTCTGGTCCTTATTTGATAATTAATAAAACGAAAAGTTTTCTTTTTAAGTTATAAATTAAATAATTATAACGCGCCTTATTCTCATTTTTCGATTAAAAAAAATTGTTCATTTTAATTTTAATTAAATCAATTAAAAAATGAGTGATTTTATTGCCGTAGGATTTTGATTTTTAATGTGAAAACACGAATGAGTTTACGATCCGTTCCACGTGAATGTTAGGTGTATGAAAAAAAAATCTGATGTGAACAATACATGACTTCCTTCTACGCCTATTAAATTGAACACATTTAAAAAAAATGAAATGTACATAAAATTTCATTTCATTAAAAACTGATATTTTTTGTTGTTGTTGAGTTATTATTCATCGTAAAAGGTTGTTTAAAATGAGAAGTTAATAATTACTAATAAATCAATGTATTTAAATTAAGGAAAAAAATTAAAAAGAAGAGGAGATGAAGTCTGATTCGAACCGATGTACTTTCCCCTAAGATCCAAATATTTATTTGGATCTTACTATAACTTTGGAACCGGTGAAAATAAGTACCTCTTATGATATATCGTTGAAAAGCTTTCAATGAGGGCTTATTACGACAGTTAAGAAAAAGTTCAAAATCCAAATTTTTGGGGATTTTGGGCTTTTTTTGGACAGTTTTGATTCATTCGATAGCAATCAAAAGGGGAGGTGCACAACTAGAGTTACAGCAGTTCTAAATCCAAAATTTCAACATTATACGGCTAATCGTTTTTGAATTATGCAAGAGATACACGCGTACGTATGTCCAGACGTCACGCTGAAACAAGTCAAAATGGACTTAGGGATGGTCAAAATATAAGAGACTTTCTAGCAACTTGAGATCTTTTTATTTCCTCGTACGAAGCAAAGGAAGTATTGTAATTGCGAAAATGTCGGTTTTTAGATTTCAACGGAAATATTCATTTTGACCATCCCTCAGTCCATGTTGACTAGTTTCGGTGTGACGTCTGAACGTACGTACGTGTGTATCTCGCATAACTCAAAAATGATTAGCCGTAGAATGTTGACATTTTTGATTTAGAACTGCTATAAAATCTAGTTGTGCACTTCCCCTTTTCATTGCAATCGACTTGAACAAAAATATTCAAAAACTTTTTCAAAGACTTTTTCTTAACTGCAGTAATGAGCCCTTATTGAGAGCTTTTCAACGATATAACAAGTGGTACTTATTTTCATTAATTCCAGATTTATAGCCAAATGAAATTTTAATTAATGAAATATTTCAATCTTATCAGGAGAATGCACGTTTTTGGTTCGAATCCAACTTCATATCCTTTTTGTTTTTTAACTTCTTTTTTTAATTTAAATTTATTAATAATATATTAAAATATTTATACATTTTTTTTTAAATTTTTACAGTAAATCCAATAATAACAAAAAAAATCAGAAGTTAGTGAAATAAAATTTTATGTACTTTTCATTTAACAAAAAAAAAAAAAAAAAAAAAATGTGTAATGTAATTTAATAGGCGTACAAGAAAGTCGTCATTTGCTGTCCACATGAGATTTTTTCTTATCTATGATTTTTGCATTACGTGCTTATTTACTCAAATGAAGTAAAAAGTTACAGCGTTTTGTATCTCCTGTATATATATTTTGTTATTTGTATAGAAAAAGTACTGAACGTATTTCTTTTAATTGAACGGATATTCGGATAATAAAATTGGATTTGGGCACGGTCCACCTTTGAGTAAAGGATCCATACCACTTACTGATTTTTAAATTTTCACTTATGATTTTTCATTAAAATTAGTTAAGTTAAAAAGTGAAGACTGTTCAGTTTTTTTTTTTTTTTAAACCAGTCTTTTATATTATACGCTGATTAGTTTTATTTTACTTTTAACCCCTTCAAAACAAAACAAAACGATTTCTTTGTAATTAGAAATAATTTATTTGAACCAAATATATGGGATATTTATTTGCAAGTAAGTATATTTATGTAGTGATGAGCACCAGACCTGTGTACCGAATAGTAAAGTCGATCTCCTGCTTTGACGTAACCCATTTGACTAGTATAGCAAGTTGTTGGCAGCGAGGACTGACAGTGACAGTGAACAGTTACTGAGTAGGCGTTGGTTGTTCGTTTCGCCCTCGTTCTCTTTTGTATTTTAATTTATTATAACGTATCAAAAAAACTTTCACTTAGCAAAAAAAATTGCGATGTATGAGTGTTTGTATTTATATAACTGTTACGTAGAATCGGCTTATGTTATAGTAATCGCTTTCAAATGTGAAGGTCTTACATTCAGGTTCTGGCTTGACCGGTTGTTAATTTTACTCTATTACGTTAATTATTTTCACATATTATTTTACGTTGTATTTCTATTATTAATTATTCATTCGAATCATCTATACTTATGTTTTGCATCTTTTAAAGTTTTATATATTACAATTATAAATTATGGCTCTTCCATTAGTTTTAGTTTGAAAGTAACTCCATTATTTCAGACCGTTCGTATATGTCCTTATAGAGCAGATGGATTATCCAAGGATATTCTTCTTTGCCTTTTCCACTATTCCCTTTACGCTGTTTATACACTTCTTTGATCACCGGCTCAACAACACGAGTGTAGGTGTCGGGGTAGAAGTTATATACTTTACATTTTCTAAGGATCTTAACATTAAAAGAATATATTAATGTTTTACATGTAATGTGTTGTTGGGTAACGCTTTGAATAATTAGTTAAGCTGCAGAAGTTAATTATTTATAATATTAAAATCAGTAGTGTCCGATGTTGTAAATACATCTCTATAATTTTAATATTTTGAATTGTTCTAAATTAAATTTTGTATAAACTGATGTAACAGAAATCCTTGCCAGTACTAAACAAATAAGTGAAAAAATTAATTAAAAAAAAAATTTGATGTGGACACCACATGACTTCCTTGTATGCCTATTAAATTACATATACACATATTTTTTAAATGAAAAGTACTTAAAATTTTATTTCATTAATAACTTCTCTTAATTTTTAATTTTTTTCTATTGTTATTATTGAATTATTATTTATTGTAATTTTTTTTTACAATCAGGTTAATAATTATATATAAATCAATATATTTAAATTAAAAAAAAAAGTTAAAAAAATAAGTTAAAGGAAATTAAAGGAAATGAAGTCGGATTTGAACGATCTTCGTTCCCCTTGTAAGATCCAAATATTTCATTAATTAAAATTTTATTTGGCTATAACTCTGGAACCAATGAAAATAAGTACCACTTATGACATATCGTTGAAAGCTGTTAATGAGGGGTTATTACTACAGTTAAGAAAAAGTCCAGAATCCTTTTTTTCGGTTTTTGGGCTTTTTTGAACACTCTTGGTTCAGTCGATTGCAATCAAAAGAAGAGATGCACAACTGGATGTTACAACAGTTCTAAATCCAAAATTTCTACATCCTACGGTTAATCGTTTTTGAGTTATACGAGATATATACGTTCAGACATCACGCTGAAACTAATCAAAATGGATTCAGGGATGGTCAATCAAAATGGATATTTCCGTTGAAATCTGAAAACCAAAATTTTTCGCGATTACAATACTTCCTTTATTTTGTATAAGGAAGTAAAAAGCTTAATTTTGTAATGTTTTTTTATGGAATAGAAATTATACTCGCGATCAGATCGAGCAATCTATTTTAATAGCATTTATTACCCTACATAAGTTTTAATCGATAATCTAAAAAAGAAATATATAAATGTGAAATTTCTATGTTTTAAAAAATTGTTGGTCATATTAGTCCTAAAATAATTAATATAGTATTAAATTTTGGATATTTTATTGTAATTGAATGCTACCTTCATTGTTGCAATTACGATTTCAAACACGCCTATCTCCGTGGTGGAGTGGGGTAGCGCTTTGGCCTTTTTTCTGTGAAGTAGTTATAAAAAAAAAAAACAACCGTGTTATGTGGCAATTGCTAGTCAATACTCTAAATTTTTAAGTAGAAAAATAATATGAATTTTTTTTTAGTTATGGGAATTTTATTGAAGTTAAAATCATTAGAAATTTCTGATTAATGTAATTAATCTCAATAATTAATTACTGCTTACCTGTCAATAAGCTATTGTCGATTATATCTCGCCCATTGTTTTATAATTTCTTAGAAGAGGAGACTAAATCCGGCATGAAATTAGAATTACTTGCATGTCTATATGAAATTAAAAAAAAATTTACTGAAGCGGATTCTCGTATTAGTCACACTTTTATTACGTTCTAGCTGAATTTTTTTTTTCGATGTTTCGTTACTATAAACGGCTGTTTTTTATATCAGTATTGTGAAATAATATAAGTATTTTTAAATCCTAAATCTTTTATACATTAATATTGGTAAACTCTATTTTAAAGAATGTCCTGTTAAATGGCAACTAATATTATATTTATATTTACTTGTATAATTTGAGGTAAAAGCTTTTTAATTATGGGCCGATTTTTTGTAGAAATAATTATTTGTTAAAAATTTTTATTTTACGTTTTTAAATAAAAGCATGAATAAATTTTGAAATAGAGCAGTCTATATAGACTGATTTAGGGAAACGGGATATTTTGAAAATTTGATATTTTTATGAAAACATTGTATTAAATAAATTCATTTATAACATTTAAATAGAAAAAAAATATGCCATTTATGAATACATACATAAAATATGTTTTTTGAAGATCACATCTTGCAGGTGAGTTCAATTTCTGTGTTGACATTCCTGCAGTTTCGTAGTGTGACTACAAAGTTAGATGCATAATTTCAAGTGGAATTTCAACATTTGATGTTCGGATCGTGGCTTTTAGGTCTTCTGTCTGTAATCCTTTCCGTTCTTCTGTACATTTAGGTCACGACATAGTACAGGGTCGATTACTATACACTTTGCTTTTAAGGTGACCCAACAAGAAGAAATCGCATTCTGACAAATCGGGTGACCAGTGAAATCATAGAATGTCATAATTTCTCGTAATTATACGGTTGCCAAATAATTTGGCGTACAGCAGCCAGCCATCGGTATATGTGCTGTGGATGATGTCGATCCATTTTGTTGAAACCTAGCGTTGTCTGTAGTTTGTGGACATGTCTGTAGTTTTGTGCGATAAAATACTTCAGCATAGCGATGTTTCATCGCCAACGAGCTATCCTCGTTTTCAAAAAAGTAAGGGCCTATATTATAGTGTACGATGACACAGCGCACCACACGGTAACCTTCTTGCTGTGTAGGATTCTTATGTTCCCAAAAACTAAAATTTTGTTATTAACTCCGTTAAGGTGGAAATTCAGGTTTCTTCCGATGTTTACAGTTTGTTAACAAAATCATTATCCTCGTTTATCTTACAGTCATTCGTTTACAGAATAGATGGCGCATCGTGCGATCGTTTGGTTTCAGTTCCTGGACGATCTGCAATTTATGTATAAATAAGTCCTGCAATAATATTCTTCGAACACTAAACAACTGTAAAGACAACTGCGGCGACGAATTGACCGGTCTGGCGTACGAACAGTCCGCATACGCCTGGAAATTTCTTTTTAATTGCTGAAGTTTGTTTCCTCATAGTTACGTATTATGTGTTCATTTATGTATTCACATACATGATCGTGATGTCCTAAAAGTGGCGGTGAAATTCTTTACGCGAAGCTTCCACACCGTCATTATGTTTATAAAAAGCGTTGATGCCAAAAGCACATTGCGTTCTACTACAAGTATCCGTGATAAATAAATAGCAAGATGGCGTGAGCTGGCTTTTATAAGTTTTTCAGCGCTGACACTTGCACAAAGCTACCGACACAAACTTCAAAATCTCCCGTTTCCCTGAATCACCCAAATCAATAACACTTGGAAGAAAATGATTTGCCATCACCTTTCCTTAACGGGGAGTAGTACACAGTAGAAGTCGCAAAGACTACGATGCCACATAGTTGTAATAGTATTTTCCTAATTAATAAAATATATTTTTAGAATTCTTATCTTAACATTTCACGCATAAAATAAGTTTGTTTTACTAAAAAAAGTAGCCAAAAGGAGTATTTTTCTGGATTTTCCTTCAGTTTTTTTATTAAATATAAGTAATGAAATGCAATTGCGTAAATTGACAGAAAAAAAAAATTGGAAAATGAAATTAGAATACTGTCAATTCTTTTTCTTTGTGATGAATAAATTATTTAGCTTCAAAAGCACGATGATAAAGATATTTAGCATATTTTATAAATTACATTAATGTTGAAGAACCCGCCTAAAGAGGTCGCGGTTACAGGTTGTAGTTATTTTAAATGACGTACATTAATTGACATTTTTCATTATGTAATTGAGACGTACATGTCGTTCATTGGAACAACATTATTATATCACATTATTCCCAGCTGTTTAGTGATGACAGCCTGAAATTAAATGTTAATTACAATAGTGAAGTATGTTACTGTATTTGGAATTGCATTTACGATATTATGTTATCCTCTTTTTTTTATTATTTCAACATATTTATTTTGTATTATTTTAACTATAGTTTTTCATTTATTTGAGCGAATCGAATGAAAAGTTGATTTTTAAATGATTGTGTAATCAAAATGTATATACTAATGTATACTAAATGTATATACTATTAAATATTTCATTGTTGGAAAATTAAAATAGTGTTAATGCCTACGTGAAAAAACAATTACGTTAATATAAATATCTTTTAGATTCGTTATTTTAATTGAAAATTCAATTACTTTGTGAAAAATAAATTTTCAGCAGAGACAATTCTACTGTTATCTTTTTTTATAGTATTAAATAATGTTGTTTTATTGTATACACACACGCGCGCGCGCGCTCACTTATTCGCACTCACACACTTACACGAGGGTACATCATTTTTAATTTTATGTGAGTATACAAAGTTCTTACAGAACTGTTATGCATTGGAGTGCGATTTAACAAGGTCGCTACGGCTCTTTAAAAACTGTTTTAACTATTAATGTGGTTATTTAGTATAATAGATTAGAATTAGGATGGGGTGGGTACCTATCTGAAGTTTTTTAACCAGCGTTTTATTAATTTTATATCTTATTAAAACCTTTTCTTTTCAACATTACTGTTGTAGTAGTTGTAATATATTTAAAAGAAATTCTGGAAATTACGGAAAACTACGCATAATTGTAAGAAATCCTTCTTATGCTTTTTCCGTAGTTCAACTTCAACGTTCCATAAATTCGTTAGGAGTTCATGGTTACAGTTTATTTAGCCACTACTTTTAAGAACAATTTTGGTACTTTTTTATTACTCTCCCCCCCAAAAAAAAAAAACTTTTCAAGTTTTTCACCTGGAAATAACTCAAAATAGCCGCAGGAAATATTGATAGTAACAATAAACCAGGTTGGAGAAATAAACCGATAACAGTAACATGCTGTTTTATACCGGTCATTTTAAACATTCTCCTTATTAACATAAGAGGTCTGTAAATAAAGTAATGAGACTGGTTCAGAAAAAAAATTTATTTACAATCCAATTTTTTCATGGACATTTTCGAAATAGTTCCCTTGGGAAGCCACACAACGCTTCAAACAATTTTCCCACTCTTCACAGCAGTATTGGAACTCAGAAACGGGAATATCCTTCAGATGCTCGGTTACATCTTTTTTTTATGTTTTCTACTGTTCCAAAATGGTGTTCTTTGAGGTGTTTTTTAAAGTCGGGAACAGAAAAAAGTCGCATGGACTCAGGTCAGGTGAATAAGGTGGTTGAGGAACTACAGGAATGTTTTTATTTGCCAAAAACTCATTAATTGAGAATGCAGTGTGACAAGGTGCATTGTCATGATGCAGCATTCAGTTGTCTTTAGTGGCTGGTCTCATGCGGTCAACTCTTTTCCAGTCTTTCAAGAATTTCTCGGTAAACATATTAATTTACAGTCTGTCCTGTAAGCAAAAGCTCCTTATGGACAATGCTATTACTATCGAAGAAACAAATTAGCACGGTTTTGATTTGCTCATTTTTGCTTTATTGGGACGTGATGAGTTTGAAAGTGTGCTTGAAGTGTGTTACTCAATGCTCTGGCGATTTGTTTCTGGGCCGTACTCAAATATCCAAGATTCATCACCAGTAGTACCATTTTTTTAAGAAAATCAGGGTCATTTTCAATTCGCCCTAGAAGATCGCGGCACACTTTCACCCTGTTGTTTTTCTCTTCAACAGTGAGGTTTTTTGGGACCAATTTTGTAAAAACTCTTTTCATGTCCAATTCGTTCGTCAAAATTTAACGGACTCTGGTATGGTTCAAATTCAATTGTTCTGTATTCATTCTGATAGTTCATCGCCGGTCGTACCGTATGAAGTCTGATTCGCTCAACATTGTCGTCACTTTTTGACGTTAACGGTTTTTAGAGAGTGGATCGTCCGCATCTGATTCCCAACCATCTGAAAATGCTTTAAACTACCTAAAAACTTGGGCTTGTAACAGAGCATCATCTCCAAATGCCCTTTTCAATTTTTAAAAAGGTTCAGTAGCATTCTTACCGAGTTTAACACAAAACTTGATTGCACAACGTTGCTCATAATTATTATCCCTCATTTTGTAACTCACTTCAAAAATTGTTTACGTCTCACGTGGCAACAATAGACTAAAAATATTAATAATATAAATCAGCTGTTCATTTAACCACACGTTTACTAGTAACTTAGTGTTGCCACTTTGGCTGCCAAAAAAAAAAACTAGTCTCATTACTTTATTTACACATGTCGTATTTTATATATTAAAAATGTAAGTATTATTGCTTATAATTATGAATATAAATTATAAATATAATCTAACCAAACTTAACCTACGCTCGCCACCTTCGACTAATTAACGTTAATGTTTTAAATAATTGCAGTCATTACAAAATTTGTTATTTAAATATCAAAGTTAGCGAGCGTAGGTTAAGTTTGATTAGATTATATTTTATAATTGTATAGATGTTTCGAGAAATGCTAAATTTTATAGGCTTACTACTCTGATTAAAATAATGAAACACTTTCAGTAAAGCGGGTCAAATAATTTCCCCCTTGTTGGCTTTAATGATGCATGAATACGGTATTGCAATTAAGCGAATTCAATTTACCTGATTAAATTTATTATTTTAGAAGTGATTTTTATATATTTGTTAAATGTTCAATATCTTTTATTGAATAATTTTTCTCTAAAATATCGTAAAACAACATTTTTAAAAAAAATCTGTTTTAGTACGTATACAAATTTTTCACATTTTTATGAAAAAAATGACTAAAATTGCAGAGCAAAGCAAATAAAAAGTTTTGCTTCACATATTGTAACCTATTTGTTACTGAATAAATTAATGTGAATAAAAAACAACAGTAATATGCAACGAGAGTAAATATAAGTTGAATTTTTATTTAAAAAAAAAAAAACTTAAAAATTTCCCTGTATTTCTCTAAAGTCAATTATTAATATTTATATCAAAATAATTTCATGAAATTAACATATTATTTTACAATTTAATTAATTAATCGTTTCGCAAAATAAAAGTTTTAAAATCTTGGGTTTTTTCTTCGGCGACAAACACGATTCTTTGTAAAATGTTCGGTATCGTTGGAGACTTTTGGGCATATCTTTTTAGGCTTCAATACGCCACCACAAAAATAAATCGAGAGATTCATATGAGGTGATCTAGTCATCCGTGCATGTGTTGTAATTAAACAATCCACCGGTTGGGAAATGTTCTATTTAGTCGACGAATTACCGTGAAATAAAAAATGAGCTGGAACTCGTATCATTTTTTAAATATATAAACCTTTGTTTGTCAGATGTCCTTCTAAATTTTTGGTAGCTTATTTTGAAGAAAGTTTGGATAACCGTTAACATTGGGGTTTTCCATTGAAATTAAGAGGTTCTTTAAAAATGTATTACGCTACACTAGATGTTTACAGGAAATTAGTTTCAATGATCACATGGAGAGGATTATTATCATTCCAAAACTGTGTGATTTTTTTTATATTTTTTTTATCGTCATTTGTAGAAATTATTCATCTGCGAAGAGTGTGGACTTTAATTCAGGCGTTATTTGTTTAAAAATTCTTCAAGATTATGAACAGAATAATTTGGATAGGGTCTTTCGTAAAACTACGAGAGATGTAATTCTGGGACATGTTTTATTCGATTTTTCAGGTCAAAAAAAAATAGAAACCATCAGTTTACTCCTTATATAAGGCCTTAAAAATTTCAGTATGACCTCATTTTACCGGGGGAATTGAAATTCGGGCGAAACTTTTCGCTAGCCGTAACTCTATAATATAGCTTTTTCGAATATATATTAGTATGAACTTTTTTCCTTATTTTTAAGTCTAGAATCAGTTCTCAAATTATTTCCCTTTCTTCCTGAATCACTTTGTATGTCTATTAGAAAGCTTTTAGTTGAAAAATCACCGCGAATGTTTTGAAACAGCTTGTCTAGTAACATTACCAACATTATACAATAATCATAAATGAAATTAATATCTGCGTATTCCTCTTATGTGAAGTGATATGGAGGGTTTTTCTGTATCTAACTTAATACAGTCAATATTGTTGAAAACGAGGAATTTCTTTATTTACAACTAAACTACTTTAAATATGTTTGTTAAAATTGTTTTAAATTTACAGCGTGATATTTGTGTGTGGCGTGTACATCTGAAAACGGCTCGATCGGAATTTTAACTTTAGCTTCTACTAAATCCATATAGGTGTTAAATAGTTAGGTGCAATTGAATATGCAGGTTTATGTTTAAGTTTAGATCTAACTTATAATTTTTAGTAACGGCTCGTCCATGAGGACTTTTTTTCTTTTTTATAGAAATAGAGGAACCCCATTTACGGACGCTTAGGCAGTGTCGGACTCGCTAACAGGTTCCGTAAAGTGTTATTAAGTGCGTATGTATACCTGCGCACTACCGACTAAACCTCCACCCCTGGCTCCTCACCCTTCCTGGAACAGCTTAAGCAAGCGTTTCATCTAGAAGGGTGGGTGGTGATACGCCTTCACACACAGTCATACACCAATCATGCTGGGACTGGGGTTATAACTGTAGCTTGTACTATCTTTTTAATTGAGAATCATTATCAAATATAAATTAATATAGACGTTGAAAATATTTCCAATTGTTCACAGTAAAATATTTGGTGCTCTTCGACAAAAGGAACAATATTATATTAGCATGTTATGGAGTTATACGACATGACACAAAACAGTGCAGCAGATATAAATATGTATTCATATCTCGGTAGTTATTGCTGAATCATTCTGTCACTCCTTTGTGCAAGTAAAATTATTGTTTTATGCGTAAAACTGTAAGTAAGTAAATAAGATAGATAAAAGGTAAAAGGTAGATAAGCAAATTAAAAATTTTGTTGGGTCTTTGTTATTGATGTTTAATAACGATAACGTCATTTGTAATATGCTTCACACCATTATTCAGTTATTCAATTCAGTGAAATGAAGTATTTTAATTTGTGTTATCGTGTTACTACAAACGGTACAATACAGTTTTATAGTTCATTTTTGTAACGGTTTTATTCAGTATTATTTTCGTTAATTTTAATTTACCTGTGTTATTGTGCCAATCGGGTTTTAACAATGAGTGATTCTGTCGTGAAACACAAACCGGGGAAACCCTTTAAGTAGCTCCGAAAAAGAAAAAACAAAATCAGCAACGTACATATAACCTTAAAACAAGACAACCCTGAAACTGCAGTCAGAGGCATTGCTCCGAAAGCAAATAGTGCATTAACGAAAGGGCAATTTTTAATATAATAAAGAAATAAAATTAATTGTAAACATGTGAAAAAGAGTGAAAAGTTGATTGATTTTACTTAAACTGCTATCAGGAAAAAGTTTATTCTTTTTATTTCAATATCGAACTTCCTAAATTGAAAAAAAAATCAGGATGCGGCAGAACCGATTAAGATGTTTTGAGGCGTTGTAAAAAAGTAATGGGGGTATATAGAGAAAAAATGTTTTTATTTTCTAAATTAGCCGTACATACCATTTAATAATCATTAAGTTTTGAAAATAACGTCCTCAAGATGGTGACCATTAGCAGCAACACACTGTTGGAGAAGATCTCTGAACCTTTGTACAGCTCGTTTACACATATCGCGGGGTATGGCATCAACTTCTTCAACAATCCGCTCTCTTAGCTCTGATAGGGTATGAGGGCGATGTTTAAACACCTTTTCTGAATATATCTGAAGAGATATATTCCCAAAGAAAGAAATCACAAATACTCAAATCGGGTGACCGCGCAGGCCGTCCCACATCATCCCTCAGAGACGGGAAAAAATTGCTACACGTCCGGGAAAAGTTTCTCTCAAAACATTGAGAGAGTTTCGGACTGTGTAAGCTGTTGGAACCACATTTCAACCAGTCCTTCTTCGTCAACAATCTCTTTCATTCTGGGCTGCAGAAAATTTCGCAACATTGAGACGTTAACATTCGAAATTCACGGTCATGTCGTCCAGCTCAAAGAAGTAGGGCCTGTTACGCCAAATTTTGGTACGGCATACCGCACTGTTATCTTAGGGGAATGTAGCGGTCGTTCGTAAATACCTAGGGGTTATTTTCAGCCAGTTGCGAAAATTTTGCTTATTTTCACGGTCCGGTGAGGTGAAATGTGCCTCGTCGCTACTGAAGGAAGCTGCCTCGGGTGTGATGTGTGCAATCATTTGCTCACACAGATTTTGACGGTTGGCATAGTCTGCCGGGCTCAGTTCTTGAAACTTCACTATTTTGAAGGGTTGAAAATTCAAATTGAAACGCAGAATCCTTTTCAAACATCCTCAAGGGATCAGCGTACCTCCGAGCAGAGGTCTTGGCAATTGCTCGATCGCTGCTCTCATTAGCTGCATATTTTCTGGTGATCTGATAGACCCGCGTTGGCCATGTGTGTCTCCTTTTAGTATGCTATCAGTTTCCACCAACTGCCTAATCCAGGACCGAATTGTGTTCGCATTACGAGCAGCATAGTTGCGCAGAATGTTGGACGGTCGCCGAAAAGCCCTTTGCTTCGCG